>NC_080163.1:54459804-55059804 GCF_950295315.1 Erinaceus europaeus | reverse complement strand
GGACAGAGAGAAATGGAGAGAGGAGGGGAAGACAGATGAAGAGAGAAAGATAAAAAGCTGCAGACCTGCTTTACCGCCTGTGAAGTGACTCCCCTGCAGGTGGGGAGCCAGGGGCTCAAACCGGGATCTTTACACCGGCCCTTGCACTTTGAGCCATGTGCACTTAACCTGCTGCACTACCGCCCGACTCCCTATGAGTATAATTTCATTATGCACAAGGACCCTATAGTTCTCTTCTACCCATCCTCCCCCCCGTTTTTTGCCTCCAGGGTTATTGCTGGGACTTGGTGTCTGCACTATGTATCCACTGCTTCTGGAAGATGTTTTTACCCTTTTGTTGCCCTGGTTGTTTTATTGTTGTTGTTGGATAGGATAGAAAGCAATAAAGAGAGTGATGGGAAGACAGAGAGGGAGAGAGAAAGATAGAAGCCTGCAGACCTGCTTCACCGTTTGTGAAGCAACCCTCCTCTCCATGCAGGTGTGTGTGTGGGGGGGGTTAGAACCAGGATCTTAAAGCCAGTCCTTGAGCTTTGTACCATGTGCACTTAACCCACTGTGCTACCGCCTGGCCACCCAAAGAATGCATTTTAAGTAAAATTGTCAGACTAAAGAATTTTCATGTTTACAATGGTTTTCCTTATAATGATAATCCTTTTCAAGTAAAGATGAGAACATCACCAAAGTGCTTTCCACATATCAGGGCAAATAAAAAAATGTTGAATAATGGCACTGCAATACCTTAAATCCATAATATCAATAAATATCAATGGTTTAAATTCACCCATTAAAAGGCACAGAGTGGGAGGATGGATCAGAAACACAACCCAACCATATACTGCTTGCAAAAATCCCACCTGACCCAACAAGACAAACACAGACTTAAAGTAAAAGGATGGAAAACTATCGGTACAGGCTCATGGACCCCCCAAAAGGGCAGGGATAGTCATTCTCTTTTCTGACACAATAGACTTTAAATTAAATAAAGTAATAAAAGATAGGCAACACCATTACATAATGATCAGAGGATCAATAAAGTAAAACTGACAAGATTGGGAGATAGAGCACTCACCTTATCAGTCTTTTTAAAAATTATTTTTATTTATTTATTTATTTATTTATTTATTGCCTCCAGGGTTATGACTGGGGTTCTGTGCCTGCACTATGAATCCACTGCTCCTGGAGGCTATTTTGTCCCTTTTGTTGCCCTTGTTGTTATTATTATTGTTGTTGTTGCTGCTGTCATTGTTGTTGGATAGGACAGAGAGAAATCAAGAGAGAAGGGGAAGATAGAGAGGGGGGGAGGAGACAGACACCTGCAGCTCTACTTCACTGCTTGTGAAGAGACACTGCCCCCCGCAGGTGGGGAGCCAGTGGCCTCAACCAGGATCCTTATACCGGTCCTTGTGCTTTGCACCATGTGCACTTAACCCACTGTGTTACCGCCCAGTCCCCACTTTACCAGTATTTACCAGAGTCACTTGGAAGCACTGTGGTGCCAGGAGCTCCAAGGGTGGTGGAGTGGTACTGTGCTCCTACAATATACTTCAGTCTCATAAAATAGAAAATTGTGTTGAGAGTACCATTAGAAATATCACACATGCACAAGGCTACTGAGTTTATATCTCAGGTACAATATAAAAGATAGGTAGTTAGTTAGATAGATAGATAAATAGATAGACCAATATCTGTGTTTTGAGCAGTGTATCAAGTCAGCTCCATTTACAACTATATTACATTTACTGAGGTGTTTCAATTGACCAGCCCAATTAAGTAAAGACAGATGGTGCAAGAAACTGTTTTTTTTTTTTTTTGCCTCTTTAGAGGAGACTTTCTTAACTATCCTAAAGTAGCCTTTTCTCTGTAACTTGGAAGTTGCAGAGAAACTGTTATTAATATCCCTGACTGTTCCATATAACTAAATACTGCACTTGCTTATCTTCATTCACTCAGTTAAAAAGAAAAAAAAAAATTACTGTGTCCCTACTGGGTGTGTGACATAGCTCTAGGGACTAGAGACATCTAAAAGGAAGTAAATTCTTGTCTCTACCTGAGAGGTTATTGCAATGTAGTGGGGCAAGTAGGCCCACGAAAACTCACAGTCAGCATAGTTATATTTGTTACAGTGGAGACAGGAACTCAGACTGTTTTGGGAATAGAGTAGTAGGAATACTTTTGGCCTATAAGCTCCTAAACTGAATTATGGGCCCCAGATCAGATCAAATCGATGGAGTTTATAGTCAACAATATATATACACCTTTGCCATATTTGGGAGCTACTCTCTTTCCTGATCCAGCTTTCTGGTACTTTTCCATCCATGACATCATCTCCCCAGATGATAAATAGGATCTACCTGCATATCAGATGTCAGGCTCAGAAAAAAAAAAAAAAAGAACTAGTATAATCATGGGCCCTTTGGAATATAACTAAAATATGCCTACCACTGATATACAAAACAGAGACCCCCCCCCCCAACTCTTCATCTGAACTATTCCAGCCCTTGGTTCATGGTTAGTCAACAATTTGTTTGGCTTTATATGTTAACTCTTCTTTCAGCCACCAGGTTCCAGGTGCTAACATTATGCCAACCAGACTTCCCTGGGCAGATGACCCCACCAATGTGTCCTGGAGCCCCTCTTCCCCAGAGTTCTGCCCCACTAGGGAAAGAGAGAGACAAGCTGGGAGTACAGATCAACCTGTCAAGGCCCATGTTAAGCAGGGAAACAATTGCAAAAGCCAAATCTTTCACCTTCTGTACCCCATAATGTCCCTTGGTCCATACTCCCAGAGGGATAAAGAATAGGAAAGCTAACAGGGGAGGGGATGGGATGAAGAGTTCTGGTGGTGGGAATCCTGTGGTGTCGTACCCTTCTTATCCTATGGTTTTGTCAGTGTTTCCTTTTTATAAATAACTTTTAAAAAAAAGGTTATCTTTTCTCTCTTTCTTTCTTCTTTTTCCTAAGAACGTACCACTTAAAATGAGACAGATGGGGAGCAGGTGGTAATACACCAGGTTGAATGTACACATTACCATATGCAAAGACCTGGGTTCAAGTCTCTAGGCCTCACCTGTGTGTGTGTGTGTGTGGGGGGGAAGCTTCATGAGTCATAAAGCAGGGTTCTCATCCACTGTCCCTCACTATTTCCCTTTTACTTCTTAATTTTTTTTCTGTACTACCAAAGAAGAAGGGAAAAGAAAAAAGAAAAGAATAATAAAAAAAGAGGAAAAAATGGCCACCAAGAGTGGTAGTTTCATTTTGTACTCATCAAGCCCTGTGATAATTCTGTTGACACAAATAAACAAGCAAAAAATAAAATAAAAATGGGATAGACCTTGAGACATAAAGAGAATGCTGGAGAATCAAAGGAAAATTTGAGGAACAACTCCCAGATAGGCATCCATGTACACTGATGAGAGGGGGGATTGGCAACGTCTGGGGGAGAGCTTATGGAGAGGGCATGTGAGCGCTGGTACAGACAAGAGAGGAAAACATGGGAATAGATTGTTTCCCTATGTCCAGGAAACAGATTGTTAAAAACACAAGGTTTGATTTTAGCAAGTTGGCTGAAAGTAAGGGCTACCTTGGATTTCTGTTAATAACAAGTGAAGACATTTGTGTGGATACCTTCACAAATAAAAAAGGAAGCATTGCGTTATCTCTTGCTACACTAACACATTATTTAGTGGATTACAATAACACATTTATTATAGGTCAGTGATCTGACGTGAGTCTCACTGAGCTCAAATCAAGGTGTCTACAGGGAAACTTTCTTTTTCTGGAGTATCTGTTTCCATATCTTCTTAAAATTCTAGATGCCGTCTGTCAGTGTTCGTTGGCTTGGGAGTCCCTCTTTCATCTTTAATACCAGCAACAACTGACCAAGTCTCCCCTACATCATCTCACTCTGTGTTCTTTTATGTCTCTCTCTTCTTGTCAGGACCCTTTTCAGACCCCATCAATATCCAGGATAATCTCCCCTCTCAAAAACTTTAATCACATTAGCAAAAGTCCCTTTTCCCATTTGAAGTAACATGCCCATAGGTTCTCAGGATTTGGAGGCTATGGATGTCTTTGGGAATCTTTGTTTTTCTTGATCATCAGATTTGGGATAAGAAGGTGGTTTCACTAGGAGAATTGTATGCTGACACCAGTACTGAAGAAGCCCACAGGGCAGAGACCAAACAGAGGACCTTTCAGTGATTACAGAAAAGCTGCAATTCAGTCTAATGGGCATGGGAGGGAAAAGACAGATGCCAGTGGCAGAGTAGGTATGGACTTCCTGGGAACTGACAACCAGTTGAGGAAAAAGAGGGAGAAAGACAAGAGTGCACTCAAGAAGAGTCTACTGAGTGTTTGAGCTGCCACAAGGCTGAAGGTCATGCTGTCCTTTGAGAAGTATTTGGCTTAGGGAGATGGTATTACGGTTCTTTCAAGTTTGGTTATCATAAATCTACAAAAAAAAATCTACTTTTCCTCTTTTAAATTTTATTTTATTTATTTTTTTTAAATTTTTTTTTTATTGTTATTGGATAGGACAGAGAGAAATGGAGAGAGGAAGGGAAGACAGAGAAGGGGAGAGAAAGATAGACACCTGCAGACCTGCTTCACTGCCTGTGAAGTGACACCCCTGCAGGTGGGGAGCCGGGGGCTCGAACCAGGATCCTTTTGCAGGTCCTTGCAATTGCGCCACCTGCGCTTAATCCACTGCACTACCGCCCGACTCCCCTCTTTTAAATTTTAATTAGGGTAAAATATGAGTAGAGATCAAGGCACATATGTGCCTAGAAGAGAAGTGATGGTTGGGAAGGCTGAGAGCAAGAGGTGCTGAGACAGAAGCAGGGCACAAATCAGGTAAAGATCTGTGGGATGAAAGAAGAGGAAGAAAAAGTGTCTGAATAAGATGGGAAAGAACTACATACCACAAGGAAGACACAGATGGTCTGCAAAAGAAGAAAGAAATAGAGAATACTCCCAAAACCTAGATATAGACCAGGTTCTGTGAGAGAGAGCATATGTTCACACGTATCCATAAACTAGTGCAAAATATATACCTGAAAGCAGAAGTACAGTAGAGTTTGCAGTGAGTACCCCCCCCCCCAACACTTCCTCTCCACTATTCCAATCTTTGGGTCCATGATTGCTCAACAACTTGTTTGGCTTTGTATGTTAACTCTCTTTTTCAGCCACCAGGTTCCAGATGCCATCAGGATGCCGGCCAGGCTTCCCTGGACTGAAGACCCCACCAATGTATCCTGGAGCTCTGCTTCCCCAAAGACCCAACCTACTAGGGAAAGAGAGAGGCAGACTGGGAGTATGGACCAATCAGTCAAAGTCCATGTTCAGTGGGGAAGCAATTACAGAAGCCAGACCTTCCACCTTCTGCAACCCACAACGACCCTGGGTCCATACTCCCAGAGCGATAGAGAATGGAAAAGCTATCAGGGGAGGGGATGGGATATGGAGATTGGGTGGTGGGAATTGTGTGGAGTTGCACCCCTCCTATCCTATTGTTTTGTTAATTTTTCCTTCCTTAAATAAAAAATAAATTTTTAAAAAAAGAAGAGAGGACTCTGAAAAATGGACCAATTCAGAAGTGTCCAGCACAAACTGGCAGATCAACTTAACTTTCCAGATCACTTGGCTTGTATATTTGTTTGTTTGTTGTTTTAGATAGAAACAGGAGCAGGGGTGGGGTTGGTGGTGGCGGGGGAGACCATAGCACAGAAACTTCCTTCAATTGGTGTATTGCACCAAAGTAAAAGACTCTGGGTGTGGGTTGGGGGGAGGTTCAGGTCCTGGAACATGATGGCAGAGGACCTAGTGGAGGTTGTATTGCTATGTGGAAAATTAGGATATGTTATGCATGTACAAACTATTGTGTTGACTGTCTACTGTAATGTATTAATCCCCCAATAAAGACGAAAGGAAAAGAGAAAAAAAGAAGAGAAAAGAAAAGAAAAAAATTTTCCTTCAATGTGGTGAGTACCATACTCAAACCTGGGTGCTGCCCATGGCAAAGCAGCACAATATCATGTGAAATATTTCACTTGGGTTTTGATCACAATTATAAGTTAATTTTTTAAAAATATATATTTATATTTATTTATTCATTTTCCATTTTTGTTGCCCTTGTTTTCATTGTGGTAGTTCCTATTGTTGTTGTTATTGACGTCATCATTGTTGGATAGAACAGAGAGAAATGGAGAGAGGAGGGGGAGCCAGAGAGGAGGAGAGAAAGATAGACACCTGCAGACCTGTTTCACCTCTTGTGAAGCGACTCCCCTGCAGGTGGGGAGCCAGAGGTTTGAACCGGGATCCTTCCGCCAGTCCTTATGCTTTGTGCCATGTGCGCTTCACTATTGTGCTACCGCCTGACTCCCTATAAGTTAATTTTTAAGACTGTCTTGAAAGGCTCATTTCCTTTCACAGATTAGGTACTGCCCAGAGCCTCTCTGAGTGCACACAATCAGAGAACTGGTGGCATGTCTACTTCCCAAGATGTCTTTTTTAAAAAAATTTTTTTCTTATAAAAAGGAAACACTGGCAAAACCACAGGATAAGAGCGGTACAATCCACACAATTCCCACCACCAGAATTCTGTATTCCATCCCCTCCCCCTGATAGCTTTCCTATTCTTTAACCCCATGGGAGTATGGACCCAAGGTCATTGTGGGATGCAGAAGGTGGAAGGTCTGGCTTCTATAATTGCTTCCCAGCTGAACATGGGCATTGACAGGTTGATCCATACTCCCAGCCTGTCTCTCTCTTTTCCTAGTGGGGTAGGGCTCTAGCTAGGGAAACAGGGGTGGATTTGTTCAGATGAAGAGTTGGGGGTCTCTGTTTTGTAGATAGTTAGTAGGCATATTTTAGTTATATTCCAAAGGGCCCAACGACTGCACGACTGTACTAGGGTTTTTTTTTTTTTTTTTTTTCTGGGCCTGACATCTGATATGCAGGTGGATACAATTTATTGTCTGGAGAGATGATGTCATGGCTGGAAAAAGGACCAGAAAGCTGGATCAGGGAAGAGAGTAGCTCCCAAATATGAAAAAGGTGTATGAATATTGTTGACTGTAAACCTCAATGATTTGGTCTGCTCTAGGGCCCATATTTAGCTTAGGAGCCTATGTGACCTCTGCATCCTTGTAGATCTGAGCTCATATTCTGTGGTCATGAGTAAGAATGTTTCTAGCTGCTCCAACTTCTTCCCACCATGTCTTAACTTTTGAATCCTTGCCTTTTTTCTTAAAAAAGATTTTATTTATTTATTAATAAGAAATATAGGAGGAGGCGGGGAGTTAGGAAGATGGCGGACTGAGAGTCGCTAACAGCGAGTGCTCTGATCGCATCGTCGGCAACGGTAGGATTTTCTGCCTTTAGCAGGCCAGTCAATAAGGGGTGACACCAAAGAAGTGATTACAATTTAATTTGGCTTAAGAATTAGAGTAAAGGTGACATGGACTAGCGGGGCTCCAGAATTCCCAGGCGGCGCCGGGCAAGGCGAGTGCGCCCGGCATTGTCCTCCGCCAGCCCAGGAAGGCGGCTCCTCTGCCAGTTGCAGAGCGCGGGCGGGCAGAGGACCCGGAGAGAGCACTTTAGCTCGGGGGCTTCCTCTTGGGAGTCTCCAGGGTCCACCGCGACCCTGAGGGCGGATCCAAAGACTTCTTGAGTATAGCTCTCATTGGTTCAAAGGACTTGGGGCTAGTTTTCATTTTTGAGAAATCCTTTAAAAAAGTCTGGTGGGGGGGTTTCCCGGAATATGGCGGACTGAGAAGTGGCTAGCCTTTGAGCTCCGGACACATCTCGTGTAAACAATAGGATTTTCTGCCTTTAGCAGGCCAGCCAATAAGGGGCCATAGCGGTGACACCAAGGAGGTGTCTATAACTTAATTTGGGTTAAGAATTAGAGTAGGGGAAAAAATTCTTTTTTCTTCCTTTTAATTTTCACGCATACATCCTTCCTGCCCCCCCCCCCCATAAGCAGTGCCTGGGACCAGCTACTAGCAGGATACCCCATACCACCAAACAGGGTGTTTTTTTTTTGTTCTTGTTTTTTTTTTTAAATTCACTGATACACATTTGGGAAGTTCCTCACACTGCTCTTTAATTACAACTCTTCTTCTTATCTTCTCCCTTTTCTCTCTCTTATCTCTCTCTATCTCTTTTTTTTTTTCTTTAATCTTGTCATACACTTCTTTCTTCTTTGCCTTTCTGAATTTGTGAATTACTTTGGGGAAGAAATCTGACCCAGAGTGGACTCTCTATGTGTGTGTCTCTGCTCTAGTTCCCTTTACACTCTTGTTACCCCTAGAATATACACTGGATAGTAGATTTGCATAACTGTCTATTCTTGCTATGCTCTCTTTCTCTTCTCTTTCTTCACTGGGATTTGGTTACTATTTTTTCACGGACTGGAGAAATTGTTTGGCTAACTGGTAACGATTAAACTTCTTCAATACTTACTTCAGTTGCTACTGTAATTCCGGAGGTTGGTGAGTGCAATTTTCATTAAGGTATTTAGTACAGTGTTACTTGTGCTCAAAACACAGCAACTGAGGAACAACAGAGCATAAAAAAAGAGAGAAACACATAAATAAAAAAAAATGGGTAGATTAAAAACAAATAAAACTGCTACCCCAATGAATGAAGACAAGAGCCCAGAAGAAACCACAAATCAGTCAGAAGTAACCATAGATAAGAAAAGTATGCAAGCAATAATAAACTTATTAATCACAGAAATGAAAACAACATTGGAGGAAAGGAATGGCAGTATTAGGGAAACAACAGTTGAGACCCCCAAGGAAAATACTGATTATCTTGAGACAATTAGAGAACTGAAAGCTGAAATAGCTGTAATGAAGAAAGAAGCTGAGGCAAGGGAAAGAAGACTAACAGAAGCAGAAAACAGAATTAGTCAGACAGAGGATGAGTTAGAGAAAACTAAGAAAGAGGGGAAAGAGCTTAAAAAGAGATTGAGAGACACTGAAAACAACAACAGAGACATATGGGATGATCTCAAAAGAAGTAACATTCGTATAATTGGCCTGCCAGAGGAAGAAAGAGAGGAAGGGGAAGCAAACATTCTAGAGGAAATAATACAAGAAAACTTCCCAGACCTGAATAACAGAAAGGATATCAAGGTTCAAGAGGCCCAGAGAGTACCAAACAGAATCAACCCAGACCTGAAGACACCAAGACACATCATAGTCACAATGAGAAGAAGTAAGGATAAAGAAAGGATCCTAAAGGCTGCAAGAGAGAAACAAAAAGTCACATACAGGGGAAAACCCATAAGACTATCTGCAGATTTCTCAACTCAAACTCTAAAAGCCAGAAGGGAGTGGCAAGATATCTATCGAGCCCTGAATGAAAAAGGGTTTCAACCAAGGATAATATATCCTGCTAGACTTTCATTCAAACTATATGGAGGGATCAAAACCTTCTTAGACAAACAACAGTTAAAGGAGGCAACTATCACCAAGCCGGCCTTGAAAGAGGTACTAAAAGACCTCTTATAAACAAGAACATCACTATAATACTTGCAATATATCAGAGTAAACAAATTGTTTTTTAGAACAATGGCACTACAATACATTAAATCCATAATATCAATAAACGTCAATGGCTTAAACTCACCTATCAAAAGTCACAGGGTGGGGGGGTGGATCAGAAAACATAACCCACCATATGCTGCTTGCAAGAATCCCATCTGTCACAACAAGATAAACACAGACTTAAAGTGAAAGGATGGAAAAATATCATACAGGCTAACGGTCCACAAAAAAGGGCAGGAACAGCCATTCTCATCTCAGACATGATAGATTTTAAATTAAATAAAGTAATAAAAGATAGGCAAGGACATTACATAATGATCAGAGGATCAATCAGCCAAGAAGGCTTAACAATTATTAACATCTATGCACCCAACGAGGGACCATCTAAATACATTAAGCATCTACTGAAAGAATTTCAAAAATACATCAATAGTAATACAATAATAGTGGGAGACTTCAATACCCCACTCTCACACTTAGACAGATCAACAAAGCAGAGAACCAATAAAGATACAAGAGAATTGAATGAAGAGATTGACAGACTAGACCTCTTGGACATTTTCAGACTCCTCCACCCCAAAAAACTGGAATACACCTTCTTTTCAAATCCACATAACACATACTCAAGGATAGACCACATGTTAGGCCACAAAGACAGCATCAATAAATTCAAGAGCATTGAAATCATCCCAAGTATCTTCTCAGACCACAGTGGAGTAAAACTTTTAACAACAAACGGAAAATTATTAAAATACATAGAATTTGGAAACTAAACAACATGCTCCTTAAGAACCACTGGGTCAGAGACTCACTCAAACAGGAAATTCAAATGTTCCTGGAAACTAATGAAAATGAAGAAACAGCCTATCAAAATATTTGGGACACAGCGAAAGCAGTACTGAGAGGGAAACTTATAGCCATACAATCACATATTAAACACCAAGAAGAAGTCCAAATGAACGACCTTACTACACACCTCAAGGACTTAGAGGAAGAGGAACAAAGGAACCCTAAAGCAACCAGAAGGACAGAAATCACTAAAGTTAGAGCAGAAATAAACAACATCGAAAATAAAAGAACCATACAAAAGATCAATGAAGCCAAATGTTGGTTCTTTGAAAGATTAAACAAAATTGACAAACCCCTAGCCAGACTCACCAAACAAAAAAGAGAGAAGACTCAAATTAATAGAATTGTAAATGATGCAGGAGATATCACAACTGACACCACAGAAATCCAGAGAATTCTGCGAAACTTCTATAAAGAACTATATGCCACCAAGCTAGAGAATCTGGAAGAAATGGAACAATTCCTAGAAACCTATGCCCTTCCAAAACTGAACCAAGAAGAACTACAAAATCTAAATGCACCAATCACAGACAAAGAAATTGAAACTGTTATTAAGAATCTCCCCAACAACAAATGTCCTGGACCAGATGGCTTCACAAATGAATTCTACAAAACTTCCAGGAAACAGTTAATACCCATACTTCTTAAGCTATTCCATAAGATTGAAGAAACAGGAATACTCCCTTCCACCTTTTATGAAGCCAACATCACCCTGATACCAAAAGCTGATAGGGACAGAACAAAAAAGGAAAACTACAGACCAATATCTCTGATGAACATAGATGCCAAAATATTAAACAAGATCTTGGCCAACCGGATACAGCAACACATCAAAAAGATTGTTCATCATGACCAAGTGGGATTCATCCCAGGAATGCAAGGCTGGTTCAACATCCGTAAATCAATCAATGTCATTCATCACATCAATAAAAGCAAAGCCAAAAACCACATGATTATCTCAATAGATGCAGAGAAAGCCTTTGACAAAATCCAACACCCATTCATGCTCAACACTCTACAAAAAATGGGAATAGATGGGAAATTCCTCAAGATAGTGGAGTCTATATATAGCAAACCTACAGCCAACATCGTACTCAATGGACAGAAGCTGAAAGCATTCCCCCTCAGATCGGGGACTAGACAGGGCTGTCCACTGTCACCGTTACTCTTCAACATAGTATTGGAAGTTCTTGCCATAGCAATCAGGCAAGAGAAAGAAATCAAAGGGATACAGATTGGAAGGGAAGAAGTCAAGCTCTCACTATTTGCAGATGATATGATAGTATACATAGAAAGACCTAAAGAATCTAGTAGAAAATTACTGGAAGTTGTTAGGCAATATAGCAAGGTATCAGGCTACAAAATCAATGTACAAAAATCAGTGGCATTTCTTTATGCAAACACTAAATCTGAAGAAGAAGACATCCAGAAATCACTCCCATTTACTGTTTCAGCAAAATCAATCAAATACCTAGGAATAAAGTTGACCAAAGAAGCGAAAGACTTGTATACGGAAAACTATGAGTCGCTACTCAAGGAGATAGAAACTGATACCAAGAAATGGAAAGATATCCCATGCTCATGGATTGGAAGAAAAAATATCATCAAAATGAATATTCTCCCCAGAGCCATATACAAATTTAATGCAATACCCATCAAAGTTCCACCAGGCTTCTTTAAGAGAATAGAACAAACACTACAATCATTTATCTGGAACCTGAAAACACCTAGAATTGCCAAAACCATCTTAAGGAAAAGAAACCGAAATGGAGGCATCACACTCCCAGACTTTAAACTATATTATAAAGCCATGATCATCAAAACAGCATGGTACTGGAACAAAAATAGGCACACAGACCAGTGGGACAGAATTGAAAGCCCAGAAGTAAATCCCAACACCTATGGGCATCTAATCTTTGATAAGGGGGCCCAAAGGATTAAATGGAAAATGGAGGCTCTCTTCAATAAATGGTGCTGGGAAAACTGGGTTGAAACATGCAGAAGAATGAAATTGAACCACTTTATCTCACCAGAAACAAAAACCAACTCCAAATGGATCAAAGACCTAGATGTCAGACCAGAAACAATCAAATACTTAGAGGAAAACATTGGTAAAACACTTTCCCACCTACACCTCAAGGACATCTTTGATGAATCAAACCCAATTGCAAGGAAGACCAAAGCAGAAACAAACCAATGGGACTACATCAAATTGAAAAGCTTCTGCACATCCAAAGAAACTATTAAACAAACAGAGAGACCCCTCACAGAATGGGAGAAGATATTCACATGCCAGACATCAGACAAGAAACTAATCACTAAAATATATAAAGAGCTCAGCAAACTTAGCTGCAAAAAAGCAAATGACCCCATCCAAAAATGGGCAGAGGAAATGAACAAAACATTCACCACAGAGGAGATCCAAAAGGCTAACAAACATATGAAAAACTGCTCTAGGTCACTGATTGTCAGAGAAATGCAAATTAAGACAACACTAAGATACCACCTCACTCCTGTAAGAATGGCATACATCAAAAAGGACAGCAGCAACAAATGCTGGAGAGGATGTGGGCACAGAGGAACCCTTTTACATTGCTGGTGGGAATGTAAATTGGTACAGCCTCTGTGGAGAGCAGTCTGGAAAACTCTCAGAAGGCTAGACATGGACCTTCCATATGACCCAGTAATTCCTCTCCTGGGGTTATACCCCAAGGACTCCATAACACCCAACCAAAAAGAGGTGTGTACTCCTATGTTCATAGCAGCCCAATTCATAATAGCTAAAACCTGGAAGCAACCCAGGTGCCCAACACCAGATGAGTGGCTGAGAAAGATGTGGTATATATACACAATGGAATACTATGCAGCTATCAAGAACAATGAACCCACCTTCTCTGACCCATCTTGGACAGAGCTAGAAGAATTATGTTAAGTGAACTAAGTCAGAAAGATAAAGATGAGTATGGGATGATCCCACTCATCAACAGAAGCTGACTTAGAAGATCTGAAAGGGAAACTAAAAGCAGGACTTGATCAAATTGTAAGTAGGGCACCAAAGTAAAAACCCAGTGGTGAGGGGTAGACATGTAGCTTCCTGGGCCAGTGGGGGGTGGGAGTGGGCGGGAGGGATGGGTCACAGTCCTTTGGTGGTGGGAATGGTGTTTATGTACACTCCTAGCAAAATGTAGACATATAAATCAGTAGTTAATTAACATGAGAGGGGGAAATCAATTGTATGTCTCAAAGTTTCTCAAAAGACAAACTGAATCTTTTTAATATATAGGCTATGTATTTGATATGCGGACTCTCTCAAAAGCCTAGACCAAGTAGATTAGAAGCTTCCAATTGCACAGCTATATACAAGATACTGGGTACTGTACAGCAAACCATAACAAAGGGACTTTTCAAAGTTAACCCAATTAACAAATAATGTGATGATAATATTAACTATTGATTGTCTTTTTGAACCCTAAGACAGCAGGAACCTCACATCTTCACTATAGAGCCCCTACTCCCCCCAGTTCTGGAACCCTTGGATAGGGCCCACTTTCCCGTATGCATCTCCCAATCCAAACCAAATAATATTGCATCCGCCGATCACAACCTAACCAAAGCAATGATTGCCATCTCAACATGCTTCACCTCAGACTGTATCCAGAGACTTCACGTGTGGAATGACAACCCTTCAGCTTCATTACTCGGGTGAGACCTTTCCTTTAATAGTACACTCTAATTTCATCTCAGGTAGTTCACTTTCTAACAAAGTCCCATAACCTAGATATACACCAGTTTCTGTGAGAGCTTATGTGCACACGTATCCATAAACTACTGCAAAATATATACCTGAAAGCAGGACTACACTAGAGTTTGCAGTGAGTACCTCCCTAACACTTCCTCTCCACTATTCCAAGCTTGGGATCCATGATTGCTCAACAAATTGTTTGGCTTCATATGTTAACTCTCTTTTCAATCACCAGGTTCCAGATGCCACCAGGATGCTAGCTAGGCTTCCCTGGATTGAAGACCCCACCAACGTGTCCTCAGCTTCCCCAGAGACACATCCTACTAGGGAAAGAGAGAGGCAGACCGGGGGTATGGACCGACCAGTCAACGCCCATGTTCAGCAGGGAAGCAATTACAGAAGCCAGACCTTCCACCTTCTGCAACCCTCAACGACCCTGGGTCCATGCTCCCAGAGGGATAGAGAATGGGAAAGCTACCATGGGAGGGGGTGGGTTATGGGGATTGGGTGGTGGGAATTGTGTGGAGTTGTACCCCTCCTACCTTATGCTTTTTTTCACTAATCCTTTCTTAAATAAAAAATAAAAAAAGGGAAAATATAAAAAAATAAAAGAAATATAGGAGGAGAGAGAGAAGCAGGCATCACTCTGGTACATGTGCTGCTAGGGATTGAACTCAAGACCTCATACTTGAGAGTCCAGTGCTTTATCCACTGCACCACAACTCCCTTAAGGTTTAGGTCTTTAAAAGGTGTGCTGAAGAGTAATCTCATATTGCCATAGTTTCTCACAGGTATTATAAGGCCTAAATGACACAAGGGCTTGAGTTTCCTTAGTGGGAGATTAATCTCTGTTTCTCAGATAGGAACACCAAGCTTTGAGTAAGCAATATTATCCAAACTCACAGAGGACTGAACTTGGGGAATGGTCTCCCTCCAGACTCAGGAGGCATCATGGACTAACAAGAACCTGGTGGCATCATGTCTATGAAAATGCAGACAAAACATTGCATCTAGAAAATCTGCGAGTCTGAAGAAGTCTAAGGCACCACGGTTTATTCTGAACCCTGCTCACAAACTATCACTGGGCCCCATACAGCCAGAGGCACTAGAAGGAAGTAAACTACACAGAAGTAGATTTCCCTTGGCAGACACTCTCTAAGTGCTTTCAGTTTTCATATTTACTATATTTTAATAGTGGACTCAGAGTGGTTAACCAACTTGCCCAAGGTCACCCAGGAGTCTGCAGTGAGCCAGGGTTCACTCCCTTCCTTCAGGGATGGGTAGCTCTCAGGCCAAGGAAGGCTCATGAACTTGTTCTGACCGGCCCCTGCACCCACTCCCCACCCAGTGTGCCTGCAGCCCTGTTTGTTCCCAGATGTCCTGGAGCTCAGGGCGGGGGAGGGGGCAGCAGGACCTTCAAAGCTGAGGTGCTAATGAGCCTGCCAGCCTGGCTTGGCCAGCAAGAGGGACGATGTCCAGCGCGCCCAGGTGAGCAGAGGCTGGGGTCCTGCATCCCGCACCCCTGGTCCACGTGTGGCGCCCCGTGGGCTCCTTAGCGCGGGGGCTGGAGCGGCACCCGAGGGGGCGGCGGGGAGGGCTCTGACAGCGGAGGGGAGCTCAGCAGCAGCAGAGGCATTAGCTCGGCTCCTTGCCTGGGGGTGGCCGCTCGGATCTGCTGGGGGTGCCTGGCTCCCTTGCCCTAAGAGGCAGGTAGGTAGGGCAGCGCGCCTGGCGGTGGGGCGGGGCGGCAGCAAGGGCTGGGGGCCTTGGGGGCACTAGACTCCAGAGACCCAGACCGGTCTTTGCTTCAGGGATGGGCTGTGTGCCTGCTCCTGGTGTAGGGGGTGTAGGTGGGCTGGCTGCTTCTCCTCCTGTAGGAAGCGTCTCCAGCTTGGGACCATTGTCGATTATGGACTAATGCCCTGCACTCCTGTATGTAAGTACTTGTGTGTTCACTGACTGTGTTTGTAAAGGGTGTGTGTGTGTGTGTGTGTGTGTGTGTGTGTGTGTGTGTGTGTGAAGGAGAGAGAAAGAGAGAGAGGGAGAGAGAGAGAAGGAGAATGTTTAATCGTGTGTAACCAGATACGTGTGGGGTGTGTGTGTGTACATATGAATGGTCCAGGATGTGTAGCCCAGAGAGTGTGAGAATGTCTAGTGGCCTGTGGATGTGACAAGGTATGAGTGGCTAGAGTGAGTGTGTGGCTGTGTGTGTAAGTGGCCACAGAGGTGGGAGTGGGCACGCCATGCTGCATGAAGCTCTTGGTCACTGGCAGCATCAGCCTCCTGCAGTTGCCTTTCACAGAATCCCCATCCCACTTGGAGACGCATTTCCCTTTGGCTTGCTCCCCAGTGTGTGGCGGTGTGCTGTCAAGTGCTTTTAGAAGTAGCTGTTGATACAGAGAAGTGGTAGCTGGCAGGGGTGGGAGAGTGATGGACAGGAGTTCATCTTCCTAGAGTCCTGTGATAACAGCTTGATGTGTTGGCTTGATTTACCATTTGGTCTATTAAAATGAACAAAAAGTCTCTTGGCATACAGGTTTGTTAGGTACTAAGGGTGGCTTCTGAGAAGGAAACTGACTAAGTGGCTCTCCTGGTCTTGATAATGCTAGTATGGGATGACTCCCTAGGTAACAGAACTATGGGTAACTGGGCCTGGGGGTTCACAATGTTTGTGTCCCCTGATTGGAGCCTCAGTGTCATAGAGGGAGAGATCGCTTCCTGCTGCAGCAAACACAGGTGGTAAAAGTCAAGGGCATTGACAATGGATGTGGTGCCCTACTAACAAAAGAAAAGTTAGGTGGTGGTGGGGGGAAATATAAGATTTGTGGAGGTCTATAGAACAGTTTCCACTTAGAAGACAATGAGTGTGTAAAATTAGTAAAAATTAAAGAGGATTTGCAACACTCTCAAGACATTCTTAACCTTGTCTATTTCTAACATTGCATTCCTAAACTCTCTCTCCTGTGTTTACATCCTTCTCTCTCCACCCTGTGGAAAAACCATTTTATTATAATTATCATTACACAGTTGACTGAGTCATTAATTAAGCTCCAGGGTCCAGGGTTCAGGAGTAAGTAGTGTTCTTAGTATCTCTGAGTGATTTCACTCCTGAAACTGCTCCTTCAGAGGACCACAGTGGCATTGTAGCCAATAAGTTGAATACAATTCTTTTCATTCAAGTTTTTATTTTTATTTTTATTCTGCCTCCAGGGTTATTGCTGGGGCTCAGTGCCTGTAATAGGAATCCACTGCTCCTGGACGCCATCTTTTCCATGCCTGTTGTTGTTGTTTGTTATTGTTGGATAGGACAGAGAGAAATCAAGAGAGGAGGGGAAAACAGAGAGGGTGAGAGAAAGGTAGACACCTGCAGACCTGCTTCACCACTTGTGAAGAGACCCCCTTGCAGGTGGGGAGCTGGGAGCTCGAACTTGCCAGCCCTTGTGCTTCAAGCCACATGCACTTTGTCAGCTGTGCTACCACCCAGACCCCTTCATTTAAGTTCTTTTGGGTCTCCCTGACACTGTTCACTTCCCTCATCTCCTTCCCCAGCTTCACAGGCTGAAGGACAATACCTGGACCAACACAGACAACCTGCTACCCTTATCCACCTACTGATTTTCCCATCTGTTTCACTGAGTCACCACCATCATCATTGGAACCACCCAATCTGAAATATGAAGTCACTTTTTTTCATTTCTCTTACCTCATCAGTGACTTCCACTGTACAAGAAATGTTATCACTTAATCAATACACAGGATAGGGCTAGTTTCTCTCAATACATCTTGAATCAAGTTCTAACTCTCTCCATCCACATTCTTCTCCTTCCCTTATCATATGAGTCTTATGTTCAAGTGTTTCCAGAACTAGGAACAGGTATAGTCTGTGGTCACTGAAACAACAAAAGCAAATATACCAAGAGGAGGTCCTTGATATTATCACTGTATGTCTGTATGTCTGACTAGTAAGTGTAGCAAGTTCTCTGGATAAATCTGGGCTCTTTGATAGTTGTCACATTATATGATATACATCAAGTAACTTCACCCTTCTAAGTCACAGTTTCTTCAACTGTGAGATGTGAAAGATTTCAAGTAGAATTAGTTACCAGATTATTTCTAAGGTTTTTTTTGAGTCTGAAAAAATATTTCTAAGGTTTTTGTCTCCTCATTTTAAGACTCACTGACTGCCATTGATGTTCTTTATTTTGGCCATCAACATCTCACTCGCCATCTTACAACTTTTAATATCTGACCACTCTTAAAAATTGATAATCTGGTTTTTAGAGAAAGGAAATAGGTAAAGGGAAGAAGTGTGAATGCGCACAGTTGACTAAGATTTACTGTTGAGTTTTTACTACATACATCAGACATTAAAGCTGAAGGACTTTTTGAGGTCACCCATTCTTATCTTTCTCCAAGTACCAAAATTATCTATGATACTGCTAAAAAAATGTAACTCAGGATTTTGAGATATATATTTTAATTACAAGGGGGCTGTTCTAGACTTCATAGCCTGGAGCAGTCTCTTTGGTACCCGTTAAATGCCAATAGCTGGGAGTCGGGCTAAGCACACGTGGCGCAAAGTGCAAGGATTGGTGTAAGGATCCCGATTGGAGCCCCCGGCTCCTCACCTGCAGGGGAGTCGCTTCACAGGTGGTAAAGCAGGTCTGCATGTGTCTATCTTTCTCTCCCCCTCTCTGTCTTCCCTCCTCTCTCCATTTGTTTCTGTCCTATCCAACAACAACATCAATAATAATTACAACAATAAAATAGCAAGGGCAACAAAAAGGAGTAAATAAATAAAATAAATATTTAAAAAAATGCCAGTAGTCACCCACAGATGTGACAAGCAAAATAAATTAATCAATCTCTAGACATGACCAAATGTCTCTTTGGGAAGGAAAGTCCCCTCCTCCATTGAGAGCCACTGTTGCAAATCAAACACAAGTCTTGTTCCGAAAGTATCTTATAACAAAGTATTCTAATAAACAGTTTTTCCCCTTTTTAAATATTTATTTATTTTCCCTTTTTGCCCTTGTTGTTCAGCATTGTTGTGGTTATTGATGTCGTTGATATTGTTGTTTTTGGATAGGACAGAGAGAAATGGAGAGAGGAGAGGAAGACTGAGAGGGGAGAGAAAGACAGACACCTGCAGACCTGATTCACTGCTTGTGAAGCAATTCCTCTGCAGGTGGGGAGCAGGGTCTGGAACCAGGATCCTTATGCTGGTCCTTGTACTTTGCGCCACATGCGCTTAATCCACTGTGCCACCGTTTGACTCCCAGTTTAGTTTTGTTTTTTAATGTTGCAAGATTTTTTTTCACCCCCTTCCTACTTAGACTGCTCATACATTTTCCTGGAAGATGGCCTGATTTCTCCCTATCTTGCTTCCATGCCTGGTGATGTTCAAGATGCTGCTGCTGAAGGCTGAGAAACATTTCAGAGCAGTAATAATAATTTTCCTAGTAGATCACATCAATCCAGGCCTTGATGTATGCCAGGAATAGTTCTAAATACTGTACAAGGATGAACTCGGTTAATCTTTATTAGGAATCTCTCACGAGGGTCAGCAAAAGAGCCCACTTGAATAGTGTGTTGCTTTGCCATGTGTGTGACTCCCATTCCAGCCTGGCCACTACTGCACTGAAGGAAACTTTATGCTGTGGGTTTCTTTCTCTCTGTGTGTCTCTATTTGAAAAAGTCACCCCAGAATGGTGAAGTGCCAGAGACAACAAAGAAAAATAAAAGAATTCCATGAGAAAGAGTTACTATTATTTCCTCAAGTTTAGAAATAAGTTAACACAAACTTACGTAAAATAACATGTTCAGGTTTCTCAGCAGTGAAGCCGGGAGCAGAACTTTGGGTGTGTGCTATTGAAGGACTAGAATCCATGTTCTGAATTCCCAGTATTGACTCCCATGAATGGGGTCTTGCTGTTACTTCGTGGGAAGGACCTTAAACATCATCTAGTTTAGTTACAGAACCAAGTTAGCCTCTATGAATGATGGAAATGTGAGATTGATGGTGAAGCTCAGTAAAAATCATGCAATTTTTTTCTCAGATTCTTTTTTTCTTTTCCTCTCTTTACTGCTTAGATTATTCAGAAAAAGCTCCAAAGCATATAGAGAGTGAAAGTGGTAGTCGTATGTGGGAAAACTACGAAAAAGTGTTAGGAAGAAAGGAATGCTGGCTTTTTGAGACTTTTTTTTTTTTTCTAGTAAGTCCTCACTATTAACTAAACTTTAGGTATGTCTTCTGTCACCAAGTTAAAGTTGCCATAGTTTCAATTTCTTCCTTCTATAGTCTCCTCGGCCCTGGGCTTTCATTCTTCATGCTGCTTTTATATTGTTGAAACCATAGTAAATGATAGTGCTTTGGATAGAGGAAACTATAAGTACAATGCTAGCAACCATCAAATAAACCCTAAGTATTAGCAGAGTAAGTATGTCCACCTAACTGATTACTAATGAACTGAAAGATTCAAGACAAGTCCTAAGAAGGCTGACTATTTGCTCTCAGGCCCTGTATCAGCAAGTCTTCACAGCTCAGTTTGGACAGTGGTTCTCAAGTTTTGGTGTAGATCAGAATCACTTACAGGATCCATTCAAACACAGATATCTGGTCCTCACCCCTGAGTTTCAAATTCACTGTTTCTGGGTTGGAGTCTGAGAATTTCTGTTTCTAACAGACTCTGAAGTGATGTGCTGTGGTTTGGAAACCAGGTTTTCAGAATGGTCTGGTTAAGTCTTATAATTTAATTTAATTTAAAAATATATTTTTGGAGCCAGGTGGTGATGCACCTGGTTAAGTGCATATGTTATAATGCACAAGGACACAGGTTCAAGTCCCTAGTCCCCACCAGCAGTGCTGCAGGTCTCTCTCTCTCTCCCCCTCTTCCTCTCTCCCTCTTCCTTTCCCTCTCCCTCTATCCCCTTCCTCTAAATTTATCTCTGTCCTATAAAATTAAATAAAATTTAAAAACTGATTTGAAAAATAACCAAATATTTGAATTTGAAAATTAGAGTCAGTAGACACAGCAAGATTAAAACTTCAGTAACTAACAGGGACTAGTTGGAATATCACTAAATATCTCTGCTTTCTTTCTCATTTTGAACTTGAGATAAAACTTTTATTGTTCCTAGCTGTAGTTCCTCATAGGTTGGACTAATTCTGACCTGAGATCTCTTTATCCCCGCCCTCTCCTGCCTCAATTTGGAAGATAAAATCCCTCATCACTCACACAATAATTCCATCAGATCCTTTAAAATCTTGTTTACTTCCAGATAAATTCTTGTTTTAACATATTTTTAAATGTTTATTTCTTCCCTTTTGTTGCCCTTGTTGTTTTATTGTTGTAGTTATTATTGTTGTCTTTGTTGTATAGGACAGAGAGAAATGGAGGCAGGAGGGGAAGACAGAGAGGGAGAGAAAGACACCTGCAGACCTGCTTCACCACTTGTGAAGCGACTCCCCTGCAGGTGGAGAGGCGGGGGCTGGAACCGGGATCCTTACACTGGTCCTTGTGCTTGGCGCCACTGGCACTTAACCTGCTGTGCTACCGCCAGACTCCCTACTTCCAGATAATTTCTGACTAGTGGCGCTGAGATTAAGAAAGTTATGTTATTTGTGTGTCTAATTTTTGTTTTCCGTGTAGTTGTGTTGTGCTTCTTTCTCTTTCAAACAAATGTTGATGCAATGAAGAAATTCAGCAGGAACTCAAGTGAGAACATTTGTGTGTGACTGATCACATTAAAAAAATACAAATCAGAAGTAATTTTTCTTGTTTGTTTATTGTTTATATTATGTGGCAACTGGGTCACATACATGTGAAATTCCACTTCTCTCTGGCTGGTTTTTCATTCTTTTTATTGGAAATGAGAGACAGTGAGAGAACAAGAGTGAGAACAAAAGAGAGAGAGAGAGAGAAAAGGGAGTAAAGACACAACAACAGTGCTTCACCATCTATGGAGTGCACCCTTGGGACCACCCATGGTGCTTCTGTTTGGTGCTGGGGCTTAAACTCTAGACACTTGCAGATGGACAAGCATAATACTCTCTACTGGGTGAACCGGCTCCCAGTCCCAGAAAAAAAAAATTTAATCAAATTTGAGGGACTAGGTGGTGGTGCACTCTGTAGAGAACACATATTATCATGCAAGAGGAGTCAGGCTCAAGCCCCTGGTACTTCCCAGAAGAAAGGAAGCTTCACAGCAGTGGAGCAGTACTACAGGTGTCTCTTTCTTTCTGATTTTCTCTCTTTCTTTCTCTCCCTTCCCCTGTCTAGACCTTTCTGTTTGCTATCTTCTGTCAAAGAGAAAGAAAAGAAAAGGCATCCAGTAGTTGTAGCATCACTACGTGGGCACTGAGCCCTAGCAATAACTATGCAAAGACCAAAAGAAAGACTCAACCAACACATTGCTTATTTCAATGGGTGTCTGTTTTTTCTTTGCATGAATGCATATCCTCTGCTTAAACAGGGTAGCTCCAAGTACTTGTATAGAAAGAATTAGTGATTTGAAACTAAAATTTAAATATTGTTTAAATTAGTCATAGTAATTTTTATATCAATCCCTGAGGGAAGAGGCACTTCTTCTCTTTACAGATGAAGAATCCAGTATCTTCAAATTTTAAGAAAACTTGTAATACATAGAAAGCTAATTGTATTGCTACATATATAGTTTATCCTTGAATGGTTCAAGGGTTAGTGATGTAACTTTCCCCTGACCCCAGTTAAAAATTAATATATAAATTTTTGAATTAACCAAGACCTCACACATACGCAATTTAAACATTGGATAGACACACACACACACACAGAGAGAGAGAGACAGACAGACAGACAGACAGGAAGGTAGATATAACTAAGCTGAGGTTTCTTCTGTTGCCATAGTATCAGGGCTCAAACCTGAATTACATATTAGAAAATCTAATCTGATTAATTTAAGAGAAATAATGCAATTTATTAGATCAATAATTGAACTTTTCTTAGGAATTAGAGGTGCTACACATCACAAAAAAATGAGAACAGATCATCTACATAGAGTAGGGGTTTCCTATTTTCTCTCTTCTTTTCTTTCATTAATATGGCACATTATTAAGAGTGTGACTTGGTTCAGATTCTTAAAGGAGGAAGTATGATTCACCCAACCATTTATAGCCAAGAGATCTTAGCAGAAACACAGTTACTGTGGACTCATTTTTGAGTGGTGTGGTTTGGGAAATTGTGTTAGGAATGGCTTTGAAATAAATTACTGTCTTATTTGTATTTTTATAATTGGAAAACTGAGGTCAATGTAGACATGACTTTCCCAATATTTCTCATGAGAAGGTGAGTAACCATTAAATAGTTAATCTCAAAATAACTTTATTTATTTATTTATTTTATTTCCACTGGGGTTATCGGTGGGGCTTGGTGTCAGCACTTTGAATCCACTGCTCCTGGTGGTCACTTTTTCCATTTTTTTTTTTTTTACAGTACAGAGAGTAATTGAGAAGGAAGGGGAGATTAAAAAAAAAAAAGGAGAGAGAGAAGATATATATCTGCAGACCTGCTTCACCACTCCTGTAGGTGGAGTAGAGATTTAAATCTGGGTCCTTCTGCATGATGATATGTGCACTTAAATGTGCCACTGCCTAGTTCCCTCAAAATAGCTTTCTTAATAGCCAAACAGCATTTCATCTACAATAGGAGAGACAGAAAGGTTCATTCAAAGTCAATGATAGGACAATGAACAATATCTGGTCACTTGACTCTCTAGCTCCTAAAATTTCCATTACACTGAGTCATGATAGTCTACTTTAAAAGTGGAAGTGACATTTCCCTTGCTCTGCAAAGGTTTGCAGTTTTCTCATACTTTATTTATTTACTAATAGTCTATTTGTTTATTGATGAGAAAGATAGGAGGAGAGAAATAAATAACCAGACATCACTCTGGAACATGTGCTACCAGGGACTGAACTTGGGAGCTCATGCTCAAGAGTCCAATGCTTTATCCATTGCATCACCTCCCAGACCACTCATACTTTATAATCTAGTCTGTCTGTCTGGAAAATCTGATTTTTGAAACTTTTTTCCCATTAAGGTTATTACTGGGTCTTGGAACCTGTAGTATGAGTTCACCACTTCAAGTGGCTTTTTTTTTTTTCATTCTTATCCTGATAGAGACACAGAGAAAAAACAGCTGAGAGAGATAGACACACGCACACAGAGAGACACAAAGAGTGATATCTGCATCACTGTTTGATAGTCCATGAAGTTTCTTTCCTGCTGGTGAGAGTTTGAACTCAGGTCCTTGTGCAAGATAACATATGTTCTCTACTGGGTATACCACCTTCTGGTCCAGTACAAATGATTAAAAATAGATATACACACTTTCTTCCTTCTCAACATCTTAAAGTATTCTTATGGAAATGACAGACTGGGAAATTACCATTTTAGATAATTTTTTACAATGTTTAGAGGATGTTCACATGTGCTATCTCATTTGAATTCCATGAGTGGTAGCAGACCTGCAAGACAGGTGTGCTGGATATCTTAACCACACAGAACAGCTGGAGCCCCGTGGCTTAGGGAAACAGAATGAGGAACATGGAATCACATGGTGGTAAGAAGAATGTTAACCTTGGTTAAAAGTTCAAATGTCAGGAAACTTTCTATAGATTTTGAGGAGCTAAGAAAATTGAACTGGGACTGACAAAATAGTTCACTTAGAGCAATGCTTTGCTATGTAAGTGACTGAGTTTGAGTCCAGCCCCCACTGTACTGAAGGTGTTTCTATCCTCTTTCTCCATGTTTCGATCTTTCCTTTCATAGTATTCTCTAATTCCACTCCAGGCAGTTCACTTCCTAACAAAGTCCCAAAACCTAGATATAGACCAGGTCCCGTAAGATAGAGCATATGTTCACATGTATCCATAAACTAGGGAAAAATATATACCTGAAAGCAAAAGTGCACAATAGTCTGCAGTGAGTCAGTATAAAGTTCCTAAGGAAATAGTATCTAATTAGACTTAGATACCCTCCTCACTTACTTCCTATTACAGTTCTCTCACTCACTCCAAAGCAAACCTTAGCAAAGCAAGGTCTGCAAAAGCTGAATAAGGGCAAGAGACTGGCATACTTTAATGGTGACTCTTTAGTTACTATCAGGCTACCCCATCAGCTGGGGCCCTATTTGGGGAGTCCTGAGGTTCCCAAACAGACATGATGAGCCTAGAACTCAAATAAATCCCTCTCTCCATTGTTACCAGTCATTTATATCAGGAACAACAAAATAGACCCCTTTGTAGACCCCCCATAAGACCTTGCCCTCAACTTGGATCAACAACAGTAGAGAATGTTCTATCCTCCAGAGGGAGGATGGAAAACATACTCTATGCTACACCTGAGGAAGATGGGTCAATATAGGGGCAGCTTGGAATGTAGGAACTCATGACCACAGAATGTGAGCTGAGATCTACAGAGATGCAGAGGTCACATAGGCTCCTAAGATGAATATGGGCCCCAAATAAAATCGATCGGATTTACAGTCAACAATATTTATACACCTTTCACATAGTAGGGAGCTACTCTTTTCCCTGACCCAGCTTTCTGTTCCTTTTCCAGCCACGACATTTCCCCAGACAATAACTTGGATCCACCTGCATATCAGATTTCAGGCTCAGGGAAAAACAAAGAAAGAAAGAAACAAACAAAAAAACTAGTATAGCCATAGGCCCTTTGGAATATAACTAAAATATGCTTACTAGCTGTCTACAGAACGGAAAACCTCCCCCCAACTCTTCATCTGCACTATTCCAGCCTTTAGGTCCATGATTGTTCAACAATTTTTTTGGCTTGTATGTTAACTCTCTTTTCAGTCACCAGGTTCTGGATGCTAGCATGAAAGATGAACAGACTTCCCTGGACAGATGACCCACCAATGTGCCCTGGAGCTCTGATTCCCCAGAGCTCCACCCTACTAGGGAAAGATATAGTCAGGCTGGGAGTATAGATCCACTAGTCAGTGCTCATATTCAGTGGGGAAGCAATTACAGAAGGCAGACCTTCCACCTTCTGCATCCCACAATGACCTTGGATCCATACTCCCTGAGGGATAAAGAATAGAAAAGCTATCAGGGGAGGGCATGGGATATGGAGTTCTGGTAGTGGGAATTGTGAGGAGTTGTACCCCTCTTATCCTATGGTTTTTGTCAATGTTCCCTTTTTATAAATAAAAATAAAATAAAAAGTCAACCAGCATCACTGAAACCCCAGAGATGATGAGAGAGAGAAATAAAGAGAGAAGGAGAGGAAGAAGAAAAAGGAGTGGGAGGAGGAGGAAGGGAGGGAGAAGGGGAGGGGAAAGGAGAGGAGGAGGAAGGAAGGGAGAAGGGGAGGGGGAGGAGGAAGGGAGGGAGAAGGGGAGGGGAAAGGAGAGGAGGAGGAAGGAAGGGAGAAGGGGAGGGGGAGGAGGAAGGGAGGGAGAAGGGGAGGGGGGAGGAAGGGAGGGAGAAGAGGAGGGGGAAGGAGAGGAGGAAAGGAGGGAGAAGAGGAGGGGGAAGGAGAGGAGGAAAGGAGGGAGAAGCGGAGGGGGAAGGAGAGGAGGAAGGGAGGGAGAAGGGGAGGAGGAGGAGGAAGGGAGGGAGAAGGGGAGGGGGAAGGAGGGGAAGGGGAGGGAAGAAGGAATAGGAGAGAAAGGAGCCAGAAGGGGAGGAGGGGAAGGGGAGGGGAGGAGGAATAGGAGGAGAAGGTGAGGGGAAGGGGGAGAGGAGGGGGAGTGGGAGGGGTTGGGGAAGAGGAGGGTTAAGGGGAAGAGAGGAGTGGGAAAGGAAGGACTAGATAGAACAGGAAAGTTGAATTGAGGGTCCAAAGATATCTGGATCCTTAAGAGGATTTTTTAAGTGGTTAAAGTTTGGGCTATAAACCCAGACATTGCCTTGGGCAGCTTCCTCTCTCAGTTTTTGAATCTGTTGAATGAGGAGAACTATAGTTCTCTTCACAGCAAAATTCAAACAGGAAGAACAATGGAAATAGGGAACCCCAACTTAGTATCTGTTCAACAAATGTGCTATAGAAATGTGTTATTCTTCTCCTACTCCCCTAAACCCAGCCCTTGGGTTTTTCTCTTATACTAAGTGGGCCCCTCTATAATCTATAGGTATAGTTTCATCTTCGCCCTCCCAAGAGATTGGGTTAGAAACTATTGGAAGAGGGCTGGGAAGTGGCTCACCTGGTTGAGCACACGTATTACAATGTGCAAGGACCCAGGCTCAAGGCACTGGTCTCTACCTGCAGAGGGAAAGCTTTGCGAGTGGTGAGGCAATGCTGCGAGTGTCTCTCTGTTTCTCTCCCTCTTCCTCTCCCTCACCTCTTGATTTCTGGCTGTCTCTATCCAATAAATGAATTAAAAAAATAGAAACTATTGAAATAACATTATGGGTAGCTGCTTTGTTGGGAGGAGGAGGATAACATCTTAATAAGTAAAAAGTGAGAATTTCCATCTTAACCTTAAAAGTCCATGTCCTTTGAGATGGCGCTTAATTGGGTACAATAGTCTACACATGCTAGCTAAAGGAAAGCTCCATCTAAATTATTTTCTAATCCAGGCATTTTGGAAGAAATAAGAAAGGATCAGGAGAGGGGATGCAAATATATTGGCAGAGACCTTCCTCTTGGCAGGTCTTTCAGTCGGTGAGAGATTTAAACAGATGTGGAAAACCTTTTAAAGAGGTTTCAAAAGTATTTGCTCACCAGGATAGATTGCACTGCATCCTTGCAGTGTTTTTCAGACTGCTTCTCATGAGTAATTTGCAACTTCCAGGAATCGACTCAGAAATGCTTTGAGTGAGGCATCCCAAAGTGAAATTAAAAAAAAAAAAAGATGTTTAGTGCCCTGATGTTTGTGAACCACTGCTGTTGACAGCATACAATTCTGCAAGGTCCACATTCTAATCTGGGGAGAGGGGGGATTAATTCCAGTGGAATGTGAGTTTTGGTTTGGCCTACTCCCAATTTCAGGCTTCTGAAATCAATGGTTATGATAAGACCCATTGTTTTCCCAGGTTCAGCCTTTAGAGGCCTAGCCTTGATAGAGAGACAGAGGTAACTTCTATAACCACATCCAAAAGTAAAGGAGATAGACCAACCTCAACCCCCACATGCAGAGTTTTCTTTGTGGGGAAGCAGAGTAGGAAATGCCCAACCTCTGTCAAGATGGAAGCAATCATTGCTATAAGAGCTGACTGAAATGTTCTTTTTAAATTTTATTTATTTATAAAGTGGAAATATTGACAAGACTACAGGATAAGAGCGGTACATTTTTATACAGTGGCCACCCCCCCAGGGCTCCATATCCAATCTCTTCCCTTGATATATTCCTTATTCTTTATCTTTATCGCTCTGTGAAAATGGACCCAGGATCATTGTGGGGTGCAGAAGATGGGAGGTCTGGCTTTTGTAATTGCTTCTTTGCTGAACATAGGCATTGACAAGTCTATCCATATTCCCAGCCTGTCCCTCTCTTTCCCCAATGGGGCAGGGATTTGGAGAGGTGGGGCTCTAAGATACATGGTGGGGTCCTCTGTCCAAAGAAGTCGGGTTGGCATTATGGTATGAAATGTTCTTAATTCACTGAGCACCTGCTTGGAAATTCTTTATTTATTTATTCATTTATTTATTTACTTATTTATTTTTACAGTGCCTTGTGAGGTTTTTATAATGCTCATCTCTGACATGTAGGTAAAGCCATGGAAGCTATAAAACATTTGTGCAAGGACTTGGCAAATTACTTGACCAGTAGCTTCTTTTTCTAAGGCTTGAGGGCTAAGAATAGTTTTCCCATTTATTAACTGTAGAAGAAAATCAAAAGAGTTTCATTTTGTAGCAAGGGAAAAGAATATGAAATCCAAATTGGTATCCATAAATAAATTTTATTGGAAAATAGCCATGTTCATTTATTTCTGTATTGTCAATGGCTGTTTCACACTCCAACAGCAGTACGGAATAATTGTGATGATGACTTTATGATCCAAAATGCCTAAAATATTTGCTAAATGTCTTTTTTACAGAAAAAAAAATGCCTGCCTCTGTCTTAGGCTTCTGTGCCAGTGTTTCCTGATATTCCTTCATTAGAAGACTACTTTCATGTTTCTTGCTTCTTTTTCATTTCATCTGGGATATCATCTGAACAGATTTTTTTATATCAATTAGTTTTGCTCTTTTAAAGTCTTTATTATTTTTCTTTATTTCATAGAGACAGCCATAAATTGAGAGGGAAGGGGTTGATAGAAAGGGAGAGAGAAAGATAGACACCTGCAGCACTGCTTCACCACTCTCAAAGCTTTCCTCCTATAGGTTGGGACTGGGGGCTCCAATTTGGGTCCTTGTGCATTGTAACATGTGTGCTGAACCAGGTGCATCACCACCTGGCCCCTCAATTACCTTTTCTTAATAAGATTAGGTCAGAAAAAAGAAAATGTGTGTGTGTGTGTGTGTGTGTGTATGTGTGTGTGTGTAATCCAGTAACAATTACAAGAAGTCAAAGCTGACTAAAAACAAATGCAACACACAAACCCAATGTATCATATCTCAGCTTAATAGTCGGGGCAGATACTGTCATGACTCTACTTTCTTGCAGATGTCCCATTGTTTTTCTGGAGTAAGAATAATTTTTATTAGTGATTTAATATTAATTTACAAAATTACATGTCAGCAGGAGTATAATTCCATACGGTTCTCACCACCAGAGTTCTGAATCCCCAGTCCCTTCTCGTAAGTCATTGTAGTTTTCCTAAGGTTGCAGGTATAGGTTAACTAATATTTCTACAACTATCTATATACAATTGTCCTTTTCTTTTAAAGGTCCTGTCTTCTCTTCCTTTCGAAGGTACACATAACCCTATTACTACATCCAAATGTTGTTCTCTTTTTCCTTTTCTCTCTCTAAGTCCTGATGGAGTTGGAATTCAGAGCCCTTTTATCCTCTTCCTCCTATCACTTCACCCCCACTGGGAGTATGGGTCAAAATTGTTTTGTGCAAAAGGTGGGAGTTCTAGCTTCTATAATTTCTTACCCACTAGGCTTGGTTATTGGCAGGTTGATCCATACCCCCAACCCATATCTGTCTTTCCTTAGTGGAGTATTGCTCTGCTCTGGAGAGGCAAGGTTCCAGGACACATCAGTGAGGACATCTGCCCAGAGAAGTCAGGATCAGATTTCCTATCGTTTCTTCTGACTTCCGATAATGAACCTGCATTATTTTGGAGGGAGGGCTGCTATCAGTCTGCGAATACTCTTCTCACTAGTACAATCGGCTGGAGGTGCCTATGCCTGGGAATTCATATCTCCCCATGGTATCCCTTAAACAATAAATGATAGTTGCGGGAGTATCAGTATCCTAGTCCTCTCTGCAATTGTCCAAGGAAATTCTGAGGCATGTTTTATATCAATTCCTAGAGCTTCCTGTTGAGATTAAATTTCAGAGGCTTCACAATTAATATTCCTTTTCACTGCTTTCATTTCTGTTCCTATGTCATCACTAAGTACCAGTTATCTGCACCTACTAAATGCACCATACACATTTAATCTTTATTTCTATGTCTGCTTCTCTGGGGAGAGGAGAAGAATCAGATCACAGTGCTTTTTACAAAAGATTGTGAGCCAGAGTCCTGTTCTTTTTTTTACTATATAAGATAGATGATCAAATATTGAGGTTTCAAAGATCATCTAACACTTATTCGCATCCTTTTCTTCAATGTAAATAACAGTGATTAAAACAGAAAATCAAAAGAACCCATTTTCCACCTTGATTTGATGTACTTAATGCTCTATCCACTTACTGCCTAATATCATATGTTTTCTTCAGTGGCAAGAGAACCACACTTTGGGAATGGATGTTTTATGTTTAAGAGTGACCCCAGAGGAGCAGCATCAGTAGTACCTAACAACTCGTTAGAAATGCAAATTTTCAACTCAAAACCTACTGAATCAGAAAGTCAGGAGTAGAGCTCAGGCACTGTGTTTTAACGAGCCTCCAGGTGATTCTTAGGCATGCTTAAACTTGAGAACCACTGCTCTATAATAAACAGCCTCTTATTTAGCTTCGTTTGTAATGCATTCCTGGATTTCATCAAAATTCAGAGCCATCCTAGTCTTGCTTCTTCTCTTCAAACGTGACTAATGGTTTTCTGGCTTCTGTTTGAACCTCCCACTGAGGTTGACCATGCTGCTTGTCAAGGCACACAGGTCAGTAGCTACACAGCTGGCTGGTCTACCTCCTAGTATCAAATTCTCTTTGAGATTCCCACTCACCTTTCCTTTGGACATACCAATAGGCTAATTGTTTCTCAAAGTATCAAGTAGAATTTTTCATATTATGGTTCACTAGACAAATGCTTACTGATCATGTCTCTTACAGCATAGAAACTATGGTCAAATCTGAAATAAGACAAGTGATCAGTAAAGTAAATCTGGCAGCCAGTAGTGGTGCAGCTGGTTGAGTACACATGTTACAATGCTCAAGGACCCAAGTTCAATTCTCCACCTGCAAGGAGGAAGCCTCACTAGTGGTGAAGCAGTGCCTCAGGTGTTTCTCTTTCTCTTTCCTTAGCTATCCCCAACCCTTCTCAATTTCTCTGTCTCTATCAAATTAATATTTAGAAACAAAGAAAAGTGAATTAAAAAAAGAAAATTAAATCTATACACAGATGCCTACTTAGATAACATTTTTAAAATGAAGCAAAAATAAAAATAGAAACCCTGAATCTTCTTTTATTTTTCCTCCAAGAAATATTTGGGTCTATATCTTATTGGATGTGTTTTCTTATAACCTTGTACTCTTCATCATATTCTTTGGAAGAAAAAAGATATCTGCCATTAAAAATACTGATTTCTAGAAATACTCAAGATGTATTCAATCCAATGCTAATTCATTCTTTTCCTCAAACGATCAATTGTGTCTCTTAAATTTGGTTGAGGGCTTTTTTCCAGTAGCAGGTTTTTTTTCTTTTCTAATTTTAATAAAGGTGCTAAACTCACCAGCTGAGAAATGTTTATTTGCCCAGGAAAAAAATATTGTCTTAGATCTTTTGAAAAAGAACATTTACATCCTGATAGTCAATTAATAGTCACTTAAGTGTACCTGAATTGGCATTTGCATGGATTTTGAGTTATGGGAAGGAAGTAGCTACAGCTTTTATTCATAACTTAACTAAATCTTTCTAGATTATTTAGCAGAAATGGTACTTTGACTACCAGCCCTGGAAAGAGGCACTTGCAAATGAAAGAAAGACCAGCTCTTTGGGACACGTCTTTTTAAAAATGACTTGTCCATATTTGTCCATATTTTCACTTCATGACATCTGTTTAGATCTATATATAAACAAAGTTTATGCTATCTTAATTCAAAATTGATTGGCAGAGACAGTTTTTAAGTGGCGTGTATCGACTGATAGAAGCAAAAATAATTTTCTGAAACAGTATTCTACAAATTTTATTAAATAGAAAATGAAGTCCAGGTAGTAGCCAGAGAGGAAAAGGCTCCCCCCACCATACTTTTTGAAAATTTAAAGTTGTCATTTTTTCAGATAATCTAAGAATAACCTTCACAGGAAAGTTTACTAGGAAGTCAAGATGTAGCAGACTATCTGGAAGAATGCTTATGTGTTTGCTCCTGCTTAAATAGGGTTTTGAAATATCTGATCCGTAGCAGTTACGACACTGAGATAATGAGGGCTGCAACAAGCATTTTAATAATTAACTTTTACCAAATGTCTGGCTCTACTTGAATACAAAGTGCATTGCTCTTTGTTGTTGTTGTTGTTGTTCAATTGTTCAAAAATGCCTGTGATAGTGTTCAGTAGATGTAGGCTTTATTTAATAGTCTATGTGAACTGAGCTCACATCTGTACTTAATTATTTATTTACTTATTGTCATTAATGAGGCTTCACTGCTCCAAGACAGCTATGTGAAAGTGAGAGAGAAAGAGAGAGAGAGAGAGAGAGAGAGAGAGAGAGAAGGAAACTGGCAATGAAGGTTGTCCCAAGTTAGGAATTACTTCCATGTAGTGAACCAGGGATTTGAACCTGGGTCACAGCATGAAAAAGGAGGTACCCTCTCAGGTGAGCAAACTTATTGGCCCCATTACATCTATTTTTTATTGAGTAATAATAGAAATTAATTGATCTTTTTTCTGGAGTATGAAGAGGAAGAAGCTGAGTTATCACAATACTAAGATTTCCATCATCAGTCATCAAAGTCACTTTCTTCACTTAAGGAAATTCAGTCTCTACCTGTTTAAATGACTTGCTTAGAAACAAAGAAATAATAACAGGATCAAACTGAGAAAACAAGCCAGCAACTCTTGGTTTAGTGTTCCTTTCATTAGGTTAGTGGTTGTACAGATAAATTATGTCTTATTTATTTCTTACACTTATCCCTAACAAAGGTAATGGAATATGCCTGTTGATACAGAAATATAACTCATGGAGACATACTCTATAAATAAATATGTTCACTTTGTGCAATTATGCATGAATATCTATTCATGCAATGAAAACAAAAGAAAAGAAAAAAAAAGCACAGAAAGGCAAGTAGAGGTTTGACAGAGCCCACAGTTGTCAGATTTTGGCACTATACCAAACTGTGTGGCTCTTTCATTTCAATAAGCAAGACCATTTAACAGGTGAGCCCTGTGCTCACACTTCCCATAATAGACATGCAACTCCACACTTTTTGTTAACCATTAACAACTGTTCTATAGAAAACTTTCCAAGTATTCTGAGTCAAAGAACAAAGGGAAAGTTAGGGAGGGTGCATTTACCTTTTAGGTTGTCTCTTTGGTTATTTATACTTTGTAAACTGGAAAATTAGGCTTTGGAACCATCATTGGGTGGCACAATATATGGATATGTAATCTACTTCTTTTCCTCCACTCCTTCACCCCCTTATTGTTTTATTATTATTAATACTTTTTATTTAACCATAGCACTACTCAGCTCTGGTTTATGGTTATGGTGGTGAGGAGGGGTGGGGAAGGAGATTGAATCTGGGACCTTGGAGCCTCACACATGACAGTCTCTTTGCATGACCATTATCCTATCTACTCCTGCCCTCCACTCTCCTTTTTATGGGAAGGTTAGAGTCTGAATGTATCTATTCAGCAAGGAAAAGGAACTACCGTAAATCTAATAAATTTCTATATTGCTGTAGCTTTGCAGCATATTGTCACTTTGGTGACAGATAAGTTGGACACTTAAGTTGGTTCTAGTTCTTAAGACTATGAAAACCTTCATTTGTATCTTATGTGGTGAAAGAATTTGTTTGATTCCCTCTCCCATCCCTACCCCAAGACTTGTGAATCTCGTTTTCTTGTTTGAATATTCTAAAACTATTTCCTTAAAAGAAAATGAATAGAGAAGATACCATTCTTTGTCTCTTAAACTAGATGGTAGGATACAGCAAGACTATCATTAACACACACACACACACACACACACATACAAACACACACGACCTAATCAAATTTCGAATTGGCAAAGCTTTTAGAATTGATACAACTTGTACCTGAGTATGCAAGATGCCTTCAGTTGATTTATGTTTGTAATTACCTAAGTAATGTTTTATTAAGAAACTCAAAATATAAGTAAGCAATATAAAATTATGGGCTCCTTGCACATGTCTCTCCCTGTTGCAATCTTTCCAACAAGAGGAGTCTCTCTAATCATGGCTCTGATGAGTTATCCCTGGTGAGCACAGCAGAAAATTGAGAACTGTAATTGGTTAATCAAATCAGAATAGGTACTAATCACCAACTTGTCTTCTGTTTCTAGTCCTTTCTCTGGAGAAATGTATGCTTTCTTCACTGACTAGTGCTATGGTAGTCATTTTTAATTTTTCTCACTGGATTTTGATGAGCAAAATATAACCATGCATTATGCTGGGAGTATATAAGATTTTAACCCATATTGTGACACTTTCAGATGTAGTTGCCCTGATGAACTTTAGCTAGTTTTTAATTTTTGTTCTTCCTTCTAATCTCTATACAAGTACTAATTTGAATTTTTTTTCATATGATACTCAGTATTCTTTTAGTTGCAAATGGTGACTGCAGGCCAAACTGGTCTGAGGTGAGAAATGAAAAAAAGAAAAAGAATTGGTGTTGTTGGATAAATAAGAAGTTCCAGGATCTCACCTCCCTAGAGCCCTATCTCACTAGGGAAAGCTAGAAACAGCCTGGGGATATGGATCAACCTGTCAATGTCCATGTCCATGTGCAGCAGAAAAGCAATTACAGAAGTCAGACCTCCCACCTTCTACACTCCATAAAGATCTTTGATCCATACTTCCAGAGGGGAAAAAAAATAGGGAACCTTCCAGTGGAAGGTTGGGGATACGGAGCTCTGGTGGCGGGAATTGTATGGGATTATACACCTCTTGTCAGTCATTATTTAATCACTAATAATAAAAAATAAATCAGGGCTATGGAGACAGTACAATGATTATGCAAAAAGACGAGAAAATGAAGGAAAACAGTACAATCCATGAACTAAAGGGCAGTGAGGTGACAGTGTAGGACTGAAGTTGATATTGGACAGGAGTTATGGCTAGATTATGCAGGGCCTCGCTGGCCATGATAGGGAGTTTGTAACAAGAAACTGCTAGAATTTTGTGCAGGTGAGAAATAACCTGAATTGCAATAAAAAATAGTATGCTGTCTACTGTGGAGAGAAATGACTATGGAGCAAGTAGAACATTGGTTAGGAAGGAGTGGCTATTTTCCAGGGAAAGCTGATTGGTTGCTTGGCCCAGAATGCATATTTTGAAACTTATGAGAAAAGATCAAATTAAGAGGTCATTCTGGGGGAGATGGAGTTCTAGGACACATTGGTGAGATTGTCTGCCCAGGAAAGGCAGGTTGGTGTCCTAGTAGTATATTTCAACTTCTGTCTATGAGTGAAATCATTTCATATTCATCCTTCTTTTTCTGACTTATCTCACTTAAAATGATTCCTTCAAGTTCCATCTAAGATGAGGTGAAGAAAGAGAAATCACCATTTTTAATAGCTGAGTAGTTTTCATTGCGTCTATATATACACTACAACTTTGTCAGCCATTCATCTGTTGTTGGACACCTGTGTTGCTTCCAGATTTTGACTATTACAAATTGTGCTGCTATGAACATCGATGCACACAAACCTTTTTGGATGGGTGTTTTTGCTTCCATGCCCAGCAGAGAAGCAATTACAGAATCCAGCAATTACAGGGTCCATACTCCCAGAGGGATAAATAATAGGGAAGCTTTCAATGGAAGGGATGGGATATGGCCTCTGGTGTTAGGAATTTTATGAATTGTACTCCTCTTATACAAGAGTCTCATCAATCATTACTAAAATATTAATAATAATTTAAAAAGAGAAGTTGAAAATAAGAAAATGAAACTGGAACTTTGACTGGGTTTAGTGTATTGCATCAAAGTAAAAGACACTGGGGTGGGCTGGAAGGGGGAGAAGGGTCCAGGTCCTGGAACATGATGGCAGAGGAGGACCTAGAGAGGGTTGAATTGTTATATGGAAAACTGAGAAATGTTACACATGCACAAACTACTGTATTTTATTGTCAACTATAAACCATTAATCACCACCCCAAATAAAGAAAAAAAATCTGCTGGTCAGTAGTATAGAGTACCAGCCTGGACCCTTGTCCACTGCTTCCAGTCTGACCCTTTTGTTTCCAGTCACTCAGCTTTCCTTCCAATAAACCTGTCTTTGGCTTTCAAAAAAAAGTCATTTTTTTTTCAAGTAGAGAGAATACGTTTTCTGGTAGTTTTAGAATGTGAGAGTAAAATCAAGTTACCTGGTCCAAATGACCATGAAGTTTCTGGAGCCATTGACTGAGAGGGGTTGCAGTAGGGAGGAGCAGTTTTGTTGTTTGGGTAGGAAATGAAGAGTTAAGTTTGACATGTTTTTAAGTCCTGTGAATTAAGATGTCATACAGAACATCTGAGTCTTGGAAAGGCTTACATTAGAGCTACAACTGTGTATGAATATATTGTCAGTGACTAAACAAAGTGGATGTGATTTTACAAAAAGAAGGAAAGAAGATGGAACCCTGCCAAGTCAACAGAGCCTTATATTTAATATTTCAAATAAAAGATTAATCCAGATTGAAAATATAGAATTGATAAAAGTGGAGTCACTTTACTTGAAGTTAGAGTAGGGGGTCAGAGTCTTGCATATCAAGTCTTGTCCACATAGCTTTCCCTGACTCTGAAATGCCCCCTGGGAATTAGAAGTTAATATTAGAGTCTCTGAAGAACAAATATTGAAAAAACATGGAACAATCCTTCTATTCTGGTGATCTGTCATTACTTTCCTGGCTGCCAGGCATATGTATTTGCCCCACATTGACCAAGGTATACAAAGGCTCAGGCTGAGTTTTATGGTTCTGTTATGTAGATGACCAGATTCAGTTTCTTCTTGGTAAGATCTGATTAGAAAACTAGCAGATGGAATTATAGCATTGCAGAGTTGGAAGTGAACCCAGAAATCATCTCTCTCAGTCCCTTCTGTTTAGTGAGAAGTGTATGATAACTCAGAAAGAAAAAAAGGCTTTTGCTTAGGGCAAGCCCAGAATAAAAACAGTGTTTTCTCTTCCAACATTGTCAGATTTACTACTTGTGGGATAAGGCTCTTTAAAAAAAATAATTACACAGTTAAGTTTAGAGAGTTGATTTAGCTGAGATGGTTGAGTACCTGGCCATAAAGTATATATAAACTATGTAAGAGAAGGGATAAGGTGAACCTGATTGAGTGCACCTGTTACAGTGCGCAAGGACCTGGGTGGGAGCCCCTGGTCTCCAGCTGCAGAGGGAAAGTTTTACGAGTGGTGAAGTAGGGTTGCAGGTATCTCTTGGTCTCTCTCCCTCTCTGTCTACCCCTTTCCTCTTGATTTCTGGCCAGCTCCAATAAACAAAGGTAATTTAATAAATTTCAAAAAATAAAGTATATAAGAGATACTTTTGGTAGTTTGAAATCCAACTCACCTTTGGAAATTCTTAGCCTAGATTCATGAATGGCCTTCAAATAATCACAGTCTTCCATAAGATCACATTTGAATGTGCATACATATCTCTTTTTATTTTTTTCTGACTGTAGATGTCTTAAGCATTTATTAGGTTCTCAAAGGGTTATGTGATTTCCCACCCTTCAAAAAATGATTTTTAAAGAGAACTTGAAAATCCTCATGGGAGTAAAAAGAAAAAAATAAGTAAACAAATTACCATGGAGTAATAAGTACCTGAATGTTTTACTCTTCAGGAGATCAATAAAATGTAAAGAAATCTATATAACACGCAACTGTGCCATAACTGAGTATGCCAATTGATTTCTGCTCCAGATATAAATAGGAAGCTATGATTATTCGGCATCTTTTTAAGTAATAAGAACTTTTATTTTTCTGTATTACCTTTTTATCTGAATGTTATTTTATTCTCCATATTAGGACCCTGTGGGCACTGAAAACCAACTCACTCATGCCTATTTCCTGTAATGGACGAACTTGATGCTAATGTGAGGTATGTTACATTTCTATACCTATTGTGCTGTAAACTGTGGTCATTGATACTATACAGTCTCCAGAAAACCTGTTATGATAAAAATATAAAGCCAATGGATATGGATTGCCTTCAAACATTTCATATATGGTCAGGAATATGGTAATGCCTGTTTACTAGTTTTTCTCATTTCTGCATAAATAATAAACATTGCCTATAAATTTGTCTAAATGCTTACACTAAAAATCTGCACTATAGGAGATGGTGGTACATGAAAACAGAGGATACATGAATATATATTACCATCCATAACAGGAAGAAAGATGTATTTAGATGGGGGGAAATAATTGACATTTATCAGTACACCTAAATTGTAAATGTATAACTCAATAGATTATTATTACGGGGTGTAAGTTTACTTACTTCTGTTTTCAACTAGATCATTCGATTATGTGACATGATGAATGTATTCGGTATGATTAAACAAAGTTAAATGGCTTTTGTTTTATGTTACTATAATTTCCTGCGACCCTTGAAGATTAACTAGTAGTATATCTCACAGGGAAGTTTTTTTTTCAGATTTTATTTATTTATTTATTCATGAGAAATGATAGGAGAGAGAAAGAACCAGACATCATTCTGGTACATGTGCTGCCAGGGATCAAACTTAGGACCTCATGCTTGAGAGTCCATTGCCTTATCCACTGTGCTACCTCCCAGACAACTTTTTTTTTTCTTTAAAGGCATGCTGCATTTTATTTGGCACAACCAAATAGTGCAGAAAGAAAATGGTATTTAATAAGAATTAAACTTTATTTTTTTAGAATGCGAGGCTGAGGACTACCCATAGATACCATAGCTGGGAGAGATTCTAAAAAATACGTTGTGTATGCAATCATAGGAACTCTTTCTCTTTCTTGAGACCTGTAGAAAAGCAAGCTTCTCCCAGTCTGCCTCTTTCTGGGAGTATGGACCAACCAGTCAACGCCCCTGTTCAGCGGGGAAGCAATTACAGAAGCCAGACCTTCCACCTTCTACAACCCACAATGACCCTGGGTCCATGCTCCCAGAGGGACAGAGAATGGGAAAGCTATCAGGGGAGGGGGTGGGATATGGAGATTGGGTGGTGGGAATTGTGTGGAGTTGTACCCCTCCTACCCTATGGTTTTGTTAATTAATCTTTTCTTAAATAAAAAAGAAAAAAAAAAAAAGAAAGAAAAGCAAGCTTCTGGGCCACTGTAGAATGCTGTGACAAAAGGGAAATGTGAAGCATTTTGACAGAAGTAATAGTATAATGTGAATCAAACTACAAAGATATACTATCACACGAATGTAGAAATTCCTTAAGGGTTGAATGTGTCTCATGTAGGATCCCTGGCATGAAGTGAGTACTTAATAAAGAGCTGTTGATAAGCCACCAGTCATTGCTGATTCATTTACTTCAAATAGGCTTATTTCAGTACATCAAGCTATGCAAAAGGACTCTGTATATTTAGCAATAAAACATTTTATGTTCTCAATAGAAGAATTGTAGACTTTGTACTTATACAACATGTTAACTTGGTGCAGTCTTGGGACTTTAACACATATATTTTTTTTTTATAATTGTTTTTTTTTTTTATTTAAATTTTTAATTTAAGAAAGGAAACACATATTTTTTAGGCTAGTGTGATATGTTTTATTTTCCTCTAAAAGTTTATGGTATTATCTTCCCAGAAGAAGTATAGTGGAATCTAGAGATTTCAATTCTTTTTTTGTAAATTATACGGTCAAAAGCGAGCAATATTAATTGTGATAAATCATGAAATTGTTTTAAGTCTCAGACACTATCAAACTGGATTAGCACTTCTTTTCTGATAGTTTAGATTTTATGATTCCTAGCATTTCTAGATTTTCAAAATTTATTTATAATAACACTACATTCTAACAGCAGAGGACAATTCAATCAAATGAACATTAGATATCTTTCCTGTAGCTATAGATGCTATCACTCCCCAGATCTTGTCTCTGGACAGTCCCCTCTGTTGAGTTTCTAACCTGATCTCACCAACATATGCTCATCTTCATCCACACCCCCGTTATACCCACAAAGTTAGCAACATGAAAATGCCACAGACTTTCCACCCATTTCCTCCTCAGTACAGTCTCTCAGTGTCCACAATAAGGGACATTTCTTAAGCTTATATATTCTCAAATTGTATACACAGACCAATAATACTCTGTAATGATTTGGGGTCATTTGTAGTTTTAAGTAAATATTTATTTCAACACAAGTTTGTTGTGATGAACAATACTATTTGCCATTTGCAAAAATAAGGCTTAATTTTAAAATACATTCATTTTAAATGTGAAATTTACTTAGAGGGGAAGAAGATGGTGGGGGATGAAATGGATAAAAGGGGGTTGAGTCTATGTATAGTATTGACTAGAAACTTGACTTTTGTGGCATACATGTTGTTGTGTTTACATATGTTGACTTGCCTTGCTCTGCATGTGTAACTTATACAGTAACATACACAGTGTGAACCAATGCTGCTGTGTGCAAAAATTATTTTAAAGAGTAAATTTATGTCAAGAAAAGTATTATGCAATTTGGAAACATTAGTAAATGAATGTGAAAAAACACAGGGGTACTATGCAAATGATTAGGTCCTAGAAAACCATGTTTGTTTGTTTTTTTAAAATTTATTTATTTTGGAATTAATGTTTTACATTTGACAGTAAATACATTTTAATGGTTAATTAATTAATGTTTTACATTTGACAGTAAATAGTTTGTAGATGCATAACATTTCTCAGTCTTCTTTATAACAGTACAGCCCCCACTAGGTTCCCTAAATATTTCTTCAATACTCCACCCAATATAAAAATAGTATTATAAAATAATATCAATACATTACTAAAGATGTAAGAAAGTGATTATAATGCACAGTCACATACACTGTATTAACTGTAATCTACTGAGGGAGAGCTTTAGCCCCGACCAAGATTTTATTTTATTTTACTTTAATATATATATATATATTTTTTAAATTTTTTATTTAAGAAAGGATTAGTGAACAAAAACATAAGGTAGGAGGGGTACAACTCCACACAATTCCCACCACCCAATCCCCATAACCCACCCCCTCCCATGGTACCTTTCCCATTCTCTAGCCCTCTGGGAGCATGGACCCAGGGTCGTTGAGGGTTGCAGAAGGTAGAAGGTCTGGCTTCAGTAATTGCTTCCCCGCTGAACATGGGCATTGACTGGTCGGTCCATACTCCCAGTCTGCCTCTCTCTTTCCCTAGTAAGGTGTGTCTCTGGAGAAGCTGAACTCCAGGACACATTGGTGGGGTCTTCAATCCAGGGAAGCCTAGCCAGCATCCTGGTGGCATCTGGAACCTGGTGATTGAAAAGAGAGTTAACATATGAAGCCAAACAATTTGTTGAGCAATCATGGATCCCAAGCTTGGAATAGTGGAGAGGAAGTGTTAGGGAGGTACTCATTGCAAACTCTAGTGTACTTCTGCTTTCAGGTATATATTTTGCAGTAGTTTATGGATACGTGTGCACAAAGCTCTCTCTCACAGAAACTGGTGTATATCTAGGTTATGGGACTTTGTTAGAAAGTGAACTACCTGAGATGAAATTAGAGTGTACTATAAAAGGAAAGGTCTCACCCGAGTAATGAAGCTGAAGGGTTGTCATTCCACACGTGAAGTCTCTGGACACAGTCTGAGGTGAAGCATGTTGAGGTGGCAATCGTTGCTTTGGTTAGGTTGTGATCGGCAGATGCAATATTATTTTATGCATACGGGAAAGTGGGCCCTATCCAAGGGTTCCAGGACTGGGGGAAGTAGGGGCTCTATAGTGAAGATGTGAGGTTCCTGCTGTCTTAGGGTTCAAAAAGACAATCAATAGTTAATATTATCATCACATTATTATTATTTGTTATGGTTTGCTGTACAGTACCCAGTATCTTGTATATAGCTGTGCAATTGGAAGCTTCTAATCTACTTGGTCTAGGCTTTTGAGAGAGTCCGCATATCAAATACATAGCCTATATATTAAAAAGATTCAGTTTGTCTTTTGAGAAACTTTGAGACATACAATTGATTTCCCCCTCTCATATTAATTAACTACTGATTTATATGTCTACATTTTGCTAGGAGTGTACATAAACACCATTCCCACCACCAAAGGACTGTGACCCATCCTTCCCACCCACTCCCACCCCGCACTGGCCCAGGAAGCTACATGTCTACCCCTCACCACTGGGTTTTTACTTTGGTGCCCTACTTACAATTTGATCAGGTCCTGCTTTTAGTTTCCCTTTCAGATCTTCTTAGTCAGCTTCTGCTGATGAGTGGGATCATCCCATACTCATCTTTATCTTTCTGACTTAGTTCACTTAACATAATTCTTCTAGCTCTGTCCAAGATGGGTCAGAGAAGGTGGGTTCATTGTTCTTGATAGCTGCATAGTATTCCATTGTGTATATATACCACAGCTTTGTCAGCCACTCATCTGGTGTTGGGCACCTGGGTTGCTTCCAGGTTTTAGCTATTATGAATTGTGCTGCTATGAACATAGGAGTATACACCTCTTTTTGGTTGGGTGTTATGGAGTCCTTGGGGTATAACGCCAGGAGAGGAATTACTGGGTCATATGGAAGGTCAATGTCTAGCCTTCTGAGAGTTTTCCAGACTGCTCTCCACAGAGGCTGTACCAATTTACATTCCCACCAACAATGTAAAAGGGTTCCTCTGTCCCCACATCCTTTCCAGCATTTGTTGCTGCTGTCCTTTTTGATGTATGCCATTCTTACAGGAGTGAGGTGGTATCTTAGTGTTGTCTTAATTTGCATTTCTCTGACAATCAGTGACCTAGAGCAGTTTTTCATATGTTTGTTAGCCTTTTGGATCTCCTCTGTGGTGAATGTTTTGTTCATTTCCTCTGCCCATTTTTGGATGGAGTCATTTGCTATTTTGCGGCTAAGTTTGCTGAGCTCTTTATATATTTTGGTGATTAGTTTCTTGTCTGATGTCTGGGATGTGAAGATCTTCTCCCATTCTGTGAGGGGTCTCTCTGTTTGTTTAATAGTTTCTTTGGATGTGCAGAAGCTTTTCAATTTGATGTAGTCCCATTGGTTTATTTCTTCTTTAGTCTTCCTTGCAATTGGGTTTGATTCATGAAAGATGTCCTTGAGGTGTATGTGGGAAAGTGTTTTACCAATGTTTTCCTCTAAGTATTTGATTGTTTCTGGTATGACATCTAGGTCTTTGATCCATTTGGAGTTGATTTTTGTTTCTGGTGAAATAAAGTGGTTCAATTTCATTCTTCTGCATGTTTCAACCCAGTTTTCCCAGCACCATTTATTGAAGAGAGCCTCCTTTTCCCATTTAATCCATTGGGCCCCCTTATCAAAGATTAGATGCCCATAGGTGTTGGGATTTACTTCTGGGCTTTCAATTCTGTTCCACTGGTCTGAGTGCCTATTTTTGTTCCAGTACCATGCTGTTTTGATTATGATGGCTTTATAATATTGTTTAAGGTCTGGGAGTGTGATGCCTCCATTTCGGTTTCTTTTCCTTAAGATGGTTTTGGCAATTCTAGGTGTTTTCAGGTTCCAGATAAATGATTGTAGTGTTTGTTCTATTCTCTTAAAGAAGCTTGGTGGAACTTTGATGGGTATTGCATTAAATTTGTATATGGCTCTGGGGATAATATTCATTTTGATGATATTTATTCTTCCAATCCATGAGCATGGGATATCTTTCCATTTCTTGGCATCAGTTTCTATCTCCTTGAGTAGCGACTCATAGTTTTCAGTATACAAGTCTTTCACTTCTTTGGTCAACTTTATTCCTAGGTATTTGATTGATTTTGCTGAAACAGTAAATGGGAGAGATTTCTGGGTGTCTTCTTCTTCAGATTTAGTGTTTGCATAAAGAAATGCCACTGATTTTTATACATTGATTTTGTAGCCTGATACCTTGCTATATTGCCTAATAACTTCCAGTAATTTTCTACTGGATTCTTTAGGTCTTTCTATGTATACTGTCATATCATCTGCAAATAGTGAGAGCTTGACTTCTTCCCTTCCAATCTGTATCCCTTTGATTTCTTTCTCTTGCCTGATTGCTATGGCAAGAAATTCCAATACTATGTTGAAGAGTAACGGTGACAATGGACAGCCCTGTCTAGTCTCCGATCTGAGGGGGAATGCTTTCAGCTTCTGTCCATTGAGTATGATGTTGGCTGTAGGTTTGCTATATATAGACTCCACTATCTTGAGGAATTTCCCATCTATTCCCATTTTTTGTAGAGTTTTGAGCATGAATAGGTGTTGGATTTTGTCAAAGGCTTTCTCTGCATCTATTGAGATAATCATGTGGTTTTTTGCTTTGCTTTTATTGATGTGGTGAATGACATTGATTGACTTACAGATGTTGAACCAGCCTTGCATTCCTGGGATGAATCCCACTTGGTCATGATGAACAATCTTTTTGATGTGTTGCTGTATCCGGTTGGCCAAGATCTTGTTTAATATTTTGGCATCTATGTTCATCAGAGATATTGGTCTGTAGTTTTCCTTTTTTGTTCTGTCCCTATCAGCTTTTGGTATCAGGGTGATGTTGGCTTCATAAAAGGTGGAAGGGAGTATTCCTGTTTCTTCAATCTTATGGAATAGCTTAAGATGTATGGGTATTAACTGTTTCCTGAAAATTTTGTAGAATTCGTTTGTGAAGCCATCTGGTCCAGGACTTTTGTTGTTGGGGAGATTCTTAATAACGGTTTCAATTTCTTTGTCTGTGATTGGTGCATTTAGATTTTGTAGTTCTTCTTGGTTTAGTTTTGGAAGTGCATAGGTTTCTAGGAATTGTTCCATTTCTTCCAGATTCTCTAGCTTGTAGGCATATAGTTCTCTATAGAAGTTTCGCAGGATTCTCTGGATTTCTGTGGTGTCAGTTGTGATATCTCCTGCATCGTTTACAATTCTATTAATTTGAGTCTTCTCTCTTTTTGTCTGGTGAGTCTGGCTAGGAGGTTGTCAATTTTGTTTAATCTTTCAAAGAACCAACATTTGGCTTCATTGATCTTTTGTATGGCTCTTTTATTTTTGATGTTGTTTATTTCTGCTCTAACTTTAGTGATTTCTGTCCTTATGGTTGCTTTAGGGTTCCTTTGTTCCTCTTCCTCTATGTCCTTGAGGTGTGCAGTAAGGTCGTTCATTTGGGCTTCTTCTTGGTGTTTAATATGTGATTGTATGGCTATAAGTTTCCCTCTCAGTACTGCTTTAGCTGTGTCCCAAATATTTTGATAGGTTGTGTCTTCATTTTCATTAGTTTCCAGGAACATTTGAATTTCCTGTTTGAGTGAGTCTCTGACCCAGTGGTTCTTAAGGAGCATGTTGTTTAGTTTCCAAATTCTATGTCTTTTAATAATTTTCCGTTTGTTGTTAAATGTTAGTTTTACTCCACTGTGATCTGAGAAGATACTGGGGATGATTTCAATGCTCTTGAATTTATTGATGCTGTCTTTGTAGCCTAACACGTGGTCTATCCTTGAGTATGTGTTATGTGTATTTGAAAAGAAGGTGTATTCCAGTTTTGGGGGTGGAGGAGTCTGAAAATGTCCAAGAGGTCTAGTCTGTCAATCTCTTCATTCAATTCTCTTGTATCTTTATTGGTTCTCTGCTTTGTTGATCTGTCTAAGTGTGAGAGTGGGGTATTGAAGTCTCCCACTATTATTGTATTACTATTGATGTATTTTTGAAATTCTTTCAGTAGATGCTTAATGTATTTAGATGGTCCCTCGTTGGGTGCATAGATGTTAATAATTGTTAAGTCTTCTTGGCTGATTGATCCTCTAATCATTATGTAATGTCCTTGCCTATCTTTTATTACTTTATTTAATTTAAAATCTATCGTCTCTGAGATGAGAATGGCTGTTCCTACCCTTTTTTGTGGACCGTTAGCCTGTATGATAGTTTTCCATCCTTTCACTTTAAGTCTGTGTTTATCTTGTTGTGACAGATGGGATTCTTGCAAGCAGCATATGGTTGGGTTATGTTTTCTGACCCATCACCCCACCCTGTGCCTTTTGATGGGTGAGTTTAAGCCATTGACATTTATTGATATTCTGGATTTAATGTATTGTAGTGCCATTGTTCTAAAAAACAATTTGTTTACTCTGATATATTGCAAGTATTATAGTGATGTTCTTGTTTATAAGAGGTCTTTTAGTACCTCTTTCAGGGCCGGCTTGGTGATGGTTGCCTCCTTTAACTGTTGTTTGTCTAAGAAGGTTTTTATCCCTCCATCTAGCTTGAATGAAAGTCTAGCAGGATATATTATCCTTTGTTGAAACCCTTTTTCATTCAGGGCTCCATAGATATCTTGCCACTCCCTTCTGGCTTTTAGAGTTTGAGTTGAGAAATCTGCAGATAATCTTATGGGTTTTCCCCTGTATGTGACTGTTTGTTTCTCTCTTGCAGCCTTTAGGATCCTTTCTTTATCCTTACTTCTTCTCATTGTGACTATGATGTGTCTTGGTGTCTTCAGGTCTGGGTTGATTCTGTTTGGTACTCTCTGGGCCTCTTGAACCTTGATATCCTTTCTGTTATTCAGGTCTGGGAAGTTTTCTTGTATTATTTCCTCTAGAATGTTTGCTTCCCCTTCCTCTCTTTCTTCCTCTGGCAGGCCTATTATACGAATGTTACTTCTTTTGATATCATCCCATATGTCTCTGTTGTTTTCAGTGTCTCTCAATCTCTTTTTAAGCTCTTTCCCCTCTTTCTTAGTTTTCTCTAACTCATCCTCTGTCTGACTAATTCTGTTTTCTGCTTCTGTTAGTCTTCTTTCCCTTGCCTCAGCTTCTTTCTTCATTACAGCTATTTCAGCTTTCAGTTCTCTAATTGTCTCAAGATAATCAGTATTTTCCTTGGGGGTCTCAACTGTTGTTTCCCTAATACTGCCATTCCTTTCCTCTGATGTTGTTTTAATTTCTGTGATTAATAAGTTTATTATAGCTTGCATACTTTTCTTATCTATGGTTACTTCTGGCTGATTTGTAGTTTCTTCTGGGCTCTTGTCTTCATTCATTGGGGTAGCCGTTTTATTTGTTTTTAATCTACCCATTTTTTTATTTATGTGTTTCTCTCTTTTTTTATGCTCTGTTGTTCCTCAGTTGTTGTGTCTTGAGTACAAGTAACACTGTACTAAATACCTTTATGACAATTGCACTCACCAGCCTCCATAATTACAGTAGTAACTGAAGTAAGTATTGAAGTAGTTTAATCGTTACCAGTTAGCCAAACAATTTCTCCAGTCTGTGAAAAAATAGTAACCAAATCCCAGTGAAGAAAGAGAAAAGAAAGAGAGGATAGCAAGAATAGACAGTTATGCAAATCTACTATCCAGTGTATATTCTAGGGGTAACAAGAGGGGAAAGGGAACTAGAGCAGAGATACACACATAGAGAGTCCACTCTGAGTCAGATTTCTTCCCCAAAGTAATTCACAAATCCAGAAAGGCAAAGAAGAAAGAAGTGTATGACAAGATTAAAAAAAAGAGAGAGAGAGAAAGAGATAAGAGAGAGAAAAGGGAGAAGATAAGAAGAAGAGTTGTAATTAAAGAGCAGTGCAAGGAACTTCCCAAATGTGTATCAGTGAATTAAAAAAAAAAAAAACACCCTGTTTGGTGGTATGGGGTATCCTGCTAGGAGCTGGTCCCAGGGATTGCTTATGGGGGGGGGGGCAGCAGGAAGGATGTATGCTTGAAAATTAAAAGGAAGAAAAAAGAATTTTTTCCCCTACTCTAATTCTTAACCCAAATTAAGTTATAGTCACCTCCTTGGTGTCTAAGGACACCTTATTGGCTGGCCTGCTAAAGGTAGAAAATCCTATTGTCTCTAGGGGAGTGTGTTCGGAGCTCAGAGGCTAGCAGCTTCTCCATCCGCCATCTTCCGGGAAACCCCCCCCTCCAGACTTTTTTAAAGGATTTCTCGAAAATGAAAACTAGCTCCAAGTCCTTTGATCCAATGAGAGCTATACTCAAGAAGTCTTTGGATCCACCCTCAGGGTCGCGGTGGACCTGGAGACTCCCAAGAGAAAGCCCCCGAGCTAAAGTGCTCTCTCCGGGTCCTCTGCCCGCTGCGCTCTGCAACCGGCGGAGGAGCCGCCTTCCCAGGCGGAAGACAATGCCCGGCGCACTCGCCTTGCCCGGTGCCGCCTGAGAAGTCTGGAGCCCCGCTAGTCCGTGTCACCTTTACTCTAATTCTTAACCCAAATTAAATTATAATCACCTCTTTGGTGTCACCCCTTATTGAGTGGCCTGCTAAAGGCAGAAAATCCTACTGTTGCCGACGATGCGATCAGAGCACTCGCTATTAGAAGCTTCTCAGTCCACCATCTTCCTCCTCCCCCGAAAACCATGTTTTAGGTATAACTAGATAGAGTAAGTTTTTACCATTTCAAGAGTCAGGAACAAGGTATTTTATTGTTGTTGTTGGCAGGAGGGGAGGGAAAGCAAATGTGTTCATTTGGTAAAGTGCCTCTATAAACTTAGAGCTGCAGGTTTCAGGCCCCTGACATAACAGATGAATTTTCTTTGCTTGCACGTAAAATAGGAAAATGAGTGGACAGAACAGGCAGATAATTGTAGAAGAGGAACACTTCAAAGAAGCAGACTCAAAAGGTTTTTTGGAAACAGCAGAGTGGTCTGTGGCATGGTGACTGTGAGGGACTTGGAGTAGTTAGGCTACGTATGTATCTCTCTGTGTTCGTTTGATGCTTGGTGTGTAAGATGATCTCTCCCAGGACACAATTACTCAGTAAAACTTCTCAGTTTGGTTGGGAATCAAGTGTTGATTGTTTAACATTGGTGAAGTCATTGTGAGCTATAAATTAAACATGTATTGCTCCATTTAGTTTCTAAAAAACAGTCCTGTGAGACTGATGTTATTTTATTTATTATTTTATTTATTATTTTTAAATTAGTGATTTAATATTGATGTTCACAATTACAAGGTAACATGGATATAATTCTACACCATTCCCACTACTGTGTCTTCATTCCCTCCATTGGAAATTGCAGTAGCTCTCCCAAGGCCACAGATATGGGTTGATTATTATTTCTATAACTACCTATATTTACATTTATTTGCCCATTTCTTTCCTCTGGTATTGCCTTCTCTTCCTTTATAAGTCATACCTATACCTATTGCTACTTCCTAATGCCCTTCCTTTTCTTCCTCTTTTCTTTTTGGGTCTTGATAGAAATAGAGTTCAGATCCCTCTGGACATCTTTTCCTAACATTCCTTCCCCTCTGAAAACATGGACCAAAATTATTTTTAGGGTGCAGAAGATGGGTGATCTGGCATCTGTAATTGCTTCTCCACTGAACATGGGCATTGACAGGTCAATCCATACCCCTAGCCTGTTTCTATTTTTCCATGGTCAACTAGGGCTCTGGAGAGGTGAGGTTATAGGACTCTCTGGTGAAGTTGTCTGCTTAGGGAAATCAGGATGAAATCATAGAAACACCTGCAACTTGGAAGCTGAAAGGCAGTAATGTATAAAACAGTACAAAATATTTAGTAAACACAAACCAAATAGTGGAATAGAGCAGGTGAGAATAAAGATCTTAGGGTGGAAAGAAGCAAAGTAGTCTATTTTAGAAATGTTCCTAGGGACCCATGACTTTAACAATTTTTTTTGCTTGAGTTTGATAGATAATATGCAGGTGGACTAAAGATAATATCTTGGAAGATGGTGTCAGAGTTAAGAGTAGGACTAGAGGGAGTTAGGCAGTAGCACAGCAGGTTAAGCGCAGGTTAAGTGCAAGAACCTGCGTAAGGATCCCGGTTCGAGCCCCTGGCTCCCCACCTGCAGGCGGGTCACCTCACAAGCGGTGAAAGCAGGTCTGCAGGTGTCTATCTTTCTCTCCCTCTCTCTGTCTTCCCCTCCTCTCTTCATTTCTCTCTGTCCTATCCAACAGTGATGACATCAATAATAACGATAACTACAACAATAAAACAACAAGGGCAACAAAAGGGAATAAATAAATATGTATAAAAAAATATTAGGACTAGAAAGTTGAATTAGGGCAGAGAGTAGTTCCTGAACTAGAAGAAAATCTATGAATAAAATTAACTGTTTATCCCATTAACCTGACCCAGGGCCCATATATGTTTATATTTAACACAGGAGCCTGTGTAACCTCTGAGTTCCTGTTGATCTGAGCTAATAGTTCATAATCACTGGGAACATCCTAGTCTGCACTCATTTCAGGACTGATCTTCCTCGAATGACAGGGTGCGATGACTTAGCCTCCCTTCAGATAGAGTGGCAGTCTCTACAGGTGTTACTTTATGGGAAGGATAAGTTCCTGGAGTGGTCCATGAGAGGGCTTATGATTATGATGTTCCTGATGGAAGTGACTAGTGATTGTGGAAAGAGGGATCTACTGGAGGTCTAGGCCTATTATATCTGTGTAAGAATCCAAGGATTCCCAAACTAGGTACATAATGTTTATGCTTATTAAGTATATGAAAAAAATATTCACATTTTTATTTATATGTGGAATATTATTTAAATAGTACACATATATTAAATTGCTTGTTTTAAAAATATTTTATATATTTATTGTAATAATAGAGATACAGAGAGGGGTCAGGTGGTGTCACATCTGGATAAGTGTACCCATTACAGTGCATATGGACCTGGCTTCAAGCTCCTGGTCCCAACCTGCAGGTAGGGAAAACTTCATGAGTGGTGAAACAGGGCTGCAAATATCTCTCTGTCTCTTACCTTCTTAATTCCCTCTTCCTTTTCACTTATCTTTTTTTTTATTTATTTATAAAAAGGAAGCATTGACAAAGCCATAGGATAAAAGGGATACAACTCCACACAATTCCCAACACCAGAACTCCATATCCCATCCCCTCCCCTGATAGCTTTCCTATTCTTTATCCCTCTGGGAGTATGGATGCAAGGTCATTGTGGGATGCAGAATGTGGAAGGTCTGGCTTCTGTAGTTGCTTCTCCGCTGAACATGGGGGTTGACAGATCGATCCATACTCCCAGCCTGCCTCTCTCTTTCCATAGTGGGGCAGGACTCTGGGGAAGCAGAGCTCCAGCACATATTGTTGGGGTTGTCTGTCCAGGGAAGTCTTATTGGCATCATGCTAGCATCTGGAACCTGAATAATGAGTGAAGGGTTGACATTGCATGCCTGACATCTCTGGATGCAGTCTGAAGTGAAGCATGCTGAGGTGGTACTCTTTGCATTGATTAGGTTGGGATCAATGGATGCAATATCATTTGGTATGAATTGAGGGAAGCATGCAAAAAGTTAGTCCCACCCTAAATGTTCAAGGACTGGGGGAAATACAGGCTCTATAGAGGAAGAGGGAGGTTCCTGCTGTCTTAGCGTTTAAGAAGACAAAAGATAGTTATTGCTATAATCACATTATTTGGAAATTGGGTTAATTTTGAAAAATCCCTTTCTTAGGATTTGCTGTATCATACACAACACCACCATAATTTATGTCCTTTGACATTGTTTGTATATAGCTGTGCCACTGGTTGCTTCTGTTCTCCCTGGTCTAAGCTTTTAAGAGAGTCAACATATCAAAGACTCAGCCTATGTATTAAAAAGACTCAGTCAGTGCTTTAAAAAGTTTGAGACATTCAATCAATTTTTCCCCTCTCATATTAATTAAACATTGAGATACCACTTCACCCCTGTGAGAATGGCATACATCAAAAAGGACAGCAGCAACAAATGCTGGAGAGGCTGTGGGGACAAAGAAACCCTTCTGCACTGCTGGTGGGAATGTAAATTGGTACAACCTCTGTGGAGAGCAGTCTAGAAAACTCTCACAAGGCTAGACATGGCCATTCCATATGACCCAGTAATTTCTTTCCTGGGATATACCCTAAGGATTCCATAAAACCGAACCAAAAAGATTATATGTGCACCTATGTTCATAGCAGCACAATTCATAATAGCTAAAACCTGGAAGCAACCCAGGTGCCCAATAACAGATGAATGGCTGAGAAAACTGGTGTACATACACAATGGAATACTATGCAGCTATTAAGAATGATGAACCTACCTTGTCTGAGCCATCTTGAATAGATCTAGAAAGAATTATGTTAAGTGAGCTAAGTCAGAAAGCTAAAGATGAGTATGGCATGATTCCACTCATAAACAGAACTTGAGAAAGAAGAACAGAAAGGGAAACTTAAAGCAGGATTTGACTGAACTTGGAGTAGGGCACCAAAGTAACAACCCAGGATTGAGGATGAGGGTGGATGTTCAGTTTCATGGGGTGGGGGAGGGGTGTGGCAGATGGGATGGGACACAGTCTTTTGGTATTGTGAATGGTGTTTATGTACACTTCTATTAAATTATCTCTTTCTATCCAATAATAAATAGTTAAACATGTCCATGTCCAGAGAGAAAGGGGGAGGGAGAGAGAGGGAGGGAGAGAAGAGGGAGACTGCTCAGCTCTGGCTTATGGTGATGGAGAAACTGGATCTTTAGAGCTTAGCCGCAAATTCAGCTGCTCTGTAGAAAGTGAAATGAATATTGGTCAGGCTTTGACATCTCAGTCTCCGTTCTTCCTTACTAAAAAACACCCAGATTTCTGGAGGACTTAGCTCTCCTCCACTACATGCCATCTTCTTTCTTGTTTATTTCTATGTGTGGGTTATCATCCTTTTCAACCTTAATTCTTTGAATCTATACATTGTAGCTTCACTCTATAATTACCTCTGAATATGCCAGCAAGTTAATTCCTGATGTTTGTAGTCAAGAATGCTAACACATATATAGGAACAAGAATCAAGCTAAATTAGTAAACTAAATTAAGTGAAGCCAAACAAACACAACAGCAGTATGACCTGATAAAATACGTCAATGATAGGACCTCTCTTTCCCTTAATATTTGGGAAAAATTGGCCAGAGCCTCTCAACTGACAGCAATTAGAAGTCTAAAACTTTCATATTTCTAAAATTTCCCCAGGCATCCATTTTTTTGTGTTAATTCTTGCATATGTGTGTTATATAGGTGCTGCTTTTAAGACTCTCATAGTCTAACTACAAATCACAGAAAAATGATAAAAGAACCTACTGGTGAGATATTCAATGAATTATTCCTTCTGTGAACTATGAGACTAAAGGGATAAACAAAGAAATGCTACATCTAGATTTAGAAACGTAAGAAGCACTTTTCTCTCTTGGGCCTTCATTGTAGAGAGCAGCGGATTTATGGTGAATTGACTCATGACTACAAACCAATAGTGAATCAGAGTTGGAAGAGGCAAGATTCGGACAAGTTCTCTCCCTTGGTGAATAGTGTCTCACAAACTTAGCAGCCAACAAGCAGCTTTTTAAAGATCATCTAACACCCAGCCAATGTTGGGTTTTGATCTGTTTGCTCCTTGTTGGGACTCTGAGGAGGAAGCTGTGTTGGTTTTGGAGGGCTGAAGAAAAGAAGAAAATGAAGAGTGGCTCTGGTGATGTTGCAGAGGACACTGTGGGGGAAAGGGCCCACTGTCTGGGATGTCCAAGCCATTATTTCCATGGGAATCTGAGCGGGTTGACCCTGAGTCCCCCCCCACACACACACACACACCTTTCTGGGGGTGGAGGGGCATTAGGCAGTCCTCTTTGTTGGTCTGCTTCTAAATTCTGCTTCTAAGACCCCTTCTGTTGCATTGCTTGACTTTGCGATCTATTTACATAACCACTGTTACCTAAGAACCGCCCTGCCTGCAGGGCACTGGTTTCATCTCACTGGTTCAGAGCTTTTTCCTTCTCCCCAACCCTATCCTACTTACATCCTCTTCTGACCTGACACTTCCGTCTCAGGAGATATATATATAGGGCAGGATTGTGATTAGAGATAGCTAGCTCACACTGCATTCCCACTCAATAAAGACTGAACTGCGTCCCAGCTCAGCCATGAGTCCCTGGTCATCTCTCTCCCACCTGCGAAGCTAGCCCGGCATCTGGCACCCCAAACTGGGACCAGCACTCTTGACCTCATGAACTTATGATGAATGGGCTTTTCCAGACGGGGTATCTTCCTATACATGCTCCCCCATTCCCTTTGAACTAGGCCATAAATTACTGTGTATGACCAACCTATAACCCACTGCAAATATCCTGGCTTTGTTTAACTGCCCCCTCCCCCCACTGCCCGGAGGTGCTTGTAATCCACCCTTAGAGAAAAAGGTCTACCTAGGCATTGTGAGCTAGTGACTGGATCCCAGCTAAAATCAAATACATGGCAGGTCAAGATTTAACTGCACTGTGTATATAATTTAATGATTACCTCAACCTTGTCTCTGAACCTTGGGTATACCTATCTGCTTGTGTACCCCAATAAACGAGTTGTCCACGAGGCTCCTCCTGGAGCTGGTTCTGTGCTTCCTTCCTCTCCGCTCAGATCACCCTTATCACCAGGGGCCCCCTATTACCCTCAGGGCCTGCTCCAGTCTCTGCTGCTAGTCACCAGGGAGGCAGAGAGCTCTGGAGTGACCCATAGGACACTCTATGTAGAATGGGCACAACTTATGTTTAGGCCTAGCACTGGTGCCTTACTCGAGTGCTGTCCCTAAACCTGTGGAGATACTTATGTAGCCCTTCCCTACTCTACCCCCAACACTTCAGAGAGAACTCAGGCTTCTTGTTTAACTATCAAATTGTTCTCACTAGCATGTGGTTTTCTTCACCTCCATTGTGATCCTTCAAGGCAAGCCAAGTCTCTCTCTCTTTCTCTGTCCTTGGCTTCCTGCTAGTGATTTTAGTTACAGTGTTTCTGCTAAGGAATTTTTCTTTCTATCAGTTTCAAGTTCAGGGAGAGTGGGAACAGTAGAGGAGAGCCCAAATCATATAAACTTTCTCTTTGAAGTGTTTCATAGTGATTCCAGATTTTGAGTAATAAAACAGTTTGTCTTGATTCTTTTTAAAATATATATATACATATATATATTTATTATTGGATAGAGACAGAGAGAAATTGAGAGAGGAGAAAGAGTTAGAGAGGGAAGGTGACAGAGAGATATTTGCAGCTCTGCTTCACCACTCATGAGGCATTATCCTTGCAGGTAGGGATGAGGGTCTTGAACCTGGGTCTGTGAGTACTGTAATGCGTGTGTGCTTAACCAGGTGCAGCATCACCTGGTCCTAACTTGATTCTTTTTACTAGTAGCTGCCTTCTATCTTGAACTCACTTAATATCCATGGATTCTTTACATTTTTATACTGTCTTACTCTTTTAATAATAATGCCCCAGTTTAAGATTCTGCTTCTTCTCTGTAAAATAACCCTTGAACGTTTTCATTGTTTCTCATTAGCAACCAGAATAGAATCTTACAGGAATGATGAATCATAGAAATGATAGCATCTCCCTCACTTTGCTTGTGTTTCTAGGAAACTTTGAACCAAGTTTATAATTACCACAAGCAAGTATAGAAGGTCACCAGGCATTTACTATAAATCTTAACATATCTTTTATTTTTTTCTAATTGTATTCATTATTTTATCTTGTTTGCTTTCTTAATGATAGTTTATATTGTTTGCTTTTATGGGCTACTTTAGTGAAGGGATGGCAGAAAGAAGAAAGAAAGAAAGAAAGAAAGAAAGAAAGAAAGAAAGAAAGAAAGGGGAATTCCACAGAAATGCTTTTTTTTTTTTTCCTGAGAGGGAATCCTTCTTCTTTTGGTAAGACTTGATGCTACTGCTATGGGACAACTAGACATTTTTGAACAGAAGATAAAAATGGCAAGATCTCATAAAACATAGAGTCTCAACAAATGTAAACTTTGAAAACTAAACATAAAACACATTTCTGATTTATTTATTCTATAAACATCTTAATTAAAACCATAATAAAGGTGAGTATCTGACTTCAAACTACCTGCTTGCTTTAATTCTGACTCCAGGGTACAATTCATTACTTCAAATAACAAAATTAAATTGCAAATCAAAGTAACTGAAAGAAGTACTTAAATGACCTATATTAGAAAAAAACACTTTTGTTTAAAAAAGGGGAGTATGATTTTTTATTTGATTGTTTACACTTTGTTAAAGAATTGAGGCTTTGTGTATGCATTATTTTGCCATTCCCAAACTGACTTTTCCATTCAGGTAGAGAAAGAGAGAGAGAGAGAGAGAGAGAGAGAGAGAGAAGGGAGAGGAAAGAAAGGATACCACAGCATCAGAGCTTCCCCTTGTGCTCTGGTACCGTTACATGGTGCTGCAAATTTCAAAGTTGAGCTGTATGCATGACATCTAACCCAAGAACCATTTCTTAATTTCTGCTTTATTACTAATCCAGGTAGCAATGCATATGTAGCTCACTAAAGTGTAACAATGAGGTTGGAAATGTATTAAATGTTCTAAGTACTGAAATAACTCCCAAACCCCGAGATTAATAAGTATTTAAGTTTTCTTGCCCTAAAGTCTTATCAATATGCAATTGATCTGGAACCAAAGTTTATTCAGGATTATAACCTAGCAGTCAAAATTGTGAACATGTGCAACTTCAAGGCAATGGAAATGTTTTGCAGGAAATCTCACTTCTGGCTTTGAAATTGTGACATGCATTGGCATATAAGGAGAAAGTGAGTGGGTATCATTTAGAAGAGGTTATTTTTGTGTTGCCTTAGAAATGTAAATGAGAAAAATGCTCAACTTTATTTCTGGGCTGATAAAATGGTGATTATTCAGTCAGTCCTTTGATTAGATCAGGGGCTCAGTGAATATGAAATGGAGCTCACCCTGTGGTGGAAACCCCCTGTGTCTTATGGAGTCACAGGGGACTTTAAACCAAAGACTCAGAAAGCTACCCCAAAAGCCAGTGACATATTTACATTTCTAAAGCAATAGCAGCTTGCATTGTGTGAATTTTCCTGCTAATGGAGATAAGCTAGCAATCATCTGTGTGCAGGTAAACATATATACCTCAGTGGTTTCAAAAAGCAGCACCATGGAATTCTGGAAGAGTAGGTTCAGGTCTTGGCTTTCCCATTCCCTCTCTGTGTGACCTTGAACTAGTTGTTTAATCTTTCAGCAGTGAAAAATGACAAGTTTTTTTTTTCTTTTCAATGGAGATTTTTAAGTAATGCAAATATGATCCTTAGCACTATGTTTCACACATGGAACACGTTGAAATCATGATAATTATTATCTTTAGCCATTATAGTCATTATAAGATGTATGGCTAGTTACTCCTAGGGTTGAGGTTAGTAAAACTGTGTCTAGGACTAATTGGATAAACTTTCAAGAAAATAGTTGTTAAGTAATTTATGAGTGAAAGAGAAAGTTTTACATGAAAGAGAGAAGTCAGAGTACCACTTGGTACGTGTGACATCAAGAATCAAATTGGCAACGTTGGGGATCAAGTCCAACATTTTAATCAGTTGAGATAATTAATTTTCTTGGCTGTTCTACAAGTGTCTTCAAGGCTTAATGTTGTTTTCGCCAGGCTATGTTGTTTTCGCCGGGCTGGCTTCATGGGCGGGTAACAGATGACCGGGGACTCATGGCTGGGTTGTACACAGTATCTCTTTATTCACGCAGGACGCAGCGCAATCTGTACCAAGCTAGACCAAACTAACAACTAACTAAAACGAACAATGTTGTCATTATATATACTTCCCAAGTAGGGTGTGAACAGGATGTGACGCAGAGAGGGTGGAGAGAAAAGTGACTGGTGAAAATCAGGGTATGACAAGGAGAGGATCAGGGTGTGACAAGGAGAGGGGGTGGAGCAGGTGAGAATTCTACCACTAAACCACCAATGCCCTGGAGGGAAGGTGGTGCTTGTTAACAGAGGCCATGTAAATAGAATGAAGTGCTTATGCAAATAGAATAGTGTTAAGCAGGGGGGATCTAAACCAAATGAAACAGAAGGGGTTTTTAAAAGCAGAATTAGAAGATACCAATAGCTTAAATTCATTAGTCATTTAATAGCTGGTTTTATTAATCAGTCATATTGTTTTTTCTTACTAAGGCTTACAATGAGATTTTATTTTAAAGTTCCCTGCAGATTTTTTTTAAAATTTTTGATAAAGGATAAGAGACAGAGAGATAGAAAGAGATATGAGAAGAGAATATGGCCACCTCACCACTCGTGAGGCTTTCCCTTTGCTTGGTACTCCCATGTTGTAGCAGGAAGTTTGAATCTGGGTCTTCTTAAATGTTTAAACTATTTACTCCTGGATTTCACATTCTCTATTGAGGAAATTGAGGCTTCCAAAAGTGACAGAAAACCCACAGCATTGAGGTTAATAGCAGACAGAGTTGGAATGAGACCACATATCTTATAAATGTGATTTAATACTATGACTTCCTTGAGTTTGGGCATATTCCATTTTGGGAAATTGGAGAACCTAGGACACAGTTCTGATTCTTTCATTTATTCATTTACTGATTTTTAAACTTTATTTATTTATTTATTGGATAGAGATATAAATCAAGAGGGAGTGGAAGAGAGGAAGAGAAGCAGAGACACCTGCAGCACTGCTTCTCCACTTGAAAAGCTTTCCCCTTGTAGATGAGGACCAGGTGTTTCGAAACTGGGTCCTCATGCATTGTAACATGTGTGCTCAACAAGGTGAACAACTACCCACCACCTGCTCCCCCTTTACTCCTTTCCTTGAACTTCATTCAACATAGTCATCTCTCTTTTTTATATGCAATGTGTCCCTCAACTAACAATCTCTTTGGAAGAAATATCTCTGACTGATGAGTTTCTGTTTCTGCATCTGTCACTGTTCAGCTAGGAAACTGGAGACTATTGTATATATTTGAAGCTTAGGTAGATTTGATGCAAAGTGTAGGCCCCAAAGTTCCATGGAAGGACAGAGAAAAGAGGTATGCTAATCAGAGGACAAGAGATTTCATGAGCCATACCCTGGTCATGGATTTCTAGAAGCACCACCAATATACTTTTGCTTAAAGAATATTTTTACCACTGCTCAGTCTACTTCCTATATAAGAAAAAATGCTTATCTCTCACAGTCCAGTTTCCCATTCAGAGTCTCTCATTTGGAAAATATATCCAGAAGACAGCAGGCATATAGAGATAGCAGGATGTACAGGGAGTGTTGTTTTCAGTCTTCAAGTCCTTTATGATTGGGTTGAGTCATTGAAAAGGATAGCAAGCAGGTGAAGCTTCATTCCTGTAACCTTGATTCCTTCTTAAGCTTAAAGCTCAGGGACCTGATACATTGAACTTCACCATCTTGCAAGTTTGCTGAGGATTACATTAAAACAAAATCTGAACCTCAGTGTTTCTGAGTACCTGCTGGAGTGCAGAAGGTACCTTTATCCAAAATGTTTCTAGGGAACGTGATAGATACTGAAAGTGGGTTTTTATACGTGGTACCAAATGTGTTCTGTTTCCTAAGCAGAACTATGACAATGTCCAGCTTTAACTGTTCCTTTGAGGTGTTGACCTAAGTTGTATCAGCTGAGTGACTGGATCCCAATGTTCAAAACTTGATCCTGACTCTAGAAAAGCAGAGTCTCTTGATAAAAAGAACACATAGTATTATGCATATCAAGTATTACATATATCAAGTGAGAAGAGCATGCATTTGGTATAATACTAAGTCAAGGTGAGCCCCATACTAAAAATTCTTGAGGTGGAAGTGTTTCAGAAACCAGTAGCATAGCATTTCGTTTCTTTTTAAAAAAATTTATTTATTATTGGATAGAGATAGAGAGAAATTGAGAGGAGAGGAGGAAATAAAGAGAGAGACAGAGAGATACCTACAGCCCTGCTCCACTGCTCATCAAGCTTTAACCCTGCAAGTGGGGACCAGGGGCTTGAACCTGGGTCCTTGTAGACTTTAATATGTACACGCAACCAGGTGCACCACCACCCAGCCCCAACAATGCAGCATTTCTAACTCTTTTTAATTGCCATCAAGATTATCACTGAGACTTGGTACATGTATGATGAGTGCCATTCCCATTAGCTATTTTTTGTCTTTTAGTACTCACAAAATCTTAGAGTCAGTCTGTTTTTTTCCTTTTGGTTGTTTGTTTACATGTTCATATGTTTGAATTCTCTAGATTCCGCATATAGGTGAAACCACCCAATAGTTGTCTTTTACCTCTTTACTTACTTCACCAACCATAATGCCTCCAATTGCCATACATAAATACATGTTAACATTTTATTTATTTGTTAGAGACAGAGAGAAATTGAGAGGGGGAGATAGAGATGGAGAGAGACAAAGAGACACCTGCAGCCCTGCTTCAACACTCATGAAGCTTTCCCCCAGCAGATGGGGACCAGGGGGTTAAACCTGGTTCCTTGCACGCTCACTGTAATGTGAGCACTTAACCAAGTGCATTATCACCTGTCCCCCACCATATATGTTTTTAATTTCAACTTTCAGAATGATTTTTTAAGAAAATTTATTTTTTATTTAATTTTCCCTTTTGTTGCCTTTTTTGTTTATTGTTGTTGTTGTTGTTATTGCTGTCGTTGTTGGATAGGACAGAGAGAAATCGAGAGAGGAGGGGAAGACAGAGAAGGGGAGAGAAAGATACCTGCAGACCCTCTTCACTGCCTGTGAAGAGACCCCCCCCTGCAGGTGGGGAGGTGGGGGGTTGAACCTGAATCCTGATGCTGGTCCATGCACTTTCCTCTACGTGCGCTTAACCCGCTGCTCCATAGCCTGGCTCCCCAGAATGATTTTTTTAAAAAGTATTTTCTTAGGACCTATATAAATCAGAATGCAGGCAGCTTGGCAGAGAAAGGGGTATTGCCTAATTTTAGAAAAAAATACTACAAGATCTTTTTGACTCTCAGCACCCATCCATTCAAAATTTCCTCTAAACTTATTAGTATTACAACATGAACTCTATGGAGGGGTGACCTGGATTCCAGAAATAATTATTCTGACCCTCTTTACTAGATTGTCATGAAGAAGCATATAGTTGAATGGTAAGAATTATTTGGAGGGCTAGGTAGTGGCACACTGGATTAAGTACATGTTACCATAGTTAAGGACCCAGATTCAAGTCCCTATTTCCTACCTTCAGGGGGAAAGTTTAGTGACTATTGAAGAAGGGCTGCATGTGATTTTCTCTCCCAGTCTCTTTCTACCCTTCCCATTTCAATTTCTCTCTGTCCTACTTAAAAAAAAAAAAAAAAGAAAAGAATGGCCACCGGGAATGGTGGATTTGTTGTGCAGGTACCAAACCCCAGCAATAATATATATATGCAGATAATTACTTGGAATTCCTTCCTATCTGGAGACCTGTCTAGGATTTATAACTATTTTTAGTCTCATGAAGCACACCATGCAAAATAAATAATTTTTTCAGAGAGGTTAAGTAATTTCTTTTGTGCACACTTAGCAGGTGGTTAATGAGAGACTAAAACTCAAATCATTGCTTCTTAAAGTTGCTTCTTTCTTCAAATTCTTTTCCAGTCATCCAAAGGCAGAAAACTATTTCCTAAAGTCTGTATAATTTAAGCCAAAATAATACTTAAACTGGAAGAATAGATGCAGTCAATACTAGAGAAATACTGAATTGTTTGTTATTTGCTACAATTTCATGAGGCTGGCCTGATATAGTCCTGTTAGCATGTGACCCACCTGATTTCACTGAATCATGACAGCTTTGTTATTTCCTTACTGTAGTGCGCTGAATATCTACCTACTCTCTCTTAATTCACATGTTGAAGCTTTATACTGTCAGGGTGGTATTAGGAGAGAACTAATTAGATCATGAGGGCACTGCCCTCATGAATGAAATTAATAGGATGTTTAATATTGTTATTTATTCATTTTATTTTCAAGATACTGGCACCTCTAGCATGCATAGGTTAACCTCTCCCAGGTGAACTTTTTCATTCTTCTTATTTCAGAGAGATAGAGTAGGAGAGGGAGTGGGGAAGAGAGAGAGAATTACCACAGCTCCAAATGAAGCTCTCCCAGTGCTGTCCATGAAGCTCTCATGTGACAATGGGACCCAGGACCTTGCACAAGGTAAGAAGTAGCTCTACTAAGTGAGCTTATCCCCAGACCCCAATCAGTACCCTTTAGAAGAGACCCCTGAGCATTGTCTGCTTTCCAATGCAAAGACACAATGAGGAAACTCAATTTGCATACCAGGCACCAAATCTGCTGGCACCATGATCAAGGGACTTCCCATCCTCCAGAACTGTCAGAAATAAATGTGTGTTGTTTGTTTTAGCACCTTGAGCTGATTTAGAGATGACTGAGGTAGAAAGAGGGAAGGTTCTTTTGTCCAATGTCACATGTCTAGTAAGAGTATTTTCACACGCATAGCTTGTGAACTATTTTTTGCTGTAAAGGGTCATCCTTAGACTTCCATTTTTTTTTTTTTTACTTAGTTTTGGAAATGGAAACCATGACATATATGTCTGTTTGATCTGTCCAGGTTTCTGAAAAGTAACTAAAGCATCTTTAGTTGAAGATGCTTAGTTTAGATGAAGCACTCCAACTTAATGGAATGCTAATGATTGGGTAGAAACATTATCCAGTTGGTCAGAAAATCCAGTCTAATGCTGACAGCTTTCAATTTTCTCACTTAACTTTTAAAAAACAGAGCTAAGAATTGTCTCCAATTTTATAGGCTATTTTATGACATTTAGTGCCTTCTATTTTCTCCCTGGAAATTTGTTTTATTATCATGTAGCTAAAAGAACTGTGTTGAATTTAAGACCTTTTTTCAATTAAGGAATTGGAACAGGCTTCTAAATAAATACCTGTGAAGAGATTACTATTTTATCAGTCAGGTAATGGTGTTCAAGCAATGTTCTTATTTGCATTTCTAAAGAACTGTAAGAATAATCTTTTTTTCCTCTGCCCACTCACTTACTTCTTAACTTATAATGGCTTTATTAATTTCAGTGCTTGCAAAAGATTTTATACAAAGTACTCATCTTTGGATGTCTAATAGTATCCTGCTTTTATGGATATCAGGTATAGATGCATATTTATTATAAGATCTCACTATCATTAGTGTTACTGACATTTTTCTACTCATCTTTAATGTCACCATTGCTTATAATTTCAACCAGAACTCAAATTCTAGAAATGTAAACGTGTATATGTAAGTCTTTTTTGTTTTTATTTATTTATTTATTTATAAAATGGAAACACTGACAAGACCATAGGATAAGAGGGGTACAATTCTTACCACCAGAACTTTGTATCCCATCCCCTCCCCTGATAGCTTCACTATTCTTTAACCCTCTGGGAGTATGGACCCAGGGTGACCATGGGGTGCAGAAGATGGAAGGTCTGGCTTCTGTAATTGCTTCCTTGATGAACATGGGCATTGGCAGGTCAATTCATACTCCCAGCCTGCCTCACTCCTTTTCCCTAGTGGGGAGAGATCTGAGGAAGCACAACTCCAGGACACATTGGTGGGGTCATCTGTCCAGAGAAGTCAGGTTGTCATCATGGTAGCATCTGGAACCTGGTGGATGAAAAAGAGTTAGCATATAAAGCCATACAAATTGTTGATTAATCATGAACCTAAAGGCTGGAATATTGCAGATGAAGATTTGGAGTCTTCATTTTGGAAATAGCTAGTGGGTCTATTTTAGGTATATTCTACAGGGTCCATGACATTTATTAGTTTTTGCCTGAGACTGACATCTGGTATGCAGGTAGACCCTGGTTATTATCTGTGGAGATGATGTCATGGCTAGAAAAAGGGCTAGAAAGCTGGATCAGGGAAGAGATTTTAAATATGGGAAAAATGTTTTGACTGTAAACCCCATGGATTTGATTTGGGGCCCATATTCAGCATAGGAGCCTATGTAACCTCTATATCCCTGTAGGTCAAAACTGGCATTCTGTGGTCATCAGTAGGAACATTGCGAGTTGCCCCAATTTCCAGACCCATCTTCCTCAGGTAGTAGATAGATCATGTTATCTAACCCCCCTTCAGAGGATGGAACATTCTCTATCAATGCTGATCCACATTAAGGGCAAGGTCTTATGGGGACCCCCTAAAGGGTCCATTATGTTGTTCCTGATGGAGATGACCAGTGATAATGGGGAAAGGGATCTATTCGAGGTCTAGGCTCATTGTATTTGTATGGGAATCCCAGGACTACCCGACTAGAGCCCAAGCTGATGGGGTGCCCTGATAGTGACTCAAGAGTCATCATTAAAGTATGCCAGTCTCTTATCCTTATTTAGCATTTGTAGTCCTTATTTTGATAAGGTTAGCTTTGAAGTGACTGAGGGAAGTGTAATATAGGAAGTAGGTGAGGAGAGTATCTCAGTCTAAGTAGAAACTATTTCATTAGGTACTTTAAGGTGCTTTTTTTAGGTCTTTCTATTGCTTCCTTCATTTATTGACTCACTGCAAACTATTGTGCACTTTTGTTTTCAGGTATATATTTTGCCCTAATTTATGGATACATGTGTACATCTTCCCTATCTCATGGGACCTGGTCTATATCTAGGTTTTGAGGCTTTGTTAGGAAGTGGACTACCCAAAATGGAATTAGGGAGTCCTATGAGAAAGGAAAGGTCTCATCCAAGTAATGATGTTGAAGAGTTGACATTCCATGTCTGACGTCTTTGGACACATTCCGAAGTGAAGCATGCGGAGGTGGTATTCATTACATTGAATAGTTTGGGATCAGCAGATGCAGTATGAATTGAGAGAAGCATGCTAGAAAGTGAGCTCCACTCTAGAGGTTCCAGGACTGGGGGAAATTTGGGCTTTATGGAGGAAGCAGGAGACTCCTGCTGTCTAGGGTTTAAGAAGGCAATAGATAATTATTGCTATAATCAGATTATTTGGCAATTAGGTTGACTTTGAAAATCCCATTGTTAGGATTTGCTATTATCATACACAACCTCACCATAACTTGTCCTTTGATGTTATTTATACATATATCTGCTTATAAAGTAACACCTCTGATAGCTTCTGTTCTCTTTGTATAAGCTTTTAGGAGAGTCAACATTTCAAATATTCAGCCTGTGGTCTGTGTATTAAAAATCTGTAACATTCAATCAATTTTCCCCTCATATTAATTAGTGATTTATGTGACTACAAGTTAATAGGAGTGTACATAAACACCATTCCCACCACCAAAAGACTATATCCCATCCCAACCCTCTCCCCAATGAAGCTAACCATGTACCCTGACCCTCCACCCAGAGATTTTTACTTTGGTGCCCTACTCTAAACTCAGTCAGATCTTGCTATGAGTTTCCCTTTCTGTTCTAATTTCTCAGCTTCTGTTTATGAGTGGGATCATCCCATACCCATCTTTGTCTTTCTGACTCAGTTCACTTAACATAATTCTTTCTAGAGTATTCAAGATGGCTCAGACAAGATAGGTTCATCATTCTTAATAGCTGCGTAGTATTCCATTATGTATGTATAGCAATTTTCTAAGCCATTCATCTGTTATTGGGCACCTGGGTTGCTTCCAGGTTTTAGCTATTATGAACTGTGCTGCTATGAACATAGGTGTACTCACTATCTTTTTGATTCAGTTTTATGGAGTCCTTAGGGTATATCCCTAGGAGAGAAATTACTGGGTCATATGGAATGGCCATGTCTAGCCTTGTGAGAGTTTTCCAGACTGCTCTCCACAGAGGTTGTACCAATTTACAGTCCCACCAGCAGTGCGGAGGGTTTCTTTGACCCCACAGCCTCTCCAACATTTGTTGCTGCTGTCCATTTTGATGTATGCCATTCTCACAGGGGTGAGGTGGTATCTCAGTGTTGTCTTTATTTGCATTTCTATGACAATCAATGACCTGGAGTAATTTTTCATGTGTTTGTTAGCCTTTTAGATCACTTTTGTAATGAATATTTTTTCTTTTATTTCCTTTTTGTTGCTCTTGTTGTTTTTATTGTTGTTGTAGTTATTATTGTTATTGGTGGTTGTGGTGTCATATCATTATTGGATAGGACAAAGAGAAGAAAAGAGAGGAGGGGGAGACAGAGAGAGGGAGAGAAAGATAGACACCTGAAAACCAGCTTCACTGCCTGTGAAGTGACCTCCCTGCAGGGGGGGAAGCCAGGGGCTCAAACCAGGATTCTTACACTAGTCCTTGCACTTTGTGCCATCTGCACTTAACCAGTTTTTATTCTAGTACGAGGCAGTTTTGACTATGATGGCCTTATAATACAGTTTGAAATCAGGGAATGTGATGCTTCCATTTCTGTTTCTTTTCCTTGAGATTTTTTTGGCAATTGTAGGTGTTTTCTGGTTCCAGATACATGAGTGTAATTTTTGTTCTATTCTCTTAAAGAAGCATGGTGGAACTTTGATGGGTATCACATTAAATTTATATATGGCTCTGCATAGAATATTCATTTTGATGATATTAATTCTTCCAGTCCAGAGCATTGGAAGATGTCTTTCCATTTCTTGGTATCAGTTTCTATTTCCTTGAGTAATGACTCATAGTTTTCAGTATACAAGTCTTTCATTTCTTTGGTCAGGTTTATTCCTAGATATTTTATTGAGTTTATTGTGACTGTGAAAGGGAGTGATTTCTGAAGTCCTCTTCTTCGTACTTAGTGTTCGCATAAAGAAATACCAGATATTTTTGTACATTTATTTTGTAGCCTGATTCCTTTTTTTAATTTATTTTTTATTTAAGAAAGGATAAATTTGCAAAACCATAGGATAAAAGGGGTATAACTCCACACAATTCCCACCACCCAATCTCCATATCCCATCCCCTCCCCTGATAGTTTTCCCACTCTCTATCCCTCTGGGAGCATGGACCCAGGGTCACTGTGGGTTGTAGAAAGTGGAACGTCTGGCTTCTGTAATTGCTCCCCCGCTGAACATGGGCGTTGACTGGTCGGTCCATACTCCCAGTCTGCCTCTCTCTTTCCCTAGTAGGGTGGGTCTCTGAGGAAGCAGAGCTCCAAGACACATTGGTGGGGTCTTCAGTCCAGGGAAGCCTGGTCAGCATCCTGATGGCATCTGGAACCTGGTGGCTGAAATGAGAGTTAACATACAAAGCGAAACAAATTGTTGAGCAATCATGGACCCAAAGCTTGGAATAGTGGAGAGGAAGTGTTGGGGGGGGGTACTCACTGCAAACTCTAGTGTACTTCTGCTTTCAGGTATATATTTTGCACTAGTTTATGGATACGTGTGAACATATGTTCTCTCTCACAGAACCTGGTCTATATCTAGGTTTTGGAACTTTGTTAGAAAGTGATTCACCTGGGATGGAATTAGAGAATGCTATGAAAGGAAAGGTCTCACCCAAGTAATGAAGCTGAAGGGTTGTCATTCCACACGTGAAGTCTCTGGACACAGTCTGAGCTGAAGCATGTTGAGGTGGCAATCGTTGCGTTGATTAGGTTGCAATCAGCAGATGCAATATTATTTGATATGGATTGGGAGAGGCGTATGGGAAAGTGGGCCTTATCTTAAGGTTCCAGGACTGGGGAAATATAGACTCTTTAGTGGAGACGTGATGTTCCTGCTATCTTAGGGTTCAAAAAGACAATGGATAGTTAATGTTATCATCACATTATTTGGTAATTGGGTTAACTTTGAAAAGTCCTCTTGTTAAGGTTTGCTGTATAGTACCCAGTATCTTGAAAATAGCTGTGCCACCAGTTGCTTCTGATCTACTTGGTCTAGGCTTTAGAGAGAGTCCGCATATCAAATACACAGCCTATATATTAAGAAGACTCAGTCTGTGTATTAAAAACTTCAAAAAATACAATTAATTTTCCCCATCTCACATTAATTAACTAGTGATTTAAATGACTACACTTTACTAGGAGTGTACATAAACACCATTCCCACCACCAAAAGACTGTGTCCCATCGCACCCATCTCAATGTTGTCTTAATTTGCATTTCTCTGACAATCAGTGACCTGGAGCAGTTTTTCATATGTTTGTTAGCCTTTTGGATCTCCTCTGAGGTGAATGTTTTGTTCATATCCTCTGCCCATTTTTGGATGGGGTCATTTGCTTTTTTGGTGCTAAGTTTGCTGAGCTCTTTGTACATTTTGGTGATTAGTTTCTTGTCTGATGTATGGCATGTGAAGATCTTCTCTCATTCTGCAAGGGGTCTCTTTGTTTAATAGTTTCTTTGGCTGTGCAGAAGCTTTTCAATATGATGTAGTCCCATTGGTTTGTTTCTGCTTTAGTCTTCCTTACAGTTGGGTTTATTTCATCAAAGATGTCCTTGAGGTTTAGGTGGGAAAGTGTTTTACCAATGTTTTCCTCTAAATATTTGAATGTTTCTGGTATAACATCCAGGTCTTTGATCCATTTGGAGTTGATGTTTGTTTCTTGCAAAATAAAGTGGTCAATTTCATTCTTCTGCATGTTACAACACAGTTTTCCCAGCACCATTTATTGAAGAGAACCTCCTTCTTCCATTTAATACTCTGGGCCCCCTTATCAAATATTAGATGTCCATAGGTGTGGAGATTTATTTCTGGGCTTTCAATTCTGTTCCACCGGTCTGTGTGCCTATTTTTGTTCCAGTACCATGCTGTTTTGATGATGATGGCTTTATAATATAGTTTGAGATCTGGGAGTGTGATGCCTCCATTTCTGTTTCTTTTCCTCAAGATGGTTTTGGCAATTCTAGGTGTTTTCATGTTCCAGATAAATGATTGTAGTGTTTGTTCTATTCTCTTAAAGAAGCTTGGTGGAACTTTGAAGGGTATTGCATTAAATTTGTATATTCTGGGGAGAATATTCATTTTGATGATATTTATTCTTCCAATCCATGAGCATGGGATGTCTTTCCATTTCTTGGTATCAGTTTCTGTTTCCTTGAGTAGCGACTCATAGTTTTCAGTATACAAGTCTTTCACTTCTTTGGTCAACTTTATTCCTTGGTATTTTATTGATTTTGCTGAAACAGTAAATGGGAGTGATTTCTGGATGTCTTCTTCTTCAGATTTAGCGTTTACATAAAGAAATGCCACTGATTTTTGTACATTGATTTTGTCGCCTGACACCTTGCTATATTGCCTAATAACTTCCATTAGTTTTCTGCTAGATTCTTTAGGTTTTTCTATGTATACTATCATATCATCTGCAAATAGTGATAGCTTGACTTCTTCCCTTCCTATCTGTATTCCTTTGATTTCTTTTTTTTTAATTTATTTATTTTTATTTAAGAAAGGAGACATTAACAAAATCATAGAATAAGAGGGTTACAGTTCTGCACAATTCCCATAACCCAGTCTCCACATCCCATCCCCTCCCCTGCTAGCCTTCCCATTCTCTATCTCTCTGGGAGTATGGATCCAGGGTTCTTGTGGGTTGCAGAGGGTGGAAGGTCTGGCTTCTGTAATTGCTTCCTCGCTGAACATAGGTGTTGACTGGTAGATCCATACTCCCAGTCTGCCTCTGTCTTTCCGAATAGGGTGGGGCTCAGAGGAAGCGGAGCTCCAGTACACATTGATGGGGTCATCTGTCCAGGGAAGTCTGGTCAGCATCTTGCTGGCATCCGGAATTTGGTGGCTGAAAAGAGAGTTAACATACAAAGCCAAACAAATTGTTGAGCAATCATGGACCCAAAGACTGGAATAGTGTAGATGAAGTGTTGGAAGCTATTCCCTTCATGCTTTTGTGTACTTCCGCTTTCAGGTATATATTTTTCCCCTAGTTTATGGGCACGGGTGAACCTGTGCTCTATCTCAGGGTACCTGGACTATATCTAGGTTTGGGACTTTATTGGGGAGTGGACCACCTGGAATGGAGTTAGAGAATACTATGAAAGGAAAGGTCTCACCCGAGTGATGGAGCTGAAGGGTTGTCATTCCACACCTGAAGTCTCTGGCTCTATAATATAGTTTGAACTCTGGAAAATTGATGCTTCCACTCCTCTTTTTTTTTTTCAAGTTTATTTTGGCAATTCTAGATATTTTATGGTTCCAGATAAACATTTAGAGCTTTTGTTCTATTCTCTTTCAAAATTGAAAATTGATAGGGCCTTGTTGGGGATTGCATTAAATATGCATATGGCTCTGAGTACAATGTCCTTTTAATGATGTTAATTATTTCAATCCATGAACATGAATTACCTTTCCATTTATTTGTAGATTTTCCTTTTTCCTTAATTAGTGGCTCACAGTTTTCAGTATACTAATCTTTCACTTCTTCTGTTAGGATTATGCCTAGATATTTTATTATTTTTGTTGCTTGGTTAATGGGACTGATTTCTGGATTTTATTTTCTTCTTCTGATTTAGTATTTGCATAAAGGAATGTCACTGGTTTTCATATGTTAATTTTATAGCCTGACACCTTACTATATTGCCTGATAATTTCCAGGAGTTTACTGCTGGATTCTTGAGGTTTTTCTATGTATATTGTCATGTCACCTACAGATAGTGACAGTGACCTCTTCTCTTCCAGTCTGTATCCCTTTAATTAATTTCTTTTGCCTGATTGCTATAGAATGAACATCCAACACTATGTTGAATAGTAATGGTGATAGTAAGCAGCCCTGTCTAGTACCTGATCTAAGGGGAAATACCTCCAGTTTCTCACCACTGAGTATGTCGTTGACTGTGAGTTTGATGTATATAAACTCCACTAAGTTAAAGAAGTTTCCATCTATTCCTATTTTCTGTAGTGTTTTGATCAAGAAAGAGTGTTGGATTTTGTCAAAGGCTTTCTCTGCATCTATTGAGATAATCGTGTGGTTTTGGGTTTTTCTTTTATTGATGTGGGTGGATCACATAGATTGATTTACATATATTGACACAGTTTTGCATCCTTGGAATAAAGCCCACTTGGTTGTGATGTACAATCTTTTTTGATATACTGCTGTGTATCTGGTTGGCTAAAACTTTGTTCAATATTTTAGCAAATATGTTAATCAGGAATATTAGTTTTTAGTTGTGTGTGTATGTGTATCCCCATCTGATTTTGGTATAAGGGTTGTTGTTTTCGATGGGTTATGTTGTTTTCGCCGGGCTGGCTTCACAGGCGGGTAACAGACGACCAGGGACTCATGGCTGGGTTGTATGCAGTATCTCTTTATTCATGCAGGACGCAGCACAATCTAAGACGAGCTAAGCTACACGCAAGGTAATGTACAACACACAATGCTGTCTTTATATATACTTGCCAAGTAGGGTGGAAACAGGATGTGACATAAAGAGGGTGGAGAGAAAAGTGACTGGTGAAAATCAAAGTGTGACAAGGAGGGGATCAGGGTGTGACAAGGAGAGGGGGTGGAGCAGGTGAGAATTCTACCACTAAACCACCAATGCCCTGGAGGGAAGGTGGTGCTTGTTAACAGAGGCCATGTAAATAGAATGAAGTGGTTATGCAAATAGAATAGTGTTAAGCAGGGGGGATGTAAACCAAATGAAACAGAAGGGGTCTCATGCATACCAACAATCCCATACTAATTTTTATCTTTCTGACTTAGCTCACTTAACATAATACCATTTTTTTCTAGGAACATTTTAACTTCTTTAATTTCCTCTTTACCCAGCAGTTATTATGTAGTGTACTGTTGAGTGTCCATATTTGGGGGCTCTTATTACTTTTCTATTTTTTGTTAAATGTTAGTTTAATTCCACTGTGGCCTGAGAAGATGCCTGGAATGGTTTAAGTGCTCTTGAATTTGTTGACACTGTCTACGGTCTATCCTTGAGAATGTTCCATGTGGACTTGAAAATAATATGTATCCCAGTTTCTTGGGGTGAAGGAGTCTGAAATTGTTCAGTTGGTCCATACTTCAGGGATTATTTCAGTCTCTTTTTTTTTTTCTTCTTTCTTCTTTTTTTTTTTTTTTTTTGATCTTTTATTTGTTGGATAGCAACAGTCAGAAATTGAGAGGGAAGAGGTTAATAGAGGAGAGAGACAGAGAGACACTTACAGCACTGCTTCACCACTTGTGAAGCTTTCCCACTGCAGGTGGGGACCAGGGGCTCGAACTTGGGTCCTTGCACACTGTAACATGTACACTCAACCAGATGCACCACCACCTGGCCCCAGTATTTCATTCTCTAACTTTTAAGTACTAAGAAGTGTTTCACAATTAGGATGTGTATAAAAGAGCTTTGATTTTTATGGTTTCCCAAACTCAGAAAGATTATTGAAGCAAGCCACTTACTGTCCATCTTTAAGTAATCTGAAATTACTGAATTACTTTTGTACTATCATTTCCAGTCAGTGTGACTGTGAGAATTGAATCTAGTATTATTAATAGGAAATAAACTTTTTATCATTCATGAGGGTTATGATGCAAGAAATGCACACTTGCTTGGAAAATAAATAATATGTTGATCTAGTGTGATTTGGGGGCGTGCTATAATAATTAAGGCTTTCCTCTGATGTACTGCTTTAGTGAAGGATAAGATAAAATCCCTATCCATAAAGGGAATGTTTTGATGGCTTGTCCTGGGAGTGAACTGAATCGTATCATCACTTCACTGACAGAGTATTGGAAAACAAATTGAGTCACCCCAAAGAATCATGAGAATCAAAAAATTATGGCTGATGTATGTTTGTAACTTTGAACATTTTGTTCTCTATGGCATTATTGGTGGGTTAGCATCAGCAAATCCAATACCCCTAGCTGATGGCGTATATCAACCAACTAGTGTATTATGTTGAGAGACTTTAGTGAGCCTCTCTGACCAGCTTTTTGAACAATCCCTCTGAGGTCAGGATCCTAACTTCTTCCACTGGTGGAAGAGGCCATGGATATGGATAGAAATTAACTTCAGAATCCTGGGAGCACATTTGTGGGAACAAAATCAAAAGAGAAAAAGTTTCAATCCAAGTTTGGAAAAAAAAAAACTATACTTCTAAGAACCTCACTTTAACTATTTGTGGAAATATTGCTACTGCTAATTATGAACAGGGGAGCTGAAAACTGTTTAAAATAGCTCTAGGCAAAAATATCATAAGGACTTAGTCATATTTAATATATATATGTAATTTATATTTGATTAATTGTGACATGCTTTTATCCAATTATGTTGAATAGATGAGGTTTTACTCTGTTAAAAAAAAAAAACTTAAAACCCTTTTTATATCACCTTAATTTTAGCACTGTTTTATTATGGTTATGTAACCTTGATTCTGCCACCCTCTTCCTACCTTTCCTGTCAATGCTGTCAGTAGACCTCACCATCTCTTTTCAGAGCAGTTTTACACCTTTCTTGAATAAGGTTGTCTCACTTTGCATGTAGTAACCAGATGGCTGGTCATATTTCTAGAACTTCAATCTGATGAGGTCCATTCCCATTTTCTCTTGCTGAACTCCTATTTGAACCCAATCTGGATCCAACTGTTACCTGAAAAAGCCCAAACCTTTCTGTCTTCTCTCTCTCCTCCTAGAGCTCTTTGTATAAGTTTCTGTTACTAGAAACTGTTAGCAATATTCTGAGTTACCTATAATCATTAGTTTTAATATCATTTTTAAAATTTTTTATATTAATTTTCCCTTTTTGTTGCCCTTGTTGTTTTTCATTGTTGTTGTAGTTATTATTGTTGTTGTTGTCATTGTTAGATAGGACAGAGAGAAATGGAGAGAGAAGAGGAAGACAGAGAGGAGGAGAGAAAGATAGACACCTGCAGACCTGCTTCATCGCCTGTGAAGCGACTCCCCTGCAGGTAGGGAGCCTTCCACTGGTCCTTGAGCTTTGCACCACGTGCGCTTAACCCACTGTGCTACCGCCTGACTCCCTAGTTTTAATATCTATACCTCCTCTTCTGGACTTCATGGGCCCATTATTTAGCATAGTCTATAATGTTACAGTTTTGGAAGAATTTAACTGAATTTGACAAAGTCTTCATACTTCATTTTACAACTCTCTAGGTAAGACTTTCTTATCACTGAAGGTCTGTCAAAGTCAGGTTGGCATCTGTGGAAATTAATAGCCACCCTCTCTCCCTCCCAGCCTTCATGCACTGAATTCCTCTTCAATTATTGATTAGGAGCCTTTAGGATTTAAAGAGAAGATGGAAGGATAAAGCAATGAATGTTCTGTGTTAAAAATTAGAAAGACCTCTCCTGTGCTCTCCTTCAGACAATTTACAGTTTTCATGGCATGGGTCTCTAACAGTAAGGCTGTGCTTTTTTTTTTTTTCCCACTCCTCTACCTGCAATGGTCCAATTTGCAGTGCTGCCATTTCTCCTATTTCTAGCCAACAAGCATTGGACATGGAATAGTGCAGGTACTGTGTGAAAACCTCTGTAATTTTTTTTTCTTTCACTCATGTAACAACTATGTGCAAGAGGTATCTTATCTGCATTTTGTGGGTGTAGTTAACATAGAAACATAGTGACATTAATTCACTTGCCCAAACTCATGCAGCTAATATCCTGTAGAGCTAGAGATGCAAATCTCCTGGGCTCACTTTTGTAGCTTCCTCTGTATTCCTGCCCTACGTTGGTATATTAGTGATACTGATGCTATTCTGCTGAGTTCTAAGACCACTGTGACGTATCTTGCTTCTATAACGTTCACTCCTCCTCTTTCAAGTACTGTGATTAATTCTATTGTTTATAGATCTCTACAACCACAAATCTGAGCTCCTAATAGTTTCTTTGTTCAAAATGGTTATGGTCAGGACATTATAAGCAGTAGCTTGTGTCACTGATGGCACAATACAATGGGTCTGCTCTGAGAAAGAAAGCCAGTGTCATCGCAGAGGGGAGACCACATAGGCTTCATAGCACTGTTCTATAACACAGCCTCCTTAAGGGGCTATTAGTCTCCTTTCAGTAGACTTTCCATTGCTCTTTGATTGCTTCTTTCTCTGGGAATCCCCCCACACACACACACACACAAGGCTCTCTCACAAGAAAGTCTTTTATTACATGACTTCAGTTATCTTTTTTCCATCCCCTGAGTTGACTGACAACTGGTAACCTAGAAAGTGAGCAAAATCATGGTCCATCAGAGACTTGAAGAGAGCTGACACCACTCTAAGTGTCAGAATTCCCACAGCAGTGTTCTGAAAAGCAGTCACTGCTTCTGATGGAGAATTCCAGTCCTCTTTTTAGGTCTGTCCCAGAACATGATAAAATCTGACCTCACAATTAAGTCAATCCAGATTACTAGATATTTCAGCGTAGAAATGCAGCCACAGCGAGCTTGTGTAAACAGTATTTTAGTAAATTAGGGCAGGAGGTTTTATAGCAGAGGTGGTCAAGTTCACTCTGCCCTGTTCCTCTTGCTGTTATTTTCTGTGCTGTTAAAATGCTATTTGCTTCCTGTCCTCCTCATCTCTATCTCATCCCACAGAGTATAAAATAGCTGAATCTGCCTCAGGGGAGAAAGTTTGGTTACAGAATTCCTATGCTGAACTGCACAGGTTTCCTTAAAACAAATTCCATCCCCCCAGCCTGTTTATTTAAAAAAAATTATAAAATAAAAAATATCATCAAAACCATAGGATAAGAGGGGTACAATTCCACACAATTTCCACCACCAGAACTTTATATCCTATCCCCTCCCTTGAAAGCTTTCCAATTATTTATCCCTCTGGGAAGATGGACCCAGAGTCATTATGGGGTGCAGCAGGTGGAAGGTCTGGCTTCTGTAATTGCTTCCCCACTGAATGTGAGCATTGACAGGTTGAGCCATACTCCCAGCCTGTCCCTATCTTTCCCTAGTGGGCAGGGCTCTCGAGAGGTGGGGCTCCAGGACACACTGGTGAGGTTCTCTGGGGAAGTCAGGTTGACATCATGGTAGCATCTGAGCATCTGCAACTTGGTGGCTGAAAAAGCATTAAGATATAAAACAGCACAAATTATTTAATAATCGGGAACCTACAAGCAAGAATATAGCAGGTGAGATTTGGGGTCTCCATTTTGGAAAAAGCTAGTAAGTTTATTTTAGACATATTCCAAGGGGCCCATAACTATAGTAATTTTTTCCCTGAGCCTGACAGCTAACATGCAAACGAACCAACGGTAAGGTCTGGGGAGATGGTGTCAGAGTTGGGAATAAGACTGCAAAGCTGGATCAGGGAAGAGAATAGCTCCCAAATACAGGAAAAGTACATAAATGTTGTTAAATGTAAACCCCATAAATTTTATTTGGGACCCATATTCAACAGGCATGTCCAGCAGAGACATTACAGAAGCCAGAACTCCCACTTTCTGTGCCCCATAAAGATATTTGGTCCATACTCCGAGAGAGATAAATAATAGGGAAATTTTCACTGGAAGGGATGGGATATGGAACTCTGGTGGTGGGATATGTATGGAATTGTATTCCTCTTATACCACAATTCTGTCAATCATTATTAGGTCACTAATAAGATAAAATAAAACAAAATAAAATAAAACTTTCCAGTGATTACTTTTTTTCTTGGCTAGATGAAAAGCACTGAGCAGCAAAATCTCCATGTCCATAGCAGTCTTGGTATAGCTCCCAAATATATATAAATCTGGTTTAAAAGTGACTAATTCCCTGCTTTTCATGATATTATTCCCCACCCCCTTCTGTCGTTTATCCTTCTCCTCCTCCTTTCCCTCTTTCAACTTCTTCTTCACCAACATTGCTTTTCTGGCTTAATATCATGTAGCTATTTTCTTGTCCTTTCTCTCTTTCCTTTCCATTCCATATACCATCCCCACTGTCATTCACACTCATCATTTCATCTTTTCTTGTTTCTTAAAGGTTTTTTATTTATAAAATGGAAAACCCACAAGACCATAGGATGAGAGGGGGAAAATTCCCACCACCAGAGCTCCATAGCCCATCTCCTCCCCCGATAGATTTTCTATTCTTTAACCCTGTGGGAGTATTGACCCAGGATCATTAGGAGTGCAGAAAGTAGAAGGTCTGGCTTCTGTAACTGCTCCCATGCTGAATATGGGCATTGACAGGTCAATCCATCCTCTCAGCCTGTCTCTCTCTTTACCTAGTGGTGCAGGGTTCTGAGGAAGTGGAGCTCCAGGACACATTGGTGGGGTCATCTGTCCAGGGAAGTTTGGCATAATTATTATACAGAGCAGTTAGAAATAGAAGGATATGTTTGGATAGCAGCCAAAGTTATGATGCAAATTGACGACTAGGTCTCAGTATCCATGCAGAAGCCAAGAGTTCAGAGCCAGGATATAATCCAAATGAGCAGCAATGATCATTTGATCTTGAGTACTGTCAGTAACTCAGCATGAAATATTGAAATGACCTTTGAGTTCCCTTCATTATGGATGGATATATCCAAGGTAAGTTCTAATAATTATATATGCCCTACAGGCCATTTGGTGAGAAAGACAAAAGGGTCAGTCAGGGTTAGCTTTTATAAGGAGAGACTTCCTAAAAAGCTGCCTTGGTAGTATTAGAAAAGTGAAAGTTGTCTGTATCATGGCTATATATTTGAAGAAATTACTAGTCAGACCTTTCCAGTCTCATGAGAATTCAAAGTAACTTGAACATAATGAGAATATATCAACTCACCAAGTTGAAAATTTCATCAGTGGCAGAGATGTTAAAAAAATGTCCTCGTGTGGAAATCGCTGGTGTCAGTCTTCCAAAAATTCTTGAACTTGGTCTTTTAGTTCTCTCCCATCTTTCTCAACATGCCTTTTCCAAGTAAGAGTACTTTAGAGTTCCAGGCTTACAACCTATCAGCTTCTAATGCAAACACTGCAAAGCTCTTCCAATTCCAGTTCTAACAGTATACCAGAATTAACATGGGTCAATTTGCATACCCGGAACTATTTCTGATTTTTTTTTTTACTTGAATTATTTTCCTACTGGAGTTTCTAGGTAAATTAAATATACAATTAGCCATACTTGAATTCTGTGTTGTCTCTGGTGATGGGAGGAATCAGTTCACCTGGCCCAAACCACATAGACTAGAGTAGGGATGAGAATGTGTTGCAAATAATGGAAAGATGAATATTTTGTCTGGTCGACTGGTTTTGTTTTTTGCCTCCTGGGATATTGCCAGGGTTCAGTGTCTACAAAATAAATCCACTGCTTCTGGTGGCCTTTTTTAAAAAAAAAATTGACTTGGGGAGTCAGGCGGTAGCGCAGCAGGTTAAATGCACATGGCACAAAGCACAAGGACTGGTGTAAGGATGCTGGTTTGAGCCCCTGGCTCCTCACCTGCAGGGGAATTGCTTCACAAGCGGTGAAGCAGGTCTGCAGGTGTCTATCTTTCTCTGCCCCTCTCTGTATTCTCCATTTCTCTCTGTCCTATCCAACTACAACGACATCAATAACAACAATAATAACTACAACAATAAAATAACAAGGGCAACAAAAGGGAAAATAAATATTTAAAAAATTTTGAAAAAGTTTAAACCATTTGATTTGATAGGGCAGAGAGAAGTTGAGAGGAGAAAGGGACAGACAGTATTGACTTCACCACTTGTGAAGTGTCTTTATGCAGGTGGGGAGCAGGGTTCAAATCCAAGTCCTTGAGTATGGTAACCTGTGTGCTTAACTAGGTGCTTAACCTGGGAGGGTGAATATTTACTGGTCAGAAAGTGCCAATGCCCAGTGTAAGGGATTGAATCCTTACTTAGAGGAGATTTGTACTGTATCACTATATAAAATTATTGTAATCATCGAGACTAGGAGTTTCATGCAATTTTCAGATAATGAGAAGAATTGTGTGTCAGATGGTAGGAATCAACAGTATTGACACGACTGTAAAGAAACTCTTAGGGCTTGGAGATACTAAAAGTCTAGAAAAGATGGCTGACAGAATGGGTATTGATTATGCTAGTTGATAGGTCAGACTGGAGGATTTCACTTCAGTGAAAAAACCTGGGTTTTACTTTCTGTTAAGTATAGGCAGCCTTAAGACTCTTGATTACAGAATTATAGGTAGAAGACATGTACTGGCATCACAGCTCAGTGAACCAGTTTCTTGTTAGGACATGGAAATCATGAAGTTCCAATATGCTTTTTGGATTTCAAAGAACCCATTCTTATTAACAATCACTAGTGATTCCTTAGTTCAAACAAATGATTAAATCTGGCACTAGAAATGCAAATCTCACTGTAACTAATGATTCTGCTAATATTTATTCCCTATTTATGGATATTATTCTGACACATATAAATATCGTATTCATATATAGTAAGTGGGTGTGCACATAAGGAGGTGGTGGTGACTGTTCTTCTAAGTAAATGTGTATTTCCAGGTGGGTGTGTGTTGCTTGTGGATACAGCAGCTGTTGCATCTCAGTGTGGTTTTCTTTCACATAGGCTGAAACTAGGTTCTGCTTTAGATGAGAAAGACAGTGAGAGCTAAGTCACGTTTTTCAATATCATAATATCATAGAATCCTGAAGAAAAATGAAGAGACTTTAGAAGAACAACTCTATTTGGTAGAAATATAACACAAACTATAACAAGTCAATATATATGATTTTAAATTTCCCAGTAACTATTGTAAACACAAGTAAAAGCAGCAAGTAAGGTTAATTTTAATACGCTATTTTATTTAACGTAGCCAAATATTTGTCTGTACATAGTCGATAAATGAAGTTTTGATTTTGGGGTTAAGAGTGGTGCACTTGGTTGAGTACACATGTTACCGTACACACAGATCCAGATTCAAACTCCCACACACCACTCACAAGGGGACGCTTCACAAGTGATCAAGTAGTGCTACAGATGTCTTTCTTCCTTTCACTCTCTGTCTCCCCCTCTCTTTCAATTTCTCTCTGTCCTACTAAATAAAGAAGGAAACAAATGGCCATTGGAAGTGGGGGGGGGGCTTGTTGTGCAGATACCAAGTCCGAGCAATAACCTGGTGACAATAATAATTTTAAAAAGAAATGTTTATATTAGTTTATAATCTCCTTGTACTTGGTCTTCAAAATCTGGTAATTTTATACCAGCCACAATTTCTTCTTTTTTTTTTTCCTTTTTGTTGCCTGGTTGTTTTTTTTAACGTTGCTGTGGTTATTATTATTATTACTGTTATTGATGTCTTCATTGTTAGACAGGACAGAGAGAAATGGAGAGAGAAGGGGAAGACAGAGAGGAAGAGCGAAAGAAAGACACCTGCAAACCTGTTTCACCGCCTATGAAAAGATTCCCCTGCAGATGGGGAGCCAGGGGCTCGAACCGGGACCCCTACGCTGGTCCTTGTGCTTTGTGCCATGTGCGCTTAACTCGCTGCGCTTCCACCTGACCCCCACCAGCCACAATTTCTAATATTAAATAACTACAGGTGGCTGATGGCTGTCATGATGGACAATGCAGTTCTAGAACATATCTTCCAAGGTCAGAAAATTACTTGAACAAAGCAGCCATTCATTCTGTTCTCAGCCCCAGATACCCACCCCCAACTAACATAGCCGATCTATCACTCGTTACACATCCTCTGCTCTGCTCTATGACTTTACCACCCTTCTATCCTCATCTTTGACAAGTCATTACCAACTGATACGATACTTGGCAGGTGACTTAAGTCCATCTTGCCAAGGCTGATAGTTCAACTTCTGACTTTTCTTCCATATTATTTCAGCTTCCCATTTGTGGCTATGAACTTCATGAATTTGTCCTTTATTACCATGACCTAAGCAAGCAGTGATCCCAAAGGAACAAAGTCTTTCTTAAGCCTCCTCTTTTTCCTCTCTATATGTCAATAATCAGCATACAACATTTAGCTTGCCTACTATCTGTTTTTGTCTTTATTTCTTTTTTTCTTTTTCTCTTTATTTCTCTCTTTCTCTTTTTTTATGGAGCTAGCTCCTTATGTACATGCTATTTCACTATTTCCAGAACTCCCAGTGTGAGCACACTTCCCATGTGGTATTTGTTAACAAGATAATGTAACCTATCTAGTGAGATAACTCTCTGGATCCTATATACCCTCTTCTTATCTGTCATATTATTTTAATATATTTAACATTGCTTTAAAATATGTGATTTTAAGAATGTAGTTTCTCTTCCACATGCATTTACACAACTCACCATACCCACAACCGATGTGCAAAGGTACCTCATTCTTTATAAAGGGTATTCTTTAGCATATGATGTCTCCGGACCTTACATTTTGCAGTATATATATATTTAATATTACTAACTATCTCCCTTTAAGAATGAACAGCCTATATTTTCCAAGTTCCTTCTTTGGACCTGGTATGTCTCATGCTCTTGTTTGCTTTTGTGACTGTCAAGTTATAGCTCATTTCCTGCTTTGGCCTTTTCTTGATCTCCCTCCTACAGCTTCCAAATCTTGGCTGGACCAGGAAGATGGCACAAACCAATGTGGGGGCTTCCTCCTCCGTGGACTTTCCAGCTGAATTTCTAATCTGTGTGATACTGATGGCCAGGCTGTGTCAGCTCCCACTGGCTTCATTAATGCTTTTCTTGGGCCACACTGAGGATCCACAATGATAACCCCACTCTGTCTGAAACATTGTATTTGGTCTTCAGTAAAAATATGAACAAAAATAACTTTGTCTTGAACTGAGATCAGTAACTTAGGTTTTCAGTCCATTATTAATATAAATGATAGCCTAGTTCTTTTTTTTTTTTAATGTTACTTCCCCCTGAATTCTTGAAAAAAGTTTTTCTTTTCTTTTCTTTTTTTTTTTTATTTAAGAAAGGATTAATTAACAAAACCATAGGGTAGGAGGGGTACAACTCCACACAATTCCCACCGCCCAATCTCCATATCCCACCCCCTCCCTCGATAGCTTTCCCATTCTCTATCCCTCTGGGAGCATGATAGCCTAGTTCTAAAAGAGAATTTTCTTTCTTATTCAAGAAAGACATTTTTAGCCAACATAGTAACGTATTTCATATTTCCTCTGAACTGGCAGTTTATAAGCAAATTTGTTTTGCAGGCATTATTAATTGCAGTCCATGAGCATTTAGTAGATAGTTGAAACTGGAAAGAACTTTAAAAGTAATCTGATCAGATTCCAGTGTTTGACATATCAGGAAAATGAAACCCAATGGAAAACCTAGTAGTTCCAAGGTCACTGGAATGAGTAAGAGGTGAAGCTGGACTAGATTCCAATATTTCTGACTCCAAGGTCAAGATGTATTACCCCAGAGTCCATATGTCCTTTGCTTTCCTTCCTTTGGGTTTGCTTTTCTCCCTTCTTCCCTCCCTCCTTTCCACCTTTCCTCTATCCTTTCAGTTCTTCATTTTTTCCTTCATGTGCTTTTCAATTTCTTTGAGGAAAGCTGAATAAAGCTCATGGACACATAGCTTTTACACTGTGTATTTCTGTCATATCAAATTAAATCAACCAAATTTGGAATCACTGGCACAAATTAAGTATTTGGTGTGTTTTTGTCATCATCAAAGGCTAACTAACAGTGACTGGCAATTTATATAAGATTGCCATCTGCCCTTAGCCTTGACCTTTCAATGTCACATCAATTTTATAAATGAAGACCGAAATGATTAACCAGATTTGCGTTTGACATGAAAGAGCAATGATAAGTTGAGCAGACTGTTAAGAACCATACCTATTAAGGAAATAGGGGCACATATTAATAGGGTAGGGTGGGTGCAGAGTTAAAACCAATAAAGAAAGAATGGTGGGGCACCTTGGAATCTGTAATAGCAGAGCAATGTTACCATCCTGCAAGAAGGGGTAAGGGGAAAGAGAATCTCAAATTGTTTGTAGAAGTTCACCCAGCAGTACCTGTGGTCTTCAATATAAGAACACAATCACTGCCACCCAGTGCTTCAGGCAAGAAAGGCTATGGATAAATACTCTGGCCTCTCTCTCTTGCTGATATCTACTCTTGACCAGATCCAATCAGGACCCTGAGGCAAAGGAAGTTGATTGACACATTCCCCACACAGTTCAGGTGGAGAAGGGTAGCTAATGACTCTGAAGGAGCAAATAGAACAAATGGAGCACTACACTTGACTACTGGTGGTGAAATGTTACTGTTTTTTACTGCCCAATGCATGATCCCCCTTTCTTTGGTAATAACACCCCTGATTTTGCTTTAAGGAATGACCCTGTCTTAACCCTTGAGTTCTTCTTTTTTTGAGGTGGGGCTAACTATGTGTCCAGGCTCCAGAATGGGCATATTCTTTAGACTTGGTCCCACCCCACTCAGAGCTTCTGACCCCATGGACAGTGATCAGTTTAGAGAAGTATATGTAATGACCTTTAAGACTAAATCCAAGGCATGCTTTTCCCCCTGGAGTGTCTGAAAACATGAAGGGTTGGGGTTATTGGCAATCATCTGATCACCTTTAAGGGAGAATCTACCCAGAATTAAACCACTGCAGAAGAGAGGCTGAAAGATTGAGGGAGAGAGACCAAATTCCACTGACTGAATCTGAGTTTGTGGACTCATCTGTGCCTTCAGCTAGTTGTTATTACTGAAAATTTCAGCCATGTATCCATACACTCGTTTTTTTTAAAAATTATTTTCTTATTTTTTGCCTCCAGGATTTTCACTGAGTTTTATCATACACTGGATTCTACCACTCCCAGTGGACTCTTTTTTTAAGATAGAGAATGAGAGACAGAGATGGAGGGAGATACAGAAAGAGAGAGAAGGAGAGACACCACAGCACTGCTCACCACTCATGAAGCATCTCCTTTGCAGGTGCACCCAGGCTGTAGCCAGGGGCACAAACCTTTGTGAGTGATGATCTCCTAGTCCACCTAATATGTTAATTTCTGCGTATGCCTCTTTATCTGGCCTTTAAGACCAAGAATCCTATTTAATTTACTACTGTAAGAAACTTAGACTGGTGTGTAACATTGAAGAGTTATTAAAATTAAGAATGTTTTTTTTTCAAGGGATGAATAGGAAGTCAAAATAATATTAAAATTATCTTGTGGGGGTCTAGGCAGTAGCTCAGCAGTTAAGCTCCTGTGGCGCAAAGCGCAAGTACTGGCAGAAGGATACCAGTTCGAGCCCCGGCTCCCCACCTGCAGGGGAGTCGCTTCACAAGCAGTGAAACAGGTCTGCAGGTGTCTATCTTTCTCTCCCCCTCTCTGTCTTCCCTTCCTCTCTCCATTTCTCTCTATCCTATCCCACAACGACATCAACAACAATAAAAACAACAAGGGCAACAAAAGGGAAAATAAATAAATATAATAAAAAAAATTTTAATTATCTTGTAACTGGTCATTTTTCTGTTGATTATTCTAAGTTTTATGGAAATGACTAAATAATTATGATATAGTATAGAAGCCATTAAAAACTAAGGTGGTATTTTTAAGTTTACAAGGCAAGTTATGATAGCATATATATGGACAATGCAAGTCTATAAGATAAAAAATATGTCAATTTAGGCAGAAATAACTATCTGGAATGATATGCACCAAGATATTTATATTGCTTGTCTCTAGTAAAAAGGATAATGGATGTCAATGTTCGTTTATGTGTTTGTATTTTTTTGTTTGTTTTTTTATTAGATGATTACACGTCTTTACAAGAACAAAATAAAACAGAGTTAATTACAGTCAACAAAGCTCTATGTCTCACAGTAGTTGAAGAGAACAGGAGATAGGAATTGCTTACTAAGAAACAGAAAACAGTCTTGTAATTAATTGGCTAAGTAAGATGAAGTGGAAGTCAGACTACAGAGACTGTTGAAATAGCCCACACTACAGGTTCTAAATGAACCTTAGAACTGAATAATAGAAATACAAATCCCCCTTTTTTAAAACTTTCTTATCTGGAACTGATGATTATTAATAGTACATTGTACTACTAACTTCCCATCAAAGAGAGTTGGAAATATAAACTACCAGAAAGGCTTAAAACAGGTGTGCCTTTACTTTTTTTCATTTATGTCCAGAAGTACTAACCCCTGCAGTTATCGAGATAGCTCACTCTTGTGACTATCCATTTCTCCTTCCTGCACATGCTCAGAATGCATTCATCCAGCTCATACATGGCCCTTGTTTCCTAGCAACATTAGTGGAATTGCTATGTGTGCTTCTTAATCATTGTGAAGACTTGTCCTTTACTTTATATCAAAAATGAAAAGGGCAGAGAGCGGGGAGAAAAGGACTAGGGAAACAAAGTGAAAAGAGAAAATCCCAGATTGTATTTTATAGCATCTAAGTAGGTTTAGTCAGGGGAACCTTTTTTCAAAAATATTTTTTATCTTATATGAAGAATTGATTGACAAATAAAAATTCTGAGTCAGGGGCAGCAAGATAGCTTACCCAGATAATGCACCTGTTTTGCCATACACGTGGCTCAGGTTCAAACCCAGCCTCTGTCACTCTAGAGGATGTTTCAGTGCTTTGGTTCTCTCCCTCTCTCTTTCTCTCTCTCTCTCTCTCTCTCTCTCTTTCCTTTCTGAAAAAGGCAGCTGGAGTGATGAAGCTCTGGTAGCATCAAATAAACAAACAAACACAATTCTAAGTCTGTATTCAAATGAGCAGTTTTCAAGATAAGAATTCCCAGGAGTTTAGTCTTTCCTTCAGGAATTTTCTACCTATACAACTATAAGAGCTGAAGAAAGTCCCCAGTGAATTTTCACTTGGATGGTGTTGATGAGCAATGCTTCCTAAAAAGACAGCACATCATAGTTGTTCTGAATTTCTACCTGTATCTCTTAGAATGTTCTTGCGACTTATTCAAATTGTTCTTTTAGATTCTATAGCCTCTAAGTCAGTGAATTCCATTAATATACATTACCTGATGTCATATCTCATGCACTGGTTTCTATGGTCAATATCTCAGGCATATATATATCTTTGAAATTTGATAAACTCTATGTACATAGTATAAAAATTTTGGTGACTGACACACCCTCTCAATAAATCTACAGTAACTTTTGCTAGTGTTAGACTATTCCCAACACTATTTTTTTTTCCTCTTGGGAACCATTTAAAGTAGCTGTTTTATCTTTGGGTGAGGCATGTTTAAATATTCAAAAATGTTTACCTTTTCAGTTGAGTTAACACCAGCATTTTAAGCAAATTGACAAGGTTTGTGTCTACTCTGGAATCATGGGGTCTCAGCTGACTGAATAAACATCAGATACTTATTTACCATCTCAGGCTTGTTTGAGGGTACGTGTTCATTCAGTGGAGCCATAAGCAGAATCAGCTGCGATATTTAATTAATCCCTCTCTCTTAGAGTAGGTGAAATGAATGTACTGTGAAGCTCCATTATAATGGTTGCTCTATTCTTATTTTTCAAATCCTTAGCAAGTTTTAGGTAGCAAAGGGATTCCTATTTATGATATTCAAGAAATAGTCAAATGTTTATTTTCATTCCTACCCTCAGCATAGGATTAAAATGCTGCAAACTTGAAAGGCATCCTGAGCCCCCTCCCTGACATATGAATTTTGCATTAACATCCCAAATGGATCATATCCTTTTGATTCACCACCTAGGAGTTAATGGCTGAAGATCAGACAAACCAAAGAACCAATAAGAAATTAAGTCCTACTGCTTCTGCCTCCTTGATTTCTATAGAATTCTTTTATCTCTCTCAGATGATGTCTTGATTCAGAACACTATCATCTCTCACCTAGGTTTTTGCAGCAGTTTCCTCCTTGGCCACACTAAGAGGCTGATAGAAATGTGCTTTCTTGTCTCCTATCAATCCATCCTGCACAGTACATCTGGAGAGTGAATCATCTGAGTCCCACACAACCAAATTAAATGAATGTTTCAAGGATACTTCAAAGGCTGGTGCCCAGGTGCTTAATTATCACTTCTTACCACCCCCTCCACCTTTTTGGAGTATAATTGACAGGTGACATCATATGAGGCTCAGGAGTACAGCACGGTGATTCAGTATTTGTATACACTGCGAAATGATCACCACAAAACAGACGTCTACTTAACACCTGTTATCACATCTAGTTACAAAATTTATTTTCTTTGTAACTAGTCACTTTTCTTCTTAAGCATTTTTAGGCAGAAATATTAATTCTAGTACCAAAAGAAATCATGTATGAATGTCACTTTTCTGTTTTGAGGTCTTTAATAGCTCTTCATTATTTTAAAGTATAATTCAGTCTCCTTTACGTAGTTGTTTTGTGATTTGAGCCAGGCTGTTTGTTCTCTTTATATCATTCCCACTCTCTCCCTCTTTTTTGTTAAAATAATTGTATTTGTTTATTATTGGTTAGAGACAAGAGATAAATTGAGAGGGGAGGAGAATATAAAGAGAGGAAGAGACAGAGAGACATTTGCAGTCCTGCTTCACTACCTATGATGCTTTCCCCCTACAGGTGGGGACCAGGGGATTGAACCTAGGTCCTTGTGCAGTGTAATGTGAGTGCTTAACCAGGTGCACCCATGCCACCACCTGCCCCCACCTTTCTATACTGACTGCATTGCATGTTAATGTCTTCCTTCCATCTTTCTTTTTTAAATTTATTTATTATTTACTTATTTATTCCGTTTGGTTGCCCTTTGTTTTTTTATTGTTGTAGTTATTATTGTTCTTATTGATGTCGTCATTGTTGAATAGAACAAAGAGAAATGGAGAAAGGAGGGGAAGACAGAGGGGGAGAGAAAGACAGACACCTGAAGACCTGCTTCACTGCCTGTGAAGAAACTCCCCTGTAAGTGGGGAGCCGGGGGCTTGAACTGGGATTCTTATGCCGGTTCTTGCGCTTTGCACCACCTACGCTTAACCCACTGCTCTACCGCCTGACTCCCTCCTTTGAGCTTTCTTTACATTACATTCTCTTGTTAGTGAGGCATCTATCTCTTCACCTGAATATTTACGCCAAGGTGCTTTTTTTTTCTATGAAGCTTTTTGTGGACCACCCACAAAAATGCTATGTTGACACTTAAGCCTTTCTTAAGGGTCAACATAGCATTTTACACCTATAATTGGTTTCTCTACAAAAAACTTCATATATGTGAAGGCAGACCTAACCCAATTTCTACAATAGTATATTCTCAGTAAATACTAGTTGAATAAGTGCCAAGGCAAGCCAGATTTATACCTCATGCTACATCATAACCTTAGATCTCATTTTTGGGTGGAGTGAAGATCTTGTAATTTGGTGCAAACTACCCAGGTTTCCAGTTACAGTCAGAAAGTACAGGGTTCTCTGTTTCCTTTTTTTTTATTGGGAAGTTAACAGTTTACAGGACAGTTGTTGGCACATAGGTATAATTTCTCATTTCACCAAGATGCCTACCAACCACTCTTACCTTCAGATTAGGTCCATCATTGTGTACCAGACCTGAGCCCCCCACTCCTTCCCCAGAGTTCTTTGTTTTGGTGTAGTTCACCAAGCCAGTTCAAGTTTCTCCTTTCTGTTCTTGTTTCTTTAGTTCTACCCATGATTCTAGTCATTGAATAAGGTAGAAATTAATCTACAAGTCTTAAATTATACTATAGGTTCTAACTATTCAAACCCAGTAGAGAGGGGGGAAAAGAGTTTCCAGAAATATCTATACTTTTCTACTCATTCTTATGATTGGATTAACTTGTATCATGTGTACAGTGGTGCAGTAATAAGCCAGTCACTGTGACCAAACAAATTCAATTCTCTCTTTGGAGGGAAGAGAGGCCTTACCCTTGCAAGCCACATGTACTGTGAGTGATGGTGGAGAAATCCAGCAAAGATGATTGGGGAGAAGAATGCATGTTGGGAGTGCATGTACAAAATCAACAATAAAAAAAAATAAAAATAAAAAATTTAAAAGTCCAATAAAAATTATTGGCTTTCCTATTCTTTAACCGTCTGGGAGTATGGACCCAAGGTCATTGTGGGAATGCCTCTTATCCTATGTTTTTTTTTCATTGTTTCCTTTTTATAAATAAATAAATAATATTGCACCAAAATAAAAGAATCTGGGGTGGGTAAAGGCAGGGATCAGGTCCTAGAACATGATGATAGATGAGGCCCTAGAAGGGGTTGAGTTACTGTGTGGGAAACTGAGAAATGTTGCACATGTACAAACTACTGTATTTTACTATGACTGTACACCATTAATTCCCCCAGTAAAGAAAAAAAAGTGTGAAAAAAGTTACTGGCTTTAGTTCCTTCAATAATCTTCAGTTAGTTCATGGTCTCAGAAAGTTTTATTATTGCTACCCATAGCAAAGAACTAAACAAATCAACACTGACGCTTGAAAAGTATCTCAGGGCCAGGCAGTGGCGCCACTGGTAGGCTGCACACACGGCAATATTTGACCTATATCCAAGCCCCAGTTCTCACCTGCACAGGGCAAAAGGGCTTCACAAACAGTGAGTGGTGCTGTAGATGTCTCTCTATCTCCTCCTCTCCTTCTTCTTGATTTCTTCCTGTCTCCATCCAATAAACAACAAACAAATAAGTAAATAACATTTTTTAAAGAAGAAAATTATCTCATGTTGTCTAGTCTACACTATGACCACTGTTTTTTTATACATTGTTTTTTTAAATTTTTTAATTTATTTGTTATTGGATAGAGACAGAGAAATTGAGAGAGAAGGGGGAGATAGAGAGGAAGAGAATCAAAGAGACACCTGCAGACCTGCTTCACCGCCTGTGAAGCCACTCCCCTGCGGGTGGGGAGCTGGGGGCTCGAACCAGGATCCTAACCGGTCCTTGTGCTTTGCATGGCCCCGTGCGCTTAACCTGCTGTGCTACCACTGTTTTTTTGTTTTGTTTTTTTTTTATCTCTGCTTTGTTTGTGTGGTGGTCTGGAAACATAAGCCCACAAACTATAAGAACATATATATTTGCCTGGTTTTGGTTCTCTGTTTATTGATTTTCTTTTAAGTCACAACTCACAAATGATGAGTTGGATGCTTGAGATCTTAAGCAGTTTTTCTGAATATAACAAGAATAGTCTGGGAGGTGGTACAGTGGATAAAGCATCGGACTCACAAGCATGAGGTCCTGAATTCAATCCCTGGCAGCACATGTACCAGAGTGATGTCTGGTTCTTTCTCTCTCTCCTCCTATCTTTATCATAAATAAATACATAAAATATAAAAATGAATTAATTGATTACACAAACTTTTCATGAATATTTGAGGCAATCAAAAGGAATATGTTGAATAGGGTAAATTCTGTTACCAGAAATAAGGCTACTAAGTAGGCAAATCCAAAGCAGACTGATACACTACTGAAGTGTAGATGTACTTAAGGAGAAGAAGCCTTGATCAAGATCTATTTGATGAATGTTTATTTAGTAGCTACTATATGCCTCCATTCCAACGTACTTTTGAAAATGCTACAGAAAAGACAGTGGTCTTACCAACAATTAATCTTTACTAATTTCAGCTGTTCTGAGCTCAATTCCTACCCTTCGCCTTCCTGTCCCACTTTTTTTCTACCCTCTAAGCTCCATTTATCTTTTCATTTCCTCCCTGCTCTTTGTGACTGTCCTATCCTGTCTATATTTTTCTTGGTCCTGCTGTTTCTTATTCATTTCCCTCAAAGGTCACTGGAGTCAATTCCAAGCCTTCAGGTATGTTAAATGGTCTCAGATGACCGTTCTTCTACATCTAACATTTAAAAGAGACTTCTGTTTTGGTTTGGTTTTTAGATTTACATTTTTATTTATTTATTATTTTGTGTTGATAAACAGGTTACCAGATTGTAAGATTACAGTGTATAGTTTCACATCACACCTACCACCAGAGTTCTATATTCCCACCCTCCCACCTCCCAGAGATAACCACTAGAGTTCTCAGGAGTCTTAGAAACAATATGCTTGCTTCTGTTTTTTTTCAAGTCCATTGGTAAGTTCTCCAGATTCTTCATATGAGTGAAACCATCTGATGGTTGTCTTTCACTCTTCACTTACGTGCTAAGTATAATCACTTCCAGTTCCATCCATTTTGTCCCAAAATATACTATATATATATATATATTGCAGAATAGTACTTCATGGAATATATATTCCATCGCTTCGTTAGCCAGTCATCTGTTGATGGGAATTTAGGTAAAAGAGATCTTGGAATGCTTAGGTAAGAAATGTGTGGATTTTAAACAATACACAAGGAAAGCCAAACAGGGGGTTCAAATTTGGGGTTGACTTAATTTGAGATTCACTTCACGAAGATGAGCCAGGCTTACTTTTGATAACAGTAATTTGTTAGCACTTCAGGTGAAAAGAAAAGTTTCTCAGAAGGGCCAGGTAGTGGCCCACCTGTTTGAGCACACACATAACAGTGCACAAGGACCCGGGTGTTAAACCCCTGGTCTCCACCTGCAGGGGGAAAGCTTTATGAGTGGTGAAGCAGGGCTGTAGGTATTTCTCTGCCTCTTTCTCCCCCAATCACCTCTTCCCTCTCAATTTCTCACTGTTTCTATCCAATAAATAAATAAATATTTAAAAAATAAGAAAAAAATAAAAATAAAAGTTTCTTGGAGCATATTCTAAGATTAGTAACTGACCCTTATTATAATATCTTACAAGCTCATTTTTCACCCAGGTTTTGCTTATCACTTAAAAGTAGGTGTCAAGGGGGTCCGGCAGTAGCCCAGCGGGTTAAGCGCACATGGTGCAAAGCGCAAGGACCGGCATAAGGATCCCAGTTCCAGCCCCCAGCTCCCCACATGTGGGGGAGTCGCTTCACAGGAGGTGAAGCAGATCTGCAGGTGTCTCTCTCTCCCCCCCATCTTCCCCTCCTCTCTCCATTTCTCTCTGTCCTATCCAACAACAAACGATATCAACAACAACAATAATAACCACAACAAGACTACAACAATAAGGGCAACAAAAGGGGGAGAAGATGGTCTCCAGGAGCAGTGGATTCATGGTGCAGGCACTGAGCCACAGCAATAGCCCTAGAGGCAAAAAAAAAGGTGCCAAGCAACTATCACCCATATGTTATAATATTGTTACTTCTCATTAGCATTTGCTTCATTACTGTAGCCTCAGCTGCTGCTTCAGGTTGTAACAGAAGCACAAACACCTTATGCTGCAATTGATTTGCAGCCACAGACTTTGATCAGAAATCTGTAGGCTGCTGATCAGTGTCTCAGACAACTGATATTCTGTATTATATTTTTAACTAGCTTGAAGAGATTTTTAAAAATCCTGGTGTTGAAATGATTATTAGTCATGACAGTAAATAAAACATGTCACTACTCAAACTCTTGCAGCCCACAGTTTTATAGATTTTTATCCCTATAAATGGATTGCATCATTTTTTAGAAGCACTATCATTTAAATTAAGAAAGATCCTTAAAATAAAAAGGATACTGGATAATAGAGTAGGGAAGGATTATAGACATTTGGGAAATGTCTCTTTATATCTCACATATAGAGGAATGATAAAGGGCAGAGTTACTATATTTATAATAGACAATAATTGTTTTCAGCAAGTTTATACATATGGAATGGTTGGTGTGTCATTTTTGTCAGGCCAGTGATTAATAATGCTAATATAAATTAAAGCAATAGTGACCAGGTAGTGGTGCAAGGACCCAGGTTCAGACCCATCTCCACAGCTTCAAAGGGGAAACTTCACAAATGATGCAGAGCTGCAGGTGTCTCTCTTTCTCCCTCTCTCTCTCTTCCCCTCTCCTCACAATTTCTCTCTGCACTATCAAAAAAAAAAAAAAAAAAAAGGCTGTCGGAAGACTGAATTCATCCTGCAGGCACTGAGCCCCAGTCATAAGCCTAGTGGCAATACAGAAATTTAGAACAATAAAAATATATGAGGCTGTGCCCAATGGTGATAGTGGTGCTGGAGTTTTCTCTGGAGCAATCCCACATTTTTGTGCCTGAATTTCTTCTTAGGTTAATGCCAGCTGTGGCTCTCTGACCTCCCTGGGGAAACTGGAACTTCCTAATGCCCTTTAATAAATGTCTACTTAAACTAGCTAAAGAGAATTTTGCTATTTGCATCTGGAAATGGTGACTAACACCTGCTGTATGATCTGATTGGGTTAAGAGAAATTATATTTGCATAGAAAGTAAGTCTAACAGTGTTTGTTTATTCCAGGTGGGATTTCTGGAAATTACAATCTTCTATGCACTTGCTTTTAGTTTTGAAAGTTTTTACAGTGAGTAACTATTTATTATGTCAACATTTCTAGTGATTAACTATATAGGAAACCTCATTATTCTGTTAATTGTTAATTATTTTACTAATTTAGTAATTAATTGTATCAATACACTTGTAGAACATAATAAATGGGACATTTATTAACAATCTGAGATTGGGTTAAACTTGTTGCAAAGGTAAGTCATAGCTACAGCATATCAGCATGTCTTAGGAAACGAGGGTCATTGCCTGCTTTGTTGCCAATAAAGTGCATGACCTTGAGTTCACCTTCTCATGTTTTTTCTCCTTTTATTTGCACATTGACTGCCTTTGAGGAGATCTATGACCCTTTTATCACTTTATTGCTAGAGACTAATGGGTTAGAGTACAATACTTGACACATGTGGACAACTTCTCATGTACTCATAATAGGTATCTACAAAATGTTCTTTCTAAGACAGGCTGGGAGTATGGATTGACCTGCCAACACCCATGTTCAGTGGGGAAGAAATTACAGAAGCCAGACCTTCCACCTTCTGCACCCCATAATGATCCTGGGTCCATACTCCCAGAAAGATAAGGAATAGGAAAGCTAAAGGGAGGGGATGCGATGCAGAATTCTGGTGGTGGAAATTGTGTAGAGTTGTACCCCTCTATCCTATGGTTTTTGTCAGTGCTTCCTTTTATTAATTATTTTTTTAATATATATATTTTTAAATATTTATTTTATTTATTTATTCCCTTTTGTTGCCCTTGTTGTTTTATTGTTGTAGTTATTATTGTTGTTGTTGTTGGATAGGACAGAGAGAAATGGAGAGAGGAGGGGAAGGCAGAGAGGAGGAGAGAAAGATAGACACCTGCAGACCTGCTTCACCACCTGTGAAGCGACTCCCCTGCAGGTGGGGAGCCGGGGGTTCAAACCGGGATCCTTTGCCGGTCCTTGTGCTTTGCGCCACCTGCGCTTAACCCGCTGCGCTATTGCCCGACTCCCTCAGTGCTTCCTTTTTATAAATATTTTTTTAATTAAAAAAAATGTTCTCTCCTCCAATCTACTTTCTTTCCAATATCAGTGGACCAGGATCCCAATACCCTCCCATCCCTTCCCTTCCCCTCCTTTACCAGAGTCATATACACCAAACCCAATCCAATTTTTACTTTGTGTTTTCCTTTTCTGTACTTGTTTCTTAAGTTCCACTAATGAATGAAACTATCTAGTATTCACCTTTATCTTTTTGGCTTATCTCACTTTACAAAATTCCTTCAAGCTCCGTTCAAGACAGGGTAAAGAGATGATCTCATCCTTCTTAATAGCTGAGTAATACATATATACCATAACTTTCCTAGCCACACATTTGGGTTATCAAAAATTGTGCTACTGGTAACATAGATGTGCATAGATTTCTTTGGATGGTGTATTTATTTTATTTGGATATATCCCTAGGAAAGGAATTGCTGGATCATAGGGTAGGCCTATGTCTATATTCCAAGAATTCTCCAGAGTGCTCTTCACAGGGGTTGGACAAAGTTATATTCCCACCAGCCGTATGGAAGGGTTCCATTCCACCCACAACCTCTCCAACATTTGTTGGTATTGTCCTTTCTAATATATGACATTCTCACAGGAGTAAAGTGGTATCTCATTGTTATCTTTATTTACATTTCTCTGATAGTGACTTTGAACATTTTATTCATAAGGATAACCATTTCTATATAAGTATGTATATGGAACATAAAATATCTTATATAAGATTAATGTATTTTAAGATATATAACATAAAATATATAACTATTTGTGGTATATGTTATGTTATAAATGGCATAAAACCAGATTAAAGTGATTTCAGTGTTACCTAAAATGTAGACTATGCTACTGACTATATAGTTAAATGTGATTTCACTGCTAAACATATTGAACAGTAACAGGTTCATCATCAGGAAATATGTGATAATTCCTGCTGAAAAGGAATTAGCTTTATTAATTGGCTTGCTAATTTTCCTAGCATACTCAAAATTTATTTTGGGGAACTGAAATACATTGAAAATTTAATATGAATGATGTCATTGTACACTTAATGGGGAATTGGTAAGAGATAAAAGTCTAAAGCAGAAATCAGATTAATGAAATTGACTTTAATCTTAGATTTGTGTTTTTATTTCAAGGATAATTTTTATTAATGCAGAAGAGTATACTTGAATTTCAGAAAGATCAGTTTGCTGACTGCAGATGATGAAAAGATCCCATTTTCTGACAGATGAAGTAACTAAGAGACTTATTTTGAGTATAGAATAAAGAACTAAATTATTTGTACTACAAGTAGAATAAACCTTCAAAGAAACCTTCAAAAGAAGGTTTAATGTATGACAAACTACTACTTAAGTGAGAATGAATAGTTATATCTGAAAATTAAAAATACATAGAGCATAGAGCGGATATTGATATGAAATAGAATTGTATGAATGGAACAGTGGCAACAGTAAGAGAATTTATGGCTGAAAGTCTCCTATAACTAATGAAGGAGGTAAATACTAATGATATAATCCAAGTGTATGCATCTATGTAAAGTAAATGAAAGTGAAACCATTCATAAATGATTTCAGTGGAGTTGTACAATATGAAAGACACAGAAAAGACCACAAATTATCAGAGGGAAAAATATGTTTATTTGTACATCAGCAAGAGGTCCTCAGCTACAGCGGAGTCAGAAGACACAGGACTATTGCCTTCAAAGAGCTGAGAGAAAATAATTACTCTGGGGGATTCAAAAATCTTTAGGGGGTTCAGGCAGTAGCACAAGGATCCCGGCTGAAGCCCCCGGCTCCTCACCTGTAGGGGGATCGCTTCACAAGTGGTGAAGCAGGTCTGCAGGTATCTACCTATCTCTCTCCCTCTCTGTCTTCCCCTCCTCTCTCCATTTCTCTCCATGCTATCCAACAACACCACCAATAACAACAACAATAATAACCACAACGATGATTAAAAAACAATAGGGCAACAAAAAGGGGAAAAAATAGCCTCCAGGAGCAGTGGATTCATAGTGCAGGCACAGAGTCCCAGCAATAACCCTGGAGGGAAAAAAAATCTTTCATTATCATTTTTTTAATATTTATTTATTTGTTTAGTCCCTTTTTGTTGCCCTTGTTTTATTGCTGTAGTTATTATTATTGATGTCGTCGCTGTTGGATAGGACAGAGAGAAATAGAGAGAAGAGGGGAAGATAGAGAGGGAGAGAAAGATAGACACCTGCAGACCTGTTTCACCGTTTGTGAAGTGACTTCCCTGCAGGTGGAGAGCCGGGGCTTGAACCGGGATCCTTACTGCCGGTCCTTGCGGCTTTGCACCCACTTAACCCGTTGTGCTACCGCCCGACTCCCTCAGTATCATTTTTTATATTTTACTAATTTATTTTTAATGAGAGAGAGAGAAAGAAAAGAATGCTCATCTCTGGCTTATGGTGGTAACTGGAGACTGAATTTGGGGCCACAGAACCTCAGGCATGAAAGACTTGTATGACCATTATGCTATCTCCCCCTCCTTCAATATCAGTTTTAAAACAAACATATTTTGGGGCCAGGTGGTGGTGTATCTGGTTGAGCACACATGTTACAAAGTGCAAGGACCAAAGTTCAGGCCCCTTGTCCCCACCTGCGGGGGAAAAGCTTCACAAGAGGTGAAGTAATGATGTAGATATCTTTCAGTATCTTTTCCTGGCTATCTTCCCCAACCCTCTCAATTCCTCTCTGTCTCTATCCAACAAATAAATAAAATATACATAAAACAGGTTTAAAATAGATCAAACACATCTTTAAACATTACTGAGAACATTTTTTATAGCAGTCCCTCTCCTAAGTATACAGGTAGCATTTTGGAAGAAAGAAAATGGACCAGAAATTAGAAATACAATATTCAAAAAGCAATATTAAGTATAGGCTTTGATGAACATGTGAATAAAGCCCTTATGAAGCAATAAAAAAGGGCATGGGGTACGGAGTTCAGGTGGTGGGGGTTGTGTGGAGTTATACCCCTTTTATCCTATGGTTTTTGTCAGTGTTTCCTTTTTATAAATAAAAAGAAAAAGAAAAGAAAAGAAACATTTCAGCCAAAAAGTGAGACCTGAGGCAGTTCTTCAAAGAAGAAAACAGAATGAGTAATGGTTTCACAAGAGAACAAGAAAATGCTAACTCACACAAGGAGATACCACTTAATGCCTATCTTACTGGCAAAGATTAATAAATCAAAGATACCCATTATTGGCAGGATGGAGGCAAACAGGATTTCTTAGATACAGAAAGAGTATATGTTAAAAATTTTAATGAACCATTTGACACAATATTTTCTATCTATTTTACAAAATTTTGCACTATTTTATAAAGCAGCAAGTGAAGGAACATAAACCTAGTACTCTGCCAATTCCCTTTGCTAGTTTCTGCCCTAGAGAAACTCTGAATTTATACACAAGAATGTTTGTAATGCTTTGGTGATGAGGGTAAAACAGTGGAAACAATTTTTATCTGTCCCTCATAGGAAAATCAATAAGTAGTAATTTATTCATATATAGAGTATCAATTAAGCCTAATGAATTCAGTGTATAGGTACAAGTCTCCAAAGCATGGCACAGAATAAAATAAGACAAATCTACACAAGATTATTATTCACATAAGCAAAATATATAAAATGGAGTACTTTACTTCTGTCTACAATGTACCTGTGAATAGCAAACTGCTTTTTGATACAGTGATAACTTCTGGAGAGGAGTGAAGGTTCTAACTATATGAAGTTTTCTCCTCATTATACGTATCTAACACTCACCCACCCCCAACACACACTCCTAGAGTCTAACCTTTAGTCTGAAGGTTGTTCTGAAACCCTCCCCTCATACTTCACCTTGGATTTGAGAGTTTTCCCCAGTAGACATTGCTCAGACTTGGGCATCCAATCATTTCATCATTATTTGTTCAACTCAGTGTATAATTTCCTCTACTTTTTTGGAATGTTAGAAATGATTTACAATTATTCATTGTTGTTAAGTGATTCAAAGAAGAGCTTACTCAACAATACTGAAAGGCAAAGAAAACATCAAAATATTGGGAAAAAACATGATGTATTTTAATGGTTTTTTTTATTTGATAGAGAAATTGAGAAGGGTGAGGAAGATAAAGAGGAAGAGGGAAAAATAGATACCTGCAGACCTGCTTCACTACTTGTGACATGTCTATTCTGCAGGTAAGGAGCCAGGGGCTCAAACCTGGATCCTTGTGCAGGTCCTTACACATAGCACTATGTTCAATCAACCAGGTGTACCACCATCTGGTCCCCCTTTTTTCTATGCAAAAAATGTGTCATGATTTTTCTGACAACTCAATAGATCAAATAGATGATGAGAAAAGTTTGCTGGACCTGCAATTACACAGCTAACTGTTGACTTAGCAAGGATACTGAGGGTAGTCAGTGACTAAAGCAGAATTGGCTCCCAAGTCTTAGAGGAATCTGGGTTTTTCAGTGTCTTGCACTTGATCATATTGCTTCCTGGTGTGGTTAAATTACTTTCAAGGTTCCTAAATCCAGTTAGCAGAACAGTATGTAGAAACTGGTGAAGAGGTAGCAAATTTGGAGACCAGTCATTCTCTGAAGGAGACAGGTATGACCAAGAGGCCAGAAGAGGACACACTGAGGGCAACTGGCCACTGTCTGGGCACAACATTGATTGTATGGAAGGATGGTTCGACTGAGTAACTGACTCTCACTTGGTAGTATTTTTCCTGGGGGCATGTGCAAGAAATGAGACTTCTGCAGCCTGACTTCCCCTTTGATTTAGGACTATCTTGATTCTTCAAAGACTTCAAGAAAGGAACATCATTCTCTCCCACAGTTTAGATCCCTTAACAACCTTCTGGGAAAGAGTAAATAGTGATTAGTTATATAAAGTGACAGAAAAGATACAGATACAAATTAGTGAAGGAGGATGAGGGCACAAATGTATAATTATGTGGGAGGAGCAACCATCCCACCTTTCAGAGTTGTGCAGAAAGGAAGATCCTAAAACAGGTGGACTCAGCCCAGGCAGAATTTTTGAGGACTTTCTGAAATCCTGCCACCCACCACCCAGTTCCCTCCCACCCCACGCACCTTATAACTAGCTCTCTTACCCTGTACCAGATCAGCTTGCTGTGACGTAACTACATTTGAGTTCCTCTCTCAGATACATTGCTATCTTGCTATGTGACCTTATACAAGTCACTTATCTCACTCTCAAATCAACATAGTAGAACCAGACCATTTCTAAATGTCTTCTGCCTCCTACATCCTGTGCAATTCTGAATCTCTCTAGGATATTTCTCTCCACACAACAAAATTAACTCTGTGTCGCTTATTCAGAGTCAAATATAATCTGCTGCTAGCAGCTGGGGAAATTACACTTTAGCCTAATACAAAGATAGTAAAAGTCAGACATCTTCAGGGACCAGGGAGGTGACATAAATTTCCAAAGCAGGCAGGTGTGACATTATAAGGTGCAGTGAGGGGAACTGAAGAATGTCTGCTTACCCAAAGGCATTCACGTGAAAATGTTTTATAAACAAAGTGCTGAACAAACTAAGGAGTTCTCAGGTTGGATTGGGGCCAAGCTTTACTAGTGTGCAGCCCCTGATAAGAAAAGTCTTGAACAAAATTTCAGGAATTGATCATAAGAGTTTAACAGGGTTGAGGGCAGCAGGGAGTAAAGGGGTAAGAGAGGCAGGGACATACTATAGTTAATCATTGTTTGCTATATCATCTAGCCTTTGAGACACATAGCCTATGGAAATTAATCTTGCCTTCACCACCTATGGGTCAGTTAAACTCGATCTACTGGATCATAAACCAAGTGCTAGATTTCACTTCCCTCCTGTTTCACATGAGAGAAATAGAGTAGCTCTCTTCACGATCTCTTCTGTATCTTATAGTCTATGAAATTAAATATGAAATGGTTTCAGAATTCACTCATTTAAGAAAAATTGGCAAACATGAGTCTCAGTCATTTATTAAAAGTTTGCCTGATGAATGTAGACTTCTCTAGCTGAAAGCATTAGTTAAGGTTTATTTGAAGGAGCCAAGAGAAATACCTAGGGTTGTGTACAGGACTTGCATATAACATATCACAAGTTCAATCTCTGGCACACATAACAGGATCAAAAAGAACATATGGGGGGCCAAATATTTATTGATTGACAGTACTGGTTCCAGGTATTGTTATGGCCTCTGGAATGCAACACTCAGTAAAGCAAATAACATTTTTTCTTAAAATTGTGTTAGTGATTTAATCATGATTAACAAGATTGTAACAGGGGTACAATTCCATACAGTTCTCACCACCAGAATTCCATGTCCCATCCCCTCCATTGGAAACTTCCCTATTCTTTATCCCTCTGAAAGTATGGAACAAATTTCTCTATGGGGTGCAGAAGTGGGAAATATGGCTTCCGTAATTGCTTCTTGACAGGACATGGACATTGACAGTTCTATCCATACACCAAACCTATTTCTTTTCTTTTTTTTCTACCTCTATTTCTTTTATTTTTATTTTTCTTATCTATAAAAAGGAAACATTGACAAAACCGTAGGATAAGAGGGCTACAACATCACACAAATCCCACCACCAGAACTCTGTATCCCTTCCCTTCCCCTGATATCTTCCCTATTGTTTAACCCTCTGGGAGTATGGACCCAAGGTCATTGTGGGATGCAGAAGGTGGAAGGTCTGGCTTCTTTAGTTGCTTCCCCACTGAACATGGGTGTTGACAAGTCGATCCATACTCCCAGCCTGCCTTTCTCTTTCCCTAGTGTGGAAGGATTCTGGGGAAGCTGGGCTCCAAGACACATTGGTGGGGTTGTCTGTCCAGGGAAGTCTGGTCAGCATCATGCTAGCATCTGGAACCTGGTGGTTGAAATAAAGAGTTAACATACAAAGCCAAACAAATTGTTGACCAATCATGGACCTAAAGGCTGGAATAGTGACCCCAAACCTGTTTATATCATCCCTAATGGGGTAGGGCTCTAGAGAAGTGAGATTTTGGGACACATTGGTCAGGTCTAAAATAGAATTCCTAGCTCCTTCCCACACAAAGACCCCCAATTTCATCTACTCTATTCCTACCTTTCTGTTTCTGTTTATTTAAAAAAAAAAATGCCCTGCTTTATATTGTATCACCTATAGCCACCAAGTTACAGATGCTGCTATGATTCCATCCTGACTTCCCTGGGCAGGCAATCGCAATAATTTGTCCTAAAGTCTCATCTCTCCAGAAAATAACTTTTTTACCAATATGCAATACAGACCAATAATAGGCATGTGAAGAAAATTAGGAGCAGTGGTACCCCAACAGTTGATATAAGCTATAAGAAAAATGATAGGGTAGAAAATCTCTTTGAGGGGATAGTCCAAAACTTGTCATTCAGGTTGAGATCAAAATGGTGAAAGAGATAGACTTCTGGAGGTGGGGCTATGGAGCAGCAGCAGCTGTGATTCTCTCCTCTCCTGTCCTCTACTGGGTCAACTACAAATACCAGAGGAAACCACTTGAGACTGCAACAAGGCAGGACTAGAACGACTTCAGGAACACACCAAACAAACCACCAGGAGTGCAAACACGTGTGGCTCATAGACAGGGAGGAGCCTAAGGAGAGATTGAGTGGCTGGTTACAGTCCTGCAGTTTACCAGTTGAGGCACCGCCTTCTTTCTGCTTTACCAACAAAAAGACTGCTGAAGGGAGGAGAGGGAGGACTCCCCTAAGATTCACCAAATGCAGTTGCCTTGTTACTGTGAGCCTTGATTGCTACTGCCCCTCAGAGACTGGAGCAGCAGGGGGGAGGCCCTGTGCTCACATCTGGGAACAGAGAACTGACCAGGAAACTCAGGCAAGAGCTACACCTGGGGGGGTGGGGTCGTCTAGCAGTTGGGCTGTATAATGAGAGCCTTTCCACGATGTATTCCCGATGAGAACATGGTGAATAACTGCCTCAGAACCTACAGACTATAAAGGAGACTTGTTTAGAAGCTCACAGGGCCCAGCCTTGCTGCCCAGCTTGGTAGAGAAACTGAATTGAGCCTGGAGCTTTGGGTCCTTGCAGATGACATGATAGTATACATAAAAATAGCTAAGGTGTAGCATAGAGTATGTTGTCCAGCCTCCCTTCAGAGGATAGAACATTCTCTATTCTTGATCCAAGTTGAGGGCAAGGTCCTATGGGGGCCCACAAAGGGGTCTGTTGTGTTGTTCCTGCTAGGAATGACTGGTAACAATGGAGAGAGGGATTTATTCGAGGTCTAGGCCCATCATGTCTGTTTGGGAATCTCAGGACTTCCCGAATGGGGTGGCCTGATAGTGACTGAAGAGTCATTGTTAAAGTATGCCAGTCTCTTGCCCTTATTCAGCTTTTGCAGTCCTTGCTTTGATGAGGTTACCTTTGGAGTGAGTGAGAAACTATAAAAGTTGGGTAAGATGGGTTGAAAAATCTTAATATAAATAGCAGGTAAGATTAGATGAAAGAAGTTGTATAGCCAGGAAACAGGTCAAATGTAATTGTTAAAAAGGTTGTATTTTATAGTAGGCAGTGCATGTTCTATCACTCAGTTGATATTAAGAACTGGAGGTTTCTAAATGCTGATTTGGTTAGTTCCAGTAGTAGTAAAAAAATGCACATGCATCTTTCCAGAAAATGGTGGCTCCTTGGAAATGTCTTGCAGATTGCCCAACTCTTCTGTCTTTTTCTCTCTTGTGTGTGAAATGGGTGTACGGTAGATGCTGCTGTAGGCTTTTGGGGTGGGGATTTCTTCTTTTTAATATCAAAGCGAGATGAGAATGGCAATATTTATCATGACAACTCTGATGATGATGAAGAAGAAGAGGATGGCAGCAGCAAGTATGTATGAGTGCCAGTATGTACCAGAGTATATGGTACTTACTCATGGATATTATCTCTAAGTTTCAGTGTCTTCTTCTATAAAATATGGTAATAGGGACCAGTGGTGGTTCTCTCTCTTTCTCTCTGTCTCTCTTTCTTTCTCTCTGCCTCACTATCTCCTATCTGTCTCAATGTCTTTGTCTCTATCCAAAATAAATAAGTACATCTTTTAAAAATATAGTGATAGTAATCTTCACCTCATCCCTTCATGTAATAACTAAAGATGAAGGAACTAATCAGTACTGATCACCCAAGAAGCTTTCACACTAAATTAATTTCGGAGGGATTGTTTGGGAGGTGACATAATGAAAATAGAGTTCTTAATCTTGGATTTAGTTGATACTGGAAGCTTTTTCTATTGTTTCATTGCATCAGACATACTTTTTCTTTATTATTATACTTATAAAATAGAAACATTGACAAGACCATAGGATAAGAGGGGTACATTTCTACACATTGCCCACCCCCGGAGCTCCATATCAAATCCCCTCCTTTGATAGCTTCCCTGTGCTTTATCCTTCTGGGAGTATGGACCCAGGATGATTGTGGGGTGTAGAAGGTGGAAGGTCTGGCTTCTGTAACTGCTTCTTCGCTGAACATGGGCATTAGCAGTTCGATCCATACTCCCAAGCCCGACAGACTTTTTCTATGTAGTGAGCACCACTGTTCCTGTTGCCTGATTGAGACTTAGGGAGCCAAAATTACTTGGTATGAGTGACAGAATGCTAAGATAACACCTTCCCCCAATTTCCTGCTGCCTATGAAGGCCTGCCTAATTATTCAATTCACTAGTACTCTAGGCAATGTTATGAAGGGATTTTGAACATGTAAATTAAAGTTGTAACTAAAGCAATGTATAAAAGCATTGAATTCTCAAGCATGAGGCCCCTAATTCAATCTCTGACATGACATGTGTCAAGGTGATGCTCTGATTGTCTTTCTTTTCTCCTTTATTTCTCTCGCTCTCTTCCTCTCTTTTGGATATATTTGTTTTTATACAGGCAGAAAGAAATTTAGAGAGAGTGGGGGACAATGAGGGACAAAAACAGAGAGACACCTGTATCCCTGCTTCATCCATTCGTGAAGCTTCTCCCTGCATGTGAGGACCGAGGGTTTGAACCCAGGTCCCTGTGCATGGAGACACATACACTCTAATGTACCACCACACATCCCTGCCCTCCTTTCTCTCTTATGAGTAAATAAACATTTTACAAATAATTTGAACTTGAAATATAGAGGTTATTCAGGTAGTTCTAACCTAAACATATAAGGATACTTTTAGTCAAGATCTGGAGATATATGAGTGAGGGATTTGGAAATTTGAAATATGAGAGGTATATGATATGAGAAGGAGTAATTGTTGACTCTGAAAATAAAGAGGAATATGTGACAATGTGGTTTTCAAAGATTAATATAATATTGGTAGATAATGGGGAACTCGATCATTCAGCCATAATGATGTGAATTTTGCGAACAGAAATGTGATTCTGGAAAGAGGACCATAAACTCCAGGTGAAAAAGGCATTGAGCTTAATCTCTAATTTTATTTCAGTCTCAGATCCTGAGCCCACTCACACTATGCTTAATGACTGCACATACTCAATTACTGGTAAATGGTGTTGTTTGGACAGTCAAGTTTGAGGTGGTTTGCTATAGAAAACTAATGCATTTACTTTGAGGTACATAGCCAGTCTATGACACAACTAGAGTTTGAACATAGGTCTGGTTCACTTATAAAATTTAATTTAGAATCTCTCTCTTTTTTTTTCCTTATGAGGGGCTTAATGGTTTACAGTCAACAGTGAAGTACAGTAGTTTGTACATGTGTAACATTTCTCAGTTTTCCACATAACATAATTTCCCCCACCTAGATCCTCCTCCATCATCATGTTCTAGGAGCTGAACCTCATTCACACATACCACTCCCCGGAATCTTTTACTTTGGTGCAATACACCAAATCCAGTTCAAGTTCTGCTTTGTGTTTTCCCTTCTGTTCTTGTTTTTCAACTTCTGTCTATGAGTGAGATCATTCTATATTCATCCTTCTTTTCACAGCTTATCTCACTTAACATGACTCCTTCAAGCATCATCCATGATGAGGTGAAGAAAGTGAATTCACCATTTTTAATACCTGAGTGGTATATCACAACTTATTCAGCCACTCACCTGTTGTTGGACACCTATGTTGCTTTCAGCTTTTGGCTGTTACAAATTATGCTGCTATGAACACAGGTGTACAGAAATCTTTTTGCATTAGTATGTTTGGTTTCTTAGGATATACCTATCCCTAGGAGAGGAATTGCAGGGTTATAGAGTAGGTTAATTTTCAGACTTGTGAGAATTCTCCAGGCTGCTCTCCATAGGGGTTGGACCAATTTACATTCCCACCAGCAGTGCAGGAGTGTTCCTTTGGCCCTACAACCTCTCCAGTATTTGTTGTTGCTACAGTTTTTAATGTATGCCATTCTCACAGGAGTGAGGTGGTACCTCATTCTTATCTTTATTTGCATTTTACTGATAATCAATGACTTGGAGCATTTTTTTTTTTGCCTTCAGGGTTATTGCTGGGGTTTAGTGCCTGCATCATGAATCCACTGCTCCTGGAGGCGATTTTTCCTCCTTTTGTTGCCCTTGTTGTTGTAGCCTTGTTGTGATTATTATTGTTGTTGATGTCGTTCGTTGTTGGATAAGACAGAGAGAAATGGAGAGAGGAGGGGAAGACAGAGAGGGGGAGAGAAAGACAGACACCTGCAGACCTGCTTCACCAGCAGATGCGGAGCCGGGGGCTGGAACCAGGGTCCTTATGCCAGTCCTTGCACTTTGTGCCACGTGTGCCACGTGCACTTAACCTTCTGCGCTACCGCCCAACCCCTGACTTGGAGCATTTTTTATGTTTGTTGGCCATTTGGATTATTTTTTTTTTTGGTTGGCCTGTTGATGAGTATTCTGTTCATATCTTTTCCCCATTTTTTGGATGGGGTCATTTTTTTTTCGTTTCTGAGTTCAGTGAGCAGAATTTCTTCTACTAGGGAATTATGCAAACTTCAAACTTTACATCAGGCTTGAAATAGACTTAAGTATTTTAACTTTTGAAGTGCAAGTATTAAAGACTTGTAAATGATGTTATGTATTTGGATTAAACTTTAAGAACTATAGGAAAAGTTACTTGCCTGCAAGTTACATATTCTGTATGTAGTTCAACATAAAATATTGTTAGACTGAATGTGAAAAAGAAGAAGGTAAGTTATGTGCCACAGGCTTAAAGAAAGAATGATGGCATATAAATACTTGCATCTATTTCTCTTGTTGCCAAATTGGCTTGGCAGGAACTGATAGCTTTGAGTGAGTTGAAGAAATTTTCCTATAAGAAAAAAAAAGCGTAAATTTGGATAAGTAGAATTTGGTGTGCAGGAGTCAAATGACTGGGTATTGTCATGGATTTTAAGTGTTTTGAAGGATGACTTATTTACAAAGGCTAGCTAGCACAGGTGGACAAAGGAACATCATGATCCTTTGATAGAGAAGCCATAAATAGGGCTTGGTGTAGGGATGTCCTCATATAGACTCTTTCTCATTAAGCATAGACTGTCACTACAGGTAATAATATAGGTCGCTAGTGGCACACCTGGTTCAGTGATCATGTTACAATGTGCAAGGACCTGAGTTCAAGCCCCTGGTCCTCTCTTGCAGGGGTAAAACTTTGTGAGTGGTGAAGCAGTGATACAGGTGTCTCTCCCCTCTCTATTACCCCCTTCCCTCTAGATTTCTATCTGACTCTACCCTCTAAATAAATAAAGATAATAAAAAGAGAAAAAATTAAAAAGAGGTAATAATAGTACTTACTATTGGTTTTGTTAAAAAAGAAGTAATAATAGTACTTACTATTGTTTTTGTTATTATAGTATTTCTTAAAGTTTTACTATGTGACAAAACTGACACACATTTGTGTTTTAAATAAATTTCCTCTTAACCTTAAACAGTCCTAAGACATTGATACTTGTGATTGTATCTTTTAAAGACTAGAGACTGGAAACATAGAAAACTTTTAACAAATTGCTCTAGATAAATGCTATACATTAACTAGACCCTAAGTGTGTCTCCAAAAACTATTTTTCATCTTTACTCTTATCCCTGGGGTGGGAGTATTAAAGATATGTGAAAGTGCATTTTTGTTGAAGGACAGGTATAGTTCATATGATCAAGACATGATGTTTAATAAAAGCATATATAGTGGGGGCCTGGTGGTAGCACAGCGGGTTAAGCGCACCGCACATGGCGCAAAGCACAATGACCAGCGTAAGGATCTGGTTCCAGCCCACGGGTCCCCACCTGCAGGGGGGTCTCTTCACAGACGGTGAAGCAGATCTTCAGGTGTCTTTCTCTCCCCTCTCTGTCTTCCCCTCCTCTTTCCATTTCTCTCTGTCCTACCCAATAATAACAGCAAGAACAACAACAATGATAAACAACAAGGGCAACAAAAGGGAAAAATTAGCCTCCAGGAACAGTGGATTCATAGTACAGGCACTGAGCCCTACAATAACCCTAGAAGCAATATATATATATATATATGCCAACCGGACTTCCCTGGGCAGACAACCCCACCAATGTGTCCTGGAGCCCTGCTTTCCCAAAAACCCTCCCCACCAAGGAAAGAGAGAGACAGGCTGTATGGATAGACCTGTCAATGCCCATGTTCAGCAAGGAATCAATAACAGAGGCCAGACCTTCCACCTTCTGCATCCCATAATGTCCCTTGGTCCATACTCCCAGAAATAAAGAGTAGGAGAGTTATCAGGGGAGGGGATGGGATGCGGAGTTCTGGTGGCGAGAATTGTGTGGAGTTGTACCCCTCTTATCCTATGGTTTTTGTCAGTGTTTCCTTTTTATAAATAAAATATATATTATATATATATATAAAGATGTTGGTCTGCTTCTAATTCTGCTTCTAAGACCCCTTCTGTTTTGATCATCACACATAGCTTATCGCTGTGGTCTATTTACATAATCACTGTTTTACCTGAGACCTGCCCTGCCTGCAGAGCTGTTGTTAAAATTCGGAGGCTCCAGCTTGCCGGTCTAGCTTCACGGGCGGGTAACAGAGACGACCAGAGACATACGGCTGGGCAGGGAAGCTGTATTTCTTTATTCAGGAACAACGATTCATAAACTAAACCAAACTAATCACCAAACAGAACTCTGCTGCCTCTTTGCCCCCGCAGTGGCGCAAGCACTCTCTCTTACTCTGGAACTCTGCAACTCTCCAACTCCCAGAACTCTGTAACTCTGGAACTCTGTCGGGGTTCCTTGGGGCGGGGCCAAGCGGGCCCGCGAAATTAGCAGGACTGATCCAATTTTCTTGGCGGGGGAGATCTAGAACAACCCAATGTAAAGCATACAACACAGGGCACTGGTTTAATCCCACTGGTTCAAACTCTCTTTTCGCTTAGCCCCCTCTCCTAGTCACACCCTGTTTTAACACCCTACCACTTCCTTCCTGAAGAATATAAATGCAGATGAATAAAGTCAGCATTACACTGCTTCCCAGCTCAGCCATGAGTCCCTGGTCATCTTTTTTTTTTTTTTTTTTTTTTTTTCTTTTTTTTTTTTTTTAATTTTAGGAGGGGTACAACTCCACACAATTCCCACCGCCCAATCTCCATATCCCACCCCCTCCCCCGATAGCTTTCCCATTCTCTATCCCTCTGGGAGCATGGACCCAGGGTCATTGAGGGTTGCAGAAGGTAGAAGGTCTGGTTTCTGTAATTGCTTCCTCGCTGAACATGGGCGTTGACTGGTCGGTCCATACTCCCAGTCTGCCTCTCTCTTTCCCTAGTAGGATGGGTCTCTGGGGAAGCTGAGCTCCAGGACACATTGGTGGTCATCTGTCCCGAACAGAGACCTGCATAAAGAATCACTGAAAGAAACATGAACTATGTTAATGCAGAGGTATTCATTGAGAACAGATACAAGATACAGTCATACAAAGCATTTTTCTGTGGCTTTGTGGGTGTGGTGGGAACTATACCCCTGTCATTTTACAATCCTGTAAATAATTAATACTTTTTAATACATAAATATGTGCTGTCTTATTGAAAAAAATCGTATATATTGTATTATCACCTAAGAAAGGCAAGACACTCTACACAAGTAGAGTGGAGAAGAACAAGTAAATATCTCTGTTAGATATCTGGGGCTAGGTACTAGGTAATACCTAAGGTGAAACTCGGGTTTATTTGAAATGCCTAAATTGTTTTTAATTTTAACTTGTTATAAAATAGGTAAAACTAACAATCTAGCTGATAATATAACAGAACAAATTTCACTTTAACCACAGCCTGACTTTAGTCATGGCAAAGGCATCTTATGTTTGTGTAGTCTCTCCTTTAGAAGAGGTAATTGCCTGTAGATAACATAATGGTTATGCAAAAAGACTCATGCCTGAGGCTCCAGATTCCTAGGTTCAAACCCTACAACACCAAAAAACAGAGTTGAGCAATGGCTTGTTAAAAAAACAAAACAAAAAAAAAAGGTAATTAGCCCTGGCCTGAAGAAATTGGGATGTGCATTTCTCTATACATTATAATATGAATTGCAAAATAATATCTGATATTTTTCATGATCTCAACTTTATATAAATACTTAATTGTATGTTATTTTACAACTATTTTTCCAGCATTATATATGTGAAATGTATTGATCTTATGTTTATCTAATTTTCCTTATTTTTTTATTTCTGTAGGGTTCTTCAGAACTATTTTTATAAACATTTACTTTCCAGAGTTTTTCAATCATAGAAAACAATGTTCCATAAAGAACTGTGTCTCCTTGGGTTTATTTGTGAACCCCTGTTTCTAGCAGTTTGTTGTATGTTGTAAATATTTCCACTTTGTTAGCTAGTGGCAAACTCCTTGCCACTGTGATTATACTCTTGCCAGGATTTCATTAGACATTCCATTATTCTAGATATCTGTCAATGTCTAGTCATGTTAACTATTAATTATTTCTAATCCAGTCTTCTTAACATATTCCTGTTTAAACATGTAATTAAATTAAAAAGAAAGAAAAAGAGAAAGAGAGAAAAGAGACAAAGGGAGTTGAAGGAGGGATAGAAACAGAAGAATGATGAGGAGACAGAAATCAAGTACAGGAGAAGAAAGGAATCAGTTGCTGAGTATAGTGTGGGATAGGGCCCAATTAGAGAAGCAGGTAGACTGAACTGGAGCACAGAGAGAGCTCTATGGAATTGATCAAGAATGTCCAATTCTTTTGTTTCCAGAGTAATATGAGTTACAAAAATTGACAGTAGAGAGGACCCTATCTTGATTTCAAATTGAGGAGAATGGATAGGTAGAGGCAGGAAAACAGACAGAAGCTCTTCTGTTGATCGTGTCTGTGAGCCATATTCACATCAACCAGTCAGTCAGTGTACTTAAAGATGATTTGTTTGGCTCATATTCTAGGATGCTTAGTGTTCAATCTCAGGTACATACCCTCATCCTCATTATTTATACTATAAACTGTTGGTTTTTTGTTGTTTTTTTTTTCCCCTCTTGGGAGCCTATAATCAGCTGCACTCTAAGGACATTTTAGCAAACGAAACCTGAGAAAATTATTTTCTGTCACTTGGTGATTTAAGAAAAATAAAATGAGTTCTTGGGTGGGTGGAAATTTAACTTAATGCAGAATGAAAAAGATAATTTCCCTGAGAACAGAAGAAGAGCTGTATATTACAGGACTCATGGTCCCTCAAGCCTGGTATTTCATCAACCACTCTGGAGGTGGGGAAATGATGGGGTGCTGTCAATGTTAACAGATGAGGATGTCAAATTTTCGCATGAAGCTGTTCAAATGCCTTCTTGTGCACCACATATATATAGACCCACTTAGATAGGAGTAATTCAGATTAATCTTCTTCAGTCTGAGTTTATCTGAATAGCACCAGGGAGAATAATCATCCTGCCATTTCTGCATTATGTGGATTAAAAAGGATAGCCTGGGAAGTTTTTGTTAACTGAAAGGTTAATTCAGATGTTAATTTTTAAAACTGATCATCTGTGAATGTGGAAGGGGGAAAGGTGGAGAACCTATAAATGCAGAAGTTTTATCCATTATTCGTCGCTGTAATTAGTCCTGCTCTCCACTAATGCACTTGGATGAATAGCAGTGCATTTTCTCAGCTAACCATTCACTATTTTTCTGTAGCTGAACAGAGAGACTTCTAGCCAGGTTTTGACTTTTATCAGGGAATCTTGGCAGCACCACAGATCTTGTTACAGAAGTTTCTTCCAATAAAACATTATTTTCCCGGCTTTCCATTTGAATTTTCTGACCATTGTCTCATGTGAGAGATAGAGGTAAAGTAACCTCCCAACAAAATGATTGATTCTTTTCTGAAGAAGAGAAGCAGTGATCCATCAGTAGTGGTCAGTCATATCAATGTTCCCAACTTTTTTTTTTTGTATTCTTGCTAATTTCTTTTTACTTTAATTTTTTTATTTATTTATAAAAAGGAAACATTGGGAGTCGGGCTGTAGCGCAGCGGGTTAAGCGCAAGTGGCGCAAAGCACAAGGACCGGCATAAGGATCCCGGTTCGAACCCCGGCTCCCCACCTGCAGGGGAGTCGCTTCACAGGCGGTGAAGCAGGTCTGCAGGTGTCTATCTTTCTCTCCTCCTCTCTGTCTTCCCCTCCTCTCTCCATTTCTCTCTGTCCTATCCAACAACGACAACAACAATAATAACTACAACAATAAAACAACAAGGGCAACAAAAGGGAATAAATAAATAAAATAAATATCTTTTTAAAAATTTTTAAAAAAAGGAAACATTGACAAAACCATAGGATAAAAGGAGTACAACTTCGCACAATTCCACCACCAGTCCTCCGTATCCCATCCCCTCCCCTGATAGCTTTCCTATTCTTTAACCCTCTGGGAGTATGGACCCAAGGTCATTGTGGGATGCAGAAGGTTGAAGGTCTGGCTTCTATATTTGCTTCCCCGCTGAACATGGGACAGGTCGAGCCATACTCCCAGCCTGTCTCTCTCTTTCCCTAGTGGGGAAGGGCTCCAATTTCTTCACTTGAGTAAAATTTCACCCCAGTGCTTGGCTGTTTAGCTGATTGCAGAGCTAGTTATTTTTCCCTAAAACACTGGATACACTTAGGGAAGGGGCCTGCAAGGTCTAAATCTGTTTATTTCACTGAGGTAAGGGACCCATGTAGGAAATTAGAACTATGGGCTTCCTTATTATTCTTCTAGCATCTCAGATAAAAAGATATCCTCTATGATGTCATTAACTTACATTGTACTTTTTTATGCTTTCTGGTATCGGGGTGCATTTATTTATTTATTTATTTATCTTGCCACAGCAATACTCAGTTCTGGTTTATGTGGTACCTGGGATTGAACCTGGAACTTTTGGAGCCTCAGGCATTAGAGTCTATTTGCATAGCCATTATGCAAAGAGAGTACCCCTGGGGTACTCTACATCATGAGATGTTACAGGGAAATTGTAGTGATTAGGGAAGGAATGATAGGTATCATACTTAAATGTCAGAATACCTTTGCTGGACCCATGAGACACACAAGTGATCATTGTGATGTTTGAAGTATTTGTTATACTATTCATTGTTCTCTTTCATTCTGAGCACATTGTAGGTTTGAATATGTCAGTTCCTTTATGTCTGAGTGGAACTATGCGAATAGTTCTGCCCAATGCGTTGTCAAGTGAATATAATGTGAATCACTTCTAGGTGGGAGCATTTCATTGCCAGTCTGTAACACACAACAGACACACACATACACACACACACACACCTTCCCATTCACCCAGTTCTTTTTCCTCCTAGCATGGCAACTGGTGACATTTAAGATGGTGGCTACTCATCAGTCTGTGTCCCTGAATGATTGTGTTAAACAGCTTTCTGACCACCCACAGTGAAAATATCCACTGAAGGAAAAATAACTCTTTCGAAACAACTGAGAAATGAGGATTGTTTGGTTATCAAAGTATAGCATGACTTTGTTCTGACTGACACATGGCCCTGTTCTGACTGAGAACCCATTCCCAGAAATCTTCTCAAAACACTATTCCCACTGCACAAGTGGACTGTGTTTATAACATGAGAAGAAGAATATTTTTCATTGTTTTTGAGTTGAATTCCACCTTCCAGCACCTTCCTTCCTGGAACACAGTTATACTCTTCAATTACATGACAATTGAGTTAATTAACCCAGAGCACCCAATTTCCTATGTAAATTAATCCTCTAGGATTAAATGTCTGTTTTCAACAGGACATAATACTAGTGTTCTTAAAAATTCTGGTTAGTGCTAGAAATATTTGAGTGCCTCTGGATGTTTATTATCTAGAAAAAAAGAATCTCAGGATTTACTTAGACTGCTAGAGATTTTAGTATTCACAAGATCTCTAGGTTCCCATCAACTGTCTAGAGGATGCCATGCTTGTGAGAAGGTGAGGGGCATTGAAAAAGGTATCAGAGTCAATGAATTGAATATCCTAAAGAGCCAAGAAATCAATAGAGCCAGAGTGTTAAAGGAATGAATTTCAAAAATAGGAAATGATGATTATAGAGGGTGAGATATTTTAAATGGAAATTACTGTGAATTACAGCTATTCATAATAATAATTTGAGATTTAGGCGGTGTGGTGGATAACTAAGGAAGTATGAAGAATGAACTTGGAGGAAAAGATTCAGGATATTCCAGTTCTTAAATGAGTTATCAGAGCAGTTTACCAGGTGTGAATCTACACACCTATTGATATATTCCAGATTTTCTGCCTTTTAGACTTTCTTTATAAATTATGGCAATGAGTGTTATGTGTTATATAACAAGGTGATAGATTCTTCCTAGCATACCATGAACTTTGGATTTAGGAAAACCTAGGCCCAAATGCTGAATTTACTACTTACTGGTTATGTGATTTGGGGCACATATTAAAGTTCATTATTTTGTTGCACTTGTTAACTGGATAGAGTAGTGATGTTTATCTCCATTAGCTTGTTGTGACTGTAAAATGAATTAGTGCTTAATAAATGACACACTTCCTGGCACATGATACCACTCCGATAATAATAATAGTTATTCTTTATCCCATTATTATTAAAACAGAGAAACTGAAGAGCCCTGAAGAATTGGATATCTGGCACAGTCAACCCTAAGGCAATACCCTGATCATATTATCTTACACTACATATTGCCGCAAAGCATTTATTTCCAAGCTAACCACAAAATTAATTTTTCTATCTCTGCAGTTTCTAGCAAACACAAGCGTTTCTACCTCATAAATTATTCTGAGAAAAAATAAACACACACACACACACACACACACACCGGAATCCCACAAACAGATTTATAAATATTGTCAGATTAGCTATTCATAAGAAAATGAAATATAGCATTTGGTGGAAGATTTGTACAGCAGCTGTGAAAAATTCCTCAGGGCTGAGTGAGAAAAACTTACAGTTAGAGATCTTTCTAATTTATTATAGAAAAGTACTCCAAGATCTGCCCCTTCCCTATTGTTTTAAACTTTGACACTCACTGATTCATAAATCAGAAATACTGTAGTGTCATCATTTTCAACAAAACATCTGAAGTTCAAGAAAAGAAACAGTCAGGCTTTTGAAAGTCATTCTATATTTTTTGTGTTAGTGACTCTCAACCATATTGGATAAACTACTACCCTATCCTATTCTGACCAAATATTTTGTAAAATATCCTTTGCTTTTTCTCGAAAGAATTCCATGAGAGGGGACTGAGCAGTGTTGCACTCAATTAAACATACATAGTACTAAAAGCAGGGACCCTTCCAAGGCTCTGGTTTCCAGCCTCCTGGCTCCCCATCTGTGCGAAGGAAGGGGGAGTACTTTATGAAGCAAGTTTGCAGGTATCTTTTTCTCTCCTTCTCTATGTCTCCCTCCTCTCTCAATTTCTCTCTGTCCTATCCAAATTTTTTTAAAAAGGGAGAGAAAGAGGAAAAATGGCCACAAGGAGCAGTGGATTCTTAGTGCAGGCACTGAGCTGAGTGACAAGCCTGGAGGCAGAATAAATAAATAAACAAATAAATACATACATACATGAGTAATATAACCTACCTACACATAATTTAGAAATGATTCAGAGCTCTGTAACTAGAATAAGGAAAATCAATAAAATTATAATTACTTATAAATAAAATGATATATGTACAATTTATTTATACATAAAAACCAGAAAATAATAAAACAGTCAGAAATAATACATTTATACATTAAACCACCACGAGTATAACATGTACCAGTGAAGTTCGACACAAGGGTGTTGTTTTGGCAACTTTAAAACCATGAGTGAAGGGAGTCAGGTGGTAGCGCAGCGGGCTAAGCACACCTGGTATAAAGCACAACTACCAGTGTAAGGATCCCAGTTCGAGCCCCCAGCTCCCCACCTGCAGGGGAGTCGCTTCACAGGTCTGCAGGTATCTATCTTTCTCTCCTCCTCTGTGTCTTCCCCTCCTCTCTCTATTTCTCTCTGTCCTATCCAACAACAATGATATTAATAACAACAACAGTAACTACAACAATAAAACAACAAAGGCAACAAAAGGGAATAAATAAATGACTAAATAAATAAATAAATACCATGAGTGACATTTCAGTTGATGACAGAGAAGATTTATTTTAAGTAAAATAATATAGCCTTCCATTCATTTAGTGTGTATGCACTGTCATGCATAACTGTGTTTATGACTAGTAGGACATTCTAAAATCATAGAGTATGGGTTGATTTTTCCTTTAAAATATTTTGTTTATTTATACATTCATTTGGATGGAAGGAGGGCAGAGAGCTAGAGAGATAGAGATACCTGCAACCCTACTTCACTGATTGTGAAGTCTCTCCTTGAGGGAGGGAACTAGGTGTTTGGATTTGGGTCCTTGTGCATGGTTACATGTGCACTCAACTGAGTGTGCCAGAGTGGTATATTTTTAAAGATAGCCTCCCATGGCACTGAAATGATACCCATACTCCCTCAAATACTTACAATAATCTCCAATCACAACCACATCTAATGATCCAAAACCGTGTGGAATAAACTTGAGGGGGGTGGTGCCACATTCAATTGAAAATTATGTCCTAGAGTTTTGCTGGTTTGTTTCTTTTTGCATTTCTGGAATATGAACCCAGAACCCCCTCCTCTCCAGCATGGGTAGCACTACTATGTTGTCTCACTAGACCTGATTTTTCTCATTCCTTGGTTTTAGAGAGAGGAGAGACACCATATCACCACTCCATCATCCATGAGGCCCTCCCACACAGTGATGTGGTGCTCCCATGTGATATGGGATCTTCTTCACATATGGTAATATGTACACTACATACACAATATAGCCTAGATACCATGTTTTCTTTTATTTTCTTTTCTTTTTTTTTGATGAACTAAGGTCCTCAAGTGGAGAGAGAATATTAGTCTACAGTTTCACCTCTACACTACAGGCATGCCACTCCCAATGACAACCTCTTAAAAACAATTTGTGACTTCACATTTAAACTGATGATAAAGACCTACTCAGCCATATTTCTTTTCTTTTTTTATTTTAATTTTGATTGAAAAAGGCAACACTGACAAAAACCACAGGATAAGAGGGGTACAACTCCACACAGTTCCCACCACCAGAACTATGTAGCCCACCCCCTCCCCTGATAGCTTTCCTGTTCTTTAATCTGCTCTCTGTCTATTGCTGGCCCTATCTGATGTTAAGTCTTCTCTTCTACTCTTTAGTTGTCTGTCAATTGCTGAAAGAAGTCTGAGAAGTCTGGTCATTTTTAAGGTGGCAACTCCAGCCTATTTTAAATCAACTCTTATTTTTTTGAATCAATAATCACTTCCTCAAGGAGAAATATTTCGGGGGTGGAGAGTAGAGGGTGTTAAATAGCATAATCCTTATGCAAAGACTCTCATTCAGTTCTCCATACCACAATAAACCAGTGATGAGCAATGCTCTTTAAGCAAAAACTGTAGATATAGATGTACAGATACATATATTGATTCTACCACAGTTGCTGTTTTGCATATGTATAGCTTATTGAATTTATTTCTCTATGTCAATTGTGTCTGGGCTTCCTGAGGGAAAGAATGCAGACCTGCTTTCTCTTCTCAGTTATTGAACTAGAGTAGATTCTCAAATATTCAGCTGAGTGAGTATACAAATGACTAAGTAGACAAAAGGTTGGTTGAATGAACAAACAAATGTCTGTTGCTAAAATTGACATTCCTTGGCCAACCTTTGTTGAGTCAGTGAGTTTGTTTATTTTTTGGTTGGAACAATACTCATGCCCAACTTAGAGAAATTACTGCTCTCAAGTATGACCTGATTGCTAAGAAAAATATGCTAACTTTCCAGTGTGAACGGAGGAGACTATTGTGCAAGAGAAGAATGAACCTGGAAAGGGATTAGTATTTCTTTATTTTTCTGTTGAAAATGTAAATCATAAGCATAGTTTTATAGTTTAAATTCCTGTAGTATCTCAAGTGAAAAAGTTTCCCATTATATTCGATTTTCCTACCCAAAATATGTACTATTATAATAAATTGGCTATGTTTGCTTATACTTATGCTTCTGACTGTATATAAATGGATATACAACTATGCAAACATCTTTTCCTACTCCCCTTCTTTAGTTTTCTTCAAATTCCTATGATGTCATATTCTGTGGCGTCAAACCTTCTTAATGTTTTTCTTATTGATTTAATTGTGAATGACAAGTCCATGGGATAAGAGGGGTACAACTCCACACAATTATGACCACCAGGGTTCTGCATCCCATCCCATATCCTGCATTGGAAGCTTTCCTATTCTTTATACCTCTGAAAGTATGAACCTAGGATTGTTATGGGGTACAGAAGATGGAAGGTCTGGCTTCTGTAATTGCTTCTCCAATTGTAATTGGACTTCGGTGTTGGCAAGTCTATCCATACTCCCAGACTGTTTCTGTCTTTTCCTAGTGGGGCAAGGCTCTGGCTCTGGAGAGGTGGGGTTCCAGGACACACTGCTAAAGATCATCTGCCCAGGGAAGTCATGTTGGTGCCATGGTAGCATCTGCAGCATGGTAGCTGAAAAGCATTAAGATTTAAAGCAGAACAAACTGTTTAATAATCAGGAACCTAAAGGTAAGAATTTAGTAGATCATATTTGGGTTCTCCATTTTGGGAAAAGTTAGGAAGTCTAATTTATGTATATTCCAAGGGACACATGACATTACTAATTCTTGTCTGAGCCTGACATCTAACATGCAGGTGGGCTAAAGCTATTGTCTAAGGGAGATGGTGTCAGAGTTAAGAATAAGACTAGAGGGGAGTCGGGCTGTAGCGCAGCGGGTTAAGCGCAGGTGGCGCAAAGCACAAGGACCGGCATAAGGATCCCGGTTCGAACCCCGGCTCCCCACCTGCAGGGGAGTCGCTTCACAGGCGGTGAAGCAGGTCTGCAGGTGTCTAGCTTTCTCTCCTCCTCTCTGTCTTCCCCTCCTCTCTCCATTTCTCTCTGTCCTATCCAACAACGACAACAACAATAATAACTACAACAATAAAACAACAAGGGCAACAAAAGGGAATAAATAAAATTAAATTAAAAAAAAAAGAATAAGAGTAGAAAGCTGGATGAGGGAAGAGAGTATCTCCCAAATATGGGAAAAGTATATAAATACTATTAAATGTAAACCCCATTGATCTGATCTGGGGCCCATTTTCAGCACAAGAGCCTGTGTAACCTCTGCATCTCATAGGTCTGATCTTGTATTATGTAATTATAACTAATAACATTCTAGGCTTCACTTATTACAGGACCTTTAATGGGGAATCTTCCTAAAGTGACATTTTGTTTACATAGTCTCCCTTCAGAGAGCAGGCAGTCCCTAACATTATTGTTCCACATTGAGGGCATGGTCCTGGAGAGACCCACAGGCAGGTCTATGATGCTGTTCCTGATGGAGTTTACCAGTGATGGTAGAGAGAGGGATCTGTTAGAGGTCTAGGCCCATCATATCTATGTGGGAATCCCAGGATTCCCTGACTAGGGCCCACATGGGCATCACACTCTTATGTTATCATATTGGTCTATAATTTCTTTCATTTAACCATGTATCTTGAAGGTACTAATGTTTTATTTTATCATGATTTTATTATTTATATAAATATAATGTGTGTATACATAAACTACTGAGAAAATGGAAGAATACACTATGTGTTTATAACCCAGATTAAGATATTGCAAATGCAGTCAAAATCTTCTTCAGATAAAATAGCTACCGCTCTCTTTACTCACCCCACAGTCACATCTGTGATTTCATTTTCAACTAATTTTTTATCTTCCTTATTTTTTTAAACATGTATATAAATCCTTTCTGATTCTTTTTAACATCTGCACAATATTTAAGGGTATTACATTTCCATTATTTAGTTATTCACTCTCACATTGGTAAACATTTATATTATTTCCAAATATTCATTCTTATAGGTAAATTGCAACATATATCATTCTTCACACATCTTCAGAAACCTAGGCAAGTGTCTCAAGTTTTTTCCCAGAATGTGGCAAATGTACATTCAAGATTTAAAGAAATACTACTAGATTAGCATCCATAAATCATTTCAATTTTTATATTTATTTATTTTGCCTTTTGTTAACCTTGTTTTTTATTGTTGTATGGTTATTATTGTTGTTGTTATTGATGTTGTCATTGTTAGATAAGACACAGAGAAAAGGAGAGAGGCAGGATAGACAGAGAGGAAAGATAGACACCTGAAGACCTGGCTTCACCGCTTGTGAAGGGACTCCCCTGCAGGTGGGGAGCCAGGGGCTTAAACCAGGATCCTCACGCCTGTCCTTGCATTTTGCATCCTGTGCACTTAACCCGCTGTGTGATTGCCATAAGCCATTTAAAATGTTTTTTTTGTTTTGTTTTTTTCCCCATGGCTAGTTCTGAATGTAGTGATCTCTATAACAAAAAGAATTTCAACTAGAAACAATTAATTAAACAAAAGAGTCTGTTGGCACTTATGGAAGAACAAAAGTGTAGTACTAAGGGTGTTGAATAACCTGGATTTTGAAGAAGAAGAAGGAGGAGGAGGAGAAGGCTAGGAATGATGGATATGGAGAAAGGCAGGTGGAGGATAATAGTAGTGTCACCCAATAGTCTCCAGAATAGTTTAGTTTAGTTTCTTCTGCAGCTTAGTTTCTTGACTAGGATGCTACTAGGTATCACTAGAGTCAAGAACAGAATCACATAAGGTAAGCTCTTTAAAAATGACAGCACAGCATCCCAACCTGACAAGCAAAAGAATTATTTTACTATATCTACAAATGCTATCTCTAACAGTAATGAAGCATATCCTTATTATAAGCAAGATAATGCTTGCTATATGGATTGTGTGAATAATGAAATATGTAAGTATAAGTGAGGGTGTGAGTTAGAGTTAGAATGCACAGTCTTTCTTATCAAACAAAATCTTTTTGCCCCATCAAGAAGCTGGATATTCCCCCATTACCTCTACTTCTTTTTTTTTTCCTTGTATTTTTTTGATTTTTTATTTATAAAAAGGAAACACTGACAGAACCATAGGAGAAGAGGGGTAAAACTCCACACAATTCCCATCACAGGAACTCCATATCCCATCCCATGCCTTGATAGCTTTCCTATTCTTTAACCCTCTGTGTTAGAGACCCAAGGTCATTGTGGAATGCAGAAGGTGGAAGGTCTGGCTTCTGTAATTGCTTCCCCGCTGAACATGGGCATTGACAGTTCAATCCATACTCCCAGCCTGTCTCTCTCTTTCCCTAGTGGGGCTCCAGGACACATTGGTGGGGTCGTCTGTCATTAGCTCTACTTATAGCAGCTATATAAGCCCCCAGTTTTTAGATCTTCTATTAGTATACATACTATCTTCCAAACTTCATTTCATTGCCTAAGAGCTTTTAACACAGTTCTTTATTTTCCTTCCATGTTCTATCACATTTGATTTTCCACAAGCTGTCTGGAAAAAATTCAATGTATTCTTACTCATTATCTGTTTTCTCTGGACTCTATTTTTGCTTGTTATTTCAACAGCACCTAGCCAAATTACAACATTCTGTCATAATGCACAGTCATCAGCCAAACTGAGTTTCTTATATACTCTGAGCTATAGAGCCAGGACTAAATGTTAATATTTGAAATTAACAAAAAATTTGGATTATGATACATAATATTCATTGTTGTTAGCTATACCATTCGTTGAACACATAGTACATGCCACAAAATACCCTTAGTGCTTTACATGTATTTCCTTAATTAGTTTTCACAAGTTAAGTTCCTAGGAGATGATTAGAAAATAGACTTGGGCCACAAAGCGCAAGGACCAGAGCAAGGATCCTGGTTCCTGCCCCCGTCTCCCCACCTGCAGGGGAGTCGCTCCACAGGCAGTGAAGCAGGTCTGCAGGTGTCTGTCTTTTTCTCCCCCTCTCTGTCTTCCCCTCCTCTCTCCATTTCTCTCTATCCTATCCAACAACGACGACATCAACAACAATAATAATAACTTAAACAACAATTTAAAAAAAGGGCAACAAAAAGGAAAATAAATAAATATTTTTTAAAAAAGAAAATAGACTTGGAAATACTGTATGGCTTTGGACTATAGCCAGGGGAAGTCTTCTGATATTTTGTGGAAACACTGACTATTTAGTACTTTACGTATGATGACAGCAATAAATTCAAGGTAAAAGAAATGATTGATGGCATCAATATATCCAACAGAGGAAAAGGCACAAAATTGAAGAGAACTATTCAGTTGAAGAAAGAGAAAAGAAAGCATGATGTTGACTGCAGGGTTAACTGTTTTTCAGCCAAGGACTAACTTGGTAATCTTCTTACTTGTTTAATAGTTTTTCACTGTGCAAATCAGAATAGATAAAATGGCAAATTGGAGTAACATATGAATAATTAAAATGTAGTGTGTTAAGAGATAGGGTATATAATTACAGGATTACTACCAAAGTATCGAAAGAGGAAGGTCCTGGGGTTTGGGATGGGATGATTTCCCAGAGAATTAAATGCTTGAAAAAGCATAAGTGGACATCCAGGGGCTTTCCAGGTAAAGATATGGAGGGTAAGGTAGAAATTTATGGGTTTTTTAAAAATTTTTTATTTATAAAAAGGAAACATTGACAAAACCATAGGATAAGAGGCATACAACTTTGCACAATTCCCACTACCAGACTTCTGTATCCCATCCCCTCCCCTTATGTCTTTCCTATTCTTTAACCGTCTGGGAGTATGGACCCAAGATTATTGTGGGATGCAGAAGGTGGAAAGTCTGACTTCTGTAATTGCTTCCCCGCTGAATATGGGTGTTGACAGGTCGATCCATACTCCTAGCCTGCCTTTCTCTTTCCCTAGTGGGGAAGGGCTCTGGGGAAGCAGAGCTCCAAGGCACATTGGTGGGGTTGTCTGTTCAAAGAAGTCTGGTCGGCATCATGCTAGCGTCTGGAACCTGGTGGTTGAAATAAAGAGTTAACATACAAAGTCAAACAAATTGTTGAACAATCATGGACCTAAAGGCTGAAATAGTGCAGATGAAATGTTGGGGGTTCCTCCATTTTGTAGATAGCTAGTAGGCATATTTTAGTTATATTTCAAAGGGCTGTAGCTATACTAGTGTTTTTTTTTTTTTGTTTGTTTTGTTTTGTTTTTGCCTGAACCTGAAATATGATATGCAAGTTATTGTCTGGGGAGATGATGTCATGGCTGGGAAAAGAACCAGAAAGCTTTTTCAGGGAAGAGGAAAGGTATAAATATAACAGGTATATTGCACTTCTATATGTAGAGACTTGGGCACTTTCTTGTGGTTGAGTTGATTATCAAGCATTGTTAGAAATAAAGTCAACACTTTATTTGTATATTTATTTAAGAAGGGGCAGTGTTAATAAACAAGGTCATTTTTGGTGTTTTACCAAATTACAATAGGAAGATAGTACAGAATTCGGTTTGTGGGGGGGGAGGTGTTTATAGAGACTTAGGGGCATGTAATTCATACAGGAAATAAACATTTTTACTTCAGTGCTAACAATGAATGGAAAAGAGAACAATGCAAGGCAGGATGAGCAATTAAGAGATGATTCTGTTCATTTCATAAGTCCCCCCCTTTTTTAGTATTATATGTTATATTATATGTTGAGTACTATTTTAGGTACTAGACATGCATCAATAAAAATAATATGCTTGCTTTCACTGAGGTTATAATCAAGACATTCTAATGTGTGGGAGAGCACACAAGGCAACAGCTATGAAAATCAATAATACGGGAGTCGGGCGGTAACGCAGCAGGTTAAGCACACATGGCACAAAGCACAAGGACCTGTGTAAGGATCACAGTTCAAGTCTCTGGCTCCCCTCCTGTAGGGGAGTTGCTTCACAGGCAGTAAAGCAGGTCTGCAGGTGTCTATCTTTCTCTCCCCTTCTCTATCTTCCCCTCCTCTCTTCATTTCTCTCTGTCCTATCCAGCAACAATGACATCAATAACAACTACAATAACTACAACAATAAAACAACCAGGGCAACAAAAGGGAATAAATAAATAAATATTAAAAAAAGAAAATCAATAATACATAACAGGAATTGAGGAAAGATCTTATTTTAAGTGTGATGTTCAGGATAGCACTTCTTGCAGAGGTGAAGCAGAGCTGAAGCATGAAGGAAGTGACAGAACCAGCGGGAAGCAACTTCAAATGATAAGCCCAGATGTGAGAGCCTGGTTAACTCCTTAGAAGAATAATGAGAATGCCCTTGTAGCAAGAGCAGACTGGGAAAATGAGAAAGTGGTAGAAAATGAGGTCTTAGACGTATCCAAGTCTGCCATGGTAGTGATAGGATTATCACTCTGAGTTTGATTACAAGTAATCTCAAGGGTGATGATTTGGGAAACAGCAGACTTCAATCCAAACATTTAATAAAGCACCTTCTGTCTATAAAACAATTGATAGATAGTATATAGAAACCAATGGACATGAGTAGGAGTAGATAGTATAATGGTTATTCAAAGAGACTCTCATGCCTTAGGCTCCAAAGTTCAATCCCCAACACCAAAATAAACCAGAGCTGATTAATGTTCCAATAAAAAAGAAAAGAATACTACTTAGGTACTTAAAATGGTGATTTCACCATTTTCAACCCATCTTGGATGGAACTTGAAGAAAAATAAGTCAAAAATAGAAGGATAAATATGGGATAATCTCACTCACAGGCAGAAATTGATAAATAAGATCAGAAGAGAAAACACTAAGCAGGATTTGGACTGGAGTTGGTGTACTGCACTAAAGTAAAAGACTCTGGGTGTGTGTATGGGGAGGGGGTGTTCAGGTCCTGGAACAGGATAGCAGAGAACCTAGTGGGGGTTGTACTGTTATGTGGAAAACTGAGAAATGTTATGCATGTACAAACTATTGTATTCACTGTTAACTGTAAAACATTAATCCCCAATAAATAAAATTAAAGCATAAAAAAGAATTACTCTAAGATATTTAGCCTAAGCAATTAGAAAAATATATTTGCTTCTTATTGGGATCTGAAGCAGCAGGTTTGAGGTGAGGGAAAGCTTAAGTTCAGTTTCTAAATGTATTAAACTGAAGCTATCTGAAAGACCAATAACTGAAGACAATCAGCAGAAGAATGAGATTTTTTTTCCATTAGGACACTGACAGGAGATGGAAGAGAAGAGAAGATAACTAGGGCCATTCCAAGTAGATTATACAAAGAAAAAGGGCTAATTGAGTCAGATGCCTAGTTTTGGCTTGGTCAACTAGAATGATGCTGTTTTCCACTGAGTGAGGAAAAATACAGGTAGATATAGATGACTTCCTGTTATATACTATTTTTAGTGGTTTATTATAGGTCCAGGTGTCTCTGTGTCATCTTTTGCTCTAGAAAACATAAATCTATAGTTTCAAAAGATCAAGGGTCATCAAACTTTTCTCATAAAAGATCAGATGTTGCCATCAAGATAACCCATCTGGAAGGGCGCCTGCTTTGTCACCAACACAACCTTGACTAGAGCCCCAGTGCACTCTCAGGGAGTATTATGGCACTGGAGGGCATTTCAGTGTTGGTCAGTCAGTCTTTCTATGTGTCTCTTTCTATCTAGCAGTGAAGTCATAGTGATTACCAAAAGAAATATGTAAAGCTTTAGAAAGTAAGTAGTCATTTGCAAACCATACAGTTTCTGTCATTATTCAATTCTACTTTTTTAATAGAAAACACACAAAGAATTGAATGTGATGATGTGTCAATAAACACATTATTTACAAAAATAGGTGATTGGGCTGAGTTTAGCTCATTGACCATACTCCCACAGTCTCTGCATTAAAGCAGCACTAAGCAGTTTCTTCTTTCATCTAAGATTAATATTTATACACTGTAAAATGCAGAGTTGAAAGGAGAAGTAACAACACACAGAAACAGCAAACCAAATACCCTGCAAAATATGCAGAACTGTATCCATTAGCAGTTGGCCCCAGTGACAGAGGCTAAGACGATGGAAGCAGGTAGGTATGAGAGTCCAGGAAATGTACCTTGAGTCCTCATCCTTGGGGTAAATGATTGACTATATGTGATCCTCGTTTTTTTCCCTTGGCTGAGTTTCTCATAGCCACAAGAATAATCTCAAGGTCACGATCAGCCACATACTGAAGACATGTCACATGTTTTGTTACCAAGGGAGAAGTTTTCCTTCATGGTGGCCAATTTCTTTACACCAAACAATTGTGGGCAAAGAGGTGTTTCCAAAAGAAGCCAAAGATGTTACACTGGATCTATGTGTAATGAAACAATATATTGTATAGAAAAATAAATTTCCCTCTGGAATGGTTTTCTCAGTTCCTATTTTGGAAGATTGGATTCTTCCTCTTTTTCTTTCCTTTTTTTTCATTCTTTATTGCTACAAGGGTTATCACCGGGGTTCAGTAACTGCACAAGGAATCCACTGCTTCCAGTGGTTATTTTTTCCTCTCCTGCCTTTCTTGTATTTGATAGGACAAAGAGACATTAAGAGGGGAGAGGGAGATAGAGAAAGAGAGACACCTGCAACACTGCTTCCCTGCTTTTGAAAATCCCTGCCCTGCAGGTAGAAACCTAGGTTGTGAACAACACAGGTCCTTGTGCATGGGAATGAGTACACTCGAGTGGCTGTACCAACACCTGACTTCAACACCTGATTTTCTTAAATGGATACTTGCCACTTGGATTAAGTTTACTGGCACTGTCCTTTGTCACTTTATTCCAAAGAAGGATAGAATCAACTGGCAGTTGAAACACTATAGAACTAAGACTCTTCCCGACTGTGGGTCTTACCTTGTCCTATCAGTTCTGTCTTGGCATTATCACTAAGGCTTGCCACCAGAGACTTGTGCCTTTGATCCTGCTGTCTTTCATATTCCTTCCAGCTTTGAACTCCATTATGCTCCATACAAACACATTGTATTTGGACTTTGAAGTTTTCTCATGCCTAGTACGTATTTTTGAGGCCCTTTAACAGTCTGTTAAGAATCTGACTCATGAATTTCCTTCCACAACTTTGCATCTAAAAAATATTCAAACGTTATCAGCTGTGCAGCAACCACCACCCACACCCTCCCCTATAGGGTCTTCAAAAACAAGCAGAAAGAGTAATTTTATAATGGCATAGAAACTCCATTATGGATAAGTTCTATTCTGTAAGGATTTCTTGCACCTCCAACCATTTTCTGTAGCCAGTATTTTTCACAAGGCATATTAAGCATCATCATCAACATTTTGGGTATTAAGTTTCTAGATAAAAAGTAAGATTTTAATATGTCTTTCTAAAAATAAATGTATTCAATTTTAAATGAGCACACCTAAAATTTAGTGGAAGAAGCACTAGGAATGCAATCATAATGTGATTGTAATCAGAGTTGAGCCTAAAACTCAGGTCCACCACCTGATAGTTGTAGTGTTATATCTAACCATACTGAACCCTATTATCTCCTTAAAAATATCATTGTGAGATTAGATTAGATTAGATTAGATTAGATTAGATTAGATTCGATTAGATTATATTGTGATGGGTGTGTGGATATGGGAAGCAGGTGGTAGGGCAACTGGTAGAGTGCACAGATTACCATGTGCACTGGTCATGATTACCATGTACCTGGTCCCCACCTGCAAGAAGGAAGCTTCATGAGTGGTAGAGCAATACTGCAAGTGCCTCTCCTCTCTGTTTCTTACTTCCTCTCTTTCCTCCTCTAGCTGTCTCTGCCTCTCACCCTTTCTCAAAAAAAAAAAAAAGTTAATAGTGAATATAAATTAAGCCAGTGTCAAAAATCTCCTTAGTGCATCCTTTGGAGGTGTGCAATTAATCTTGTCAAGATCTACCCACTTCCAAGCAGGAGTTCCATACCTTGAAGTAAAAGAAAATAAGTTTCTTTTTTTTTTGCATGTATAAACACTGTCAAAATTTATTAGGAAATATATTTGAATTTCAGCCTAATATTTGCGAGTACAGACATTTCTGCAATGTCTCCTCTTCTTCGTTTGATGGGGAAAAATGTCCTTTTTCAAACACTGTGGAAGCAGACCACGAAAATACTAGTCTGATTGTATCAACATCCATTTTCTGCCTGGTCTTTGGACTTTAGTTAGTGTTCCCTCATGGCTTCGCTTGCCCGTTTGGTTGGTGAGTGAAGCCGTGAACTGAAGAATACAGATGAGTGCTCTCCTTCCTCACCCATAGGTCTACCATGAAATGAAACCTGGGCTTTCAGAATCGGAAAAGGAAGTATCAGTATAGGAATGAACTGTTCTCAATGTGCTGAATGTAGCCTGGAAACAATAAGCACTGTGAGAGTTAAAACTCGCTCTTTTAACTTGTTGTTACAGTTGGGGCTTCACCACTCTGGGTGACTTTTTCAGATAGAAGGAGAGAACCAGAAGCAGAGACAGAGAGAGGGAGGAAAAGACCACAGCACCAAAGCTTCTTCAAGCGCAGTGGGAGATGGGCTTAAACTTGGATGGCTCTCATGACAGACCAGGTGAGCTATCTTGTCAGCCCTTAAACTTAATCTGTTAGTCTCTCTAACAAAATATCAATATTCTGAACAGTGAATGTACTTCGCACAGGGCTGTGGGTATGAGCTTCTTTTCAAAAGAAATTTCATTACAAGTGGTGGGGTTAATGAGTTAGGCATTATGTCCAGTCTCCTATTCTTTTTGGTTTTTCAATTTTTTTTTTAATGGAGAGAAGATTTGCAGTGATATTACTTTGCCTAGACTTCAGCATCATGAAGTGGTCTCCAAGGATCTGCCGACAGCTTCACAAGCTGACTTTGACAACAGCTCATGTGCAAGGAATGGGAATGAAAATAATTTTCAGTGAAGAAAAGATGGTTAGGTCTAAGGGCATTCCTTTACAATATATTAGGTCAACTGTTCCTGAAGTGTGGTCCTCAAAATCAGCTTCACCGAGGCACTTGTTAGAAATACAAATTTTGGAGGCCAGGTGGTGATGTATCAGGTTGGGAGCATACATTAATGCACAAGCACATGGGTTTAAAACCCCCACTGTCCACCTGCAGGGTTCACAAGTAGTGAAGCAGATCTGCAAGTGTCTCTCTCTTTTTCTTTTTTCTCCCTCCCTCCCTCTCTATCTTCCCTTCTCCCTCTTAATATCTCTCTGTCCTATCTAATAAAAATGCAAAAAAAAAAAAAAAGAAGAAAGAAAGAAAAATTGGCCTCAGGAGCAGTGGATTCATAAAGCATGCACCAAGTTCCACCAATAACTTCAGCAGCAAAGTAAAGAAATAAATACAGTACAATACAATAAAGAAATGCAAATTTTATGTTTCTGTCAATAGACCTAGAAATCTGTGTTTTAACTAAGTCCTCCAGATGATTGTTAATGCTTTCTAGTGGTCTGATTTTTTTTATTATGAAACTGTTATAAATAAAATAGTTTAGGCTGTCAAAATTTTTAAAAGAAGAAAATATTACACATATATAGCAGGGAGACCTGAGCCTACCCTTAGGAACCCAAAGTAGTTTTCAGTGCTCCTGGTTCCCACCGGTAGGGGTCGGGGAGGAGCATCATAGTGGTTGAGCAATGCTACAAGTGTCTCTCCTCCTCTCAGTCTTCTCTCTCCTTCCCTTTCGAGCTGTATCTAACCCACTATCAAAAAAGAAAAGAGAAATGGTCACTTGAAAATGGTGGTGGGGTCTAACAGGAACCATACCCTAAGCAATAATCCTGGTGGCAAAAAACACCCAAATCAATGTGAGCAGATGATAAGAAATACTCTCCCCCAAGAGATTAGGTAACCTGTGATGGTAGGACCCCAAGTAAATACTGCATCTAGAACACATTTAAAATATGGAAACATGTTAGAAAGAAGGTCTGGGATCAGGGTTTTCATTTAAATTTAGCAAAGACTCCTCAGCTCTCACTGAAGGGTATTGGCATAGGGAATCGGAAAGTGAGTTGGGCATGTTATAAAATTGTTTGGGGGTAGCATATTGGCTTTCCAATAGTTGGTCTTGAGTTAAAAGCAAGTAGGAGAGGGAGAAAATATGGAAGTTGACTGTTATTAAATAAGCCATGACCTTTCTGGTAGATGACTGCAGAGATTGTCAGTAAGTTTTATTGTTCTAAAGAGTCTAACCATGTTTTATATATTAGTTTTCTAAGAAACCTCTAATGATATGTGCTTCTATTTCAGGAAAAAGGCATGCTTTTAAGAGTTTCCATTACTACTCAAGTTATTGGCAGACCTCAGAAAATGGCACGCATGAACTCCACTCTTTTCATTTTAGTTAGAAAGGCATGGGGGGTGGGGCGGTAGCACAGAGGGTTAAGTGCACATGGCACAAAGTACAAAGACTGGCGTAAGGATCCTGGTTCAAGCCCCCGTCTCCGCACCTGCAGGGGGGTTGCTTCACAGGTGTTGAAGCAGGTCTGCAGGTGTCCATCTTTCTCTTCCCCTCTCTGTCTTCCCCTCCTCTCTCGATTTCTGTGTCCTATCAAACAACAATGACAGCAATGACAACAACAATAATAACAATAAACAAGGGCAACAAAAGGGACAAAAGAAAAAAAAAGATAAATAAAGGCATTTAGGGCCTACCACATAGCTCACTTGAATAGGGCACTGCTTTGCTGCTCACATGACCCAGGTTTAAGTCCCACATACTCTCCCCCCCCTACACACACACACACGCACACATTAAAGGAAGCTTTAGCGCAATGGTCTCTTCCATTCTTTCTCTACCTCTCTGTCTATATAAAACAAAACAAGACAAGACATTTAAACACTATAAGCATTTATACCGATGCCAATATATCTAAATTTAACTATCCTGTATGTACTCTAAACTGTCATGGGTTTTGTTCATGGCAAGCAATAGAGGTAAGGAAGATGACATGTAAAAAACAATGGGTACTGGTAAAGCACAGATTGTACAGGGCAAAGGTAAGCAGGTTAGGGTGAACTGTTTTTTTCAGGTTACTATAATAGGGGAGAAGACCAGAACACACTCTGAGTTCAATGTCCCCTGGAACAAAGAATAGGGAATTTTTTTCTCTTTAAGTGGAAGACAGTGGGGGCGTGGGGGAATCATTAGCCTTCTGTGCTTACTAATTGGCCTTGCCTAATTAAAGAGTAGACTTCGTTATTTTTTTCATGACAGTAGGTAAGGGTTCTAACTTCATTGGGGGCTACATTTCAGTGGAATGTCTGCTAATTCCTGGAGGAAGAATGTTCACTTACACAATCAGCTAGCAGGAGGATGTTTAAAAGATAGACATCCCAGAGGGTCCAGAAAAGGATATATATATTATATATATGTATATATAATATTTATTTATATATATAAATAAATATAGATTATATATATTTATTTCAGGAAAAAAACCATATATATCCAGAAAAGGATATATATTTATTTCAGGGAAAAAAAACACACACATATATATATGAGTTTTTTTTCTGAAATAAATGTTCCAGGTAAAGGAGGACCAAGACCTAGAGTCAGAAAGAATTCTGCCTAAAGTGCATTCAAGCCAAGCAGAAAATGAAGGAATTATTGTTCAACCTTTTATGATTATAAAAATTGCCAGGAGAACCTTATATTTAACATTAATAAAATTCACCCTAGAAAGACATCTAGTGATAGGCAGCTTCTCTCTCTCCGACTCACTCTCTCTCAAGTCAAGGTACCTTGTATTCTCCTTGTTGGTTGTTGATTGGTAAGAAAATGGACATAAATGTCACCAAAATAACTCACTCGAATAGTGTACTGTTTTGCCATTTGCACAACCCTGCTTAGAACCTGGGCTCCACTGTATTGAAAGAAGCTTCAGTGCTGTGGTTTCTTTCTCTCTTTACCTCTCTGCCTTCCTATCTTTATATAAAATAAAATAAAATAAAATAAAATAAAATAAAATAAAATAAAATAAAATAAAATAAAATACTGAATTGTGGCTCACTGGGTTGAACATATATGTCACAGTACACAATGACCCACTTTAAATCCCCCAACCCCCACCTACAAGAGGGAAGCTTTACAAGTGGTGAGGCAATGCTGCAGGTGTTTCTCACCCCCCCCCCCCCCAGTAATAGTGAAATAGTGAATACAGGAAGTATTTTCTTTCCTTTTTTTTTTTTTTTGAGAGAGAGAGAGAAACACCAGAGCACACTGTTCAGCTCTGGCTTATGGTGGTATGGGGGACTGAACCTGGGACTTGGAGCCTCAGGTATGGAAGTCTGTTTGCATAGCCACTATGCTATCTGTCCTGCCCAAGAAGTAGTTTGTGTCTCAGGGCATTTATACTTTTTCTTCTCCTGATTTCTCTAAACTGAGGATCCTTTGACTATGTCAGAATTCAGCTGTATCACTTCTGACTTTTCCTAAATCCTGCTGTTCCCTTCTAACCAAGGTGTTCCCTATCACAGCATGATAACAGTGCCCTGATAGTCTTACACTTCAAGTGGATGTCATGAATCTCATGAGAATCACTCATTCTTGTCCTGCGAGAAGTACAGATCCCTACACTGCTGTTATTAATAAGGCCAGTGAAATAAATAAATAAATAAATAAAAGATGAAAGTGTCCCTAATATCTAAGCAAATCAGATGTTTGTATGTACATATAACATAAAATAGTGTTACCTAAAATTTCTTTATTCTGGTATCGAAGTCTGATATTGAAAATAAGAATTACTAGGATGAATATATAATGATCTCACTCATGGACAGAAGTTGAAAACCAAGATCTGGGGTGGGTGGGGAGGAGGGTTCAAGTCCTAAAACATGATGGCAGAGGGGCCAGTGGGGGTTGTATTGTTATATGGCAAACTGGAAAATGTTATGCATGTACAAACTATTGTATTTACTGTTGACTGTAAAGCATTAATCCTCCAATAAAGAAAAATACTGTTGACTGTAAAACATTAATCCTCCAATAAAAAAAATTAAAAAGACTCTAGGGTCGGGGGAGGGTTCGGGTCCTGGACCATGATGGCGGAGGAGGACGTAGTAGGGGTTGAATGGTTATGTGGAAAAATTGGAAATGTTAAGCATGTATAAACAATAGTATTTTACTGTCAACTGTAAATCATTAATCCCCCAAATAAAGAAATTAAAAAACATAAGAATCACTTACTTTGTTATTTTGTATCTGTATTATGACACTTTGTCATTTATAATATCCTTTTGCATATGCTAATTTATATGGGAATTTACCCAGAATTACTGCTGAAAGAGTTCTTAAGAGTAGAAAAAAAATGCCAGAGCTGTGAAGTTTGTACAGTTTCTTTACTAATGAATCATAAGCTGTCTGAAAAGGCAAGGCAGAAAAGAAAGTTAAGTTTCTCAGAATAATAAATGTCAAATAAGTAATTTAGTGGAGTGGGCAGATCTGTGACCTGGTAAGAAGGGTCCGCTGGTGGTTGACAGTAACATACTGTTGCAGAGTATCAATGAGAACCCAAGAATCTAACATGGATTTTGCTGAAATAGTTCCTAATTTACTCTCATTGTCTTTCCTGAAATTACATTTAGTCCATTAGAGAATTCTTCCTAATTAAAACATTTTCTTCTGCTTGTCACTCAGAGTTTATTTCCATTTCCTAATTGGCATGCTACAAGTAAATCATAGCATTGAAGTCAGAGTCCTCTGACCTTGATATTCCCACCTGACTTGAAATATACATTCTCTGAAGCCAGAAACAGTCACCATACACATTCCAAACCTGTTTCCTTCTACAAGAGGAAATGTGGTACAGAAAATATGATTCTAATGTTGAAGGGATGATTGATGGAGAATCCAGGTTTGAAAGACAATTCACATCAGGGTCTAGGCAGCTGCACACCTGGTTAACTTAAGCACACACATTACAGTGCACAAGGACCCAGGTTCAAGCCCCCACCTGCAGGGGTAAAGCTTCATGAGTGGGGAAGCGGTACTGCAGGTGTCTCTCTCCCTCTCTGTCTCTGGCCTTTGCTTCTCAATTTTTCTCTGTCTCTATTAAATAATAAATAAATGAGTATATATAATAGTTCAGATCATAGACTACACACAAGGAACTCAAAAGCATCCTGTCCCATCTACATGCAGTACAGAGTCCGTGCAATATCTAATTTATAGTCATTCATGATTTTAATACTCATTTATTAGGAGGGAATAAGAACCAGAGCATTACTCTGGCATATATAATGCTACCGATCCAACTCAGGATCTCATACTTGAGAGTTTAAGGCTTTATCAGCTGTTCTGCCATCCCCCATCCATGTATTTTTTTTTATTGTGGCAAATATATACAATATAAAATGCACACTGATATATACATGTATATATATATATGTACATATATATACATATATATAGTAACTACCTTAAGTGATAGAAAGTGCATTTACCATAGTATGCAACTATCAACACTATTCCGGGTTTTTTTTTTTTAATATCCAAACAGAAAATTTGTATCCTAAATAAAGCCTCACTCCCCTCTCCCTTAAGGCCCTGGAAAATATAATCTTACTTTCTGTCTCTATGAATTTGCCTGCTCTAAACTTCTCATATAAGTGGAGCCATATAGCATTTATCTTTTTTGTATCAAACATTTCACTTAACATGATTTCCAATCTAATTCATATTATAATATCTATCAGTACTTCTTTCTTTTGTGTTGAGCTAGCGTCACTGGGAGAGAGAGACTCTGGAACACGTGGCTGACCAGGAACATAATGCAATTTCCTTTATTGATCAGATACAACACCATTTATATATCTCTTTTACCAGAAGTGGCAAGTGGGAAAAGGAAATGGCTAGGAGAGGGGGTGGAGCAAAAATGAGCTTGAACATAGAAAGCTTCCATAGCAGCTGTTGCGAAGATTCTAACCAATGGGATTAAACCAATACCCTGCAGGCAGGGTGGGTCTCAGGCAAAACAGTGATTACGTAAATAGACCACAGCATCAAGCAATGCGGGGGACCTGGCGTAATGACCAACACATTTGTCATGGCTAAATGCCACTATATAGAATGAAATATATTGCTACTGCTGCTGCTGAAGTCATTTTCCTGAAGATGAGTGAGGGCAGATGAAATTTCTTTCTCATGTCTCAGAATTTCCTTCAAACTTTCAGATTGTATGTGTGTGTCTGTCTTCCAGTTCCAAGGAGGGTTTCGGGTCAGTGGAGAAGGTGGTGCTGCTCACGTTTCTCTCAGCGGTTATCCTGATGGCCATCTTAGGAAACCTGCTGGTGATGGTAGCTGTGTGCAGGGACAGGCAGCTCAGGTGAGAGCATGAGACTTGCTGGGGGAACTTAAACAATCCTTGAGCACTGGGCTGTGAATTTAGAATTTTCATTGTCCAGGGAAGTCAGGTTGGCATCATGGTAGCATCTGCAACTTGGTGGCTGAAAAGTGTTAAGATGTAAAGAAGAACAAACTGTTCAATAATCAGGAACCTAAAGGTAAGAATATAGCAGATGAAATTTGGGGTCTCCATTCTGGAAGGAAGTCTATTTTAGGTATATCCCAAGGGGCCCATGGCTTTATCAATTTTGCCTGAGTCCAACAATGTGTCCTGAAATCCCACCTCTCCAAAGCCCTGTCCCACTAGGGAAAGATAGCAACAGGCTGAAAATATGAATCAACCTGTGAACACCCATGCCCACCAGACAGAGAAGCAATTACAGAAGCCAGACCTTCCACTTCTGCTCCCCATAATGATCCTGAGTCCATAATCCCAGAGGGATAAAGAGTAGGAAAACTTCCAATGGAGGGAATGGGATAAGGAACTCTGGTAGTGGGAATTGTGTGGAATTGTAACCCTCTTATCCTATGGTGTCCTTGATCATTAAAATCAATAAAAAAAAAGATTTTAAAAAGAATTTGCATTGAAACTTGTAATTATGAAAGAAACACATTCATGGGAATGAAGTTTGAAAAAACAGAGTAAGGTAAGAAGAAATAGTTTATTGGGTAGAGAGCATGCCTTGTCATCTGTATTGCTCAAATTTAAGATCCTATACTACATGGGAGTACCACAGCATTGAAGAAAGCTCTGTTGCTGTGGTCTTTCTCTTTCTCTCTCTCTCTTTCTCTCTCATTCTCTCTTTATCACTCTTTCCTTTCTCTGTCAGTGAAACCGTAATTTCAGGTGTGGTGGAATTACACACGTACAGGGAGTCAGGCAGTAGCGCAGCGGGTTAAGCACACATGGCGCAAAGCACAAGGACCAGCATAAGGATCCCAGTTTGAGCCCCCAGCTCCCCACCTGCAGGGGAGTCACTTCACAGGGGGTGAAACAGGTCTGCAGGTGTCTATCTTTCCCTCCCCTTCTCTATCTTCCCCTCCTCTCTCCATTTCTCTCTGTCCTATCCAACAATGTCAACAATAATAAAAGAAAACAAGGGCAACAAAAGGGAAAATAAATATAAAATAATTTTTAAAAATATTAAAAAAAAGAAATTATACATGTATGAAACTCCAGTTGTATAAAAAAAGATTACATAATCTTATGTTCAACTTTGGTGTTATCTTAATGCAGATAATCTGTATAGATGTGTTGGGAGAACATCTTATCTAACCTATTCGCTTTGCCAATAGTTTAGAGAAGGGGTTTCTGACTAGGGAATGATGAAAGATTTACCCTGACAGCAATTCACATCCCTGCAGACCTTTTTAAAATGGCTAACTCATAGTACAACTTCTGTAACATCTAGGTATACAGAAATTAAATAATTGCTCATTGTTGAGGTGAAATTTACATTTAACTAAATCTCCTCTAGTTTATCTGATTAAACTCACTGGGTGAGTTTAATCACCCAGTGTTTCTGAATTTATTGATTTGGAGTGAGACCCAGACATCTATCTTTAATTATTTATTTATTTATATTTATGTAACATTTGTAAAAACCCACCAGTTGATTCTAGTGTGCTTCTGGACCAAAAGCCACTAGACCATCAAAGCTGCATTTCTAAGCATGACATGCAGCCATCCGGTGATGATGCACAGTGTGGAAGTGTGATTCTGAGACGTAGCACAAAGTGTGAAGCACTTGGCAAGATGAGTGAGGAAAATGGCAGGATTGGGCCACTACTGGGTCAGGGCAAGTGGTCTGGAAAGTGTCCTTAAGAATAACTGAAGTGAGACCTAAGGTTGGAGGACCGTTAGTGGTAGGAAGGGTGTGTCCTGTATAAGGGCAAGGATGGGGGCTTCTGCCAAAGAGGGGCTCACACCAGGCCAATGTGACCAGAGGGAGAAGCCAGAGAGGGCTCTGGATACAGGTGAGGCTGGGGAAATCAGAGGTGGTTAGACCACACAGGATATTTCCAGCCAGGTCGACAGAGGGGGAGGTGAACCTTTCAGAACACTAATTCACTTTTTGACTTCTCTTTTCTCCCCTCCCTTCTTCCATTTTTTTTTCTTCCCCATGCCCCTTTCTCTTGCTACTTTCTTCCCACCCTTTTTCCTCTGTCTCTCCCCCTTACCTCCTCCCTGACCCTTCTTCACTCAACAGGAAAATAAAAACCAATTATTTCATTGTATCTCTTGCCTTCGCTGATCTGCTGGTGTCTGTGCTGGTGATGCCCTTTGGTGCCATTGAGCTGGTTCAGGACATCTGGATTTATGGGGAGATGTTTTGTCTGGTGCGGACATCTCTAGACGTCTTGCTCACAACAGCATCAATTTTTCACCTATGCTGCATCTCTCTGGATAGGTAAGGACAGAGAAAGCTACATATTGGAGCTCTGTGCTGGAGAACAGTGACCTGGTAGCTATTGGGCCATGTCATTATTTTTACCCTAAATTGTTGGTACATGAACCAGAGAAAGCTCATCAGGAAGGGTGCCAGCCTTGTGATGCGTGTAACCCAAGTTTATACCCTGACCCCACATGAAAAAATACTAAGGCATCAGGGAAAGCTCTCTCTCTGAAAAAAAAGTCATCCTGAAGCAGTAAAATCACATGAGGTGCCACAGGGATGTTAAAAAGAAAAAGAAAAAGAAGATCAAGCTGGTTGCTCGCTCGCTCACTCATTCATTTTTCAGTCTTTGGACTTCTATTTGTTTGCCTCCAGGGTTATTACTGAGGCTGGGTGCCAGCGCTATGAATTCTACTTCTCCTGTTGGCACTTTTTTCCACTTATTTTTTATTGGAAAGGACAGAGAGAAAATAAGAGGGGAGAGAAAGAGACACCTGCAGATCTGCTTCATCACTTGTGAAGCATCCCCCCTGCAGGTGGAAAGCCAGCTGGGGGCTCAAACCCAGATCCTTGTGCTTCATATTATCTGAGTTTCATGGGGGTGCACCATCGCCTCAGCTACCACTTTTCAGTCTTTGCAAAAGGCTCCCTTTTAGAGACATCTCTAAATCCTTATATACTCAGAGATTTTCAGAGCCTGGAACCTTGCTACAAGGAATTGCCATTCTAGACATTGAAAGGTCCTAGCAAAATGTTTCTGTATTTCACAGCAATGACATGGACAAAATTCTAAGGGAAATCAGTAACAAGAATTACTAGATCTTCCCAGTGGGCAGCAGAGGGGTGTTTGGAATGATAGTGTTCTGTGAGCAAACATGATTTTCTCCTGGAAATGCATCTGCAGGATCATCTTATGTGTGTATTTAGACATAAGCATGTGACTGGAAACTCTTTCATCCTAAAACTCCTAGTGATTGTCTATATTTCATGTCTAGAATTACAGTCTTTTTGTATTATTTTGTTTTTTCACTTTGCCTTGGGGGTAGAAGGCATCTTAAAAGGATTTCCATCTTTGCCTCCATTATTAAATGGGTTGTATCAGGACTTTGCATTTTCACATTTTGCTCACTGGTGGTTAATAGTAAAAGCAGGATGCAATTTAAATGCCAGATGGTTACACAAACACATGCTACCACCCATATAGTCATATATTTGGATTTGGCTCCCAAAAGAATTCATGGAATGAAAATCATATTATCAGAATTATTAAGGACCCTTTTTATTTTATCTCTTGAGCCATCTAATAAGCCCTGCCATGTGATAGTCATTGTTTCTTTAGTGGAAGAATTGGAAAAGCAGTTGACTAAAATGAGAGATTTTGGGTTATCTAAGATATTCACCTTTCAACACTTAAATTAGAACATTTCCAGAGAATAACTCACACTAGGAAAGGTCCTTAGAGATGGAAACCAACTTCAAGAACAGCGTATTCACCTTCCATCCTGTGAGTCAGGGGCTCAGTGACTGGAATGGCAGCAGAAGGATTCTCTCTATTTATTGAGCATGTTGAGTATGAACTCTTGCTCTGCCAAGAGCATACAGTTGAGTGTGTTATGTTAAATGCTTGTGTAATGAGATGCCAGTCTACATCTAGAGATGATGATATTAACTAAACTAAACTGTTGGTTGACAGGCTGATTGAATCGTCATTTGAAACATTTGTTATTAGCCTGATTATGACAATCTGACTTCAGTGCATGAAAGATTTTTAAAGAAAGTCAGTAGTACTGTAGAAAAAAAGGTCAATATGAGAAATAGTAAAATGTAAGTAAATAGGGTGGAGAAAGGATAATAGTTGTTATACAGAAAGGATTTTATGCCTGAGGCTCCCAAGTCCCAGATTCAATTTCCTGCACCACCATAAGCAGGGTTGAACAGCGCTCTAATTGGCCTGTCATCTATCTATCTATCTATCTATCTATCTATCTATCTATCTATCATCTATCATCTATCTATCTACCTACCTATCTATCCTTATATATCTTTCTCATTAAAATAAAGCAGTTAAAAATATATTTAAAAATACAAGGAAATAGAAAATATATGGAGGGGTCTGTAGGTGGCTCACCCAGTAGAGCTTAAACTTCAACTACTTGAGAAGATGCAGGTCCAAATCCCTGGTCCCTTTCTTCCTGCAGGGAGGAAGCTTCACAAGCCATGAACCTCAATGCCCCTGCTTTCTATGTCTTTCTCTTTCTCACCCTTTATCTAGAGGAATGAAAAGAAATGACCTCTCAGAGTGCTGGAGTTGTGCAGTACTGAGCCCCAGTGATAACACTGGTGGCAAAATAAAAAGTTAAACACACACATACACACACACACACACACACACACACACACACACACATCTTCTGCAGGGTTGTCTGTGTATGATTATGACCAAAGTGTGTGGTGAGAGCAAAGGTATCATAGGAAGCAGAAGACAAAGTTTGTGTGGAGAGTGGGCAGTTGGCAATAGCCTTGTGGTTTGGGCAGAATATGAAAGTCTGTACTTATTTTTCTGATGTGGTCTATTTACTCTGGATAACCCTAAGAGAAGGACTGAAAGTTCCCTAGTAGACTGGCTTCAGAGTCCAGATGATTCATCAGGTTCTTCTGAAATTAAGAAACTTTCCCTAAGTGGACTGGAGTTGTCCTGAAGCAATGTGCCTTGGTCATTGAGACTGTCTGCATTAGAACTGGAGAGACCTGGGTTCCAACACCAGCTCTGTCAATTTTTAGCTCCAAGAATGGCCAAAACTTGCTAACCTATATTGATCCCAGTGTCATCTCTAAAACTGGTAGCCATAGAATTGACTGTCTAAATAGTGAATAGACTGCAGTTGGGATTAAATTGGATAATGCAAACACAACACTGATCCAGTTAATGGACTGATCTGTTAATGGACATTAATTTCAGTTTCTTGTAACTGTTCATAAAACCCAGACTCTTAGCAAGTTGGGACACTTACTCAGTAAGCAGTTACATCATGCAAAATTCAGGGAATATTTCTTTTTGTTTAAATTTATTTAGTTAGTTGATAGAGAGAAATCAAGAGGGAAAGAGTAGATAAAGAGGGAGACAGAAAGATAAACACCTACAGCACTGCTTCATCACTCAAGAAGCTTCCTGATGGTGGGGGTTGGGGGTTTGAATCTCTGTATTAATAACACATGCAATCAACCAAATGTGTCACTACCTGGTCTGCAGTTTTTCCTTCCTAAATAGATCCTAGTCTAGTTCTCCTTATCTATCATAACATCCTAATCAAACCTCAAGTCATCTCTGCTATAAGTCACTATGACAGCTTTCTAATATCATCATGTTAGATTTTTTTCAACTTATATGATCTTGAAAACAATCTTTTGATAATACATTTGTAACTTTATAGCTCTTTACTTAAAACCTATAAGTAGATGAGAAATTGTACCCATATGTCAGTAACTGTACTGGCAAAAACTGTACTGTAGTGCCACAATAAAATGATAAAGGAAAAAACTAATAAACTTTCCAATGGCTATTTGTTGCACATTGGGTCAGTAACAATCATTTTATTTTATTATTTTTTTAAATTTATTTTTTTATTTAAGAAAGGATAACTTAACAAAACCATAGGGTAGGAGGGGTACAACTCCACACAATTCCCACCACCCAATCTCCATATCCCATCCCCTCCCCTGATAGCTTTCCCATTCTTTGTCCCTCTGGGAGCATGGGCCCAGGGTCCTTGTGGGTTGCAGAAGGTGGAAGGTCTGGCTTCTGTAATTGCTTCCCCACTGAACATGGATGTTGACTGGTCAGTCCATACTCCCAGTCTGCCTCTCTCTTTCCCTAGTAGGGTGGTCTCTGAGGCGGAACTCCAGGACACATTGGTGTGGTCTTCAGTCCAGAGAAGCCTGGCCAGCATCCTGATGGCATCTGGCACCTGGTGGCTGAAAAGAGATTTAACATACAAAGCCAAACAAATTGTTGAGCAATCATGGACCCAAAGGTTGGAATAGTGGAGAGGAAGTGTTGGGTGGGGGTACTCACTGCAAACTCTAGTGTACTTCTGCTTTCAGGTATATATTTTGCACTAGTTTATGGATACATGTGAACATATGCTCTCTCTCACAGAATCTGGTGTATATCTAGGGTTTGGGACTTTGTTAGAAAGTGATTCACCTGGGATGGAATTAGAAAATACTATGAAAGGAAAGGTCTCACCCAAGTAATGAAGTTGAAGGGCTGTCATTCCACACCTGAAGTCTCTGGACACAGTCTGAGCTGAAACGTGTTGAGGTGGCAATCGTTGCATTGATTAGGTTGCGATCAGCAGATGCAATATTATTTGATATGGATTGGGAGAGGCATGCGGGAAAGTGGGCCCTATCATAAGGTTCCAGGACTGGGGGAAATATAGGCTCCATAGTGGAGATGTGAGGTTCCTGCTGTCTTAGGGTTCAAGACAATGGATAGTTATTGTTATCATCACATTATTTGGTAATTGGGTTAAGTTTGAAAAGTCCTTTTGTTAGGGTTTTCTGTATAGTACCCAGTATCTTGTATATAGCTGTGCCACCAGTTGCTTCTGATCTACTTGGTCTAGGCTTTTGAGGGAGTCCGCATATCAAATACACAGCCTATATATTAAAGACTCAGTCTGTGTTTTACAAACTTCGAGACATACAATTAATTTTACCCCTCTCATATTAATTAACTAGTGATTTATATGACTACACTTTACTAAGAGTGTACATAAACACCATTCCCACCACCAAAAGACTGTGTCCCATCCCACCCATCCACCCCCACCCCCCACCAGCCCAGGAATCCACATGTCTACCCCTCACCACAGGGTTTTTACTTTGGTGCCCTACTTCCAATTTAGTCAGATCCTGCTTTTAGTTTCCCTTTCAGATCTTCTTTCTCAACTTCTATTGATGAGTGGGCTCATCCCATACTCATCTTTGTCTTTCTGACTTAGCTCACTTAACATAATTCCTTCTAGCTCTGTCCAAGATGGCTAAGAGAAGGTGGGTTCATTGTTCTTGATAGCTGCATAGTATTCCATTGTGTATATATACCACAGCTCTCTCAGCCACTCATCTGTTGTTGGGCATCTGGGTTGCTTCCAGGTTTTAGCTATTATGAATTGTGCTGCTATGAACATAGGAGTACACACCTCTTTTGGTTGGGTGTTATGGAGTCCTTGGGGTAGATCCCCAGTAGAGGAATTACTGGATCATATGAAAGGTCCATGTCTAGCCTTCTGAGAGTTCTCCAGACTGCTGTCCACAGAGGCTGGACCAATTTACACTCCCACCAGCAATGCAAAAGGGTTTCTCTGTCCCCACAGCCTCTCCAGCATTTGTTGCTGCTGTCCTTTTTGATGTATGCCATTCTTACAGGAGTGAGGTAGTATCTCAATGTTGTCTTAATTTGCATTTCTCTGACAATCAGTGACCTGGAGCAGTTTTTCATATGTTTTTTATCCTTTTGGATCTCCTCCTTAGTGAATGTTTTGTTCATATCCTCTGCCCATTTTTGGATGGGGTCATTTGCTTTTTTGGTGCTAAGTTTGCTGAGCTCTTTGTACATTTTGGTGATTAGTTTCTTGTCTGATGTATGTCATGTGAAGATCTTTTCCCATTCTCTGAGGGGTCTCTTTGTTTGTTTAATAGTTTCTTTGGATGTGCAGAAGCTTTTCAATTTGATGTAGTCCCATTGTTTTGTTTCTGCTTTAGTCTTCCTTGCAATTGGGTTTATTTCATCAAAGATGTCCTTGAGGTTTAGGTGGGAAAGTGTTTTACCAATGTTTTCCTCTAAGTATTTGATTGTTTCTGGTCTGACATCTAGGTCTTTGATCCATTTGGAGTTGATGTTTGTTTCTGGCAAGACAAAGTGGTTCAATTTCATTCTTCTGCATGTTTCAACCCAGTTTTCCCAGCACCATTTACTGAAGAGAGCCTCCTTCTTCCACTTAATACCCTGGGCTCCCTTATCAAAGATTAGATGTCCATAGATGTGGGGATTTATTTCTGGGCTTTCAATTCTGTCCCACTGGTCTGTGTGCCTATTTTTGTTCCAGTACCATGCTGTTTTGATGATGATGGCTTTATAATATAGTTTCAGGTCTGGGAGTGTGTTGCCTCCATTTCTGTTTCTTTTCCTCAAGATGCTTTTGGCAATTCTAGGTGTTTTCATGTTCCAGATAAATGATTGTAGTGTTTGTTCTATTCTCTTAAAGAAGCTTGGTGGAACTTTGGTGGGTATTGCATTAAATTTGTATATTCTGGGGAGAATATTCATTTTGATAATATTTATTCTTCCAATCCATGAGCATGGGATGTCTTTCCATTTCTTGGTATCAGTTTCTATTTCCTTGAGTAGCGACTCATAGTTTTCAGTATACAAGTCTTTCACTTCTTTGGTCAACTTTATTTCTAGGTATTTTATTGATTTTGCTGAAACAGTAAATGGGAGTAATATCTGGATTTCTTCTTCTTCAGATTTAGTGTTTGCATAAAGAAATGACACTGATTTTTGTACATTGATTTTGTAGTCTGGCACCTTGCTATATTGCCTAATAATTTCCAGTAGTTTTCTGCTGGATTCTTTAGGTTTTTCTATGTATACTATCATATCATCTGCAAATAGGGAGAGCTTGACTTCTTCCCTTCCAATGTATACCAAAAGTAGATAGGGACACAACAAAAAAGGAAAACTACAGACCAATATGTCTGATGAACATAGATGAAACTACTGGAAGTTTCATTTTAACCCACACAGATCTGTATCACCTGTTTCCTGCCGGAATCCTCATTCTCACTTTATGCTCTTTGCCACCCTGTCACTCTGGGACCTTCTTTCTCTTTTTTCCATGGTTCCATGCTTGGCTGCTCAGGGCCTCCACTCCTGCGTCTGCCAGGAATTCTCCTTCATCCTCCTCTCCTATGTCAGAATTTAGCTTAACTCACCCTTTCTTGCGGAAAACCCCTTTGGCTCCAGCAAACTCATTCCTCTCCATAGAAGTTAGGGTGACTGCAATTAATTTTTTTTCCTTTAATGTCACTATCCACCACTATCCAGTAGGAGAAACTACAATGATGTGAAGAACAACTTCCCAACTGTTACTTCTTATTTTTCCTTCTATTTGGGGATGGGTTTAATTGTTTACAGTACAGTTGTTGACACGTGGATAAAATTTATCATCTCACCATGATAGGAGTCTGAAAGACACTCTCACCTCCCAGCACAAGTCCCCTTTCCCCATTCTTCTTCTTCTTCTAGTGTTTGCCCTTCTTCCGTAGCCAGTCAACAGTGTCAGGTTGAGCCTGATGTAAAATTTTGAGACCTCCTTTGAATCTGGAGAGGTGGCACCCATTATATATCAGGACACCAAAGTCTACCCCCCAGGCCTCTCCTCCATTTACTCCTTGGCATCCTTTGTTTTGGTGCAATACATCAAGTCCAGTCCAAGTCATGTGTGTTTTCCCCTTTCTTTTGGAGGACAAGATATGAAATATTCACCAAAGAGAAGATCCAAAGAGCCATGACAGACATGTAAAAAATGCTCAAAGTCACTGATTATCAAATGAACGCAAAAAAAAGACAGCAATGAGATACTACTTCATTCCTGTGAGAATGTCATACGTCAAAAAGGACAGGACAATAACATAAGTGTTGGAGTGGTTATGCAGAAGTAAAGGAACCCTTTTACACTGCTGTTTGGAATGCAAATTGCTTCAACTCCTATGGAGAGCAATCTGGAGAATTCTCAGAAGGCTAGATAGAAATGGACCTACCCTATGACCTAGAAATTTCTCTCCTGGGCATATATCCTTAGAAAACAAACATACTTCCTTAGAAAACAAACATACTCATCCAAAGAGAGTTCATAGCAGCACAGTTTGTAATAGCCAAAACTTGGAAGTAACCCAGGTGTCCAACAATAGATGAGTGGCTAAGAAAGTTGTGGAATGCTACTCAGTCACTTGCTTTACCTCATCTTAGATGGAGTTATCATTGTTGTTGTTTTCCCACCAGAGTTATCACTGGGGCTTGGTGCCTGGACAATCAATCCACTGGTTCCAAAAGATATTTTTTCCTTTTTAATTTGATACAGAGATAAATTGAGAAGAGATGGGAGACAGATAGGGAGAGAGAAAGGTCCTTGTTCATGATAATGTGTGTGCTAAGGTAATGGGTGTGCCTCTTACTTGGCCCCCCACTGTTATCATTTAATAGCAAAATTTCAATAAACTGGTAATGACATAAAATGGATTTAGTGTAGAGCTGGGCAGTGGTGCTTCTTGTTGAATGCATATGTTACAATGTGCAAGCACCCAGGATCAAGACCCTGCCCCCCACCTACAGGAGAGAAGCTTCACAAGTGGTGGAGAAATGATCTAAGTGTGTGTGAGTGTGTCTCCCTCTGTCTCTATTTCCCCTTCCCCTCTCAGTTGTTTCTGTCTGTTAAATATAATTTTAAAAGAGTGTTTCTAAAGAATAGATTGAATTATTTGTTAAACAAATGACACATTCTCTTTTGGAGTTGTGTTGTCAGTACTCCCATTGCCTCTTGTAACAGGGGACATCAAAAAAAAGAAAGAAAAAGAAGAAGGAAGGAAGGCAATGATTTCCTTTGTGTTCCTTTCCTTTGGAAGGAAGCCTGGAGAGCTTGCAGGCTGCCTTCTGCATTTCCTCTCACAAGGATGATGATCTCATGGGACTAGGAACCAAATCCTGAACATTACTGAAAACATTTGAACCCGGTAGAGTTCAATTTTATTTATCATCATGCTGTGTTCCCTCCCTCCACAATTTAACAGGAGGGCCAGACTAAAGCACAGGAGTGTCCCAGTAAGATGTCATGTCATCCTTCCCCACATGACCCTGGGCAAGTGTCCTATCTTCCTCTCTCATCTTCCAGGAGTCTCCGGGATGGCTGATACAGAGTTGTTCCCCTCCAGCAAGAATGCTCACTGTGATTCCTAATTCCGCACAGATGGCAGCCCCCTGTATCCATCCAAATGCTGCATGTCATGAATAGAGTCAAATGTATATCCCCAGTTGCCATTCTCCATACACTGTGCTTCCTGGAGCTTTGAGGATTGAAGCCTATTAATGAAAGTCTACAGTCTCATTACAAATAATTTTAAAATTAAAAATTAAAATAATAGGCATCATGGTGGATGGGTCATGGGAGGTCAAAAACTGTATTTAAAAGCTTCATAGTTCAGCTGATTTTCCTGGGCTGTGAGGTTTTTGTGGTGCATAAAAACCAATCAAATATCTGCAGTAAAATATTAGTTAAAATGGAATACAATGCAGCCATTAAAACTATGAGACATAGCTGTGCACTGCTGTCTTAGAGTGGCATTATCACTAATGGGTGATGTGAAAATATAGTTTCAAAGGGGTTGGGCAGTGGCTCAGCGGGTTAAGCACACATGGTGTGAAGCAAAAGGACTGGCGTAAGGATCCCGGTTTGAGCCCCCAGCTCCCCACCTGCAGAGGGGTCACTTCACAAGCGGTGAAGCAGGTCTGTAGGTGTCTGTATTTTTCCCCCCCTCTGCCTCCCCTCCTCTCTCTATTTCTCTCTGTCCTGTCTGGCAACAATAACAGCAATGGCAATAATTATAACAACAACAGGGCAACAAGGTAGGAAAAGATAGCTTCAAGGAGCAGCAGACTGACGGTGCAGTCATCAAGCCCCAGCAATAACCTTGGATGGGAAAAAACATATATATATATGGTTTCAAAATTTATATTTAAAATAACTTAGCTACTTAACTTCTGTGAAATAAATATATTTGTATCTGGGGGTATGAGAGAGAGATTGTGTGTGCACATAAGAAAGAAAAAGAAGAAAGGATGGGAGGAAGGGAAGAAGAAAGGGAGGGAGAAAGGGAAGAAAGGAAAGATAGTTTATATGGATGGGTGGATGGGTAGATGGGTGGGGGTGCTGGTCAAATAACTTTGCTATGAGCATGGCCCAAGTTTGAGCTTCACACTAGAAAAAGCTTTAGTACTGTGGTATCTTTTCCTCTTTATCTCTGTGTCTCTCTATCTCTCTGTATCTCTCTCTCTGAAAAAAAGCTTGGAACAAAGAAGGCCCAACATGAAAAAGAAAAAGTTAAAAATAATGACATAGGTGGTGGTGCTGACTAGATGGGAAATTCAGATTTTGGTAAGGAACCTTCAGTGTTTTGTTTCTGGGGTGGGTGCATGTGTGTGTGTGTGCATGTGTTGTTTTGTTTTTGTCACCAAGGTTATTGCTGGGGGTTAGTGCTGGCACTACAAATCCACTGCTCCTGGCAGCCATTTTATCTTTTTTTTTTTTTTTTCTATTTTATTTGAAAGGACAGAAAAGAATTGAGAAGGGAGGGGGAGGTAGAGAGGGAGAGAAAAAGAGACACCTACAGACCTGCTTCACCACTTGTGAAATGTTCTGGCTGCAGGTGGGGAGTGGGGGCTCAAACTGGTGTCCTTGTGTTGGTCTTTCCACATGGCCACTTTACCAGGTACACCAACACCTACCTGGCTTGTGCTGGAATCTTCAGTTTTGCTAATTTCTGACATATACATTTCTAAAGATTCATTATTTTTATTTATGTTATGTGAAATAAAGTTTAAGAGGGAGGAAGAGAAGGGGGGGTCAGAGTACCACTGTGGTACATGCAACACCCAAGATGGAAAGGGGAGCCTCAGTCATGCAAGTCTTGTGCTCTACCAACTGAGCTATTTCCCCAGAGACTGAAATACATGTTTTAAACTTCAGTTTCCCTTTACTAGGAGCTAGTCAAATTCAGCAGTATTCATAAATTCAGGGCCAGGATGTAGTTGAGTAGTAATGAAGTGTAATGTCCTCAGTTCAATATCAGGTCTCTCAAACAAACTAGCGAGAGTACTCTTAAGAGTCTTTTAGCTCCAAGTGTCCCTGAGTCAACACACTTCTCATTTCACTGAGTCATTTTGACTTGAGTGTTAGGAGTTCCCTCTGAGATCAGAGCAAGGCAGGGAGCATATAGTTCTTTCTGACCAATGCCTTTTCTCTGTTTTCTCATCAGATGACTTCATTTACCTCCTCATTGTCTCCTGTGAGCAAATCCTTCCTCTCACAAACCCTCACATTCTTCTTCGCTGATCTCAACTCAGTCCACAATGTGCATAATCTAAAGACCTCTTTTCTATTCATCAAACTTTTAAAAATCCTAATAATAATATGTGAGCTTTGTAAAAAGAAATCCATTATTTCACAAGCAGAACAAATATATATCCCAAAGTGCCCCCCATCCGTGGATACGCTGAAATTAATGTAAATAATTGCTGGTTGAGATTCAAATTCATTTATATACAATAAGAATCTTGTTGTATGACTAATTTTAGTATAAAGCTATTAAAATGAAAAGTCAAGGGAGTCCGGTGGTAGCGCAGTGGGTTAAGCGCATGTGGTGCAAAGCCCAAGGACCGGCTTAAGGATCCAGATTCAAGCCCCTCCCCTCCTCTCTCCACTTCTTTCTGTCCTATCTAACAACAAAGACATCAATTACAACAACAATAAAAAAAATAAAGGCAACAAAAGGGAAAATAAATAAATAAATATTTTTAAAAGCTGAAATGAAAAGTCAGATGGCATTCTGACTTAAATGACTCTTTAGATGGACTTTTCCTAGGTATATCCCGCTCATTATCTCAGTGTACTAGTATCCTCAAAAACTGACCTATCAAGAAAAAGATTGACTGATTCTATTTGCAGAAAAAAAGTTTGTCTTCACATCTGATGTTCCAGAAGGGTTGAATAAGGTCATCTGATTCTTTTCCCTCTGTAGTCTCTGTCAGCCTCACTCTCGCCTCTTTGTCTGCTTTTTCTTCTCTTTCTGTGTGTGTGTCCCTTCCTATGTCTCTTACCCTATTTTTTTCCCTCCAGGGTTATTGCTGGGGCTTGGTACCTGCAGTATGAATCCACTACTCCAGGAGACTATTTTTTCCCTTTTGTTGCTCTTGTGGTTTATTTTTGTTGTTATTGCTGTCATTGTTGTTGGATAGGACAGAGAGAAATGGAGAGAGGAGGGGAAGACAGAGAGGGGGAGAGAAAGATAGACACCTGCAGACCTGCTTCACTACCTGTGAAGCGACTCCCCTGCAGGTGGGGGGCCAGGGGCTCGAACCGGGATCCTTCCACCGGTTCCCGCTTTGCGCCACATGCACTTAACCCACTGTGCAATCCTCTGATAGAGAGGATTGTCTCTGTGTACTTTTGGGGTCCAAGAAGAACTTTCCAGAAGACTGTGAACTTGCACTCAGTCTGAAAGTGGGGTAAGCCCTCAATGTGTGCATGCAGAAGAATCAGGTTACATGTGGCATAATGACTGTATCCATCCCCTTGTGTGTCCAGTAAAAAAAAAAAAAAACTCTGCCAAGATATCTTCATGCAAATTTGTGTTAAACTATCGTTTTCTCTCTATTTGTTAATAATTTTGAAAGACTGTCCTTTAGAGCTGTTAGTCTCCTACTTGCAAGTTTTCTTATCAAGGCTAGTTAGCCGAAAGATACAGAAAATCTGAAATCTGCAGGTTGCACATGAAGTATGATTGACATATTTCATCTGATGTCTGTCAAAAAAGAATAATCCCTGTCCTCTCATCCATAAACATTTTCCTTCCTGAAACTGAAGTTTAACCTCCACTCTAGGCTGCATTCTCTGACACCCTTGCTAACTCAGTAATTATCACACATCTTAATAATTGGCTTATTTTCCTTTTCACCATCAGCTATGAGTTTTCATCTTGTTCATGCTTGTGTTTTTCTTCCAGGTCCACAGTAGCTCCTCTTTGCACAGGTAACAGGGAAGGCTGTCCTTCAAGATAGGATTTGTCATAGTTTGAGAGAATTTCAGTGTTGGATTTTCTCCCTTTTTAGAGACCTAAGTATAGCAAGTGATTAAGAACGAGGCCTGGAGTACCACACTGCCTGGATCCAACCCCAATTTTTATCAATTACCTAATGTGTTATTGTAGGGAAGTTACTTCCATTTCCTGGGCTTTATCTTCCCATTAGAAAAATCGCATTAATGATTTTATATTCCCCTTAGAGTTTGTGAAGAATGAATCATGGAGTAGTTCCTGATGAACATCCCTGTTCTGGCATTTCTTCTTGAGCCTCCAGGTGGCTGGCAGTTTGCCAAACCCCCCAGGAGCCCAAAGAAAGGTCTTTCTATTTTCTATTTGAAGATATTGCTGCTTTTCTCTCCTTTATTTTTTCAGAGGGGAGCCAGAGGAGCTAAAATAAAACAGACCCAGATACTAAAAGCAGAGAGAAAGCTTCTCCAGAATTCTGCCAGAAACTTTAAGCCACATTCTAGATGGAGAGCTGTAACCTAGACAGTGAACCCACAGAAATACTCCCAGATTAATACCTCTGGATGCCCATAATGATTATCCACTGCCATATGATATCTTCCTCCAAATTTAGTTACTTCCTCTCTCTCTCTCTCTCTCTCCTCTGTCCCATGTGAAATAATATTTTTTTTAATGTTAACAAAGTCAGAAGGCAAATCCATTATGAAGTTAGGACTGGAATTCCTGACTCCTAAAATGCTCCTTGTAAAACATGTTTGTTTGTTTTTTTCAGTTATAAAATGGAAGTATTGTCAAGACCATAGAGTAAGGGGGGTACAATTCCACATAAGTCCCACCACCAGAACTCTGTGTCCAGTCCCCTCCCTTGATAGCTTTCCTGTTCTTCACCCCCTCTGGGAGTATGGGCCAAGGATCATTATAGGGTGCAGAAGGTGGGAGGTCTGGCTTCTATAATTGCTTACCCGCTGAACATGGGTGTTGACAGGTCTATCCATACTCCCAGCCTGTCTCTCTCTTTCCTCTCTTTTCCTTTTTCTGATTTCTTGTTCCTAAATCTTGAAGAACTTCCACTAGTGCTTTACAAATTGAGAGTTATGAAAAAAAATATTGTGGCTAAAATGATACTGTTTTCCTGATCCCTAACACTATCTCCAAGCCTTAGAACCAGTCTCCTACTGAATCTCTTCACTCCTATAATTGACATTTCTTTTTAAATTATATTTGCTCATATTTGGTCTAATGATCATCCAGGATTCCATTTTCAGTCATCTCACATGAGAGGATTGGATGTGTATTGAGTCCTTTAGAGAATGTTTCATATAGTCAACTCCATTCTAGGCAATTCATGTGACCTCAACACTTCATCCTTCCACTTTTAGGAACCAACTCATTGACTTCTTTGTTTCATAGAGTAAACTTCTGAAAGCAATATTAAATTTTTACTAGCATTTTGATTATTAAATAATAGTAATTTATCATTATTAAATGATTTAGAGTTCCTGGTTCCAAACTACATTTGATTTTTACAATAATATATACAAAATACACAAAGCAAAATACACACACACACACACACACACACACACACACACACATGTAATCGCCGATATTTACCAAGCCTTATATACTAGAAATTTCCCAAGTTTTGACCATATTATTTTATCAGTTCTCACATCAGTGAAGAGATGAAGATCCACACTTTGAAGATGAGAAAAATGAGTGTAGAGGATGTTAAATACTGATTCTAACACCACACACCTAATGAGTGGTGGAAAAGGGTAAATTCACATCCAGATGTGAAGATATAAAGTGAACAACAAACCACTGCTCTAATTCTAAGAACATAATATTTCAACTTGTTCTCCTTGCTCTTTCTGTCTTCCCTGTATTTGGGAGGGCAGGAAAAAGAGGAAGAATTTTCCTTAATTGCAGGAGGAATGGAGGGGAGATTAGCATAGATCTTAAAATATATGACTGGCTTCTAAGAGTTGTCAAAGTAAATTGAGCCCCCAGAGACATTTAAAAGCAATTTGATCACACATTTACACATGACTGCAATTAAGGAAGCTGTTCATTGGTCTACCAAAGAGGATTCTAATAGAATTTTATGAGCATTACTTTGAAACGTTTTGCATAAGGAATTAATTTGTAAATATCTTTGCTACATCTTAGTTAATCTTGGACATTTGGAACCTCACTTGTCATTTGAATATTTATTTAAGCACCTTGCAGAAGTTTTGTAGCTGAAGAACAGAATTGTCCAATAGAAACCTAGAACACACATTTTACGGTTTAATCAGTTCCTGAGATAAGGCAGAATTGCTCCATTCTGAGTAATGTCCACTGAGCCTAGAAACCAAATTTTTCTTTTGCTGTACCTGGTGTAGCTTAATTTTTCTTTATGTTTGCTTATTTGTGTTTTTGCTTTTTTTTTTTTAACATGCACCAGTAGCAATGTTTTTCATGATGGCCACTTTACAGATAAAATAAATTTGATAACTTTCCCTAGCTCAAAAGCTTCTAAGACAGAGGTTTTCAAAGTGTCATCTCAGACCACCTGCAGCATGGTCACCTGGGAACATGTCAGAAATGTACATTTAATTTTTTAAAAAAAATTATTATCTTTATTTATTGGATAGAGAGCCAGATATCAGGAGAGAAGGAGGTGATAGGGAGAGAGTCAGAGACATACCTGCAGCACTGTTTCACCACTCTCAAAGCTTCCCTCCTACCCCCCCCCCCCCGCAGGTGGGAACCAGGGGCTAGAACCTGTGTCCTTGCACATTGTAATATGTGTGCTCAACCAGGTGTGCCACCACTCAGCTCCAGAAATGTACATTTTTTAAGTAACATTGTAGATCTTTTAGTAATTGTCATTTCAGTAAACCTTTCTGGTGATTCATCTAATGTAGAGACCTGCCCTTCAGTCAAATATTTTAGACTTTTTTCCTCCTACTTAATTCCAATCATTCTAGATCCAGTTAAGTTGTCCTTTTACATTTGTGGATTTATAGATATGTATTAATATAAATGAATATATATAGGGGCTGGGTGATGGCGTACCTGGTTGAGTACACATTACAAAGCACAAGCATCCAGGTTCCCATCCCCTGTCCCCATCATAATCATTATGTTATCTGCTCTCCTCCCTGACTATTTTTTCAGATAGAGGAAAAGATAAAGAGAGGTAAAGACATCACAACACTGAAGTTTTCTCCAATGTAGTGGGAGTCAAGCTCAACCCTGGGTTGCGCACAAGGTAAAACAGGTTGAGCTATATTTCCAGCACCATAAAAAATATTTTGAGGCATAAGGATCCCAGTTCACACCCCTAGTTCCGTATCTGCAGGGTAGCCACTTCACAAGCAGTGAAGCAGGTCTACAGATGGCTATCTTTCTCTCTCCCTCTCTAATTCTAGAGATTGAAAATCTGAAATCAGAGTTCATGAAGGTTATGCTTGTGAAACATAAGGAAAGAAGACTCTAATTGTTTTTTTCCTGGTTTTAGGTGGTTTTCTAATAATATTTAACATCTCGTTGGCTTATTAATAAGATATCACACCAATCTTGACATCTCTCTGTGAAGATCTGTCTTTGTGTTCAATTCCCTCCTTGTTGAAGATATCTGTTATACTGAGTTAAAAAATAATAACTCCATTCAACCTTGACTCCTGTAAGGATTCCATTTCTACATAAGGCCAAATTCTAAGGTTAAGACTTCAGCCTTTATGGAGAAGTAGACACAAATCAACATATTACATCAACTTGAGCAAAAGGAAAATTGGTAGGCAAGCTATGATGTGTCTTTTTAAACTAAAGACAGAGCTGGAGAATGAAAAGAAGTAGGAGAAAGACTATTCAAACTCTCCAGGAACTGTTCCTGGCCCTGCAAGGAGGCTGCTAGGAGACCGGATGTCCTCTACGAACTGTCCAGAAAGTTTGACTTGCTCCTAAACTAGAAAAGCCACTCTCCCAATAGTATGACAACTATAAAGACATAGTAAGAATACTAAAAAGACAAAAGCAAATATCCTTGCAGTCTGGGAGGTAGTACAGTGGATAAAATTCTGGGGTCTCAGGCATGAGGTCCTGAGATTGAGCCCTGACATTGCATCTGTCAGCATGATACACTGGTTCTCTGTCTCTCTCATCCTATAAAGAAATGAATACATATTTTATTTAAAAAAAAGAAGAAAGAAAGAAAGAAAGAAAGAAAGAAAGAAAGAAAGAAAGAAAGAAAGAAAGAAAGAAAGAAAGAAAGCTTCCAGTCCTTGCCCTTTAGAAAAAGGTAATGAAGGAAGTTGGGCGGTAGCGCAGAGTTAACTGCAGGTGGCGCAAAGCACAAGGACCAACTTAAGGATCTTGGTTTGAGCCCCAGCTCCCCACCTGCAGGGGAGTCAGTTCACAAGTGGTGAAGCAGGTCTGCAGGTGTCTATCTTTCTCTCCCCCCTCTCTGCCCCTCCTCTCTCCATTTCTCTCTATCCTGTCTAACAATGACAACAACAATAATAACTACAACAATAAAAAAACAAGGACAACAAATGGGGAAATAAATAAATATAAAAAATTACAGAAGAAGATAATGAAGGGAGAAAAAATTAAGTATATTTTAATTCAAATTCATCATTAGTGATAATAATAAACCTCTGATGATTGTTAATCTAGCCATTCAGAAAAGTTTGCAATTCTGATGTAATCTAGTTTTTGCTAAGCATAGATCAGTAGCTTGGAAGGAATCCTATTTGCACAACTTTTTCCACAACTGAACATCTTCAATTAACTCCTGCTACCACATCAGTTCTTGTGACATTTTATTTGTTGCAATAGAGAAGATTTCTTATGAGTGAGGAAAGAGAGAGGGGATGCCAGACCATGACTCTTGTGCTTTCTTATGACAATTCTAGCAAATTCAAACTTTAACTAAATGCAGTCATAGTTATTTGCAACCAAAACATCTCCAATCTTGGGGATCCCCCACTCTATGTCCAGGCAGTGTTTGAAATTTAACAATGGGCAAGGAGCACACAACCTCAAGTATGCAAGTTCTGCAATTTACTTCTTGAACTATTTCCCAGGCCACTTAAGATGATTTTGTAGAGAACATTTTTACTGAGTAAAGTTGTCTTCCACTCTGGAGTGTCTTGTTCTTTGCACTTGGATACAGATACGAGTGTCCACTGTCTTGTTGGTCACAAGTGCTTGGGGACACAGTGTGGCCAGCTGCTCTTTGATACCATGGAGGAAAAGGTACAGTCCTCCTCTCTCAATTCCAGGGTACTCACCTTTCATGGCCCCACATTGGGCTATCAATCCACCCTCCCTCCTTCCCAACTCATCTTTCCTCCAATTCTTCAAATAATTTAACCATTGTTATATTGCTATTGTTTGAATTAAGAAGAGAAAAGAAGAGGTGGGAAAGATTAACACAGTGAACTTCCTAAAATAAGGGGTGGAAGGGGGTGGTTCATCATTAAATGCTATGAAATTTTAGAATTGACTTAGCCTCCAAACTGTCTTTTGCACTTTTTCTTTGACTTCCAAAGACAAATAGCTGACATACCTACTGTGTTTTTTTTTTTCCTGTTGTTGAATTTCAAAAGTTGTCTGAACATGGAAGTGGGGGATCCCCAAGATCGGACACAGTTTTGCTGCAAGTAACTGTGATTGTGTTTAGTGAACTGTATGAGTTTTCTGGAATTATGATGGAAAAGTCCATGAATTGGGTGTCTGGGAACAATGTTTTTTGTCTCATAGTCATGTTAGGGCAGCCTGACAGTTAAGAGGCTAAATCATGAAGGAGTCAAGTTGCACCTCAATCTGGAGGAAAGAAGAAAGCTAATGCCATAGGAAGGTGTGAACTCCAAAATGAGTCAGCAGTGAATTCCCATAAGGAAGATCAGGTCCTGATAAAGGGAGAGATCTGTGATACTCTCTACCAATAGTATGGGAAATGATGGCACAGAAAATATTTATAATCTTACATTCAGTTTTTACATGAGCAAAATAATTAAATGGCTTAATCCCAAAGTAACTCAAGTCAATTCTATTCTATTCAGTTCTATTCACAACTGTACTTCGCCCTCAGGAAGGACCTCTACTCAGAAGGAATCTACCAACAACAGTATTGGCTTTAACAGTATTTGTTCAAGTGCAAACTCCAGGTCCCTCCTCTAACTCAGGAGCTCCCTGACATTACCATTCTAAGTAGACTTTCATGACTGAATCTCATATATGCAATCAGGACAAAGTCCCTGGAACCACAGTTTTAAAAAAAAAACAAAACAACCCTAGAACTCACCAAACATTCCCTCTGGCACTAGTAACTAACATCATCACACTATCACACTGGCAGGGCAGCATAATGGTTATGCAAAAAAAAAGAAAAAAGAAAGAAAGGAAAGAAAAAGAAAAAACCTTTTATGCCTGAGATTCTGAGAGCTCCAGTTCAAACCCCTGCACCACCCACCGTAAGCCAGAGTCGAGCAGTGCTCTGTTGTCTATGTTTGTGTGTCTCTCTCTATCATGTGTGTGTGTGTGTCTGTTTCTATATCTTTCTCTCATTAAAATCAAATAAACAAGATTCATTGTTAAAAATTTTAAAAAAGCATTAACTTAGAGCACCCTTTAGCATAAGCAGGCAATAAAGAGGAGAGGACTAAATGCTAATAATAGCAGTTCTGAGAGCTCAAATAAAAGGCCAAATCTGGTGGTACCTTAGCTTGATAATAGGAAGGTTACAGATGCATTGACAATGAGGCCCAAGGGTTGGACAGAAGCTCCTAAAGTGCCCGGGCATTAGAGTCAAGTTGGTTTGTGAAGAAGAGAGAGGTGGAACTGACTCCAGGAGATGAAGTTCGGATGCAATCTGGAATTAATACTTAAAGAAATTCATGAGCCAGTAAGATGTAGTTCATTGTATAATTGTTTCTTTTTTTCTTTCCTCTGTTCTTTTCTCATTTCTCACTCCCTTTTCCCTCCTACCCACACTCTTTTTTTCTTCTTTATTTTTATTCCCTATTTTCCCCTTCAATCTTCCTCTTCCCCAATAATTTCCTCTCCTTTTATCCCTTCCCCACTCCTCTCATTCTCTCCTCATATCTCCCATCAATTACTCTTCCCCTTGTTTCTCTTCCATGCCCTCCTTCTTTATTCTCTCTCCAGGTACTATGCCATCTGCTGTCAACCCTTGGTCTACAGAAACAAGATGACCCCTCTACGTATTGCATTAATGCTAGGAGGCTGCTGGGTAATTCCAATGTTTATCTCCTTTCTCCCAATCATGCAAGGCTGGAATAACATTGGAATCATTGACTTGGTGAGTACCTATATAGGCCTGGCTGGTCTACTGTCCAATTCACTTTGTTTGCTTGGCACTCTAGACAAACATTGTCAGGTTGAGTGAATATTCAAAAAAGACCCTGGCAAGTCATCTGGGTGACAGTAGTAATACCTGAAAAGCTAGCTAACATTTCTAAATGTTTGATGTGTGCCAGAGGGTATGTACTTGACATGCACTCTTGACAACATCTTTTTCTCATCTCAATCAGATGAGAAAATCAAGAATCAAAAAGGTAAGACAAGGTGTCCATGAACATGCACAACAGAACAGTCATTGAAAGCCTCACTGTCAGGCTTCAGAAACTGGGGTGTTTAATGAGTCCCAAGAAGTCTTTATCTATTTCCTGCTGGGAGTCTATGAGGTTTACAGTAACTGACACAAAACATGTCAAGTGGGTGGAATCCTCCAGAGAGTGAAGAGAGCCCTGACCAGAGACCTGAAACCTGAATCCAGCTAACTTACCCTCTTTTTTAGTTAGTTAATTAATTTAATAGGTTAGTATAGATTAACATAGTTCCCACCACCATAGTTCTATGCTTAACCCCTAAAAATGATCTTAAAATCTATCCTACACTCCACTCCATAGTATTTTACTTTCTTGCAATACTCTATCTCTAGTCCATGCTCTGTTTTGTGTTTCTCTTTCTATTCTTCTGTATCAACTTCTATTTATGAGTGGGACCATCCCATACTCATCTTTCTCTTTCTGGATTATCCTCACTTACCTTAATTTCTTTTTAAAAAGCCATGATGAGAAACCTCACAATCCTGAGTAGACAATAGTGTCTTCCAGATGTGTAAAGGATCTACGTGTATGCTAGGTATCTGATAGGCCTCTCCCAAGTCCTGTCCAGAAGATCTTTAAAAGTCATCCAGCTCTGATACTTTTTAAGTATCTATTTATTTATTTACTTTATTATTGTTTTCAAGTCACTTCATTGGGGAAAATAATGGTTTATAAGATAGTTATACCATAAATAGTTTCTTTTTTCAAAATATGTACTTTATTTGTATGAAAAATAAACAAATGATAGATAGAAAACCAGAGCATCACTCTGGCATATGAGATACCAATGATCAAGCTCAGGACCTCATGCCTAACATTGTACCCTTTGCACCACCTCCCTGGCCACTCTGACATGTTCTGTTTGTAATATCAAACTTGTGATAAGAATCAATAGCTGTGGTCTGGATTTGTTAGAAAGAAAGAATATTCCCTGAGATAGTGATACCAGGACCATGTTGAAGTAGAAGGGAAATGGAGAAGAGAGTGTGAGAGTGAGCAATTAGAGAAGGTGCTTCCCCTTTCTCTATCCACCCCATTCCCATCCCTTAATCATGCCTTGTTCTTTGTCCAGGAAAGGATATCCAAACCAAGCCTGGGCCAAGATTTGCAGATGGTATGTCAGAACAAGAGTTGTTTGTACTTCTGTAAGAAATGCTGGGGACAGAGAAGTAGAGAAGTGAAAAAAGGAATCTATACAAGAGAGTCTGTATGGACACTTTCTTGAATCCTCTACCTACCTCTTTTTCTTTCAAACTTCTAGTTTTATCATTCTTGGGGGAAATGAAGTTCAAGTTTCCAGCAACCAATAGACTAGTAGTCATGATAGGGATCAATGAATATTGAACTATTTCTCTGAGCTGAGCTCCATCTAAATCATTATCCCTGTGACCATTACTCAGACATGACAGCATGAAACAGTGCTAAGAAATAGTTCCTACACTAATTCCTACTTCAGGAAACTGAGGGCCAGAGAAGCTGTTAAAGTCACATTAGTACGAAACGGTGGTGAGAGTATCTAAATATACCCATAGTTTGCATTCTTAGTGCTCATACTAAGATTACTGGCAGTCTTTTTTTTTTTGCCTCCAGGGTTATCAATGGGTGCAGGCACTACCAATCCACTGTTCCTGCGACCATCTTTTTTTTTTTTTTTTTTTTTTTGATAGGGCAGAGAGAAATTGAGTGGGGAGAAAGAGAAGATAGAGAGGGAGAGAGAAAGATAGACACCTGCAGACCTGTGTCACTGCTTGCAAAGCAACCCCCCTACATGTGGGGAGTCGGTGGCTTGAACAGGAATCTTTGCTTGGGTCCTTGAGCTTCATACTATATATGTTTAACCCAGTGCACCACCACCTGACCCCCTACTGGAAATCTTTAGAAACACAAGTTTTCTTTTTTTTTCTTAGTTCTTTTTGATTTTAATTTATTTATAAAAAGGAAACATTGACAAAACCATAGGATAAGAGGGATATAACTCCACACAATTCCCTCCACCAGAACTCTGTATCCCATCCCCTCCCCTGATAGCTTTACTATTCTTTAACCCTCTTGGAGTATGGACCCAAGGTCATTGTGGGATGCAGAAGGTGGAAGGTCTGGCCTCTGTAACTGCTTCCCTGCTGAACATGGACACTGACTATAGTCGATCCATACTCCCAGCATGCCTCTCTCTTTCCCTAGTGGGGTAGGGTTCTGGGGAATTGAAGCTTCAGGACACATTGGTGGGGTTGTCTGTCCAGGGAAGTCTGGTTGGCATCATGCTAGCATCTGGAACCTGGTGGCTGAAAAGAGAGTTAACATATAAAGATTTCAATGTATAGTTCCACACCACAGACATCACCACAGTCCTGTGTCCCCACTCTCTCATCTCCTAAGAATAAATATTATCACAAGTCTTAGTTTGCTTTCTTCTCTCTCTCTCTCCCTCCCTCTCTCACTGTATGTTTGTGTGTGCATGTTTGCAAGTTCATGTGTATCAGTTATATACATTCCACATACAAGTAAAACCATCCAATAGTTGTTTTTTTATCTCTTTACTTATTTTGCTAGCATAATCACCCCCTGTTGAATCAATTTTGTCCCAAAGGACAATATTGTTTTCTTTATTGCAGAGTAGTACCCTATAAAATATATATTCCATAACTTCCTTAGCCAGTCATTTTTGTATGAACATTTAGGCTGCCTCCACACTTTGGTTATTGTGAATAATGCAACTATTTTTTATATTTATTTATTTATTTCCCTTTTGTTGCCCTTGTTGTTTTTTATTGTTGTTGTAGTTATTATTGTTGTTGTTGCTGTTGTTGTTGATATCGTCATTGTTAGATATGACAGAGAGAAATGGAGAGAGGAGGGGAAGACAGAGAGAGGGAGAGAAAGATAGACACCTGCAGACCTGCTTCACCACCTGTGAAGCAACTCCCCTGCAGGTGAGGAGCCTGGGGCTCAAACCAGGATCCTTAAGCTGGTTCTTGCGCTTCAAGACACCTGAGCTTAACCCCTCTGCACTACCGCCCAACTCCCAATAATGCAACTATTAACATAGGGGTGCATATGTCTCTTCTAATTAGTGTCTCAATGTCCTTTGGATAAAGGCCTAAGAGTAGTACTGCTGGGTCATAAGCTAATTCCACTTCTGTTTGTTTAAGGACTTTCTATACCGTCTCCCAAAGAAGCTGCACCAGTTTACATTCCCACCAGCAGTGTAGCAGAATCGTTTTTCTCCACAACCCCGCCAGCCCTTCTCATTTCCCGTTTTGTTGATGTAGACTATTCTCACAGATGTGAGATGGAATTTCAATGTAATTTAAATTTGTATTTTGTTATAGATGTTTGATATCAGTCACCAGTGACATGTGTGATGTGCAAATATCTTCACTCATTTACTGGGCTGCCTGGTTATCCTTGTATAGTTTGCTTTTGATAGATAGAAGCTTTTTGGTTTCATGTAGTCCCATTTCTTTTTTGTTTTTAACTGTTTATAAATCATTTTTCTACCAATAATGATTGGAAATAAAAGTTACAAAAATCTCTGGAACATTAAATATATTAATTTTTAAGTGAGTAATAAATTGATCTAGAGCACATTTAAAGTTAGGTTTCATAAACATCTCACAACCCCCCACATTACTTGCAGAATCAACTGTTCTAAGTAACATCTTTACTCTTATTTTTATTTCCTATGAAGCTGAGTTTCCAAATACATCTTCAATGTGAAGGTCCTATAAAATTTCACTGATGTTTTCTTCTATAAATTTTAGAGTTTCTGGTCTAATATCCAGATCTGTGATCCATTTTGATTTGACTTTATGGTTTATGCATTATCTCTCTCTCTTGCACTCTCTGTGTTTCTCCTTGCCTCTCTGCTCTCTGCTTCTTTTGTTTCTGTCTATATCTAGAAGAGTCGTAATGGAGCAGTGAAGCAATGACAAATAAATAGATAAATAATGTTGAGAGAAAACTCTTTTCACCCTTATAAGGAAACTAGTGTGCCACAGTATCTAGTACTAGAAAGATTTATTTCAAGAATGTAACAAATCAATGTCACTCTACTACAAAAATACAGAAGATCCAACCAACATTACCATGTTATTACTACCAAAGATGCATTGATAAAGCTTAATATCCATTCATGTTTTTAAATTTTATTTACTTACTTATCATTGAATAGAGATAGAGAGAAATTGAGAATGAAATGGGAGATAGAGAGGGAGAAAGAGAGTCACCTGCAGCACTGCTTTACTACTCACATAACTCTCCCTCTGCAGAGGGGAACCAGAAGCTTGAAGCTGGGTGCTTGCACATTGTATCATTTGTGCTCAACCAAGTATGCTTCTGTCTAGCCCTCACTCATGATTTTCAAAAAAAAATCTCATAAACTAAGAATAAGAAGGAATACTAAGAGGACAGTGAAAAAATTTTCATTGAGTGTCATACATAGTAGTGAAATATTAAAAGCTTTCCTCCTAAAGCAGGGAACTATTTCCACTCTTATTAAAAAGTATATTGGTGGTTTTATCAAATTTAATAATGCAAGAAAATTATATTGAGAATACAAGTAATTAAATGAAAGTATCATTATTTGCAGATCACATGAATGTTCATGGAGAAAATTAAAAATTAAAGATAAAATATTAGTGACTAATTTAACAAAGTTTCTACATACATATCCAAAGTAAAAAAATTACTGAGGTCTGCATATGAATGACAAGTAATTTTGAAAACTCTCAAACAATTTAATTTGTAGTCAGATAAGAAGCAAATACTTAGGAATTAGTCTAATAAAATATATGCAATACTTTATACAAAAGTTATACTGTATTACTGAAATAAAGTTTAAAAGACAAGCTGAAAGAATCATCATGTCTGTGACTTGGAAGGCTTAATATAATTTTTTAATCTTTCTATTATAGCTCCAATAAAAATGCTAGGTTTTTATAAAAATTAATTAACTTAATTTTATATAGAAATTCTGAAAAATAAAAATAGACAAAAATTCGAAGGAAGTTGAACCACAGTTTGAAGACTTCTACTTGATACACAACCAAGATTATACATTTATAGAAATGAGGTTGGGTGGTGATGCATCCAATTAAATGTACATAGAACTATGCAAAGGACCTGCTCAAAGATCTAGGTTTGAGCCTCTGGCTCCCCACCTGCAGAGGGGATGCTTCACAAGCGGTGAAGTAGGTCTGCAGGTGTCTCTTTTTCTGTCTCCCTCTTAAGGACACAAAAGTCTTTTCATGTTATCAAATGAAATTTATGGTCATTAAATAAAGGAACTAACCCATGATGAGCTACCACTCCATGCTAGTAATATCAACTTTCCTACCTTGTTGGTGGGATATAAATTGATGTTTCCTTTAGAAGCCATTGGGCTGCATCTGCCAAAGCTGGATATATATCTATTTTGTGACAGAGCAATCTTACTCTTAAGTCTATACCCAAGAGAAAGAAAATATATACTTACATGTACACATATGTGCAAACACAGAAATACAATAGTTTTACGCAAAGTAGCCAAAACCTGAAAATAACACAAACATCCATTAAAAAAGAAGGTGCAAATAGTTCAGTTTTGTCATTGCATTGATAATAAATTGGGAAACAAATAAGGTTAATCTAAGGTGACCAGGATTAGTGGCTATTTTTAGGAATATTAACAGAGGAGAGACATATGGTGGGTTTCTGGGGTGATGGCAGTATTTAGTAATTTGGGTGAATAGTAATTACACAGATATATCCATTTTGTAACTATCCATCTGTAGATACAACTAACATTTATATACTTCATATATTTTACTTCATTGGAATATGTTCAAAAATAGAGACTTGAAAGTGCTTAAAAAGTGTAAATAAATCATTTAAGATTACTATGGTCAGGGAAATATCTAACTTGTAAACCTTTGGACTTACATGTCTAAAGCTCCCCATTCAGTACCCAGAATAATATGTACCAGAGGTCTGTGTGGCTTGCCCTCCTCTCTATCTCTCTCTACAGACACACACACAGAGAAACACACGTATATGCATATGCATACACACATATATGTATTATGAGATATACAAATATATGAGAGATATATAAGTATATAACATATATCATATACTGGTGATATATATACATATATACATTATATAGTCAATTTGTATATCTCATATGAAATGGGTAAAATAAATATTTTAATAAATGATGGACAAGGTTAGGTTGTGGTGCACCCGGTTAAGCACACATATTACAAAGCTCAAGGACCTGTGCAAGGATACCAGTTCAAGCCGCTGCTATCCTACCTGTAGGGGGTCACTGCACAAAAGGTGTTTCCCTCCACTCACAATTTCTCTGTCCTATCCAATAAAAGGGGAAAAAATGGCTGCCAAAAGGCTCTGAGGTCTCACGTTCCACCGTAAACCAGAACTGAACAGTGAGTGCTCTGTTCTCTCTGTCTTCCTGTATCTTTCTCTTTGTATATCACATCCTGGGGTGATGGCAGTATTCAGTAATTTGGGTGACTAGTAATTGCAAATAAACAAATAAACAAAACATTAAAACAGATTTAGAATAAAATAAGATGAGGACAACACTGGGCAACTTAGAAGTTACCGATATGTTGAATAGAGCAGTTTGAGTGGTGTGCTTGAGACGAATACCCGAGTGAAATGGGTTAATAGAAGTGGGAGGAGCGCAGGTAGGAGAATCCAATACTGCCTACTTGACAACTCTAATTGGGTTGCAAGGTCCTTCATGATCTTTCCCTACCTGGTCTATATACTCTTTTCTTCCATGATTCTAAAAATATTACTCTTTCTTGAGTGTAGATAACATAATGGTTATGCAAAGAGATACTCATTCCTGAGGCTCCGAAATCCCAGGTTCAATCCCCTGCACCACCATAAACCAGAACTGAGCAATGCTCTGGTAAAAAATAAATTAAAAATATTAAAAGAATAAATAATAAAAAATTACTCTTTATCCAAAACTATAAGACCTCTCTCTGTCATTTCTACATGGAAATAAGTCCAAAGAATTATACCTAGATTAAAATAACCTTCAACAGAACATATAATAAGCAGAGAAATGAATCTAGGAAGATGGCCTATAACATTGTTGAAAGGCTAGGCTCAGACCAGTATAGAGCAATGTTCTCAAATATTAATAAGTTTTAGAATTATTTGAAAAGAGCTTATTAAAATGCAGGTATCTGAGCCCCACTGTGCAGAGATTTCAACTCAATAGATCTAAGTCAAAGGCTAGATATCTGCGTTTACAATAAATGCCTCGCGTAATTCTGATGTTTTTATTCTACAAATATCTTATTAAAAGATGCTGAAATTTCATGTGCAAGGAGATAGGAATGCAAGTGAGGCAGAACTTCACTATTGGTTAAGTAGAATAGAATGAAAAATGTTCTTGTCTCTATTTTTCTTCTCTGTCCTGAAGGCTTCAGCCCTTTAAGTCCTTGGATGCAATGCTCTTCCCTTTCTATTATTATGAATTTCTTATGTAGCATAGGTTGTTTTAGAAAAAAATTAAAATTTGCTAATAGACCTCCTCTCTTTTCTCTTTACCCTTCTATTTTATTACCTCTACCTTCCCTCTACCCCTTCTCTTTTATCTAATGTCAATTCCTCCTTTTTAATTCTTTTCCTTTCGTACATTTTTTTCTCACTCTATCTTTTCCCCATTACTTTTTCTCCTCCTCTCTACTTCCCATCCTCATTTCCCCACCCTCACTAAATTCTCAGATAGAAAAGAGGAAGTTCCACCAGAATTCTAACTCTACGTACTGCATCTTCATGGTCAACAAACCCTATGCCATCACCTGTTCAGTGGTGGCCTTCTACATCCCATTTCTCCTCATGGTGCTGGCCTACTACCGTATTTATGTCACAGCTAAGGAGCATGCCCACCAGATCCAGATGTTACAACGGGCCGGAGCCTCCTCAGAGAGCAGACCTCAGCCAGCAGACCAGCATAGCACTCATCGTATGAGGACAGAAACCAAAGCAGCTAAGACCTTATGTATCATCATGGGTTGCTTCTGCCTCTGCTGGGCTCCATTCTTTGTCACCAATATCGTGGATCCATTCATAGACTACACGGTTCCTGGGCAGGTGTGGACTGCTTTCTTATGGCTTGGCTACATTAATTCTGGGTTGAACCCTTTTCTCTACGCCTTCTTGAATAAGTCTTTTAGACGTGCCTTTCTCATCATCCTCTGCTGTGATGATGACCGCTACCGAAGACCTTCCATTCTGGGCCAGACTGTCCCCTGTTCAACCACAACCATTAATGGATCCACACATGTTCTAAGGTGAGTGCTTAGGAGCTTAATAGATCTTATTTATTTGCATGACTCAGAAATGATAATTCTACACTTCCAGTTTTCAGGGAGGTTATTCTTGGGAAACTGTACAGTACTTGCAAAGGTTATTGAAAATTCTGCCTTGATCATGAGTAGAGGGCAAGGCTCTAGCTACAGAATAAATTGACCTTTGGAATGTTCTGTGACCCTGGGCAAGTCACTTAACCATTCTGAGCCCTAAAATCATATTTAAATTTGATATCATCATCACTGTATCTGTATCACAAGAGTTTTGTGAGGATCAAAAACAGCTAATATAGGCAGAATCCTAAATACGTAGCCTGACATCTGGTAGTCACTTACTAATTCTCACCTACTATTATTTAAAGGTAATTAAAAGCATAGTCATTAAGGTAAAATGCCGGGGGCCAGCCCCAGCAGATCTCAGGGGTCCTAAAGGAGGAGGGGCATCGGCACGGATGAGGAAGAATGAGAGACATGTCAAGTGCTTCAAGAGCAGGAGAGAGAGAGGCACCTCTGCCATACTCAGGCAGAACTTGATTTTATAGTCTCATAAGGCTTAGATCATTGAAACAAAAATCATCAAGGTATAGATTACTAAAACAAAAATCACCAAGGCTTTGGTCACTAATACATAAATCATTAAGGCTTTGATTATTAATACAAAAATCACCAAGGCTTTGATCATTAAAACAAAAATCATCAAGTAAGAACAGCACAGGTAGGGAACACCTCCTGCTTTGTGGAACATTCACATTCCAGGGGCACTTTTCTCCCTAGAGATCACATCACAGTTTCTATATCTTTTGTTATTCCTGTATCTGTGTGCTAGGCAGATGTCCTATTGATTAAGATTGATATTCTTTTTTTATTTAAGAAAGGAGACATTAACAAAACCATAGGACAGGAGGGGTACAACTCCACACAATTCCCACCACCCGATCTGCATAACCCACCCACTCCCCTGATAGCTTTCCCATACTCTATCTGGGAGTATGGACCCAGGGTCGTTGTGGTAAGATTAATATTCTACCTGTATGTTTATGCCATTTTCTTGCCCCTATGCATCAGAAGCCATGGTTCATAGAAAGTTCAAGCTTGTTATGTTTCTAGGTTCCTTAAACAAATTGAACAGCCCATTTTTCATAAAATCTGTTCCATTGTTTGATCAAGGAGTTTTGTTTTGTCCCTTACTGAGAAGGCACCAAGGTGGTGCTGACCTGGCTAGCCTCTCCATAAAGTTAAGTTCTCTAGCTGGAATCCATCTTTTGTGTATGCACTATGTGATGTAGGTTCTCATGTACTATTCCGTTATAAGGAAGTGGAAGCATAGTGCTGGATGGTAGATTAAAAGGTCTATTGTATCTAGGCAGGTACCATAACTTTCTATTTATTAATTATGCTATCTAAGGTGGCCCCTCCACTGTGGGAACCACCAATCTTTCTCTGTATTTAAGAGAGAATACTAAAAGAAGTGCTGTAGATAAAGGGGGAAACAATTTTTCCTATTGCAGCCTCCTGAAAAAATTCTGAATTCTGCTTGTTCCATTATGATCAATCTTACAGAGTGGAGTGCAGGTTTTGTCATTACTTTTGTTGTTGGTCAGGCTCTGAGCCTGGCCATAGGTAATTAAGACCACATAGAGCTTAATCCAAAACCCTATACATGGCAAAAGGCAAGATGGTTTCATTTTGGCCTGGAGAGTCCAGTCGTGCTGAACTTCCTATGAAGCTGGTACTATGTCAAGCATCTCACATAACAGCACCTGCACCAATAAAACAGACTTTTACTCTTAGTGTCATTACTAACCATTTTTATAATTGCTTTTGGCTTCCCTATTCTCAGTTGCAACAAAAAGAAGATGATGTTATGCATCTCAAAGTTTGTGACAAGTAGGACCAATGTATTCATGTAAAGCCTAATGCATAATACTACTCATAATATTATCAATATAAGTAGATACAGTAATAATTGCATTTTGCCTGATACCTTAGTCATATAGTAATGCAAGCTAAAATAAATAGAAATATAAATATGCAACAGTGTAACAAACAATATAATGGAAATGTAGACAATCTCAAATGAGAATGTGAGTAGGAAAGAAGCTGTTTTACTAAAGAAAATCAGTGATAGCTTTGATGAATCTTAAATGAATCTGAGACTTAGAGAAGATATTAAGGATGGTCCCAGGTTGAGAAAAACAACAAAAGGAAAGTAGAACATGTAAGAACATGGAAAGGCTAATGTCTTCTCCAAAGCCACATAGATATTGCTGGGAATGACTTTGGACTTTGAAATCGAAGGTCCACTGGCTAGTTATGATTCCCTTTTCCAAACTGAAAATTCCCTTGCTACTCTGAAAATCCACATTTGTCAAGTTGTCAAGTATATTCATTTTATAGCAAACAAAAATTTATCAACATCTTTTTTTTTTTCCTTTGCCCCATGAAGCCATGGAATTTCTGAAAAGCAATTCCTCTTTTGAGACAAGCATTTAATTTTTCTGATGATGACAGTGTTCAGCTGCTCTGGCATCTGAAAATCGGGGATTTTTCATTTGCATTTGTAAGAAAAGAAGAAAATAGGAATCACCATTAAATATAAGTGCTTTGCCTCGGAAGCATAAACTCAGTTTTCTATCAATGTGGGCAGATTTGTAGCTATTGCCTAGTATAGTGTTGAAAGTCCATCTTTGGAAGGGCCTTGAAGAATATTCCTTTTGGCTAATATGCTCTCCTGACTATCATGTCTTAGCTAGTGTCATAGAAAGAATTCATCCATAAAGTACAAGAGCTTCTGTGTGGGAGCCAGATAGGTTTTTAGCTATTTAATCTAGTAGTTGCCCAAGTACAAAGTGTTGACAGTTTACAGAGTAAGTTCCCACAGTCTGCTAAGTCACTTGTTTAGAACTGGGTGACCTTTTGCCATAGGCAAAGACTATGAAAGAGTTTGCAAGTTTCTAAAGCAGCCCTAGAAAAACTTCACCCTAAACTATTCTACCCCTGCTACCTTTGGAAATCTGCTTGTGATTGTAGAGCATTTTAGAGATGGTTTGTGGCTATATGTTCTTCATGCTTGATTGCTTATATTTCTTCATGAGTTGCTAAGAAGTATAGGAGATTTACCTGAGGTATTTTGCTATGGAGGTAATCACATATGAATGAGACAGCCTATACATTGAAAAGACTATTAAAAACAGAAGCCTCAAGACAGTAACCTTTACAAGGACAAGAATTCCACCTGTCTTAATCATTGCTATACTTCACATATGCAATATGTTACCTAGTGCATAGTAGGAACTTCGATTATTGGACAGGGGAGATAGCATAATGGTTATACAAAAAGACCTTCCTGTTTGAGTTACTAAGGGTCCCAAGTTCAATTCCTAGCACCACCATTAAACCAGAGCTGAGTAGAACTTTGGTAACAAAAAGTTATATTCATGTGTCAATAAGCTAAGAAACCATACAATTAATTCTCCAAATCAAGTACATTAACACTAGTTCAGAAAATTCACATTTTCTTTAAAAGTCGAACAAGTAGGTTATCAACAAATTCAGATGAACCTAAGAAATACAAGATCCTAACATTAGCTTTTAATCTACTAATTCTATTCCCAGCTTCAATAGCCATAATTAACACTACTCTAGTGATCTTTTCAATACTAGTATTCATTAAGGCAAATACATAGATTGATCTCCTTTTATGCAACATAAATAAGAATCTTTTCTATGTAATTTTCTGTACCTCACTTTCCATCCCATATCAATGTATTTTAGTTATCAGTTCACCTTAGAACATAAATATCTCATTTCATTTAAATGATCCATATTTTTTCTTACTAAAAATACATATTAAAGTGCATTTCATTACATCCCAGTAGTAGCTATGTAGGTGTTTCAAATCATTTTCTATTACAAAATGTACTGTTTTCAATGCTACTGAACACATTTCTTTGTAAATACGCCAGCTAGGTACCCAAAGTTAAATGGCTTGATTTGCATACATATGTGCATTTTAAAATGTTATGTTTGCCATACAATTGACTTCATGAAATGTCATGTTGATTTACATTTTTATAAGCAGGGTGTTTCTATCCCCTCTGCTCATCAACACTAAATATTAGGCATCTTTTATTATCTTGTTAATTAGAAAAGTAACTGCCATTTAATTTGCATTTCTAAGGTAATTTGACAGGCTGAATTTCCTTTAGAATAGGCAGTAAATATTTGGCAAATTAAAGCATCAATAACTAATTTAAAGTTACTGATATATAAGTTCACCCTCACATGAGCTGCATCTTTGTATAGTTGGTGCTATGTAACAACTTTGTTTGTTTCTTATTAATATCTAGGTATTCTTTACTATATTCTGAATATTAATACTCTATTTTTCTGAACACTAATTCTTTTTAAAAAGTTTTATTTATAAAATGGAAATACTGACAAGACCATAGAATAAAAGGGGTACAATTCCACAAAATTCCCACCACCAGAACTCCATATCCCTTGAAAGCTTTCCTATTCTTTATCCCTTTGAGAGTATGGACCCTGAATCATTAAAAAAAAAAAAAAAAAAAAACCTATGCTTGCCTAGTTTGTTTTTCAGAGCACTGCACAGTTCTCGCTTATGGTAGTGAAGGAGATTGAACCTGAAACTTCAGAGCTTCATACATGAAAGTCTTTTGCATAATCATTTTGCTATCTCCCTTGCCTCTCTATGCTTGTTTTTTTTTTTTAACTCTGCTTATCTCTTTTCCATATAGACACTCCTGTACTGAAAATAGTACTCTTATTTGACATCTTACATTTGCTTCATTTTCCTTCCTGAGATATTTTCCAAATTAAATTTTCTAAACACCATATTTTCTTGGTTTTTCTCCTTGCTCACCAGAAATTCTCTCTTAATATTTCTGTCAGGTTCTCTTCTCTGTCTGATGGAAAAATGTTCTCCAGGTTTGGTTCCTGTTACTCTTCTCAAACTATATCTATACTTTGTGTTATCCAACCATCCATAACTAAAATATCACCTTTGTGCTATCAGTCTCTAATATCTCCACATGATAGCTGTCCTCTGCTTCAGACCACAAGATCCATTCTGTTTCCCATACAAACCCATCAGTACTATTAGGAACTTAAAGTATATATTGCAGAAACCTCCTGTATTTCACCTCAAAGTCTTCCCTATCTCTGTAAATGGAAACACCATTTCCCATGTTACTAAATTTAGGCAATTTTCTTTCCTTTTCTTTTCTTTTATTTATAAAAAGAAAACATTGACAAAACCATAGGATAAGAGGGGTACAACGCCACAAAATTCCCACCACCAGAACTCTGTATCCCATCCCCTCCCCTGATAGCTTTCCTATTCTTTATCCCTCTGGGAGTATGGACCCAAGGTCATTGTGAGACACAGAGGTGGAAGCCCTGGCTTCTGTAATTGCTTCCCCGCTGAACATGGGCATTGACAGGTCGATCCATACTCCCAGCCTGAATTTAGGCAGTTTTCTATGACTTCAAGGGAAAACTAATATCTTAGCAGGCAGACTTAACCAATTGACTGGTCTTGGCAATATGATGCTAAATTGAAACTATGGCTTCCACACAGAATAATAGGGAATAATAGTCATAAGATATTGAATGCATTCCTAATAGAAGCAAGAATGAAACAAGAATGCAGTCATCTCTACTGTTCAGCCAGCTTTGTACATGCAAAAAACCATAGACACCTTACAGAGTATTTGCCAAAAGTAGATTATCAAATGATCAATACCTTTTGTTGAAGTTTTTTCATTCTGTTCTTTGAGTTTATGAGAAATAAAATACCCCATGTTGAAAATTTCCTTTCTTATACTCCATAGACATCCTAAAATGTGTAGAGGATTTGATTTACAACCTAAGAGTCATGCTGAGGAGATCCAGTTCATGACAACACTCTGAGATTGTGGTGCATTTTTGTCTTGTTGTCTTTTTGAGAGTACGTTTTACTTCACTGTATTAATATAGAGACAGGCCAGTTTGGTGTCAGCAGTTTAGGTTCAGTAACTCTCCTAAGCTTAGTCTTTAATATTTGTAGCACTTTGACTTACATGACACATAATTAGCCACCTAGCAGATGGCTAGCCAATGAATTAAAATATGGACCTTCTTAACTGGATGTGAATATTCAGACTTTACTAAGCAATGAGCACAGAGTAGCAGAGATGTGGCAGTTTGTGTTTGTTTCTTGTTAACTAAGGGTTTTCTTTGGGAGCATCAAATTCATGATCAAAATAGAAGAAGCCATTTGGTTGACTGATGAAATTTTTCTACATATGTAGGTCATGTGGTCTTTTAAAAATCGTTTATTTTAGAAGACTCATAATGTCATTATATAGGCAATGAATTCTAAGAGATTCACAGTTTATGTAAACTGATTACCAGTAAATTTGGCACTGATTTCTCAATACTTGTCAAAACCTTAGTCTGGTCATATAACTATGTTTTCCCCATCTATCAATACATGCTAATCTTATTAAAGTCATTTTTTTCACTCCAGAAAACATAATGGCAGGATAGGAAATAATAGTCATAAGATATTGAATACATTCCTAATCAAAGCAAGAATGAAACAAGGATTGTCATCTCTACTGTCCAGCCACCATTGTACATGAAAAAACAGATGACATAAAGGAGATATATGAGATATAAAAACTGGAGAGAAAAGCAACAAAATTATCATTTTTAGAAAATATTATTTATTTATTATTGGGTAGAGACAGAGAGAAATTGAAAGGGGAGGGGAAGATAGAGAGGGAGAGAGACAGAGAGACACCTGCAGATCTGCTTCACAACTCATGAGGCTTTCCCCTTGCAGGTGGGGACCAGGGTTTGAACCCAGGTCTTTGTGCAATGTAGTATGTGCACTTAACTAGGTGCACCACCACCTGGCCCCAAAATTATCATTTAAAAAAATATTATCTTCTCCCTGAAAACTTTAGAAACTAAGACATTTTTATAAGGACTTCTAGATGCAAATAGACATAACATTCAGCATTTGCTAACTCTCAAATATTAGAAATAATCAATCATGATTTGAATTAGAAAAAAATAACTAGAAAAATAGAAGCAATAGTAAAGTTATTTAAAAAATGTAAAAGAAAAGTGAAAGAATTTTTTATAAGGGAAAGAACAAGGATACTGCTGAGAGTTCATTGTGACTGGCAGAATAAATTGCTATAAAATCCAAATATTTCTTTTCAGTGTGGGAGAGATAGATCGCTGGATAAAATACAATTCACAGGAGTCAAGCTGAAGTCTCAGAACTACATGGGAGAGACTATGGCAAAAGAAAACTATGGTTCTATGGTGTCTCTCAGTTTATCTAAATGAAAAAGTGGTCTTGCACAGTGAAATTCTGCTTGCACAAGACCCAGTTAACCACAGAAACAAAAGATAATATTTCTTTTGAGATTATAGGAAACTCATCAGAAGTTAAGATTACAAGACTTGATGTATTAAGTTCTGAAGTTTGAATCACTGTATTAGTGCAGTGTGAGCACCTCAGGTGCTGAGCACTAGGTAAGAGGCAATAGATAAAGGATGAATGAGAGTTGGTATCTCACTGAGCTCACAGTTGAACTAAGTGAAAAGAGACAGCTAAGCAACTAATCACAGTACAGTGGACATCCTTGCAGTTGTAAACAAAGCTAGTAGGAGCTGAAGGAAATGCAGCCCAGCCAAGAACTTTCTCATCATAAATTCTGACCTTCACCCTACTTGAGCCAGTGTAGTAAGGCACTTATTGCTTGACAAGTGTGCTCAATGGCTAGACAGGTCAGGGAATTTTAAAAAGTTTCCCATATATTAAGTTGAAATCTGTGTTCCTGTGATTTCTACCCACAGATTCCTTGGCAACAGACAAACCAGGCTTATCTGTTTATCAAAGCAGAATAACTTTTCTGTGTCTTTAATTATATGTTTCTTCTAAGGCTTTTCTTTAACTATCTAGATAGCCTAATTTCTTTCATTACTCTTCATGCAATTCTGTGGCTGTTTGGAGAACAAAGTGATCTCCCCTTATAGGGATCCATTGTTTCTATTTTTTCCTTGAACAATTTTTCTTTCAAAGAATAATGGTCAATAGAACCAAGACAGGGTTTGAAAAAAATGGCATTTTTGTCAAGTATAATAAACTTTGAGGTCAGGGGTTGATAGCATAATTGTTATGCAAAGAGACTCTCATGCCTGAGGCTTCAAAGTCCCAGGCTCAATTCCTGGCACCACCATAAACCAGAGCTGAGCAGTGCTCTGGTCAAAAAAAATTAAAACTTATTAATAAACTTTGAGAATCACAGTCTTGTACTATACTTCCATGGAACAGCACACCAGTGTGTGCTGTCATTGATTGTGCTTCAAAGTTGTGGCATATGCTACCTTAGATTCTCTTTAAGTCTATTAAAGGATATTAATTTCTAGCCAATGTTAACTGGCCAAAGTGGGAGAAAACCCTTCTGAAAGCTTGCCTCTACTTAGTCATTCTTCAGGTCAAGTGACTCTCCTCACTTGTGACCACACACAGATTGCTATCAGAAAGTCACATGGGTGACTGTTGTAAATTAACTTTAAAAGAGGTTAGGAGTTGAGGCTGCTTGTTGCGTGTGAAAGGATTCACAGCGGGAACTGGTTTAAACAATACAAAGTTTATTAGGGTGAAACAAGTAAAAGGCAAATAAGCACTATTGTCAAGGGTTAAGAGTATGCTAGGTCTATAAAGTCTGAATATAGTTATCAAAAGTTTATTCCCATGAGATAAACAATTCTCAGCTCTGGTAAAGGTTGCTCATGGCTGTAGAGGGGTCTAAAAGTTTACCAGCTAGTAGAGTCACACGTGTTCAGTTCCCAGGAAAGGTGGGCGTGAGGAATAACATCATTGCAAGACTGGCCAGCTCCTCATGGGGCGCGAGCGCTTCCACACTACGATCATCATCTCTGGCATTATGCTATTCCACTGCAGAATACTGTGCCCCAGTATGGTTCCGTAGCCCCCATGTCCACTTGGTCGATTCCAAATTATATTCCTCCATGAGGATAATTTCTGGAACCATCTGTTCCACCCCGGTTCCATGGCTGCCAGTTCTTAGCAACATCGCCCCGCCAGATATTCGTCGGGATGCGGCATCATCTAAGTTCATTTCCCACATCTACGCTTGACCGGATCTGCCAATATATGCGGATATCTTCGCCTACCCTGTCCAACGCTTGACCTCTCATCACCCAATCTGGTCCCCTATGCCTACACTGAACTTCTCTGTTCCAGACTCTTGGAAACAGAGTTGGCAGTCAGCTGAGGTAAAGAACAAACACCTCATCACAGACCCCTGCAAGCATCAACCCGGCTTTGACCTAGCACGTTATGATTGGGCCCTCCTCAATCGCTATCGAACAGGCCATGGCCGGTGCACCGCTATGTTCCATCGCTGGGGAGCCAGAGATGACCCGAACTGCCCCTGTGGCTACAGACAGACTATGACCCACATAGTCAACGACTGCCAACTCTCCAGATTCAAAGGAGGTCTCGAAACTTTACATCAGGCTCAACCTGACGCTGTTGACTGGCTACGGAAGAAGGGCAAACGCTAGAAGAAGAAAGTTCCCAGGAGAAGTAGCCATGGCAGAACCTGGCGCACCTCTGCCCCAAGATACTTCCGATCAGGAGAAGCAGCAACATCCAAAGAGAGGAAGTTCTGGCTGGCTGTACTTTTCTTTGTACACCAGCACAGCCTGGATCTGCCCACAGTCCCCCAAGCTCCTGTGCAGACCACTGCATACTCTGTCGCTAAGGCTGACGTCAGCACTGTATCAGGACTTCCATCCATGGTCACCGGTATTATACTGCTACTGTGTCACCACAGGTGACAAGTGACAGAAGCAGCCCTATTTAATTGTTTTGGCAAACTGATTCTGGAGTGCTTTGGTTTTTAGGTGAATGCCAAGCATCTTGCCAGTCTATATCCTACAGACCTAGTAAAGTACATGGAATATTGGGAGACATGACTAGGAGCTGAAAGAATACACTGCCTCTTTCTCTCTGGGCTAGTTGCCCTTTTGTTAAACTTTCTTTGTGCTGATAAGAACCAGATAATCTACAGCAGAGTAGGGACGTGGGGTGCTGAAAGTAATATTAGAACATATTTTCTCTATGTGAAATCCACTGAGGATTCCAGTTTTGGCTTCTTAGGTAAATAATCTCTTTCCTGCCTATCTTTGTGAAAATCAAATGAGATAATGGATGTGAAATTGCTTTGCATTTATGCAAAGCTCTGTCCTCATGGGAGATAATTATGTTATAAGAACATACTATTTATAAGTTAGGTAACACAGGGAGAAAATGCATGCAAAGTTTTGCTTTGAGGTTGATTTCTCTGCTCTCACACCAGGCTTTTATGCCTCCTCCAAGCACAGATATTTCTTCAAAGAATGCTTACCTAGTTTCTTAAAAGGCTGGTAACTTCTGCAAGCATTTCCAGAAGAACTTCTTACTTCTCTAATTTGACTATGATCTCCCTTTATCTGCTTTTCAATGACTCTGATAACTGATTTTACACTAACTTGAACATTTCCAAATGTTCACTATCTCGCCAGGTATATTCCAGCAGACACACTCCAAGTGTTCTCTAGTCATGTGTTATGAGTGGCTACTAGAGTAGAAAGCACCAATCTAGTATATTTCCATAGTCATCAAAAAATTCTGCTTGACAAAACAGCACTTGAATTGTGTGAGTGAATCTTCTCTCTGGAAATCAGGTGATCAGTACTTTAACTTGGACTTACTCTTCTCAAGGAAAGCTTAATAATAAATGAATCAACTCCAACTGGGTGTACTTTAAGTCTTAGAAGTTTCATGCATAATTTTGTCTATTTAAATGTGGAATCAGTAGGAGTGGGAAAAAAGAGGTAGAGATAAATGAAAGTGGGTGTGGCAAAGAGTATGTAGTTGTCAAAAAAAAAGAACGTTTGAAAAATTGGGGGGGCTATTGTTTACATAATTAGTGATTATCATAACTTATTTTTGTATTTATTTATTTACTTATTTGTTATATTACTTGCTTGTTATCCTTCTCGGCAGTCTGGTATCAAACAGGGGCAGGTAGCTCAGCTCTCCATTTTGCTCCTATAGTGTCTGTACAGTGTGGAACTTTGCTTGGTTAACATCTTAGAATTCAGGATGAGTAGATGCTCTTATCATACCTAATTGTCTGCCTGAACTGTGTTTAAAAGGTATTTGTGGAGAAGGAGGGTCAGGAGGTAGAGACTTGCACTCATAAAATTCCAGGTTTAATCCCTGACATTGTATATGCCAAAGCCATGTTCTGGTATCTGTCTTACTGAATAAATACATCTTTGAAGTTTTCTATTTATTGACTCTGGAATTTATTCTATTTATTAACCTGGAATAATGGAAAAAATACATGCTAGATTTTGATTTCTTTTTTATTCTTATTTTATTTATTTTTTTTCATTTTTATTTATTTTGGATAAGAAACAGAGAGAACTGAGAGAGAAGGACCTAGAGAGGAGAGAGACGCACACTGTAGCACTGTTTGACTGTCCCTGAAGCTTACCCCCTGTAGGAGGGAACCAAGCACGTGAACCCATGTCCTTGCCCATGTGTGTGCTCAACCAGGTATGCCATCATCTGGCCCCTAAATTTTAACTTCAGTGTCCCAGAATTTCCCTTTGAAATTAACATTTCATACTATGGATTGGAAGGTAGTTTATGGATGAGGAAAAAATTATGTTTGATTTAGTTTGAATCCTTGGACATAGTACTCTACTAATGTTGGAAAATTATTTGGTCTTCACCTTAAATTTTGAATGTTACAGTTGGATTTAACATTTACCTCATTGTTCTTCAGCAAAGTAGGCTTAATCTTAGTGACTCAAAGAGGGATGAGGATGATTCTCTCTTATTACCCCCAACCTGAATCAGGTTTGGCTGCATAATTTTCAGGATCATAGCAAAGAGAAAATGTGAGGCCTCTTGTTCAAAAGGCAGAAAAAAATGCTACATAAAGTATGAATATGTAAGCCCATTTACATTCACCCATGCCTTCTCTCATCCTGCCAAAGTGTCTATTTACTTTTGTCCTATAGAAAAACAAAATACAATTGTAAATTATTAGATTATTCACCAGTAATCTTTACATCATAAAATGCCAGCTTTAAATGCATACATGTGAGGGTTTAACTCATATGTAAAGTTGTCAAAATTATACAAATCAGGTGCTCTACTTCAGACACGTTTTATGTATTTTATCTACACCAGACAGTGCACAAAATGAATGCAAATGCTTTCACTTCACTTCTTGATATGCATGCCTTTGAATAACACCCTATGTTGAGATGAAAAGGAAAGGAAGCTATAGTTAGACCTTTCTGATCCTCTCTTCCTATGTCAGCATTTTCTATATATGGAATTGGTAAACACAAGAAAGCAACACATACAAGGCTTGGCAAAAGAGTTCACATGGACAATGTGTCTGCTTTGACATTCATGTGACCCAAGCTTGTACCCTAATCCCATCACAATGGAGAAAGTTTCAACACTTTGGTGTATTTCTCTGTCTCTTTTTTCATTATTTCTAAAATTTTTATTATCTTTTATTTATTTATTAGATAGAGACAGCCAGAAATTGAGAGAGAGGGGGTGACAGGGAAAGAAACAAAGAGGCCCTGCTTCACCACTCACAAAGCTTTCCCTTGCAAGTGGGGACCTAGGCTCAAACCTGGATCCTTGCACATTATAACATGTGTGTTCAACCAAGTTTGCCACCACGTGACCCTTCTCTGTCTCCTTCTATATGAAAAAAAAAATGTTGATCTGAACTAATGAAGTCCCAGCAATGACAACAATAATAACAACAAGAAAAGATGGGGTAGGTAGTATAATGGTTATCCAAAAAAAAAAAAAAAAACACTCTCATGCCTGAGACTCAAAGTCACAGGTTCAATCCCCTAGATCATTGTAAACTAAAAATGAGCAGTACTCTGGTAAATTAATAATAAGAAGAAGAAAGAAAGAAGACAAAATGATTCCTTAGAAGTTCCTATTTCTGAGCACTGCCCTCCTTCTGTACTGGGCAAATTCTAGTTGAGATGGAAAATGTAGCTTCTTAGGGCCACTAAGGTACAACTTACTCAATATACATGTGTTGATATGAAATGTGAACAGAGAAGTCCAGTGGACCCATGATTTGTGAACATGCATGTCTCAGAAGCTGCCACAGAGGTGGTAGCTGAAGGACAAATGAGCATTTCATACATAGAAAGTCTGTGCATATGTGACTGTCCCATGCAATGGGATAGTCAGGCACCGTGGTGTGCACACAGATTGGATATATCCCTTCTGACCTCATGTGTTGCTTCACAGTCCCTATAGACTTACAAGTACTAAGATAAAGCTAATAAGAATTTCAAGGGGGTTGAGGGAGACAACTCAGTATATTAAAGCACCAACTTACTTGCCTGAGGCTACAGAATTTCAATCCCCAGCACCACCTTATACCAGAGCTGAGCTGTGCCTTATGTCTCTCACCCCCTATCTAGGAAAAACGTCTGAGAGCCATGGGATCATGCGGGCATGGAAACCCAGTAAAGCCCTAGAAGAAAGGAAAAAAATTAATTTCTAGAACCAGACAGGCAGATATCTCAGCAATTTATGCAACAAAACTGAGCCCCGTGGTGGTCTAGTGGTTAGGGTTCAGTGCTCAGCAATTTATGCAACAAACCTTCAGGCCTGAGACTCAGAGGTGCCAGGTTCAATTCCTGACACCACCATAAAGCAGATATGAGCAGTGTGCTTGTCAGAAAAGAAAAGAAAAGAAAAAAATAATAATGTATTTTAAGATAGCAGTGAACAGAGCATTCAGTCACACTCTAGATTCTGTTAGCAGCTGATCCTATTGCCAGCCCTTCCCCTAACCCTACCTATAGAAGCTTTTAAGAAAGCTTTAATCTTAGAGAATCACACCAGCAAAACAGTGACAAGAATAACATCAGAAGAGTTCTACCACATTCTCAGGGGTAGAAGAATTACTACTGTTTGCAGAAGGTGCCTGCCCTTCAAAATCAAAGTAATCAAAAGCGAACAAGTCTGCCCTCTAAACTGCTCACTTACAGGCTGGGGTGCTGAGATCTCAAGATGATCCCTTCTGTTGAGACGTGCTATCAGGGAAAAGTTCCTGTCACTAGCTTAAATGGAGGTGAACTTTAGTACTTAATAAAGGAGATGCTATGCAGTGCCTCAAAATGGCTCTAAGTATTTCAATTCACACACCTGGTTTTCGTGGTTCAATGTGACTAAACTGTTCTGGATCCCTAATTTACCCATTGGTAATATGAAGATAATATCGGGACCCACCTTCCAGAGCATTTAGTTTTAATTTTTTAATAGTTATTTATTTTACTTGATAGGACAGAGAGTAATTGAGAAGGTAATAGAAAATAGAGATAGCTGCTCCAGACACTAGTGAGACATCTACATCTTCACCACTCATGAAGCTTTTTCCTACCACTTCCCACCACCGCTACACACACACACACACACACACACACACAATGAGAAAATGAGAACTGGGGCCTTGAACACACACACACAATGAGAAAATGAGAACTGGGGCTTTGAAACAGGGTCTTTGTGCATAGTAATGTGTGTTACTCAACCAAGTGAGTAACCACTCAGTCGCCAGGGCATTTGTTACAATTACACATATGTTCAGAACCAAGCCCAGCTACTATAATAGAAAAAGCCGTCAGTGACTGGAAGCTACTGAAACTGTTACTAAAATTGCATATATGATACTGTTCATATCTTGGTTAAACATCCTTCATCAATTCTCCTGCTATTTCCTCAGCTCTGTGATAAGCACTTCTTGAGAAATAAGTCAATAGAAATCTCTGCATTCTGAACACCACTCCTCAAACTAAAAATACAGAACTCCCTTTGCTAGAAGAAAAGGCAGAGAGGAATAAAATTAATCACACTGTTTATAAATAATTGTTTAAGCAACATGAGACAAAATTTGTTTCCTGGGTACCGCATGCCCTGTGCTGAACAGTTGGAATCATTGTTTTAGATATTACTTTTAAATTACCTCTAGGAATTTCTTTGAGCCAGTATAAATGTGCTAACCTTGTCAAGCAAGTTAGGTACATTCTGTGTAGGTTGGTTTTCCTATTTGCTTCACAAGTTCCCTCACTGTTAAGATATTAGGGTTTTGTGATCCAGCCCTCTAAGAGATAAGTAGGTATACCACCCTGCAGAGTGAGGCTCCAGACACTAGCCAGCTCCACAGATGGTTTCTTTCAGGTCAGAAGTAGAGGGAATGGTATGTGCCCTTATCATTGACTCTGACTACACACCCAAGTCACCTTGAACTCTGAATAAATGTCAGAGCCCAGGTGCCATCTACAGAGCCTGGTTGAATGAGTCTGAAGAAATCATAAATGCATGTGTTTTAGGAGTTCCAACGAGCAACAGGGGTGAACACTGCAGGTATGGAGGAAAGAGCAAGAAACCTACCTACTAATCTGTTACTGATAGCCAAGCAGCCTTTATTTCTCTCAGCACCAATAAAATAAGAGCACTAAAGGAGATCATACTTTTGGTTAAATCTAGCTCCACAGCTTAGATAGCTGAGATGTTAGGAGTCTAAACCAGGAGGCCCATGCTGGTATCTGGAGACACTTCAGGCTGTCACAAACAGTAGGCATTTTCTGGAAAACACTTTCAACCCAGCCTAGGTGCTCTTCCCAGGTCCTCTTCCACCAGTGTTTTGCAGAAAAATGAGAAAATTTATACATATACCAACAACTGTGCTTACTATAAACCATTAATCCCCCCTAGTTAAAAAAGAATCTTGCAGCATTTGTAATCAAATTGCTTAGTCATAAAATGAATCAGTCATGAAAAACAGAGGCCATGGATGCTTCTAAACACCTCACTATGCACATCCTTCCCACACAACAGACAATTTTTAGACCCCCCAAGCCTCAAAATAGTACCTAGATTAAACAACCTGTTTTAAGTCAGTCTTCTGGGCTTTGCAAAGTAGAACCTCCTTACCACTGGCTTGGAACACAGCAAGAGGGGTATTCTTTTTTTTTTTCCTTTATTTTTTATTTATAAAGTGGAAATATTGACAAGACTACAGGATAAAAGGGGTATTCTAACAATGTAGGAGTGGGGTAGGGGGGGTTGTATGTGCTATTGTCTGCCCACTCCAGTGCAATCACTACACCATTAGGCTCATCTTAAGCCTACTCCATCTTGTCTTAAATCAAGATAGTAACTGGGAAGACCCCAAAGTTCTATAGCAAGCAATTCATGTTGCTTCTGGTAAGAAGGGTCCTGAACTTGTGTGGAGAGAGTACCAGCAGTAACCTTGCAGATAAGCCCTTTCCACAAGGCAGACTCCATGAGTGTGTTCTCTTACAATGTGTACTTGGCAGGGACACAGCCCTCTCAATTTAGTCAGAGCAGCTGTTCAGGAAGGAATCATCTCCAAAGCACACTAAGAGACTCACCAGAAAAGCATACTCCCATGTAAATGTGTGCTTAGTCCATAACATAATGATGTAGTTCCTTGGAGCATAGATAAGGTAAAATCCTACATACAACATAAACAAACCAGAGTGGGGTGGGGAGATAGCACAGTGGCAGCACACCTGAGAACCCAGGTTCAATCCCAGTACCATCATTTTCTAGAACTGAGTAACTGACAATGCTCTAATCTCTCTCTCTCTCTCTCTCTCTCTCTCTCTCTCTGTGTGTGTGTGTGTGTGTGTGTATGTGTAACTGAGCAATGTTCTAATCTGTGTGTGTGTATGTGTGTGTGTGTAACTGAGCAATGCTCTAAACTGTGTGTGTGTATGCCTGTCTGTCTGTCTGTCTTTCTCCCCTCATGAAAATTAATAAATATTTCTAAAAGAAACAAAGTGTGTCTGGAAGAGGGAAAACATCATAATTTTATTTGCAGACTTCATGGCACATGAAGAACAATGGCAGGAACCAGGGATATTGAACTTAGAGCAAAATGACTCAGGCCATATATATTATTTTTACATATCTAAGGACTGTCTTAGTAAATATAGGTATAATGTGTTCTGTATAATCTTAAGAAAGAGAGAGCTAGGAACAAAGATTAATATTTTAAGAATGCAAGCTAGAAAGCAAACTGTTTCTAAGACTTGTGAGAGCTATGGTGGCTATCTTTGGGAGGTGAGAGAGTGAGGAGGATACAGAACTTTGGTGGTGGGTGTGGTGTGGAGCTGTATATTGTAATTGTACAGTCTCATAATCTATCACTAATCACAAAAAAAATTACAAAAAAGAATGCAAGCTAAAACATCCTTAAATAGTAAGAGTACCTTACTAGGGATTTCCTAATAAAGAGGTGAGACTGAATGAGTTCAAGTGACTTAGAAGTACTGATTGACCATCAGTGACTGGAAGAATTGACTGATCATTAATCAACATGGCTGAAGAAGTGATGGGAAATGGAAAAAGATATCCTAAGATTATTCCTTTGTAATGGTGTAACTTACAGAACAACAAAGTACTCCTACCTTCTTTGTTAATGCTACTTCCAATGCTGAACATTATGCTTTGGTTGAATCTTTTTGGGAAAAAATAATGTTAATGGGAAGAATGCAACAGAAGTGATATAGTCAGTTTCAGGAGCCGATCTTCATGACTCTGGCTAGTATGAAGTGTTAACTTACTTAAGGAAGAAATTCATTCCTGAGTTCTGTGGATGTTCAGTGGTAGTTGCAAAACTCACTTGATGTCCATGACTCCACTTGAGGAAAATATCAGACCCACCAATTAGGATGCATTTTTGTCATTTGAGGCTTTCCTATAAAAGAAATGACTGTTTAAATATTTGTAGGGAGCAAAAGACCCTAGATCACAGCTAAAAGGACACCTCCCCTTCAAGCTGTTTTTAAGTTCTTCCTCCTTGACTTAGGCAGTTAGGTAGGACCAGGATTTAGAATTCTGGGAGGAAGAAGGTAAACTTCAAATATAGGGGGAAACATAATAATAATAACATAATTTATTGTTATTGTTAATAGCTTAGAACTTGATATCTGACAGACCTCAGTTAGACTTCAGGCCCTGCCACTTTGGAGCTGTGTGATCTGGGGCAATTTAGTTACCTTTCACTGCCACCCCCCCCACTTTTCTTTTTATTGTCTCATGTGGGTTAAAGATAGCGTACATAGAGAGCCCGGAACACAAGTAACTGTGTTCTCATTATCAGAACCATCATTTTATTAGTCAGAAAGACAGGAACACAAATTAGCAGGAATAGCCTCTTCTTCTATTTCTGGAGCACTACTTCATTGTCGGAATCAAATCTGATTTAGTATCAGATTCTCCATCACATCATCCAGAACAGAGATAGGATAGATCCTGAGCAATGTATTCCAGAGGAGAAGAAAAAGTATTTCTACTTTAAGGGGAGAGGATATATGGACAAAGGAACAACACAGGAAGTCCTAGCTTCTATCCTGATAGAACTGATCAGAGGTCATTTCCAGTGATGAGTGAGAGAACGCAGTGAAAGGTGCTGTTAATGTAAACAATCTGAGTATGTTCTGGGTGATTTTCAACCGCAAAGCCAAGAACCAGCTTGTCAACAAACTGATTTCTGAATTGTCCTTCCTCATTTCCATGCCTATTTCAAGTTATTTTTAACAAGTTTCTTGGAAACATTTCACATTTAGGGTTGTTCTTGGAGAGCTTTTTGCTCACTAAGAAATGGGTGAATCTGTATTTTGATAAACCTGACAAACAAATATATCTGGTGCTTTTCATATTCCTTTTATCCTTTTCAGTTTAGACTTATTTCCCAGGCTGACTAGTATAATTAATTTTCCCTTTAGAGATATATGTACACATATGTTTATCTTTCTTTCTTTTTTCTTTTTTCTTTTATTTATATAATGGAAACACTGACAAAACCATAGGATAAGAGGGGTACAACTCCACACAATTCCTACCACCAAAACTCTGTATCCCATCCCCACCCCTGATAGCTTTTCTGTTCTTTGAGCCTCTGGGAATATGGACCCAGAGTCATATGGGGTGCAGAATGTGGAAGGTCTGGCTTCTGTAATTGCTTCCCCGCTGAACATGGGCATTTACAGATCGATCCACTCTTTCTTTCTCTCCTCCTTTCTTCCTCTCTCTCTTTCTTTCTTTCTTTCTTTCTTTCCCTCCAGGATTATCACTTGGGCTCAGTGCCAGCACTATAAATCCACTACTTCTGGTGGCCTTCTTCTTCTCCTTCTTCTCCTTCTAAATCCACTACTTCTGGTGACCTTCTTCTTCTCCTCCTCCTCTTCCTCCTCCTCCTCCTCCTCCTCCTTCTTCTTCTTCTTCTCCTCCTCCTCCTCCTCCTTATTCTTATTCTTATTCTTCTTTTTCTCCTCCTCCTCCTCCTCCTCCACTCCTCCTCGTCCTTTTTCTTTTTCTTCTTTTATTATATAGGACAAAGAAAAAATTGAGAGGGAAAGCAGAAGATAGAGAGAGGGAGAGAAATACTACTGCAGCTGTGCTTCACAACCCCACACAGGTGGGGAGCCAGGGGCTCGAACTGGGATCCTTGTGCAGGTCCTTGTGTATCATACTATGTGTGCTTAACCTGGTGTGCTACCTCTTGACCCCTCACATATATTTCTATGAGTAACTGTCATATATAATAGCCAGAAGACTTAGGAACAGTTTGGTGTGATTTATTGGTCTAAGCCTTATCAACTTTTCTTTTTTCACTATTGTCTTAGCATCTCCTGTTTTCTGAAGTTTGGTTTATATGCCAGACATTGAGATAAGCTCATTACACATGTCTATGACATAGATATTGTAATCCCCCATTTTACTGATAGGGATACTAAAATTCAGAGAGACTAGACAATGTGGCCAGTATCTTACAACTGGTGAGGGATAGTGCTAGACTTTCACTACATCTTCATATCATTTCAGCTACCTTACTGTTAATCAATAATATATACACCTTGCTAGTTTACTGAAACCTCTTCAGAGAGTGCAGGACTTTCTGGTTCTAAAAGGCAGGAAGGGCTTTGGCAGTGACCTGATGAGCTAACTCAGCAAATATTGTGTTGGTCTGTCCTGCAATTTTTTCTAGTAGACAACTGTTCATCTCTTCTCCTAAGTCAAGGCATTCTATTATTTCGGTAGCCCTAGTTGTTGTGGAATGAGTAGAAATTTTATTTATTTATTTATTTGTTTATGAAATGGAAGTATTGACAAGACGATAGGATAAGAGGGGTACAATTCCACATAATTCCTACCACTAGACCTCGGTATCCAATCCCCTCCCTTGAACGCTTTCCTATTCTTTGTCCCTCTGGGAGTATGGACCCAGGATCATTATTGGGTGCAGAAGGTGGGAAGTCTGGTTTCTGTAATTGCTTCCCCAGTGAACATGGGTGTTGGCAGAATGAGTAGAAATTTTACTCCCTTGCATCATGGCATTATAAAAGCTTAGTTTTATAGCTGGAAGGGGAAATAAGAAATTTGGACAATTCAATTCAATGTTTTATTTTGTTTTTTGTCAAGTGTGGAAAATTCTTTATTCAACTGAACTCTTAGAAGTATGAACAATAAAAGTAGGGCTTTTTTTTTTTTTTTTAGATTTCAAGGCTATCATTTGCCAACCATTTATCATCAGTGTCAGTCACCAAAACCTCAACTAAAGTCTTGTGCCCACCTCACATCCCTATATTCAATACCATAGTTCTCACAAAATTAAAGACAATTTGGTTACCATTGTTCTTAGAAAGAATAGAACTTTCTTGATGAGAACAGGTGTTCATATGGGGAATGTGTGTATAGGAATGTGACCTTTCATACCTCCCCCCCAAACGCACACACACATACCCAATGTCTCCTAAGGACACTGCATGAGTTTATTTGTTAGAAGTTTTATTTACTTATTTATTTATTTCAAACAACATGAGTGTGCAGAAATACAACACATAGTGTTTGTGCAAAAAGATTTTATTGCCTGAGGTTCCGAGGTCCCAGTTTCAATCTGTGGCATCACCATAAACCAGAACTGAATAGTTGCTTTGGTAAAAATAAATAATAAACAAATAAGTAAAAAATTTTGAAAGCTGAGATGGGGCCAGGTTGTAGCTTACTTGGCAGAGAGTGCATATTACCATGTGTGAGGATCAATCCCACAGTCCCTGACTGCAGAGGGGAAGCTTCAGTACTGCAAGTATCTCGACTTTCTGTCTCTGTTTCCTTCTTTCTCTCTTTTTCTCTTTGTTGCTCACCCTTTATCAGAAAGAAAGGGGGAAATGGGTGACACAACAATAGCTTTGATGGCCAAAAGATAAATAATTTTTTATGGTAAATCACTGAGGTAAGTCACTTAACCCAATATTTTACAGAAAAAAAGAAAATAAATAAATTTAAAAACTGCTTTGTGTCAGCAGAACGATGACCAGAACCCACATAACAATCGGAATTCTTAGTCCATGTGACCCAGAAGGTGGTACAATGGATAAAGCATCAGACTTTCACTTATTTTATTTCTTTACTTTTTAATATTTATTTACTTATTTATTTATTCATTTTTGTTGCCCTTGCTATTATTTTATTGTTGCAGTTATTATTGTTGTTGTCATTGTTGGATAGGACAGAGAGAAATGGAGAGAGGAGGGGAAGACAGAGGTGGAGAGAAAGATAGACACCTGCAGACCTGCTTCACCACCTGTGAAGCGACTCCCCTGCAGGTGGGGAGCTGGGGGCTCTAACCAGGATCCTTATGCCAGTCCTTGTGCTTTGCGCCACGTGCACTTAACTGGCTGTGCTACCGCCCGACTCCCTAGCATCGGACTTTCAAGCATGAAGTCCAAAATTTGACTCTAGGATTGCATGTGCCAGAGTGATGCTCTGATTCCCTCTCCATTTTTATCCATTCTCTCCCTCACAAATAAATCTTAAAAAAAAACAATAAAATTAGAATAAAACCTTTAGCCCAAATTCTTACTTTTTTTGGTCACAAACCTAAAGTGATCTAAGAAGTGCTCTAGAAAGCACTTCTTAAATACAAAGGAGTTCCACAAATAAGATCTGTGTAATTAACCTCAAGGTAGCATAGTGGTTATGCAAAAGACTGTCCTGCCTGAGGCTCTGAGATCCCAGAGTCAATCCCTAGAACCACCATAAACCAGAACTGAGTAGAATTTTGGTCTCTCTATCTTTCTCTTTTTAATTAAAAAGAGATGTCTCTTTTTAATTAAAATAAAATTAATTCATTTTTTAAAAAGAGCTCACAGTTGAAGGTTAGCAATAATGTGTACACAGAGAATCATCTGTTTTGCTATGTGAGATCCTGGTCCCCACAGCACTTCAGGAAGTTATAATGCTATGGTCTATGGCATTTTCTACTTCTCTCTCTGTGTGTGTGTGTGTGTGTGTGTGTGTGTGTGTGTGTGTGTGTGTGTGTGTGTGTGTGTCTGTGTGTGTGTGTGTGTGTGTCTGTGTGTGTGTCTGTGTGTGTGTGTCTGTGTGTGTGTGTTTCTACCTTTGTATCTGAAAAAAAAAGTCTCAACTCAAAGAGGTGTGTGTCTGTGTGTGTGTGTTTCTACCTTTGTATCTGAAAAAAAAAGTCTCAACTCAGAGGTGATGACCTGTTGAGAACAAAACAAAATAAACAGCAAAAGACAACAAAAAGAAAGCACAGAGCTGAGATTCAACTCTCTCACTTTTTTGTTTATCTATTTATTTATCCATTACTATGTTTTATTAGTGATTTAATAATGATTAATGAGATTATAGGATAAGAGGGGTACAGTTCCCACCACCAGAGTTCCATATCCTATTCCCTGCATTGGAAGCTTCTCTATTCTTTATCCCCATGGGTTATGGACCACAATTCTTAATGGGGTGCAGGAGGTGGAAGGTCTGGCTTCTGTAATTCTTTCTCCATTAAACATGGACATTGGTAGGTCGATCCATACTCCCAGCCTGGTGCTATTTTTCCCTAGTGGGATTGGGCTCTGGGGAACTGAGGCTCCAGGACACACTGGTCTCAAAGATTTTCTTGGTCCAGTAATTTGTATGTAATAAGGACTCATCAGATGTCCTGTTTTTGTTTTTATTATTATTATTATTATTATGAATCTACACTTTTAGTTTTCTTTGGATTTTTTTCCAGCTTTGTTATATTGGTATAGTCTCACAGAAAAAGCTGTCCAACTCTCCAAAAACTCAGTTATAATCTTTTCTGATGTCATTTATTTATTATCTTTTTTATTGGGAAGTTAATGATACGCACTACAGTTGTTGGCACATGGATACAATTTCCCATCTTACCCTAATAGGTGTCTGCAAAACACATTCACACTTAGCCTAGATCCGTTTCCACCATCATGCACCAGGACCTGAAAACCTCCCCTCTCCTCAGCCTTTCGCCCCTGTCCTCTGTACCCAAAGTCATTTGCTTTAGCAAAATACACCCAGCCAATCCAAGTTTTACTTTGTGTTTCCCTTTTCTGTTCTTGTTTCTTAAATTCTAGCCATGGTGAGATCATCAATAAATATCCTTCTCTTTTTGGCTTATCTCACTTAATATGATTCCTTCAAGTTCCATCCAACATGAGGTGGAGATGGTGACTTCATCATTCTTAATAGCTAAATAGTAGTCCACTGTGTATGTATACCATGACTTTCTTAGCTACTCATCTGTTGTTGGACTCCTAAGTTGCTTCCAAGTTTGGGCTATTATTAATTATTCCACTATAAACATAGGTATACATAGATATTTTTGAATGAGCATATTTGTTTATTTAGGATATAGCCCTAGGAGAGGGTTCAGTCATAGGGAAGGTCCATTTCTTGCTTTCTGAGTGTTCTCTAGACTGTTCTCCACTGGAATTGGACCAATGTACATTTCTAACAACAGTAGAAAAGGAACCCTTTATAAGTTATAAGTAAAGGGACCCTTTACCTCCACAATCATTCAAACATTTGTTGCTACTGCCCTTTCTGATGTATGACATTCTTACAGGAGTGAAATAGTATCTCATTGTTGTATTTATTTGCATGTCTCTGATAATCAGGGGCATTAAGCATTTTTTCACATGTCTGTTGGCCCTTTAGATGTCTTCTTTTTTTTTTTATTTAAGAAAGGATTAATTAACAAAACCATAGGGTAGGAGGGGTATAACTCCACACAATTCCCACCACCCAATCTCCATATCCCACCCCCTCCCCTGATAGCTTTCCCATTCTCCATCCCTCTGGGAGCATGGACCCAGGGTCATTGTGGGTTGCAGAAGGTAGAAGGTCTGGCTTCTGTAATTGCTTCCCCGCTGAACATGGGCGTTGACTGGTTGGTCCATACTCCCAGTCTGCCTCTCTCTTTCCCTAGTAGGGTGGGTCTCTGGGGAAGCGGAGCTCCAGGACACATTGGTGGGGTCTTCAATCCAGGGAAGCCTGGTCAGCATCCTGATGACATCTGGAACCTGGTGACGGAAAAGAGAGTTAACATACGAAGCCAAACAAGTTGTTGAACAATCATGGACCCAAAGCTTGGAACAGTGGAGAGGAAGTGTTAGGGAGGTACTCACTGCAAACTCTAGTGTACTTCTGCTTTCAGGTATATATTTTGCAGTAGTTTATAGATACGTGTGAAGATATGCTCTCTCTCACAGAAACTGGTGTATATCTAGGTTTTGGGACTTTGTTAGAAAGTGAACCACCTGAGATGAAATTAGAGTATACTATGAAAGGAAAGGTCTTACCTGAGTAATGAAGCTGAAGGGTTGTCATTCCACACTTGAAGTCTCTGGACACAGTCTGAAGTGAAGCATGTTGAGGTGGCAATCGTTGCGTTGGTTAGGTTGTGATCGGCAGACGCCATATTATTTGATATGGATTGGGAGAGGCATACGGGAAAGTGGGCCCCATCCAAGGGTTCCAGGACTGGGGGAAATAGGGGCTCTATAGTAGAGATGTGAGGTTCCTGCTATCTTAGGGTTCAAAAAGACAATCGATAGTTAATGTTATCATCACATTATTTGTTAATTGGGTTAACTTTGAAAAGTCCTTTTGTTAGGGTTTGCTGTACAGTACCCAGTATCTTGTATATAGCTATGCTATTGGATGCTTCTGATCTACTTGGTCTAGGCTTTTGAGAGAGTCCGCTTATCAAATACACAGCCTATATATTAAAAAGATTCAGTTTGTGTTTTGAACAACTTCGAGACATACAATTAATTTTACCCCTCTCAAATTAATTAACTAGTGATTTATATGTTTACATTTTGCTAGGAGTGTACATAAACACCATTCCCACCACCAAAAGACTGTGACCCATCCCTCCCACCCACTCCCTCCCCCCACTGGCCCAGGAAGCTGCATGTCTACCCCTCACCACTGGGTTTTTACTTTGGTGCCCTACTTACAATTTGGTCATATCCTGCTTTTAGTTTCCCTTTCAGATCTTCTTAGTCAAGTTCTGTTGATGAGTGGGATCATGCCATACTCATCTTTATCTTTCTGACTTAGTTCACTTAACATAATTCCTTCTAGCTCCGTCCAAGATGGGTCAGAGAAGGTGGGTTCATTGTTTTTGATAGCTGCATAGTATTCCATTGTGTATATATACCACAGCTTTCTCAGCCACTCATCTGTTGTTGGGCACCTGGGTTGCTTCCAGGTTTTAGCTATTATGAATTGTGCTGCTATGAACATAGGAGTACACACCTCTTTTTGGTTGGGTGTTATGGAGTCCTTGGGGTATAACCCCAGGAGAGGAATTACTGGATCATATGAAAGGTCCATAGCCTTCTGAGAGTTTTCCAGACTGCTCTCCACAGAGGCTGTACCAATTTACATTCCCACCAGCAATGTAAAAGGGTTCCTCTGTCCCCACAACCTCTCCAGCATTTGTTGCTGCTGTCCTTTTTGATGTATGCCATTCTTACAGGAGTGAGGTGGTATCTTAGTGTTGTCTTAATTTGCATTTCTCTGACAATCAGTGACCTAGAGCAGTTTTTCATATGTGTGTTAGCCTTTTGGATCTCCTCTGTAGTGAATGTTTTGTTCATATCCTCTGCCCATTTTTGACGGGGTTTTAGATTTCTTCTTTGGTGAATATTCTATCCATTTCCTCTCCCCACTTTTGGATGGGATTGTTTGTTTTTTTTATTGTTGTTGTTACTGTCGCTGATTTGGGTGAGCTCTTTAAGATCCTTTTTGTGTATAGCAACAAATAGCAGAAAGAACACTGACCCAGAGCTCCCATGCCATGAATGTGTTACTTTTGTCTTTGTCACATCAATAAACTCTGTAACTCTATTTTTCCATCTGTCTGGTAGGGCCTTTACCACTTACCTAGTGCTTTAATAATTTTTACCATATCAGCATTCTACTCAGGATATTATCCATCATTTTTAAATAAATATGTTTTAATCTAAATAAATGTGTTTGCAAAGGAAGCCCTGTGCTGTAACCATAAATGTGAAACCATATAGCAGTGGTTTTTCAAATAAATGCAATTTAAAAAATAAATTCATCCATTTCTTGTCAAAGGACAAGAAAGTTTAGGACTAAGTCTAGGATTAAGATACCCCTATCTGTTAGATATTAGAGACTTGGTAAACCCAGAGTAGGACCACACTGAATTTTTCTCTTTAAAATAGGCAAAATAAATGAAAACAATGTAGAGTCTTCTTACTATGATTTATTTACTTAATGTGGTACCCACTGTTTGATACATTTCCTGTGAAACACATAGCATATTTGGGGAATACAGAATCAGCCAGTGTCAATAGTCTATTCTGTTGAAAGTGAATCTAGGAGGTGGGTGATGGTGCACCTGGTAAAGAGCATACATCATCATGTGCAAGGACCCAGGTTCAAGCCCCTAGCCTCCACCTGCAGGAAGGAAGCTTCATGAGGAATGAAGGAATGCTTCAGGTGTCTCATTTCCCTCTCCCCCTCTATCTCTACCTGCCTTCTCAAGTCCTCTTTGTCTTTATCATAAGTAAATAAATAAAAATATATTTTCAAAAGAAACTGAATCTAAAGATAGAGATATTGACCCAAGGACTGAGGAGATAACATAGCTGCCTGAGCACAGTAAAAGCAGCTACAAGGTGCCTGGTTTGATCCTTGACCCCCACATACTGAAGTAATGTCCTCTCTCTCTCTCTCTCTCTCTCTCTCTCTCTCTCTCTCTCTCACACACACACACACACACACACAGAGAGAGAGAGAGAGAGACATGTATATGTATGCATGCATACGTCTCTCTAATAAGTCTTTAAAAGGACTTCCAGAGAGCACATTTTAAAGAAAAAAATTAGATTTCCGCTTGCTTCACCCTATTCCTTCTCTCTAATCCTTGCTGTCAGAGGTCTGATGTAGATACTGGGTTATATCTGTTATAAGTAACCAAGATTATTCTGACACACATAGACTTTAGACCTTTTTTTGTGAAAGATGATTTAGCTAGTGACTGACCATCATCATCTGCTTCCTCCTCACCCTCCTTCTTAGATATTGGTAAGTATACATTCCCTTTCTCACTTCATCACAAAACTTTACTCATCACACAATGTATTTCCATGTCTTCAAATGGACAGAATTCCCAATGTGGGTGGCAGAATGGATGAGCAGTGGCACTGGATCCACAGTTCCCCATCAATCCGTTTACATTCCTATGTTTCACCTTTTCCATTTTCTAAAACTAAAATAACATTCTGTGCCCTCTGTCCTCAGAGATTTGTGTTGGAGATGAAATGTGACAAAAGATGTGAGACTGCCCCCCCCCCCAGAAGTTGTAGAAGATTTTACTAAAACTATTAAGATGAGAAACTACATTTTCAAGACTCATCTGTTAAAATATCAGAGCTTCTTTTGGGATGATGTTTTGCATCAGGGATTTTGAGCAGTTCTGCCAATGTTTCTGATCAAGCATATGCTTGAGGAGAGACAGTTGTGATCTCACTGCATTTTAAGTGTGGCATCTCCGAATCCAATCTTTCCTAGCCTACCCAGATATATTTAACAGTTTTGCAATATAACTTCACAGATTCATAAATTGAGGTCTTTCAGATTCTTTAATCCAAAACCAAAAAAATTACTCTTCCTATGTTTCCAGTGAAACCTCTTCCCTCCACACAGAATATAAAGTATCAGATACTAACAATAGAATATTAAAAGCCAAATCCAAAGCAATTACCCACAGCTCTGGAGAACAATCCCACACACAGCTGGTGCCCAATCAGGAGGTCTGTATCAGTCACCCACCATCTCTGCTACTCATAGAATCAGAATGTCAGAGCTGCAAAGGCTGTAACAGACAGTCCTCCTCTTCCTTTAAAAATTGGGAAAATGAGGCATGGGCAAGGGACTCCATCATCACCATCATATAGGTGTGGAGGCTAAAAAGGCAGCAGAGTCCAAGTCCCTGCTAATGTTGCCACACCCTCCTACTTCCATTGCTGAGTTGGGTGACCTTTCTAAAAGTGGAAAAGAGCTCAGTTAGTGAGTAGTAGTGCTGTGTGCACTGAGTATGATCCAGTGTACTAGAAGTAAGTCTCTTGAGGGCACACCATGATTGTGTACTTTCTAAAAAGACCCAAAGGGCAAATAGCATGGAACTGTTAACAAAGTGGGAGAATAACTACAGCAGTGTAAATTGAGACTGATCGTGGTGAATCTGGATACATGAGCACCCTAACAGCAAGCTCCTAATCCTGCTTGCCTTGCTGATAGGAAGTCGATCGTGGGACATTGGTAGAAAAACTTTAGGTCTCTGTCTTTCTTTCTCCATGACTTCTGTCTTTGGCAGTGTGACATGAGTTCCTATAGCCTCAGTTGCAGTCACTGAATAACAAGGAGTAACATCAGACATGCAAGAGCAATCCAACAATAATCTTTTTTTTTTTATCAGAGCACTTATCAGCTCTGGCTTATGGTGGTGCAGGGAATTGAACCTGGGACCTTGGAGCCACAAGCATGATGGTCTCTTTGCATAACCAGTATGCTATCTACTCCTGCCCACCCACATTAATCCTAATCCTAGAAGGATTTTATGAGGAAGACAATATAAGCCTTTGGAAATGCTTCCAAGAGAACCTTCTCCATTCTCCACAACTGCTCTTTAACAACTTCCACATCTGGTTCTCTTTAGCCTTGTCTTCCAGACTTATCTTCTGTTCTCTCTTCACTCTCTTCATTCACCACTCCACACTCTAGGATTATGTCCTTTATACTCTCCGACTTTGCCACTGCAAGGTTTTAATTTTCTTTCTTTCCATCAACTTTCCTGGTTCACCATCACAGAAAATATGTTCTTCATGTCCTTTCATGACAAGATGTTAACAGGAAAGTGTCCCATGGTAGTGTCCCAGGCACACTGAATTTTAGGAAAAAGGAGGAATTATATCCCATTGTAGGTTCCCATAGATGAAATGAATATGGCATATACCCCTGCAAATGTTCCTAGGGCTTTTGGGTCTGCCATAGAGTGACAAGGAAATACTAGACACAGCATCCCCTGAGCACTGGATTATAGTGGTAACTCTCAAAGAAACAGCATAACAGAAGCATTTATAGCACAGATTTTTTTTAATTATTTTTATTTAAGAAAGTATTAATTAACAAAACCATAGGGTACGAGGGGTACAATTCCACACAATTCCCACCACCCAATCTCCACATCCCACCCCCTCCCCTGATAGCTTTCCCATTCTCTATCCCTCTGGGAGCATGGACCCAGGGTCATTGTGGGTTGCAGAAGGTAGAAGGTCTGGCTTCTGTAATTGCTTCCCCGCTGAACATGGGCGTTGACTGGTCAGTCCATACTCCCAGTCTGCCTCTCTCTTTCCCTAGTAGGGTGGGTCTCTGGGGAAGCTGAGCTCCAGGACACATTGGTGGGGTCTTCAGTCCCGGGAAGCCTGGCCAGCATCCTGATGACATCTGGAACCTGGTGACTGAAAAGAGAGTTAACATACAAAGCCAAACAAGTTGTTGAGCAATCATAGACCCAAAGCTTGGAATAGTGGAGAGGAAGTGTTAGGGGGATACTCACTGCAAACTCTAGTGTACTTCTGCTTTCAGGTATATATTTTGCAGTAGTTTATGGATACGTGTGAACATATGCTCTCTCTCACAGAAACTGGTATATATCTAGGTTTTGGGACTTTGTTAGAAAGTGAACCACCTGAGATGGAATTAGAGTATACTATGAAAGGAATGGTCTCACCTGAGTAATGAAGCTGAAGGGTTGTCATTCCACACGTGAAGTCTCTGGATACAGTCTGAAGTGAAGCATGTTGAGGTGGCAATCATTGCGTTGGTTAGGTTGTGATCGGCAGATGCAATATTATTTGATATGGATTGGGAGAGGCATACGGGAAAGTGGGCCCTATCCAAGGGTTCCAGGACTGGGGGTAGTAGAGGCTCTATAGTGGAGATGTGAGGTTCCTGCTGTCTTAGGGTTCAAAAAGACAATCGATAGTTAATGTTATCATCACATTATTTGTTAATTGGGTTAACTTTGAAAAGTCCTTTTGTTAGGGTTTGCTGTATAGTACCCAGTATCTTGTATATAGCTGTGCTATTGGTTGCTTCTGATCTACTTGGTCTAGGCTTTTGAGAGAGTCTGCGTATCATTTACACTGCATATATTGAGAAAAGATTCAGTTTGTGTTTTGAACAACTTCGAGACATACAATTAATTTTACCCCTCTCGTATTAATTAACTAGTGATGTATATGACTACATTTTACTAGGAGTGTACATAAACACCATTCCCACCACCAAAAGACTGTGACCCATCCCTCCCACCCACTCCCTCCCCCTACTGGCCCAGGAAGCTGCATGTCTACCCCTTACCTCAGGGTTATTACTTTGGTGCCCTACTTACAATTTGGTCAGGTTCTGCTTTTAGTTTCCCTTTCAGATCTTCTTAGTTAACTTCTGTTGATGAGTGGGATCATCCCATACTCATCTTTATCTTTCTGACTTAGCTCACTTAACATAATTCCTTCTAGCTCCGTCCAAGATGGGTCAGAGAAGGTGGGTTCATTGTTCTTGATAGCTGCATAGTAGTCCATTGTGTATATATACCACAGCTTTCTCAGCCACTCATCTGTTGTTGGGCACCTGGGTTGCTTCCAGGTTTTAGCTATTATGAATTGTGCTGCTATGAACATAGGAGTACACACCTCTTTTTGGTTGGGTGTTATGGAGTCCTTGGGGTATAACCCCAGGAGAGGAATTACTGGATCATATGAAAGGTCCATGTCTAGCCTTCTGAGAGTTTTCCAGACTTAGAGCACAGATTTTGATATGAAAAATGGCTCACTAAGATCTGGCTCATCCATTCATTGAGCATACTTGGGAAAAAATTATTTAAATTCTGAAATTGAATTTCCCTGTCTGTTAAAGAAATTTAAAATGCATAATTATAAACATATCCAACATGAGTGCTGCCCTTATAGGTGGTTATTTTATTCTTACTTATAATGATAGTAATAATGAGTATGATACAAAGGAAACTGAATAATGAAAAATAAGAAACCCTCCCTTTTTTCTTTGCTTTTTCCTGCATATTAAGTCATTTTCTTTTAAGCATTATGTTTAAAGAGTTGAAAATATAAAATTATGGAAGTAGGTAAAAATGTGAGAGCACATCTTGAATTAGTGAAGGGTTTTACACTTGAATAGCAACATGTGAAAAATATGGAGGGGCAGTGTGGGGAAATACCTGATAGAGCACACATGTTACCATAAGGGAGGACACAGGTTCAAGCCCCCAGTCCCCACTTAAAGGGAAAAACTTCAGGAATTGTAGAGCAGCGCTGAAGGTATCTTTTTCTCTTTCTCCATCTTCCTAACTCCCTCCATCTCTATCTCATTACTTATTTATGCCTCGCTTTCTATCCATTTAAAAAGTGAAAATAAATACACAAATAACTCTTGAGTGGAGAAGTGAGTGAGTGATAAACCTGGTGGCAAAAAGAAAAGGGAAAAAAATCTGGAAGAAGAGATGTATAAACAAGGATGAATCAAAATCTATGTTCAGATCAAGCAGCAAACCCAGAAATAGTTAGCTCTCATTATTTAGCTTACATCTGCTACTGCATAAGAATAGTCTTCTAAGCAGAAAGAAGTGGCTATAAAGAGAGAAAGTTGCTACCCTGGATTGATGGGAAATGCTAAACTGCCTGTGAGTTAAGGTGTATTATGTCTCAGTGTCTTAAAGGAACTCATTGATTAGACCTCTGACTGGTGCTCTTTCAAGAACTAGGAAATTATGGATATCTGAATATTTGTAAATATTTCCCCAGTTCTTAAAGAAATATATAGATTAAAGCCAAGCTCAGAAACACTGATATGATAGCTGGAAATAGCACTTACCACAATTCTAAGACTATTAAAAACCGCAAATGAGTTATGAGAGTGAGTGTTGTTTCACTAGTAACTGGTGCAAACTCATTTCATTATTTCTTTAGACAGATTTACTAGGGCCTAGCAAAATAGCTCACCTGGATAGTGCACCTGTGTTGTCACCTGACCCAGATCCTCACCATACTGGTGAATGCTATGATGCTATCTATGGTAGCTTTTCCTCTGTTGTTATCTCTTTTTAACCAAAAGAATAGTGAATATATTTTACTGTTAACTGTAAACCATTAATCCCCTAATAAAGACATTTTTAAAAAGGGATATTCTGGAGTGTTAAGGACAGTTCTACTGGGGTCTAGAGATATCTCAGGGAGTAAAGTGTATGTCTTGATATATTTGAAGCCTTGGGTTTGGTTCTGACACCATATGACAGCAATATGCATGGTGGTGTGATGCTTAGTGTCTCTCTTCTCTTTCACACACATGCATACTTACACCTCCCTCTCTTTCTCTCTTCCTTTCTCTCTCTCTCTCTCTTTCTCTCTCTCTCTAAAGATATAGAATAATGTTTGATAGAAAAGATTAGAAAAGAAAGAGAGAGGGAGGATTAGCAAAATAGCTCATTTGAATAGTAAGCTTGCTCTGCCATATACATTAGCCAGGTCCAAGCCTGGTTTCCACTACATTGGAAGAATATTAAGTACTGTGATCTCTCTGTGTGTGTGTCTCTTCCTCTCTCTTTACCTGACAAAGTTAGCCTGGGGTGGTAACAGTAAAAGACGTTGGGTTGGAGAGGCTGCTCAGCAGTATCAGACATGCATGAGTGCTCTGTGTTCATTCCCTGGCACCATATGATGTAGCTACATACATACATACCAGATTTACTATTTTCAGGCACTTCAGTACAACAGTGGAGAAAATTTCCCCTAACTATGTTGTTCTCAGATACTCTGGGTGCTACCTGTGTGTTGAAAGGACTATGATGGTAGACCACAACTCTTTGCCTTATTCAATGGATTTTTATCTTAAAGTCAAAAGGTAGACAACACTGACTTAAAGATCTAGGTAGCAATAGATTATATGATCTTGTGATGTGTTCATAAAAATCCTTAAAATCAAATTGAAATTAGCCTTAAATGGTCATATCCTGAAATGCTGAAATTGATTAAAATTATACCTATAAATAAAACAAGGTTTGATTGAGACAAATGTTCTATATTTGGGCTCAAACATTGAATAAGTAAATCAAATGAACTATACCAATGTATTTATTTAAATGTTTGTTTAGTATAGAGACAGAGAGAAATTGAGAGGGAAATGGAAGACAGAAGAAAAGATGCCTAGAATACTGCTTCAATACTTAATGAAGCTTTCCTTCTGCAGGTGAAGGCCAGGAACTTGAACCCAGGTTCATGAATGCTATAACATGTATATTCAACCAGGTGTGCCAACACCCATCCATATCAATGTAATTTTTAAAAATCCATACAATTGATAACTTTTTGTTGTTGTCACCAAGGCTTCACTACTCTGGGCTAACTATATTCAGATAGGAAGGGAGAGGGAGAGAGCATAATAATGAGGGAGAGAGGAAAATATACCATAGTGCCAAAAATTCCTCCAATGCAGTAGGGGGTAGGCTCCAAACTGGGTCCTACAAAAGACAAGATGAACTATTTTGATGAGATTTTTTTATCAGAAAAGGTGAAAAATTGGCAACAAACTAAATCAAGAGTAAAATAAGCATGATATCAGCTAGACTCCCTGTGAAAATAATGCCCTTTCCTGGCATGGCATTTTATGATAGATTGTGGTAGTAAACATGTTAAGACAGTACCTAGTAGGGGCAGTAATGTGTTATTTATTTATCTATTTATTTATTTATTTTTGTTGCTGTTGTGCCAAGGCCTTATGCATGCAAGATTTCTCACAGTCTCATAGCTTCCTCTGGTGCCATGGACTTCTTAATGCCATGCAAAGGTTCAAACATGAACTGCAAGCCTGACAAGGCATACACCCTACCTAGTGAGCTATTCCTTGGCATGCACCCTACCTAGTGAGCTATTCCTTGGCCCCTAAGGATGACAACCTGGAAAGCATGATTGATAAGCTGTGACAGAAAATAGGAATGTGTAATGTTTTTAAAAGACAGCTTGGTTTTATAGTGAGTAGGGTCCAGGATTTGCATGAGCCTGGAAAATACAGAAGTTTCACAGGGCCAGGTTTAGGAATGCAGATCATGGTAAAAGATTGGTAAGCACTTTCTAGATAATTAATAGCCAAACTGGCAAGTGAGAATCTCTAGGCAGGGGCTAAACAGTCACCCATCTACATGGCACAAGGGGCTGCTCTGCCCCAGGTGGCTCTTTCTCAGCTCATGTGATGCCCATTCCAATGCTGAGATTCTGTCATCTTCTTCCCTCTCCAGGGATGCAGTGGAGTGTGGTGGCCAGTGGGACAATCAGTGCCACACCCCAGCAACTTCTCCTTTGGTGGCTGCTCAGCCCAGTGACACTTAGGCAGTGACCCAGAAGACAGCCATCACTCCGAGAGAGAGCCAGGTCCTAACAGCTGCTCACAAGTGACTGCACCTGGCACCCTCCTCACCAAGCATCCCTCTGGGTTTGTAGCTTCCCATGCACTCTGGGCTTTTCCACCAGGATTCCAGCAGGTGCCACTCCAGCAAGTCAGGGAACAGGACAACCACCCCAGGCTTTTCCTTCAGAAATTTCCCCATGGAGAGATCTTTCCATTTCCCAGTGCTCTGTCTTTCTGGTGTCTTGCACTTGCCTCCCACTGTTGACCCCACTAAATCCCTTTCCTCTACTTTGTTTCTGTTCCAAACATGAACACTCACTATGTCCTATCTCAGTCATAGATGTCTGTAAATATTACTTCTTTGCTGTACCTGCTCACAGACATTGTCAAAACACATCCGTCCTGTGCCTATGATAGTCTGAGTCTTGTTTCAAAAGCACATATTTCTTGTTTGTTTACATCTGTCAGAACTGTGATCGAGCTGCACTCTCATTCTACTCTGTGCCAGGCAACAGTATGCTCCCCCTCTTCCCACCCGTGTCTGGGTCTAAACCCATATTTTCTTGCCAGCTGCCATGTCGGTAACAGACCTCCACCTGCTTGTCCTTATGTCCAGTGGCAGTCCTTCCCTTTGGGACATGATCCATTTTTTCACCAGAGAAGAAATCAGAACAGAGATCTCCAGGAGAAAACCATCTCTGCATGACTTTGGAAGGGTGTAAAGGCAGACCCTCAACTCTCCCAAAGAGCTGTAGCCTCATCCCTCATGTTCCTGGATAACTACTTCCCCCCTTGATAGACTGGAAGGAGATATCTTAAAGAGCCTTGGATGGAGCTGGAGGCATCAGAGTGTTCACTAGATAATTCGGAATCCTTCTCAGGAAAAGAAGCCCATGGGACTAGTTCAAAGGGCTTTAATCTGGCCTGTGGTTTCCAAAGGAGAGAACTGAAAGCTCATACTGCAGAGACTCATTGCTGTTCCTTCAAGTGGATGCGTCAGGACAGCTGATCCTGTGGGTGGGTGGGAGAACAATGCTTGATTTCAAGTCCAAGGACTCTGCTACAAGTCCTGACTCTGCTACTAACATGCTGTGAGATCCCTATCTTTCCATCCTGGAACCCCACTATCTATATCTGTCAACTGAGGACTAAGGGATCTCTTAAGAGCCCTCTAAATTTCTAGAACAACAGGAAACTGCTGCAGCCATCAGCTACCTCGAGAAGCCATGTACTACTTGCCTTTAGACCTTGTTTCAAAAGATCTGCCTTCCTCATGTGAACCTTCCAGACATTTGACTTGGCCAGTTTTTGCCCTTCATGTGAACCTGGGTGTCTTGCCAATATGCTGAAACTATAGCTCCTGCCAATTGCCCAAGTGAAAGCCCCAAAGAGGAAAATGCCAGCAAGTCCCAGTGCCTGTATGAGCATTTAACTTTGATGTTGGCTATGAATTACTAACATCTCGGAACCTTACCATACTCTCTTTGTTTCTGATGCTTAAGAAGTATCTGTTATCATTTCTGTTGATGTTTACTTTAGCTCTTGAATCAAACTGGACTGGAAAGAGTCTTTGGAGTGAGGAAGAAAAGACTGCTCCAAAGTCAACAAATATGAAAGAGAATTCTCTGTCCTAAGAATGTTTCATTTTTGTCGGGGACAAAGACTTGCCTTAGGCAGGGGAAAAGACCACTCAATTGAAATGCTATTTAGAACCTCTGCATACTGCTTACACTACTAAACCATGCTAACATGCCTCCTGTGAATGCTGGGACTCTGATCAGTGGAACAGATTCAACTGGCAGTCTGTTGTCAAATATGAAAAAAAGCCGGCAAGTCCTAATTTGCACCTCCATTTTGACTAGACCTATCCTCTTTCCTTTTCCATATCTCTGCTCTTCTTTGGTTACTAGATGGGACTTGGGAAGCAACTGTATTTTGAGGATGACATTTCCTACTACATAGGAAGAAGCAGCAAGATTCTAGGTCCCAAGTCCTAAACCTGATAGTAAAACCCATTTTTCTGCTCTGGCTGCCACCCCCATCGCTCAGCTCCTCTGTGAACACAGGATGAAGATGGACACTATGAAGCAATCTGTGCACTGAAGCAGTTGCCCACATCCTGTGTAAGCCAGCACTAATAACTGAATCTTTCTGACCTCAGAGACAGTGTCTCCTGCCTACTCCACAAAATTGCCGTGAGAACAAATAAAAATAGTATTTTAATTACATTCTGTACATCACAAAATGTCATTCTATATGTTTATGATGACTTTGGGTTGCTTTGTATGCTTCTGAGTCCTCAAGATGTAAGAGCTTCTTCAAGGAGTGGTGAACCAATTGAGAGAATGAACTCTCTGTTTTGAAAAGTAATCCCTAGGAATACACTTTTCCAATTTGGACTCTCATTTTGTCATCCCAGGTTGCCTGACATAGACCAATATTGTAAATTTATACCCCCAACACACTTGAGTGGCCTGGGAGGTGACACAATGGATAAAATGCTAGGCTTGCAAACATGAGATTTTGAGTTCAGATCCCAGTATCATATATAGTGGATTGAGGCTCTGGTTTTCTCTCTCTGTCTCTCTACTCTATCATCAATAAAGAAAAAATAAAATAACTATTTTATAAAAGCTTTTGAAGGGTAGAAACACATTTGAAGAGACTTTTGTTGTTCTCAAAGGGGTAAATGGAGAGAGATGGGAATACAGGCTAATTTTAATAAGAAAGAACCTAACTTTTCAGGTAACTTCTAAATCATATAGAATAAGAATCATACGCTTTTATTAATATATTTGGAAAAAAATAAACAAGTCATTAATTCAAATATATTCATATATTATATGAAAAAAATAAACTTGACACATAAGTTCAACCATGAATGGCCAGCCAAGAATGCTACACAGTCTGCTTATTATACTGAACCAGATAACTTTTGACACTTCTCCTAATCTGCCTGTCTGTATATATGAATGTTAATTGTGGTTTGAGCTCACATTTTAAAGCTGTTTACATTTATAATAACATGTAATTATAATTGGGGCCACTTTTATTATCATTAATATACTGGCTCCCTCATATCAGTATATGAAGTATGTGAAACTTCAGAAGGATATAGAACTGAATTACATAACACCAATTTCAGATAATTACAAAATTGAATGATGGCCATATGTTAAAAATATGTTTTATTGAAAAAGGAAATGCCAAAGGTACTGGGATCCTCAATTCTAATGTGTTTCTGTGGAAAGGAGTATTGACTTTATGATAACCTACCTTTTGAAACAAGTCCCAGGAATGTATTTTGGGAAAAACTGGAGCCTACACTGATGTGTTTTTTAAGTGATAAATTATATTTATTGATGAACATTAATAAATGTCATCTATGTTTATATTTGAGCATTCTGTATGTGTTTATATAAATGACAAGAGGGATTCTTTATTTATAAAACTAGCAGGTGAGATTCAAACACACAATAAAGTACCAAAGTCAATCCCATGTCTTCATTTGGTGAACTTCTTAAAATCTTGCAGTCCAGCCTGTCCCTCAGAAACCTTGAATGTTTGAAGCTGGGGAGATTTATGTATCCAGTATTGGTTTTATCTCAAGGTAAAGATAAGTCAGGGCTCCTAAATAATGTGGCCCTATGTGTCTCCTTATCTGTGTATATCTTGACCACCTTCATTTGTATATCAAGCAGTAGAACAGATCCCCTAGATATGTTTACTATTTTATGAGAAAGACAGGAGGAGAGAGAGAAAAAGAACCAGAAATCACTCTGACATGTGTGCTGTAAGGGGTTGAACTCAGGACTTCATGCTTGAGCATCTGATGCTTTATCCACTGTACCATCTCCCAGACCACTCATCTTTTTGATACCTTATTTGGTGTGATGAACCACCTAGGTGTAAGGAGTTCAGTTCCCATGTTCTGGATCCCATTGGGATGTTACATCCTGTGTCAGTGAAATCCATCTCATCTGGGTAAGGGAAAAGGCTAAGGTACTTGACGCAGTTCTTGGGAAATCATGGGGTCCCACACCAATTCATTATAAAATGTTAAGGATGGGCATGAATTTAAGTTACAAATCCGATTCTTTATACACATACTTAGCCAGAACCCCAAAGCACACAGGTAAAAACAGGACCACTATCTCTGCTCATCATACCTGAGAGAAACCTTCCTGCTGCCTAAAATTCTTACCAATGTATCAGCCTCTCTTCTCTAAAAAGTTGCAGTAGTGATTGTTTCTCCTGCTTCCTTAGTTTTTCTGATGCTTTCATCCTGTGAGTTATTTACCTAGGTGACACTTCTCAGTCACAAATATCCACTTAGTTACAAAACCTCTTCATCTATACAGAAAATGCCCTGTCTCCTGAAACTTCCATCCTAGATTGAAAACCTGAGCCTTTACACTCTGAAACTTCTGCTGTATCCAGGCAGAGAACTAGACCTCTTAAATCCAACTCAGTTAGTTTTGGGAGACTATCCCTTTTGTGCTATCTTTCCAAATTGTCATTTTCTTTGTTTTGGAACTATTATGGTCTCCACCCACTCAAGGGATGAGAAATTAACAATAATTTGGTCCTTACTATCAACTAGTTTTGATCTGTTACCCCATTTAGTTCTGGCACCAGAACTGCAATGTTCAGAGTAATACGTATTTTAAAATGCCCACTATGGTCGGGTTGTGTGCCAGAAATTCATAAGTAAGTAACACTCCCACATAGGAAACCAGAATGGAATTACTTAACTTTAGATTCTTACCACTTCTTTCTATTTTTTAATTTTTAAATTATATTTTTATTCATGTACTATTGGAGAGAGAGAAACTTGAGAGGAAAGAGGAGGTAGAGAGGGAAAGAGACAGAGAGACACCTTGCAGTTGAGGACAAGGGGTTTAAAGCCAGGTTCTTGAGCTCCATTTTTTCTTTATCAGGAGACTTTACTAGGACCTCATGTTGGTGTAATTCCACCACTCTTAGTGGACTTTTTTTTCCAGATAGTGGGTGAAAAATTGAGAAAGAGAGGCAGAAAGAAAAAGAGAAAAAGACACTACAGAAAGGTTTCATTCTCTATGAAGCCTCCCCTTTACCTGCTGCTCCCATGTGGAGGCCAGGAGCCTAAACCCAGGTCTCCAAACATGATAAAGTGTGAGATATACTGGTTGATCTATCTCTCAGTTCACTTTTATTCACTTTTTAATGAGGGGGGGAAGGAGTGGCAAGAGGAAGTAAGAGAGATCAGAGTACTTCTCAGCTAAGCACTGAACCTGTGGCCTCTTGGGGGCTCAGGCATGAAAAGCTGGTGCACAAAAGCTATACTATCTTTCTGACCCTGCTCACCAGTTTTATAAAGAACATCAAAAATAGATGTGAGGGAGGGGTGTATGAATTATATGTGATAGGGAATGCTTCTGGAAAAAAATCAACGCTGTGAACTGGAAAGTAATGCTGAAGAGGAGTCAGTCATGTATGGCTGAGGAGGAATATGATGTATTTGCAGACAAAACGAACTGCAAACACAAAGCCTCTGAGGCAGAAATGAACTTGACTGGTGTGACTGGATAACAGTGACTGTGGGCAAATATCTAGGTGATGAGACCAGAAGTGAGGTGACTAATAATGACTCGGCAGCTCTAGATATTACTGCAAAGTGTCAGACTTGGTGGGAAGTATTTTCAGTGAATTCTATAAGATGTGTGCCTTTTTCCCCATCCTCTTTAAAAAGAAATTGAGCTGCACATCAGACATGTTAACCTGGATTGTGTCACAAGAATGTAAAGATTTTCTAGAGCTGGAAATGGAACTCACACCTACCAGAACTAGCTTTTTCTCATCCATATTGCTTACTAAAGTTACCAGATGCACCTGAGGCCCATTCTCTTTTACAGTGAGAAACACAGTTTCTGAAATGCAGTTCTATTCCTGTGTCTTTTTTCCCTTTTGCCTCCTTTCTTTCTCCATGGAGTATTGACCACCTATAAACAAATAAAGATGTATTAGTAGAGTATGCTCCATTGGCTTTAAATAAATTAATCCCACATAGCATCTAGCCAGAATTAAAAACCTACTCTTGGCCAGCCACAAAGTGGTTTCCCATTAAAACTACTCATTTCATCTAAAAAGAAGAGGAAATTCAATCTAGTTATGTAATCAGAATTGTCTCATGTACTTCCTTATCTTGGTCCTAATTGACATCATCCTTCTACCAGTGGCATTATCTCTCGTTTAAACAGGGGCATTGCTCATTTTGAGCACACCATTTTCCTAATCAAAAATCTATCCCTTAGGGGTCCAGGAAGATAACAGCCGTTTTGTGCCAGATTTGCCTGTCATTGGCCCCACAAGTTTTGTGTTCAAGTCTGGTAACATCTTATGCCAGAACTGAGCAGTGCATTATCTCTCTCTCTCCCTCTCCCTCTCCCTCTCTGTCTTTTCATATATATATTCCATCAAGGACTCCCACTTGCCTACCAGATTCTAGGCTCTTTATAGTATGTCTATGCTGATATGTTGATTGCATACAGTTTTGCTTCCAGTTACCCCTGCAGAGCTCATAAAGATACATTCATGTTGCCCTCACTTTCTACATTTTGCATTCCCATTCTGGTCACTGATCCCACTACAATTTAGTGGCTACATGCCCCCCGCCCCGACTTTCTTACCTGATTCATCTTAAATGTCACCTTCTACTTGAAGTCTTTCCAAGCTTCCAGTTCAGCATGAGATTTTTGTCCTATTCTCCTCCCCAAAGCAATTTATCTCTTCTTATAACATTTATGGTTCATGAAGTCCACTCTTTCAAAGGTCCCCTACTAGACTAACCTCCTTGAAGACAGTAACCAGTTCTGAATCAGATTTTGGTTTTTTTTGGTCCCTTTCACACAAGTTTTATGTGCTGGCCAGTAAATTCACTGGGTTTACTTGTCTGGAAGGATCTGGAGCTTCTTAATGTGTGTGCTGTTTGCATTGCACTGTCCCTCTCAGCGCTTTAGTTCCCAAGTCTCACTACTACTCTTCCGCTTATGCTTCACTCACTACAAATGAGTGAGAACAGTAAAATCTTTTTATGACAGTTTTAAGTGAAAGATGCTTATTGTATTTCTTTTGAGTAGCAAAATGATGAGAGTCTCAAAATTTCCCTGATATAGGGTAAGATTTTATTTATTTATTTTTAGTTGTTTTTATTTTTAATGAGTAAGAGGTACAGAGACATACAGAGAGAAAAACTAAGGCACTGCTCACAAGACTCTCCTTATAGTGCTGCTGAGAATTGAACCTGAGATCTCAGAACCTCAGGCATATAAGTCTTTGGCATAACCATTATGCTGTTTCCCCCAGCCCTAGGTCAAGTTTTTTGTTTGTTTGCTTTTGTTTTTATTTTTTTCTGCTTTCAGTTCATGGATGTTTCTTACAAAATGAACTTAAGGTTTTTGTATTTGTAGGGTATAGTGGTGAAGCAAACTGAAGTTGTGTGAGATCCCTGACATTATCTAATTCTCTACATATTGACTAGGCTAAATCTCAATGTACCTGCTATGTTTTTTAGGCATGATTTTTTCTGATCCTCATTTATTTATTTATTTACTTATTTATTTATTTAATAATGATCAACAGGACCATAGGATAAAAGGGGTATAATTCTACACAATTTTCACCCCATCCTCTACATTGGAAAGCTTTTGTATTCTTTATCCCTTTGGGAACTTAGACCATTATGGAGTGCAGAGGTGGAAGGTCTGGCTTCTGTACTTGCTTCTCCACTGGACATGGGCAATGGTAAAATAGAGGTGTTAATGACACCAAATTTAAAAAAATAATAATTTAATTTATTTATAAAATAAAAAATATCCACAAAACCTTAGGATAAAAGGGGTAAAATTCCACATATTTCCCACTACCAGAGTTCTGTATCCCATTCCCTCCCTTGAAAGCTTGCCTATTTTTTAGCTCTCTGGAAGTATGGACCCAGGATGACTATGGGGTGCAGAAGGGGGAAGGTCTGGCTTCTATAATGGCTTCTCCACTGAACATGGCATTGGCAGGTAGATCCATACTCCCAGCCTGTTTCTATCTTTCCCTAATGGGGCAGGGATCTGGGGAGGTGGGGCTTCAAGACTCATTGGTGGAGTTGTCTGCCCAGAGTAGTCAGGTTGGCATGACAACAAATTTATGACGTTTTGTGATTTAGGTAAAAGTGTCTATATGATAACAATTAGCATACTTCCAAACAGATCATTGGTTCTGTTACTGTTTTTGTTATTTTATGTAATAGCTTTCATTTTAAAATTAGGTTAAGGAGATTAAGTTTATGAATCAAGGCCATGCAAACAGAGCCAGGACACAAACTTAGATTTGTCTATCTAGAGATTTCATACTGCACTTTCCTGCCTTTGCAGAGAAAGAAAGAGACAAAAGCAATATCATCTGATTTTGAAGTGACCCTCCCGCTAAAATTAATAGACATTGTATAGTATGTGTGTGAATTCTGGTATCCTGGGTAAACAGTCAATTAAATTAGTCTGGAGCTTTGGATGAAGAGTCAGGTACTATCTGTGTTTGAAAAAAAAACTTGGTAGAGATAAGACAATTTAATTTCAATTGAGTCTTTCTCAGCATTGAATGATATTAAAAGATAGCATCTTTTTATTGCAACATTGGTCCCCCAGATTAGTATGGGAATAGTTGATATATGGCCTTCATGTCAACAGAGTCCAAATGGGGACCCATATGCCACAGATCAATGATTAAATCCTTGGCCAGAATACAACTCTTCATCTCTCGTTCTTTCTCCAAATTCTTATAGCAATCTCTCTTTATTATCTCAGGAATTTGCTATAGTTCTATATATGAATTATCAGTTACTGAAGCTTTGGGACAGGAAAATTGAGCTAAGGTTTCATCACTTCAAGTGAAAAGTCCCTGGCTGACTTAGCTAAGGCACCATTTCTGGTAGGACCTTCTGTTACAGCAGGCCTGAGAGTGGACAATTGGCCAAGGGGATATGAGTCAATGGAAGGAACTAGGAAAGAGTGGTCTTATCACGTTCACCCTTATTACTGGATCCATCTCCTCAACACAAAGCCTTCTGGAAACTCTGATCTTATAAAAGTAAAAGGCCAAAGCCATTCCAGAATTCTGTCTCATCTAATAGCAGGCTACAGTTGAGAGTACTGTATTTATTTTCTAACTTCCTGGCATTTCTTTGCTATTCAGACCTCCCTATTGCAGCTGATGGTTTTGTTTATGATGGGTAGAGAAAACAATGGCTAACAATTCCACCCTGAACTTTTACCAGTGGGGTGACTGCTGGCAATCCACTAACCCTCTAGTCTATGGATTTTCTTTAAACAAATGTCTAACCTGTTTCTGGTAGAAAATCTTGCTTACCCACTGGACACAGGTTTTTGTGCTAACAAAAAAAATAGATTAATCTCTTCCTTAGCCTTTGAATGGCTTCCATGTTAAATAATTAGTGGGAAAGGAACTAGTCACAGAAACCAGAAGGCTAGACAAAAAGCAACAGATACAGGAAAGAATGATTCAAATTATAACTCAGAAATAAATAATTATTATTATTATTATTATTAACAGTATTTCAGATGAGAAGTCATCTTCAATTTCTCTAGCCTGCTGTTCCTCATAGCCTCCAAATTTTCTTCCTTTGATAATATATACTCAGTATATCCAGCTTCCAATTTCACTGCTGTTTCTTAAATCTTATTCCCTATCATTTCATACATTACTATCACTCTTTTAGCTCTTTTCCCTTTATATATGCATGTGTTCATCCACTTCTTCTTCTAGCATTTGCCCTTCTTCCGTAGCCAGTCAACAGCGTCAGGTTGAGCCTGATGTCTGCTTGTTGCTGGCTTTGAAAGTGACTGGGATCCATGTGGATTCAGTCAGCTAGGAAGGATCGTCAGTTTCCCCAATAAATGGGTACTCACGGGATGCACCACGAGAAGGTCGATCCAATCATCCACTTATTTTTATTCACATATATTGAATATATATCTCAACTAGCAAAAGTAAAATGTCACAGTCTCCTACAATCTTTTATAGGCTGGGTTTTTTCCCCCATATTTAATAACTCTACTCAAAAGGTTTTTAAGTGGTCCTGAATTACTGACACCTCAATGTCAACTAAGAGTAGAATAAATGAGAATGGCAAGTCTCGTTTTCTTCCTCAGTTGTCACATGACTTCCTGCTCTACTATAGCCCATTAGTCATGTTTTTCTCCCACCAATTGCCAGTAGGAGTTAAGACTTGCTTCATACACTATTACCTTGTCTGAAAAGTCTACTCTAGCTCTTGCTAGTCCAAAGTAAAAAAAACTACATTCTCTAAGACAACAACTGTAATCTCCAAGTGAGGAAGTTCCCAAGCTTATCTAGATGCAAAAGAGAAACATCCAAACTATCTCTCACAAAACTACTACTACCAATGAGTGCAGAGTAAAAACACCCTCCAATTGACAAAGACCTCTGAGGCCACAGATAGATAAGTACATTAAGAGATAATAGGATTGGGAGTCCAGAGTTCAACGGGTTAAGCAAACGTGGCACAAAGTACAAGGACCGGCCTAAGGATCCTGGTTCAAGCCCCCAACTCCCCACCTACAGGGGAGTAGCTTCATAAACAGTGAAGAAGGTCGCAGGTGTCTTTCTCTTCCCCTCTCTGTCTTCCCCTCCTCTCTCCATTTCTCTCTGTCCTATCCAACAATGACGACATCAATAACAACAATAATAACTAGCAAAAGGGAATAAATAAATAAATAAATGTAAAAAGGAGACAACTTTACTAGAAATTTCACAAAAGTAAAGAAATATTGTTACCAGCTTCATCATTATTCTGAACTTCATTCAGACAAACTTTTTAAAAAACTCACTGTTAGGGGCCAATCAGTGGCACACTGGTTGAGCTCACATGTTATAATGCACAAGGATACAGATTCAAGACCCTGCTCTCTACTTGTAAGAGGGAAGCTTTGTGAGCAGTGAAGAATTGCTGTAGGTCTCTCTCTCTCTACCATTCCCTCTCAATCTCCTCTTCCCCTCTCAATTTCTCTCAGTCATATCAAATAAAAATAAATAAATACCCACTAATGCCAGGCACTGTGCTAATGTCTAATAATGTTAAAAAATAAATAAGTGAAAGTCTTTGAACTTGTTAAAGTGCCTCTGTGAATCTGAACTTGGGCTGAAGATAGAATGGAAGTGATATTCTACTTGTGGCATAGCTAGTAGAGTATACATGTTGCCATGAGCAAGGACCCAGTTTCAAGCTCTCAGTCCCCAACTTCAGGGATGGAAATATCATGAGCAGTGAAGTGGTACTGCCAGTATCTCTTTCTCTCTCTCCCACTCTATCTCTTCCATCTGAGCTCAATTTCTCTTCGTTCCTGTAAAATAAAAGAAAGAAAAATAAATGAAGGGAAAAATGGCCACCAAGGGTAATGGATTCATCTATTGTGTAGACACTGGGCCTCAGACATAAACCCTGGTACCAATTTTAAAAAGTGTCATTGTCTTCATTTACATAGTCAAAAACATACTCTGTTTTCTCTTCAGATCGCATAAATCTTTCGCCTTTTACATAGTCAAACACAAAACCCAGAAGAGTATGAGCAAATGACTGAGATTTTGGTGGATGACAGAATCCATTCAGATGTTAGAATGATCTCACTTAGTGGGATTGTGCTACACCCACCTAATGCCAGAAACTGTACTCACTATTGAGTATATTAAGGCTTTTCTGTTTTCTTGTCCCCAGTGTTTTTCAAAGAAAAAAAAAAAGGATTCATTTTAAAAATTGACTGGAATGAGTACAACATCCCTTCACAGAGATAGCTGACATTTTAACAGCATACCTGAAAACATGCAAACATAGTTTCTACAATAGAAGCATACCAAATGGGATTAAGGTCCTGACCCCAGTTACTTAAGCAACTGAAATTTAATTTCCTTATCTATAAAATCCAAATGACTTCCAAAGCAAGGCTCAGTAAACTATGTGAGTCAGGAATCACTGTTGTCCTATTTAGGTGTGGCCCTTAAGCCAAGAATGAGTTTCACATTTGTAGAGGGGCATGAAAATAAGCACCACCATCATCATCAACATATATAAATAAACAAACAGACAGAAACACCAGCAAAGTCTATGAAGCCAAGACTACATTTCTAAAATACTTCCAACTAGCCTTTTATAGGAAGAAAAAAAATCAACTCCTATTCTAAAATCAGAAAAACTGTGTTTGAATCCCCTTACCAGGAACTTGATCTTGAATAAATTAACCAACTTCCTGCATCTAATTTTCCTCATATATCAAGCAGACATGAAAATAGTTCATTTCCAGTGATGGAAGGATTGAGTATGTAAATCTGCATAAAACACCTGGACGGGAGGTTAGTAGGCAGTAAAAACGTAAGGAATGTTAATGTTGTGTCTGCATGTCATCATTACTATCATCCCCAATTCTATTTATTTATTGTCATTACTGGAGCTTCACCACTCAAGGGCATCTATTTCAGATAGAAAGACAAGAGAGAGAGGTAGAGAAGGAAGCACCTTCCTTCTAGGCTGTAAAGGCCAGGTTGGAGCCTGCGTCTTGCACATGATAAAACAAGTGCACTGGGAGTTGGGCAGCAGCACAGAAGGTTAAGTGCAGGTGGTGCAAAGCGCAAGGACCAGTGTAAGGATCCCAGTTCGAACCCCCAGCTTCCCACCTGCAGGGGAGTCACGTCACAGGCGGTGAAGCAGGTCTGCATGTGTCTATCTTTCTCTCCACCTCTGTCTTCCCCTCCTCTCTCCAGTTCTCTCTGTCCTATCCAACAACTATGACATCAATAATAACTACAACAATAAAACAACAAGGGCAACAAAAGGGAATAAAGAAAAATTTTAAAAATTGCACTATCCAGGTCACCTATCTTGCCAGACCTCATTACCAATTCTTCAAACTGTATTTGTGAATAGTATATGAGACAGCTTTTATTAAACTTAGTATCCTCCTCACAGCATACACTCAGTGTCAGTTACACTTTTTACATCAACTCTCCTTTCTTATTAGAAGTTCCCAGCAACTCAATCATAGTTATGATCTCCTACCAATAAATGAGAAGCTAAAGCTCATAGAATGAAGGAATAGATCCTTACTCAAAAATATATGGATTGTGGATTTAACACCAGATTTTGCAATCTAGTCCATGTGTCCTCTTTCCACTCCATGCTGCCTCACCAGCAAAACATCTGAGGGTCTGTTGGTTGTTAGTTTTCCCCAAATGATATACTTTGAGTCCTGGGAGCTTGACAAGGCAGGCAAACATGGTTGTGTTCTTCTCTGGCAAAGCTCTGCTGACAGGAAGCTGGAATAATTGGATTCCAGCCATTCAACCTTAGGGCTGCATTTGTAACTAGCCAACTGCTGATGACCAAGTCTAATGGAAAAAAACCCTGACCAAACAAACACAACTCACTACAGGACCTCACTGTTTATGCTGCAGAAAGTGAGATTTATCAACTGCATCCAATATCCCCCTAATAGTTTCTATCCAGGGCAGAGATGACTTTAGAATGTGCCAGACTTTAGCCTGACACTAGGGACAAGTGGAAGTACCTGCAGTTGAAGAGTGTCAGGTGAGGAGCCCAGACATTTTTGACAACAAAGTTAATGTGGTCACATCAGAGCTATATTTTATTTGGTTTTGGCCAAAGGTCATGTCAAGTCTTACTTAAGCAAAGTATACATTCAGAGTAATGTTTAAAACAAAATGTTGTGATAACAGTGTCAGCATTAGAGTGTTTTGATAAGTATAAAAAGAGGTAGCATTTCACAGTGACTCATGAAAGGAGTCCCTGTCATTTCCAACCAATTTTAGATCAGATTCCTTGCTTGTTTGTTTGTTTGTTTTCCACCTCATGCAAGGGATTCAAATAGGCACAACAACTGGGCAGCTTATGAAGCTGTGTTTCCTGATGTTGTATTAAAAAAAATAATAATAATGGAAAGCACTCTTAGAAAACTCCACCATTGACCTTGATGTACACTTTCTCTTTCTTTTTCTTCTTTTCTCTTCTGTTCTTTTTTTTTTCTCACCTGAATTATTGCTGAGACTCAGTAACTGCAGCCTGCATGAAGAAAGTACCATTCACAGTAGTCATATTTTTCCCTTTTATTTTTTCTTTCTTTTTCTTTTCCATGAGACAGAAATTGAGAGGAAGTACCAGTGAAATAATTCACTTGGATAATGCAACTTTTAGACTGACTTCCACTAAATTGAAGAAGTTTTAGTGCTGTGTTCTTTTAATATATCTGAAAGACAAAAAAAAAATTGAGAGGGAAAAGAGAAATAGAAAGAGGAATAAAAGGAGATATACCTGCTGTTGAGATATACCTCAACTCTAATGAAGCATCCCTTCTGTAGGTGGGGACCAGTGGCTTAAACCCATGTCCTTTCATATGTGACTGCTCTACCAGGTGTTCCACTGCCTGGCACCTGATGTACACTTTCTAGATGGGAATTTATCATGAAAACATATTCCCACATATAGAAACTGATTACTGATAGATAACCTAGTGAATCTTTCTGAGATTATTTTTTAAATTCTTGACACTGGAGCATGAATTATTGAAATTGGCAATACTCAGAGAATAAACACAGTCTTCAAACAGTAACTTCTAGAAAACTTTGTTAGTGAAGAATTCCAATTCATATCACCAGGCTAAGGCAAAACTAAAAATAACCAGTGGAAGGGGGAAAAAAAATCAGAGATCCAAATACCCATTCAATGACAAGTTCCATTAGACTAGTTCTAAGTCCATTAACATTTGCCATAAATCTGGGGGGGAGTTTTGTCATCATTTTTATGCTATAGGTAAAGAAACCAGGGCATAGGGAGATCCAAAGTTGGGAAGTTTTTAAATGATGCAGCTGTAATAAGGTTTTTGAATGCTTGACTCACTACAACTATTGCTTAACAAATGGTCAGTAAAATATATATCTGAGCTACATAAATAGACATGGTTCCTTCCCTCTCAGGAGGCTTATTACATAGCTAGAAATATTCTATTTAAATGTCTATAAAGTGCTAGGACTGTGATGAGGTAGCTTACATTACCAAATGAAATACAAAAGCAGAAAGAATTATTTTTGGTAATAAAAGGGAAAGATGCATGTATCACACTAAGATGGTCAAAGAAGCCTTATGGAGAAAGTAAAAGTCTGTATGACTACATTTTTTTGAGTTTCTTCATGATGGGAATATCACAGGACATTAGCTAAAGAAGAAAGAAGAGAGTGTGGTCTTTGCTTTTTAACCATGTGGTGAAATATTTTAATTATGTATCCTTAAAAATTCTAATTCCAGAATCTATTTTTTTTTTGACTGGCTGAAGTACAATTGAATGCTTCAATAAAGAAAGAAGTAGGTAAAGTTGGGGGAGAGGTTTTTTTTTAAGTTTTAATATAGTTTATTTTAGTGATTTAACATCGTTTTACAAAACTATCCAATTTCAGGTGTATTTTCATTACTACACATGATGTGTGTAAGTCAACCATATCCTCCACCAAAGGAGAGCCTTTTAGAATCTGGGACCCTCAAGGTGTGGAGAGAATATATGGATGGGGTTTCCCAATATAGAGTTTTGGTCTAGCTCTGGGAAGCATGAAGGAAACTAGAATGCAACTCTGCTTAAAAAGAAAATACAGGGAGTCGGGCAGTAGCACAGTGGGTTAAGCGCACATGGCGCGAAGCTCAAGGACCACAGTAAGGATCCTGGTTCGAGCCTCGGCTCCCCACCTGCAGGGGAGTCACTTCACAGGCGGTGAAGCAGGTCTGCAGGTGTCTATCTTTCTCTCCCCTTCTCTGTCTTCCCTTCCTCTCTCCATTTCTCTCTGTCCTATCTAACAATAATGACATCAAAAACAACAACAATAAAAAATAACAAGGGCAACAAAAGGGAAAATAAATAAATATTTTTTTAAATTTTAAATATAAAAAAAAAGACAATACAGTCCTTATTTGCCTATACCAGGATCTAACAAGGGTGTGGGTGATGGGGACCAGAATTTTCACCTTTTAGTAGCACAACTGCTTAAGTTTCTGTAGGGAGTTGGATCAGTGATGAGAGTTGTATACAGACACCTACCAGAGGGAGACAAGAAACTACCTATGCACCAACAACTGTCCTACAAACCATTATTTTCCCCAATAAAATGATTTTTTAAAATAATCAAAAATACATACACACACATACAAAATGTGTGCTTTTGACTCAGAGTATCTTGAAGTAGAATGACGGGTTTCCTTCTTATTAAATAGAATATATCGCTCACATTGTACCTAATAAGCATAAGATTTTTTTATCTGAAAGTATATGCTGGAGTGATAAGTAATAGTAACAAACTCCCAAGGTTATTTGATTACTATATGAATGGTATGTGAATATTCCTTGTGCAAGGAATGCAGCATGGTGCCTGATATATAGTAAATGTTCAATAAGTAACTGACAACTAGTAAGAAGAGGCACAGGAGATAGAAGATTGTCTCATGTATAATTTGACCATACTATGAAAAATAACCAGGAACAATCACCTTTCATTTTGCCTTAGCTACTAACTAGCTGAGTGCCTTTAGACAGTTAATGTTTCTTCCTGTGTCTATTTAGTGACTTTGTAAATTAAATACCTGTTAAGTGAACCTCCCAGGCATCTATAATACTGTGATATTAGTTGTAAAAATTATTTTACACATATAGTGTGGCATAACCATTTTATATAAGAATTATACTTCCCTTCTTATCTTCCCCTAAAGGCACTTTGAGCCTCATGTAGGCTAAGATCACCTGTCTACTAACTCTTGTGTTTTCTTTCTTTCCTCTTTCCCAACTTCTGCTTGGCTCTCCTTCATCTGTGGCTGTTTTCTGTTTCAACCAAAGTGGCTGTTCTTCCGTCTCCAGCTTTTTCCTGCTGTTCTGCAATAGACCAGTTCCTGTCTAACTCTGAACATGCCCTGTAAGTTTGTCACTGTCTGTGCTGTGGGCCTTTCTGTGTCTATTTACTTCCTTCTACAAAATGTCCTCAACTTCTTTTCAGGCTTCAATACCCACTGGACCAATTGAGGGGATATAGGGAAACATCACAGTTGGTAGAGATCTGCCAAGTTCAGAGTTCTGAATATTGATAGATATTGATCTGAAAGCCAAATAGGCTTCTGGTTTGGGATCATTATTTTATTTTCTATTTCTTCATTTTAAAATACTGGATTGAGTATCTTCCCTTTTCTAAGAGTACAGTTTTCCCAAATCCTCAGAGAAATGAACAATTAATGGAGCAAATCCGTCAATGTAATAGTAAAATTGAGAACTTCCCCCCAATGGATTATTCCATACCCTGATGTGTCCTTTATCTCTTTGGCTATAAATAAATGGTGAACTCTGAATCTTTGTTTAACAAATGACTGTGACTAAGCCAAATTTTTATAACTTTTTTTATTTTGAAAAAGTTTTATATGTATAAAATGGTATGGAAATATAGAGCATTTCTGTCTAACTTTCAACCAGCTTCCCCAAATGGCAGTATTTTACATAACCATGGGACATTAATCAAAGCTAGAGAACTAGCATTTACCCAGTATTATTATCTGAACTGCATACTTTAATTTTGATTCCCCAATATCAGATTGGATTTTAAGTAACTATGTTCAAAGTTATCTTGAATTTCCATTATTAAGCTACCCTACAATAAAACAATAGTCTTGAAAGAAATTTGAACTATTCTCCTCTATACTGAGTGACTCCCACTGATTTTGCTGTGTTGATTTCTCTTGGCTTTCTTAGATTTCTGTTCTCTTTACATATGTCTGCTATCGTTTCTTTTTACTGTAGTTAGTTGCCCTACCAATGATATCACCTGTCTCTCCACACACCACCCCTTCCAATGTAGAGATGACTAAGAACTAGAGTTATCCTAACCTGTTATTTTTGAAACCTGACATGTGGAGGGAATTGAGTCCCTCTCTCTCCCATCCTTTTCCCTTCTCTAAACTGTAAGACAAGGCACTGGACATAGACAAATGGCAAGCCCACCTCACACGTGTGCAGTGCAACTGTTCAGGTTCATGTGAAGCTCCCTGAAAGAAGAGCTTCTGGGGTCCTTTGCAATGGATACAAAAGCCAAGCAGTGTAGAAGTGGAGGAGTCTCATTCTGTAAATGCAGCTGGGAACTCTATCTATAGATTTCTGTTTCTCTGGGGAGGAGCTGAGAGCTAGAAAACAAGTGTCAGGAGCTCAAGCTGGTGGATCCCCAGGCCCTTCCGCCCAGCACCTGGGAGCTGAGCAGCAGGCAAGTGATGGGCACGGGGACTGGACAGCCTGCAGCTGCAGCCCCGCCCCGCCCTGGCCCAGCACAGGACAGTTTCCGGGGCAGGAAGAGCCGAGGGGAAAAAAGGTCGTTAAGATGGCGGCCCCCATGGAGTCGTCGACCGCCATGTGAGAAACCGCTTCCCAGTCGAGAGACACTTTCGGAGAGAACAAGAGGTTGCGTGTGAGAGGAACAGAGCTGGGGCTCCCTTCCTGCTCCGTGCCTTTTCACCACGGTCTTTGTCTGCATTTCTCTGAGCGACTATGGCTTCTTCTGCCATGTCGCCTGTCTTCTCACCCGCGGTGCTGCTTCAGCCTCGCTGGAAGCGGGTGGCGGGCTGGTCAGGGCCCTCCCCGCGACCCCGTCACGGACACCGTGCTGTGGCCATCAAGGAGCTCATCGTGGTGTTTGGGGGCGGCAACGAGGGCATCGTGGACGAGCTGCATGTGTACAACACGGCCACCAACCAGTGGTTTGTCCCCGCGGTGAAAGGGGACGTGCCCCCCGGCTGCGCCGCCCACGGCTTTGTGTGCGACGGCACCCGCCTGCTGGTGTTCGGCGGCATGGTGGAGTACGGCAAGTACAGCAACGACCTCTATGAGCTCCAGGCAAGCCGGTGGGAGTGGAAGAGACTCAAAGCAAAGATGCCCTCAAATGGCCCCCCTCCTTGTCCTCGTCTGGGACACAGTTTCTCCCTTGTAGGCAACAAGTGTTACTTATTTGGGGGTCTGGCTAATGATAGCGAGGACCCCAAGAATAACATCCCAAGGTACCTCAATGACTTATACATCCTTGAGTTAAGGCCAGGCTCTGGAGTGGTAGCATGGAACATCCCCGTGACTTACGGGGTCCTGCCACCCGCCAGGGAGTCACATACTGCTGTGGCCTACGCAGAGAAAGACAACAAGAAATCCAAGCTGGTGATATATGGAGGAATGAGTGGCTGCAGGCTAGGGGATCTCTGGACCCTAGATATTGAGACTCTAACGTGGAATAAGCCCAGGCTCAACGGAGTCCCACCTCTTCCTCGAAGTCTCCACTCAGCCACAACCATAAGAAACAAAATGTATGTCTTTGGTGGCTGGGTGCCTCTTGTCATGGATGACATCAAAGTGGCCACCCATGAGAAGGAGTGGAAATGTACCAACACTTTAGCTTGTCTCAACCTGGATACCATGACATGGGAGACCATTCTGATGGACACAGATACACTGGAGGACAATATTCCCCGAGCTCGAGCTGGCCACTGTGCAGTAGCTATCAATAGTCGCCTATACATCTGGAGTGGGCGTGATGGCTACCGGAAGGCCTGGAACAACCAGGTCTGCTGCAAGGACCTCTGGTACCTGGAAACAGAAAAGCCAGCACCCCCATTTCGAGTCCAGCTAGTGCGAGCCAATACCAACTCCTTGGAGGTGAATTGGGGGGCTGTGGCAACAGCTGACAGTTACCTTCTTCAGCTCCAGAAATATGAAATTCCTGCCACAGATGCAACTACCACCGCCTCTGCACCCAGCCCAGCTTCTCCTGTGTCTGCCAGCCTTCCCAAGAGCCCTGGCCCAGTAGTAGCCACACCTGCTACACAGTCTCTTACCCAAGTAGGCCTCACACTCCTGCCCCAAGCTGCTACCATGGCCCCAACTAGTACCACTACCATCCAGGCCTTGCCAGCAGTGCCTGGTGATTCGGTTTCCATGCCCACTGAAGCTAGGACTCAAAATGCCCCTATTGTACTCAAAGCAATTGGTCCTCAGGCTACAACAGGATCTTCTTTGATCACCATGCGACCTGCTAGCCTGGGTGGGAAAGTCCCTGTCACAGTAACCTCCCTGCCCGCAGGCATGCGAATGGCTGTACCAACTACGAGTGCCCAGGGGACTGTGATGGTCAGTAGCCCACAGATGAGTGGGATGGCTGCCCTGGCAGCTGCAGCTGCTGCCACTCAAAAGATTCCATCTTCTGTGGTACCCACAGTGTTGAGTGTCCCAACAGGTACCACTATATTCAAGACTGTGGCCGTGACACCTAACACTAACTCACTCCCAACCACTATGAAAGTCGCCTCCTCTCCAGTCACAGTAAGCAACCCAGCCACTCACATGTTGAAGTCTGCAGCTGCTCAGGTGGGGAATTCCATCTCTCTTGCCACCAATCCATCCACCTGCCCCATCATTACCGTGCACAAATCAGGGACTGTTAAGGCAAATCAGCAAGCCCAAGTGGTAACCACAACAGTAGGTAGCATCACCAAGACCATCACACTTTTGAAGAGCCCCATCTCTCTCCCAGGAAGCAGCACTCTGATTTCTAGCTTGGGCAAAGTAGTATCAGAGGTCCAGACCAAACCAGTTAAGACCTTGGCAGTCACAGGTCAGCCATCTACTCAGATCATCCAGACCAAAGGGCCCCTGCCAACTGGGACTATCTTGAAGCTGGTGACCTCAGCAGAATGCAAGTCCACTACCGTCATCACTACCACACAAGCCAGTGGTACTAAGCCCACCATCCTGGGCATCAGCGGTGTATCCCCTAGAACCACTAAGCCTAGCACAACCACCACCATTATCAAGACCATCCCCGTGTCAGCCATCATCACACAGGCCTGTGCTACAGGTGTCACCAGCAGTCCTGGTATCAAGTCCCCCATCACCATTATCACCACCAAGGTTATGACTTCAGGAACTGGAGCACCCACCAAAATCATCACTGCTGTCCCCCAAATTGCTACTAGCCATGGGCAGCAAGGAGTAACCAAAGTGGTACTAAAGGAGGCCCCTGGACATCCAGGAAGCATCCTCTATACCTTGCCCATGGGGGGCATTCGCCTAGTCACCCCTGTCACTATCTCTGCTGTTAAGCCAGCCATCACCACACTTGTCATGAAGAGCACCACAGGTGTGACTCCCTTAGGCATGGTGACAGGCACCATTTCCACCAGCCTGGCTGGAACAGGGAACCAAAACACCAGCGCCTCCCTGGCCACACCCATTACCACCTTGGGCACCATTGCAACCCTTTCAAGCCAGGTAGTCAACCCCACTGCACTCACAGTTTCAGCTGCCCAGACCACACTAACAGCAGCCCATGGGCTCACCACTCCCACCACCAGCGTGCAGCCGGTCTCCCAGCCTACCCAAGAGACTCTAATCACAGGACCCAGCATCGAGGCCCAACCTGTACACGACCTACCTGTGTTCATTCTGGCCTCGCCTCCTGCAGAACAGCCCACAGCCACAGTCACCAACTCCAGCCAGAGTGACGTGCAGACAGGCCTGATGACACTGCTGTGTTCCAACCCACCCTGTGAGACCAATGAGATGGGTAGCACCATGGCCACTGCCTCTGTAATGGCTCACCTCAGTGGGTGCTCCCAGGTCCCTCAAGTGCAGTTTGTCTGTGACAGACAGGAGGCAACTGCTTCTTCAGTGACCCCAACAATGGGGCAGCAGAATAGTAGCATGGTGCACATCTGCTCTGAGGAAACTGGCTCCACCAGCACCAGCACCAGCACCAGCACCATCACCATGTCCAGTATTGGCACTGGCCAGTGTGACACCAGGCACATCTGTGGGGTCTAGATCATTGTGGCTTCTGGTGTGCAGAAAGGAACCCTGAGTTCTAGCAAGTACCAGACCTGCCAGACCAGCAAGACCAGCACTGTGTTTGATGACTCCCAGGGGCCCACACCTCAGACTTAGCCAGGCCCTGGAAACTGGTAGCCAAAACTTTACTTTTGTGTGGTTGGCCCCCATGTGTGACTGAGTCAGGCCCAGGCATGACCCAGAAGCAGTCTACTCTACCTTGGGTGTTAGGGAGCTTGGTGAGGCTAAGGGGACTTAATATATTGAGAGCTCACCTAATGCTGCTGTGATGGTGACAGCCCTGGAAAAGCTGCTATGCCCCCTTGTCAACTTGACTTCAGTCTGCTCCAACCTGCCGTGCCAGATCCACAAGATAAGTACCATCCAGACGCCCTCCAGAGCCACCTCCAATGGGTATAGGCCAGCCCAAGGGAGGACATCCCCTGCCAGGTCCTCCTTCAAGACATGCTGGACCACTTCCAGGGGTAACACCATGTAGGTCGTGTAGGTGCCTTGCTGCCTGATCCTGCTCCTTTCCCTGGACTCTGGAGTCCAGCTTGGAGGAGGCAATACTTGCCACCATTGCCTCTATATCATCACTTCATTGCTGACTCTTTTTTCCAACACAGAGGATGTGCTCCAACATCTCCATGTGAAAATACACAAGATAAGCATTCTTCTCACAGCCACCAACTCTAACCAAGATCAGCTGGCTATCAGGGAGAGGTAAGAATCACCTAGGACATCAATGCGAGTACCACCACCAACAGTGCCCTCACATTAACCACATCCTCCACATTTACAAGGGCCATGGCCACTGTGACTCAGGTTTCACTGGCCCCAGGTGACTCTGCCACCCCCAGAGGAACTGAAGATATCTCCAGAAGCTGCCACTGTGAGCCCTCCTGCAGGCTGCCTCTGCAGCACTCATCAGGGTTATCTGTTCCAACTCCCTTGAGTTCCAGGCACCATGGACCTGAGCAGCACAGGAGACCCATCTGTAGGTCAGGAGCCTACCAGCTCTATCATGGAGGATGCCATGATGGTCAAGCCACCTCTTCCCACAGTTAAAATAGATCAGTTAACTTTGACCAGGGAGCTGATAGCTGAGGCCCAGAGGGACACCACCATTCCTGTGTTCACACAACTCACCCCTGAAGAAATGGCAGTGACTGCTGTTGCCAAAGAGACCATCCAGGCCTCCACCACAGGGGAAGCTTAGGCCCTGGCCATCCAGGCAGTACTGCTGGTCACACAGCAAGCTATCATGGCAGGTGTGGAGAGTCCATCAGACTGTGGTGCAGGAGGTCCTGGAGGACAGCCAGTGTTGGGGGGGAGTGAAAGGGGTAAAGCGGGGGGGGGGGGGGGGCTGCTTTGTTCAGTATGCTTTAACTTGCCCCTTCATGGACAGAACTGGCTTCAAGTATCTGTCAGCCTCAACAATGTAGCCACCGCTCCAAACAGAGCTGTAAGGAAAGCAGGAACTAATGGAGTGGAGGAGAAGGGTTGATGTCAATCACCCCAAGGGAAGAAGAGGCTAGCAGGCACCAAGTCTCTGGGTTTGTGGGGATCTGAGGCCAGCCTAGAACTCTGCCTGGACTGGCAGATGAGACATTCTTCCACGCTGCATCTGCATGCAGGCACTGAGCAAGCCTTGCTAACTGGCCATGCATCTTTGCAGACTCTCATCTCAGCATAAGAAACACAGGCATGGCTGGAGGTCCCTGGCTCCATTCCCCCTGCTGCTACTCTGCCACCCTCCTCAAGGCCTCTGGTTTGTAGTATAATACATATTTCACTGTGGAAATGTCATGTTTAGTCACCTTTGCCTCCTGTCCCTTTTACCTTTGCTTTCTCTTGGTTTAGAAAGCAGTATTCCGTTCATGGTTCATCTGTTGTGAAATAACACCTGTGACTCAATACCGTTATAGTGTGTTTCTTTTGAACAGTTTCAGACTTTTTTGGTTTAATAACAACCAAAAAATAAGAAAAAAAAATTACAATACACTAGTAGCAAAAATGTCTCAGGATCCTGGCCAGTGTGCCTGGGTCCAAACCCTGGTGTAGTCAATTGCTAGACTAGTGACCTGTGGCAAACATTAACTGCTTTGAATTTCAGTTTCCTCATCTGTGAAATGGAGCTAGCATATCAGAGTCAGCATTAAATGTAAGCATTAAACACAACAGGATGGGAGTCGGGCGGTAGTGCAGCAGGTGAAGTATATGTGGCGCAAAGCGCAAGGACCAGCATAAGGATCCGGGTTCGAGCCCCCAGCTCCCCACCTGCAGGGGGGTCGCTTCACAAGTGGTGAAGCAGGTCTGCAGGTGTCTTTCTCCCCCCCTTCTCTGTCTTCCCCTCCTCTCTCCATTTCTCTCTGTCCTATCCAACAACGACATCAATAACAGCAACAATAAGAACTACAACAACAATAAAAAATCAAGGGCAACAAAAGGAAAAATAAATAAATAAATATTAAAAAATAATTAAAAAAAAAACAACAGGAATTCAAAAGCACTGAGAGAATTCAGTTATGTTTCACTCTTCCCCAGGTCCCAGTGGCTTAATCCCTCACACACCCAGCCCCTTTACACATCCCTCCACCTGAGTCCTGTCCTCCTACTGCCTGGCACAATCCTACCTAATCTCTGCCTCCCTCCCTGTTTGCTCACTGCCATGGTCTTCCACCTTAGCCCCTGCTCTTACCTCTGTCCCTCCAAGACCCCAACAGGGCACTATCAGGGCAGTCTCAGTCCCGTCAATCCCCTCACTAAGGTCTCATTGGACCTGTCCCTTTAAAGACAACACAACACTCCATACCAGCATTAAAATCCTACAAATGACCTCAAGAACCCTCTCTACCTTCACCTTCCAAAAGGCTCTCCAGGTAATTCAGCTAACAGGGATAGCTCATGAGTCCCTGGAGATATTCATGACTGAGCTTCACTGGGCTTCAGTGATGGGCAGAGGGGCAAATAGCCCACCTGGATAGTGTTTTTGCTTTGCCATTCATGGAACCCAGCTTCAAGCCTTGGCATCTGGCTCACTGGAGGAAGCTTCAGTGATGTGGTATCTTGTTCTCCCACTGTTTTTCTGTCTCTGTTCTCTTTGTTTCAGGAAAAACAAAAACAGCTCAGAGTGATGAAGCCCCAACATTAACAAAAAAAAAATAATAGGGACTGGGGGTTCTCTAAAGGACAAGCACTCCTCCTTCCTTCTCTCTGAGGCCATAATCCCAGACCTGTCTTGTGCTGCTGCTAACTTCACTGTTATTTTTTAGGAACCCTTTGCTCCACTTCTGTGAACACACAGGCCTCACCTGCCTTTGAAGGCAGGCAGGGTACAAAGACCCTGAGAGTGACTCCCTGTCCCAGCCACAACATCTGGATGTGGAAGGAGTATGCTCTGATTTCCCACTCCATTCCAGCCAGGAGGTAGCAGCATGTGCTGTTATAAGGGGGTGTATAGCTCAGATGGTGGGTACACAGCTGGAGAAGCCAGCATCCCAGAGGAGCCCTGAGAGAGGAAGCACATGCAAGAAGCTGTGAACCCTTGCAGACAAGGAAAGGATCATGCTTCAAGGCAACACCCATGTCTTATGGTGACTGCACATGTCTTTGTAAATGTGAACAGCCAGGCACTTCAGTCCTGGCTCCACTGGTAGTGAAAGGGAAATACTCAAGTATCTTCTTTCCAGTGCCAGAGACAAGCTTGTCCTAAGTGGGATAACCAGGCACCAAAGGAAGAGTAGGAACCTGTCCTAGGAGGATTTTTCAGAGGAACAGGGGTGTTTTTCCTGGAGAAGGAATGGCTCAGGTGGTTGGAGAACCCCTGGCTAATGACAGCAGCACCCTCTTTGTGGCTGAGGCTAAAGACAGGCCCCTTGCGCATTCTTCTCATCCTTATAATGGGCCTCACTTGGGTCTATGCTGCATACCATACTAGAATACTCTTCCCCAAAGACCTCATGAACCTCTCTGCTTCCAACCTTATCCAGTGTCCTCTGCTCTTAGGATGAGCACAGTGATGGGACAAGCCTCCTTGAACCTTCACCCTTGGCTTACCCTGAACCCTCTGTTCTGCTCTCCCTAAGCCACCTGCCCCCATAACACTAGTCACTGCTTTTCCTGGACCTTCTGTAAATACCCTCCCTCCTTCCCTTTGCTACCTTTCAGTTCCCTTCTCCCCTCACTTCCTTGGTCACACCACCCTGACACCCTAACCCTGGTCACACCTCCCTGTGACATGCTCTCATAAGTGCCACCAAATACTTTTAATTTCTAAAGATTCTCACACAACTGTGACTTTACATCTAAGTGTCAGGTCCCCGCAGGACACTGGGAACAGAACACTGGGAATTGTTATCTATGGGGATAAAGACTTGTGGGTTCTCCTTACCACCCTGGTAACTTCAGGATCTGACACTGTCCCAGACTGGGATAGAGAGTCTTCATAAACAAGTGACTGAAGGAATAAATGTCTAGGAATTAAAACTCTCACTCCTGCCATAAAAAAAAAAAAAGAAAGAAAAGAAAAAGAAAAAATATCCAGTGTCAGATCATTGTTCCAGGTATTGGAGCCCCTACATTCATTTATGAATCTGCCTTGGGCCTGAATCTCTTTAAACCCAAGCACTTCATATTTAAAAAATTTAAATAGCTTCTTCGAAGCATTCTCCTGTGAGCATTACTGTGTGAGGGAGGGCCAGTGATGTGTAATAAAGTCTAATCATTTCCTAAAGATGCCAGACTGGACAGGCAGAGGGGGCTGTTGTTATGCAACTAATTACAGCATTTGGGCTGCTCTTAGTGTCATGCTAATTGCTTGGTGAATGAATTGTAGACACAGGTAATCACCAAACCTAATGCGGTTCCCACCACATTAGAGTAAATTAATGCAAGAGGGGGAAGCAGCCTGGTTCTTGAAAGGAGTTGCTTCCTGCCTGGCTGTTACTCGGGAAACAGCAGTGAGCTTTGCATCTGGACTTGAAACTGCCCAGGTTCCCTCAGACATCTATCTTGTCACTGCCACAAGTGAGGTCTCACACCAATAGAGCAGAGCAGGCATTCTGCCTATTGGGCAGGTGGCAGTCTCTCAGGAGCTGTTGCTATATCTGCAAAGCCTTCTTGAAAGTTCCTTGAACAATTGCTAAGTGAGTGAGCATGATGTACACTCCTAAGGGATAAAGTTCTGTTTGGAATCAGCAATTGGTGTTTGCCTACCTTCCTCAAATGACAGCACTGGATTAACACTGATGGCATGTTGACTGAGTGTTCCAGTGGTGCAGTCAGTTAGCTCGCGGTACTTACTTGACATGTTGACTATTTGAAGCTACTGGGGCCATTTTGGTGGCACACCTGGTTAAGCACACATGTTACAGTGCACAAGGATGCAGGTTTGAGCCCCCAGTCCCCACCTATATAGGAGGAAAGCTTTGCAAGTGGTGAAGCAGGGCTGCAGGTGGCTCTCTGTCTCTATCTCTCTCTCTCTCTCTCTCTCACTTTTTAAAATTTTTTATATTTATGTTCAAGACCTCGGCTCCCCACCTTCAGGGGAGTTGCTTCACAGGCAGTGAAGCAGGTCTGCTGGTGTCTGTCTTTCTCTCCCCCTCTCTGTCTTCCCCTCCTCTCTCCATTTCTCTCTGTCCTACCCAACAATGAACGACATCAACAATAACAATAATAACTATAACAAGGCTACAACAACAAGGGCAACACAAGGCATAAAAAATGGCCTCCAGTGGATTCATGGTGCAGGCACTGAGCCCAGCAATAACCCTGGAGGCAAAAAAAAAATGTATTTATTTAGTTTTCCCTTTTTTGCCCTTGTTAATTTTTTATTGTTGTTGTTATTGATGTATTTGTTGTTGGATAGGACAGAAAGAAATGTAGAGAGGAGGGGAAGACAGAGAGGAAGAGAGAAAGATAGACACCTGCAGACCTGCTTCACCTGCTTCATTGATTGCTCTACTCTGATTTATGGTGGTGTGGGGGACTGAGCCTGGACTTTGGAGCCTCTGGCATGAGAGTCTTTTTTCATAAACATTATTCTATCTACCCCTACCCAAGGAATCACTTTTAAATCAAGTGTCCTTGGTGGGATACAACTCAGTTGTTAGAAATGATGAAATCATCTCCTTTGCCTCGTTTTGGATGGTACTTGAAGATATGTTAAGTGAGATAAGCAAGCTAAAAAGGAAAAGGAAAATGCCAAATGATCTCACTCATAGGTGGAACTTAACAAGGACAGAAAGGGAAAACACAAAGTAAAGTGTGAACTGGTTGGGTGTGGTATACTGCACCAAAGCAAAGGACTCTGAGGAAGGAGAGGAAGGAAAGAGTGGAGAAGATCCTGAGGTCCTATTCCATGATGGTGGGAAATAACCTAGGTTGGTAGTGTGAATACTTATCATGGGGAGATGAGAAATTATATCATAGGTCATTAAACACCCAATAAAATGATTTTAAAATGAAATAAATAAATAGGTAAAATATAAAAGGAATTACCATGGGGCGAGGTGGTGGTGCACCTAGTTGAGTGTTCATGTTACCATGTGTAAGCATAAGGGTTTGAGTCTCCTTTTTCCAACTTTCATGGGGTGCTTCACAAGTGATGAAGCAGTACTACAGTGTTTCTCTTTCTCTCTCCCTCTCTCTCTCTCCTCTTTCCCTCTCAACTTCTCTCTGTCTCTATCCAAGAAATAAATATATGTTGAAATAAAAAAGAAGTGTCCTGGGATAATGATCATAGGAGACACAGAGAGGAAGACTACAGGAGGAGCAAAGGACTGTGTATTATCCACTGAGAGGTGTGTGTGTGTGTGTGTGTGTGTGTGTGTGTGTGTGTGTGTGTGTGTGTGTGTGTGTGTTGCTGAGTGGAATACATTCTAGGTTCAAACAGTAAGTAATTATCTTCTCTCAAACTCTAGAATTTTCCCAAGAATAACTGACAGATGTAGGAATCTGGATCACAGATGACAAGACCCTCCTACAATTGAAATTGATTTCTATGCCCATTAACACACTGTGAGCAACCATACTACACTGCAGAAAAAGAACAAACAGCTGTCAAGTAGTAAATTTCACTGCACATCTTAGCATCAACTTTCTATTTGAATCATCTAATTTTTGTTAGAAATGGCATGCAGAGGGAATCAGAAACACACCCAGTTCCATTGTGTTTCAGGCTGTGGCTGGCTGGCTCTTCTCAGCTAACTGAGATTTTGATTTTGCTGAGCAGAGAGTTGTGGCTGGCAAAGGGGACTTTATGTATTCAGCTTAAGATGATTTTGAGGACTAGCATAAGGACTCGTGAGTGCTAGAAGGAAAGAAATCTGGTGTGTAGGCCCAGTTCATTTCCTCCATATTCCGTTCCTGCCGTTTCAAATGAATAGTTTGGAGGCCATGATGTAGACATCCCTCTCTGTGAAATATCACCAGTCCTCAGGCCCACTTCACCATGTTTTTCAGAGGGTGCAGTGTTTGACAGAAGATATGATGCAGTGGGTAGAGTGTGGGACTTACATCTCTGATGTCTTAGGTTTGATTTCTAGGACCTCATGTACTAGAATAGAGCTCTGAGCAATCTCTCTCTCTCTCTCTCTCCCCCGTCTCTCTTTCTATCTCTGTTTCTCCCATTAAAGAGATAAATAAATGTGTATTAGTGAAACCAACAGGGGGATCACATTACTCATATTAAATATATAACTTATTCATAAGTAAATAAAATTATATTTATTAATAAATAAATCTTTAAAGTATACAGTAGATGGGACTGGTTAGTGGCACACCTTGTAGAGCACACACATTACCATGTATAATGACCTGGGTCAAGCCTCCAGTCCTCAGCTGCATGCAGGACACTTCCCAAGTGGTGGACGCAGTACTACAGATATCTGTCTTTTTCTCTCCCTCTCTATCTCCTCCGCCTCTCTCAATTTCTCTCTGTCTTTATTTAAAAAAAAAAGGAAGAGAGAGAGAAAGAAAAAGAAAGAAGGAAGGAAGGAAGGAAGGAAGGAAGGAAGGAAAGAAAGAAAGAGAAAATTGCCAGCAAAAGCAGTAGATTTACCATGCAGGCATCAAACCCAGAAATAACCCTGATGTGGATAAATAAATGTACAGTAGAAATACTGTCTCAGTGACAGATGTGCCTGCTCAAAGACATGCCAGTTGAATTCTGATGTCTTCTCCCATTCTTCTTTAGGTACACAGTTCTGCACAGCGGACATCATCAGGAACTCGAGAAGCTGCCCATACACAATGACCCAGAGTCCCTGGAATCATGCTTCTGACTGAAAATGTGGCTCACAACTAAGCCATTCATTCCCATTCATTCATGTCTGCATGAACAGGACCACCTGACATTTCTCCTGATCCTTATCGCCACAGTGAGGAGCAAGGCAGTGGGACCAGAGTCAGGGAGATAGTACAAGGAGGTCAGCGTTGGGCTGAACCCAAGGCCAGAGCACAGAGGACCTCAGAGTTCAGATGGGGCTCCAGGGGTAGTCAGATCCAGCCTTCCAACCAGAGCAGGAGTCCACCCTCCATGGCATCCCTAGAAGTTGGCTGGTGTTTGCACATGTCCAGGGATAAGGCCTCACTAGCTCCCAATGCATTTCCTCCTGTTGTGGGGAAGCTTTCATTACAAGGAAACTCCTTTATTGGAAAACAAATTTATTACTGTTCTAATTTCCATCTATGGCTGTGAAGTTGGTCCTCTCTCCCTTGAGAGCCTTTAGATAATGGTAAAAAAAAGATCAAACGCCCATCCACCCTTTTAAGTCTTTTCTTAATCTGACAGTTCTAATCTCCTCTTTCTCCTGAATGTCTTTTGGACACATTTTTTGTGGATAAATTAATACTTTTTTTTCATAATTGGAGGTTGTTATATAGTCTGATATAAATGCTCAGAGGTCTAAAAATACAGAGGTACTGACAAGTGAAGCATAAAGATTTGGGAATGGTAGTGGTTATAACCATGAGTATTTTTCTCTTCTTTTTGGGGATAGACTTTGGAAACCCTGCTTAGGTTCTGAGATTAGATCCATTACCTAAAGACATCTTTACAACTCTGTGTGTGTGTGTGTGTGTGTGTGTGTGTGTGTGTGTGTGTGTGTGTGTGTGTGTGTGTGTGTGTATTTAACAACACTTTCTCTTTGGCACAATGGCTTTGAGGCCATTTGGAATGAAGTTTTATGGAGACAAAACCTATAGCATTATTAAGAGTGATTACTGGAAATAGCCTTACAGTTCAAATTTTGAGAGGGAAACTGAATTTACACCCTAGAAACCTTTTTGAGGGACTTCCAAGTTCCTATGCTGAGGTAGAGCCTGATCTCAGGCAGGGGATCTGCACCTAATTTGTTTTCTTGGGGACATCATTGCCTGTTATATGAAACTCCAAGGGCCACTGTTGGCCCATTCATCTAGATTTTTAATTGACACTAGAGTTATTGATGGAGCTCTGTGCAAGCATGATGAAGTCACTGCTCCCAGTGCCATTTTTTCCTTTTTGTTTTTTCTTTTTTATTTGAGAGAGAGAAATTGAGAGGGGAGGGAGAAATAAATAGAGAGAGAGAAAGAGAAACATATGCAAACCTGTTTCACCACTTGTGAAGCTTCCCCTAGCAGTCCTAGCAGGACTGGGGGTTTGAACCCAGGTCCTTATACATAGCATCATGTGTGCTCGAGGCTACAGACGGTAGAGCACAAGATAAGGACGTGGCAGGTGTTCCTCGCTCACCAGTTCTCCCTGCTTTCTACTTGGCCTGTCAACTCCGTTTTCCTTCTTAAGTCATCCCAGCAGCTGTGCTTGCCACCTGATCATCACTGTTTTGAAACTTAGAAGGCAAAACCCCATCAACCGTCCGTTCCCTCTGTAGCCTCAAAAATGCTGAGAAAGAAAGATGGTCAGACCCCACATGGGATGAGGTGGTCAACTATCGTGCTTGTCACACAGGAAGTCCTACATCCCAAGAAGTCCCTCAGTCCTAGACCAACTAGAATAATTGAACAATTGATTCCTCTACACACACCACACACACACACACACACACACACACACACACACACACATCACTTCCTTATGAAAGGCTTCTCTTCCCAAGTTAGCTAGTTTACTTGCTTATGTAAAATATTACTCTTTATATTATCCATAAACATGTTCTTGGTTGTCAGTTGAATAGTTGGTCTTCCATGTTTTTGCCTTCTAACTTCTGCTGGGTGGGAAGTTTCAGATCTCCTGTCAGGACCCCCTGCAGGCTGAAGAATCAAGTTGAGGATTCATCCCAGGTGTTGGGCTGTCCACCTGGAGCAGCCACCAAGCTGGTGATTGCCAAGGCCAGACAGGGAGGGGCACTTGTGATCTCCATGACTCTGCAGGCTTCCAGGAAGAGGGTGGCCTTCTCTAAGAAGAGGACAAATAGGTCTCCCATATTAAATGACAGCTTGGATAAAGCTGAGATCCACAGATTACAGCAGAGGTGAGAAAAGGAGATCTCCTTGATTTCATGTCTGTGATCCCTTTGACTTCCTAGAAACGCTTCTGGGGACCAACCCATGCCTGACGACTGTAGAGATCACAGGCATTCCTAATCAGAGAAAGGCATCCATGGTAGAAACGGAAAGCCTTGCCACTGTCAAGAATTTTCTCCATTACAGAGATGGCTGCACGCGTAAATGTTGCTGTCTCTTTGGACCACCAATGTGATGGTGCCAGTGATACACTAAATACCTGCATAGGACAAGACCAGGCTTGCTCTGTGTAGATGGCCACTAGCTTGGCCTTACTTAAAGCTCTGGCTTCTGAAAATCCTGTCTACCCATTTCTCTCTGTGTGGCGTGGTATCTTGGTGAGTGGTTGATGTTGTTTTTCTCTTTTGCTCCATTACTCTGCTTTGGGTCAAAGTTCTTGTAATCATCAGTGTGTGTGTGTGTGTGTGTGTGTGTGTGTGTGTGTGTGTGTATTGGGGCTGGGGTTGAGTGGATTGAGGAACAAATGCATTTACCTCTTCTGAACCTAATTTGCCAGCTAGTCTAATAAAGTGAAATTGAATGTTGGATTTCTATTTAAATCAAACAGGAATGCCTCCAAAGACCTGAGTTGAGGATACAGTATCACTTTGGGCCCTGGCCAGTGTTCACTTTTCTTGTCACAGCTACAGAAAATAGATGATTCCTGGAGCTCTGAGCTGGCAGGACTACTGTGAATGTTCAAACCTGGGTCATCATCCAAGGGCTGCTGTTAGGGTTTTTTTTATTTGTTTGTTTGCTTTGTTTTATTTTATTTTTTAATAAAATGTGTGTCCATCCTGCACTTTTATTTTATCAATATTTTATCTATGCAAATTCAAATCTTCACTTTCATAAATTAATTTAGAAACATTGTACCAGAACCAAAATAGAAAAACCAGTGTTACATGCCATAAATAGAAAACAACCGTAGAGATAAATACATGGAAACAGAACAAGGTTATTAAGTTCTAAGTGGAAGCCATAGCTCCTAGCTCCCCTGGTTCTGCCTTGATTAGAAGGAGACAGACCAAAATGTGGGAGGCTGGGATGGACTCCCTCATTCCCCAAGGACTTGAGGAAGAGGTGAAAGAGAACTTAGCAGAGATGAGCTGCCAAACTTTCCACTTAATGTGATTTAATGATAAGTGGCATCTTCCACTTTCTGGAAACACAGAGAGAAAAGTGGCACTGCTTACATTCCCCACTCCTCTTAAATGTGATTCAGATTACATTTCTTCTTTCCTTCCTATCTAATTCACTTCACCCAGCACATATCTTAGTTAATCATGGTAATAATAATAATGTGGCAATCATAAAAGAATTGAACATTTCATGGGCCCCTGTCTATTGGGCGCTATTATAAGTGCTGCACATGGGACATCTATTTCAGTCCTTCTCAAGTTCTTCTAAGGAGCGAAGGATGGAGGGGCTGGGTGGTGGCTCACCCACTAAGCACACAGAGTACTATGTGGAAAGACCCACACAAGGACCGGGGTTGAAGCCCTTGCTCCCCCCTTCTACAGCAGAGTGGTGAAACAGGCCTGCAGGTGTCTGTCTTCCTCTCCCTTTCTATCTATCCTCTCCCCTCTCAAGTTCTTTTTGTCCTTTTGAATAAAATAGGAGAAAAAAAAGTAGCAAAACATTTTCATGCTTGAGGCTCTGAGGTATCAGGTTTAATCCCAGCATCACTGTAAAGTAGGGCTTATCTCTCTGTTATCTCTCTTTCCTTCTCTGTGTCTTTCTGTATCTATCTTCCACTAAAAATAAATAAATAATAACATATTAAAAATATATAGAAAGCTACGGAGGAACACACTTTAGCTGAGAAGCATGGTAATTATCCGAAAGCACAGACCTAGAAAGGGTGGAGTTAGGAAGACAAAAGCAGGCTGGGGGATTTCAAAGCCCAGATGTGTGCAGCTGCCTGGGGGTCAGGATGACTTTCTTCTTCTGTCCTGTGCTGGGTCTGTGCTAGGGGAGAGCATGGGAAAGTCACAAAAGACTCCTTCCCTCTCGTTACCTAAGAATTTTTTCTGTTATCAGTTTGGATGCTGGAGAAGAATTGGGAATTGGCAACTCTGTCCCTCACATGTGCTGATATTTTCCTCAGTTCCCTCCTGCTCCTTGCATCTCAATTTCCATCTTTAAACAAAGGCAATGACTGGGCAGATGATCCACTGGCAGGAAAGACACCTCCCCTCTCCCACAAAGATCTTTTGTAATTGTTCTAGTAGCCAGCACCCAGGGGCTATTGCACAAGGAACCTTGAGGAGCAAGTGTGAGGACCAAAAGAAACATTGTTATGTTTTTCTAGATGGTCCCTCACAGGAGTCGCCTCAGTGGGGAGCAGTTTGGCTTCCCTACATTTTTTTTTTAATTGGAAACTGGAAAGCTACTCACTGTACCCATCAGGCATATTACAATTTCTCTGCACTTTTATAACCAAGCCTCTGAGTTTCTCAAAGCAGTTTGAAGATGGGGTGAGAGAGGAAGACTATTGACCTTGTTTTATAGAAAAGGAAACAAAGTTTCTCATAGACAATGATATGTCAAGATAGCAAGGTATATAGGCTGCAAGACAGGGCAGAAAACACCTCTGATTCTTCCCTCCCTCTTTCTCTTTTTATGCTGGTCAGTTCTGCCTTATGGTGGTGTTGGGGACTGAACCTGGAATTCTTGGTGCCTCAGGCACAAAATTCTTTTTGTACAACCATTATGCTATCTCTCTAGCTCCTAGCTCCCTCCATCTTTATAAACTGTTTCCTTCCTGCTCCTCTAAAACTCCATGGTATTTCTAAATATACAAAATTATATATTTGTTGGACTAAATAATCCATGAGCCATGCAAATCCATGCCCTCCACCCCCATTAACCATGTCTTAATAGTATTAGCACAGCAAACACCCTTGGACTCTGACTCAGTCCATCCCATGTTCCTCCCTAGAAGTGAACATTCCCTCCAGTTGGTTTATATAATCCGGGAGCATGTTCTATGTGTTTACATACGTATAAATGTACGCAGAAAAATAAATGAGTTTGCTTTATTCTTACATGTAAATGTGATCATTCTGCACAATAATCTTTAGCTTGTCTTTCTCAACAATACACCTCAGACATCATTCCCATCAACAACAAATGGGATTCTCTTTTCCAGCAACTGCATGTGCATTCAGCACTGCAGACAGTGGAGCTGGTGGAGCTGTGTTGGGACTTGAGGTCAACTTCAGAACAGCTGCTGCCTGGTTTTCTAGGAGCTTAGGGTTTACACTCAAGTAGCATCAGCAGTGACTAAGACTTGGCAGCTTCCATCTTGGGGAGGGACTCCATTCTCCATATTCATGGTCTCTTCCCTTCCTCTGTGGGACTGAGCCATTTTGTTTTGAAGTCAAACTGCATGAGTGCACATTCTAGATGTGTGGTTCTGGGCAAGTTACATAGCCATTAAAATAGACCCTAGTTTTTTTTCATTAGTACAGCAGGGGATGTGTGATCATGCCTATTTAAAGTGCTAGTAAGTATAATAGTGCATGGATAATACTTGACAAACTCTTCAAAATGTTCTCATAGGGGCTGGGCAGGTGGTTTGGTGGGTAGAGCACATGATTTCCATACGTGAGTCCTTGAATTCAATTCTTTTTTTAAAAAAATAATTTTTATTATCTTTATTTATTTGATAGAGACAGCCAGAAATTGAGAAGAGGATGGAAGATAGAACAGAGAGACACCTGCAAACCTGTTTCACCCCTCGCAAAGCTTTCCCCTGTAGGTGGGGACCGGGGGCTTAAACCTGGCGCACTTAACCAGGTGCGCCACTACTGAGCACCCTTGAATTCAATTCTTAGGACCATATGAGAACACAAAAGATAAAAATAAGTGGAACTCCATGGGTGGTGGAGCAATGCTTTGGTCTCTCTCTTCCTCCTTTTCCTCCCCCCCCCCCTTTATCTCTCAAAATATTAGGAGATAAAAAAAAAAGTTGGGTCACGGAAGCTGCTTAGTAGTAGAGTCCAAATGTCTCTCTCTCTCTCTCTTTCTCTCTCCATATATATATATATATTGGCTCCAAGGTTATCCCTGGGACACTATGAGTCCACCACTTTCTGTGGCCATTTTTCCCTTTTTTTTTTTTCTAATTAGATAGGACAGAGAAATTAAGAGAGGATGGAGAGATAGAGAACAAGACAGAAGGAAACCTGCAGACCTGATTCACCACTCATGAAGCGGACCCCCTGCAGGTAGGGAGCAGGGCCCAAACCCAGGTCCTTGTACTTGGTAATATAGTAATATGTGAGCTTAAACAGTTGCACCACTGCCTGGCCCCCTTCATTATTTCTTTCTAATAGCCTTACCAATAGCTTTCTACTTCCTGCCATCCTGGGATATAGTTCAAGGAACAAGTTATGGAAAGATTAATTCATAAAACTCCTTTACTTGATAATAAGGGGAACTAGAATGGAAGCAATTTATTTTAGTTTGCTGAAGACTTTCATTAATACCCTTTGACTGGGTAATTTTTTATGTAAGATTTATTTGTAAACTACAGGCAATGGAATGCATGTTTTATGAGAGGAAAGAGAAAGAGAGAGAGAGAGACAGTCCACACCACCAATCTGGGGCATGTCCTAAGGATCAAACCAGGAACCTCAGGCATGTAAGCCCATTGTCTACCAGTTGAACTATTTCCCTGGCTGCTATATTATTATTTGGAGGCCCAGGTGTATGAATGTGTGACCATATTCATGTAGTCTTACAGCTGTTTGAAGGAGTCAGAATCTGAACTTAGACTTTCTGATTCTGAATCCCTATGGTGAAAATTATTGGAGATAATATTTATATGCCTGACCACTTGGTGAGAGTTACAAGATTATCTAATTGACATTCAGGAATGTATCAGTCCATGAAGCACTTCTATGAGAATCTTTTATAAATGTTCCAGGCAAAGCCAGACAGACAGCTGACTGGATAGAGCACAATTAAAGACTTCAGACCACATGGGAAATGCTGTGGCAACACAGAGAGTTTAGATGCTTCTTCACCTCTCTGTCTCTCTGAAGGAAAGTAGAAGTGGTCCCAAGAGGTGAAGTTACACACCTATAAAGCCCTAGTTCTGCCCTGCCAAATAAAAATGCACTAGGAACTGTGTGACAAGCCAATGAAATATAGGATAGCTCAGTTCTCTGTGACTGGTATGAGTAAATCCTATAGTCTGTAAGGTAAGAATGCTTTTAACTTTAAGTGATTGAAAAAATTATTGAAAGAATATTACTAAGATTTATTAACATGAAGACTATGTGAAATTTGACTTTGAGTCCACAAGGCCAATCTAAGTGCTTTCATATCACCAAAAGCAGTGAGTGTAGTCATCATAGCTGAGCCTAAAATATTTACTGTTTACAAAATGTGTTGCATTCCCTTTTCTAGCAATCAGAGTCATTCATTCCATATGTATTTACCAAATGCATTATAGAGTAGATATCTCCGAATGGCATTTTTTTTTTATTTCTGATTGGAGAACCTTTAGAATGACTTTAGCGCTCCCTGCTATATTTATTTTATTTATATATTTATTTATTTTAGTGATTTAATAATGATAATCAAGATTGTGGGATAAGAATGATACAATTCTATACAATCTCTACCACCAGAGTTCCATATCCCATCCCCTCCACTGTATGATTCCCTATTCTTTATCCCTCTGGAAGTATGAACCAAAGATCTTTATGGGATGCAGAAGGTGGGAGATCTGTCTTCTGTAATTGCTTCTCCGCTGGACATGGGCGTTGAGAGGTTGATCTACAACCACAGCCTGTTTCTATCATTCTCTGGGCTCTGGGGAGGTGGGGTTACAAGACACATTGGTAAGGTCATCTTCCCAGAAAATTCAGGTTGGCATCATGGTAGTATCTGCAAAATCTTGGCTGAAAAAGCATTAAGATACAAAGCAGAACAAATTGTTTAATAATCAGGAAACTAAAGGTAAGAATATAGCAGATGAGATTGGGGTATTCATGTTGGAAGAAGCTAGGAAGTCTATTTTAGGTATATTCCAAGGGACCCATGACTTTACTCATGCAAAAGCCTAAGCCTGACCGGTAACATGCAGGTGGGCTAAGAGTATTGTCTGGGAAGATGGCGTCAGAGTTGAGAATAGGACTTGAAAGCTGGATCAGGGCAGCAAACCTCCCAAATATGGGAAAAGTATATAAACACCACTAACTGTTAACCCTATCCATCTGACCTAGGGCCCATGTCTATTCACATTTGGCACAGGAGCCTGTATAAGCTCTGCATCCATGTTGGTCTGAACTCAAATTCCATGGTCACAACTAGGCACATCCTAAGCAGTATTAATTTCAGGACCAGTCTTCCTTAAGTATCAGAGTATTTTGACCCAGCCTTCCTTTGGAGAGTGGGGCTGTTTCCACCATTGTTGTTCCACATTGAGGGCAAGGTCCTTTAGAGGCCCATAAGAGGGTTAATGATGTTGTTGATCGGGATAACCAGTGATGGTAGAAAGAAGGATCTGTAAGTGGTCTAGGCCCATCATATCTATATGAGAATCCCAAGATTCCCTGACTAGGGCCCCAGGTGAGGGAGTGGCCTGGTAGTGACCAAAAGGGCCATCATTAAAGTGTGCCATTCTCTTGTTCATATCCAGCTTCTGCAGTCCTTACTTTCTGACAGAGTTAGGAATAGAGTGATTGAGGAAAGTGAAATAAGAAGTAGGTGAGGAGGGTATCTAGGTCTAAGTAGAAAATATTTGATTAAAGGGGCCAAGTGGGGGTGCGTCTGGATAAGCGCACACATTACAGTGCGCAAGGACCCAGGTTCAAAGGCCCTGGTCCCCACCTGTAGGGAAAAAGTTTCACGAGTGGTGAATCAAGGCTGCAAGTATCTCTCTGTCTCTTTCCCTCTCTATTTCACCCTCCCCTCTCATTTTTTCTCTGTCTTAATCCAATAATAAAGATTAAAAAAAGAAAATATTTGATTAAGTGTCTTTTTTAGGCCTTTCTACTTCCTTGCTGCATTTTTATTTATTTATTTATTTATTATTTAAGAAAGGATTAATTAACAAAACCATAGGGTAGGAGGGGTACAACTCCACACAATTCCCACCACCCAATCTCCATATCCCATCTCCTCCTCTGATAGCTTTCCCATTCTCCATCCCTCTGGGAGCATGGACCCAGGGTCATTGTGGGTTGCAGAAGGTGGAAGGTCTGGCTTCTGTAATTGCTTCCCCGCTGAACATGGGCATTGACTGGTCGGTCCATACTCCCAGTCTGCCTCTCTCTTTCCCTAGTAGGGTGGGTCTCTGGGGAAGTTGAGCTCCAGGACACATTGGTGGGGTCTTCAATCCAGGGAAGCCTGGCCAGCATCTTGATGGCATCTGGAACCTGGCGACTGAAAAGAGAGTTAACATACGAAGCCAAACAAATTGTTGAGCAATCATGGACCCAAAGCTTGGAATAGTGGAGAGGAAGTGTTGGGGGGGGGGTACTCACTGCAAACTCTAGTGTACTTCTGCTTTCAGGTATATATTTTGCAGTAGTTTATAGATATGTGTGAAGATATGCTCTCTCTCACAGAAACTGGTGTATATCTAGGTTTGGGGACTTTATTAGAAAGTGAACCACCTGAGATGAAATTAGAGTATACTATGAAAGGAAAGGTCTCACCTGAGTAATGAAGCTGAAGGGTTGTCATTCCACATGTGAAGTCTCTGGACACAGTCTGAAGTGAATGAAGCATGTTGAGGTGGCAATCATTGCATTGGTTAGGTTGTGATCGACAGATGCAATATTATTTGATATGGATTGGGAGAGGCATATGGGAAAGTGGGCCCTATTCAAGGGTTCCAGGACTGGGGGAAGTAGAGGCTCTATAGTGGAGATGTGAGGTTCCTGCTGTCTTAGGGTTCAAAAAGACAATCAATAGTTTATGTTATCATCACATTATTTGGTAATTGGGTTAACTTTAAAAAGTCCTTTTGTTATGGTTTGCTGTACAGTACCCAGTATCTTGTATATAGCTATGCTATTGGATGCTTCTAATCTACTTGGTCTAGGCTTTTGAGAGAGTCCGTATATCAAATACACAGCCTATATATTAAAAAGATTCAGTTTGTGTTTTGAACAACTTTGAGACATACAATTGATTTTCCCCCTCTCAAATTAATTAACTAGTGATTTGTATGTTTACATTTTGCTAGGAGTGTACATAAACATCATTCCCACCACCAAAAGACTGTGACCCATCCCTCCCACCCACTGCCACCCCCCACTGGCCCAGGAAGCTGCATGTCTACCCCTCACCACAGGGCTTTTACTTTGGTGCCACCTTGCTGCATTTATTGAGTCACTGTAGACTATTGTGCACTTTGACTTTAAGGTAAGTATTTTCTCCTAACTTAATGGATACATGCCTACTGTGCTTATTCTTTTTTTTTATTATTCTTTTTTTTTATTTAAGAAAGGAGACATTAACAAAACCATAGAATAAGAGGGATACAGTTCCGCACAATTCCCATAACCCGATCTCCACATCCCACCCCCTCCCCTGATAGCCTTCCCATTCTCTATCTCTCTCTCTCGGAGTATGGATCCAGAGTCATTGTGTGTTGCAGAGGGTGGAAGGTCTGGCTTCTGTAATTGCTTCCCCACTGAGCATGGGCATTGACTGGTCAATCCATACTCACAGTCTGTCTCTCTCTTTCCCTAGTAGGGTGGGGATCAAAAAGACTTTCCAAAGTTAATCCTATCACCAAATAATGTGACGATAACAATAACTATCCATTGTCTTCTTGAACCCTAAGACAACAGGAACCTCACATTTCCACTATAAAGCCTATATTTCCCCCAGTCCTGGAACCTTAGGGTGGGGCCCACTTTTCTGCATGCTGCTCTCAATTCAAATCAAATAATATTGCATCCGCGGATTGCAACCTAATCAACACAACGAGTACCACCCCAGCATGCTTCACTTCAGACTGTGACCAGACTTCAGGTGTGGAATGACAACCCTTCAGCTTCATCACTAGGGTGAGACCTTTCCTTTCATAGTATTCTCTAATTCCATTCGAGGTCCATTCCCCAATAAAGTCCCCAAACCTAGATATAGTCCAGGTCCCCTGAGATAGAGCATAGGTTCACACGTGCCCATAAACTAGGGGGAAAATATATACCTGAAAGCAGAAGTACACAAGAGCATGCAGGGAATACCCCCAACACCTCATCTGCACTATTCCAGTCTTTAGGTCCATGATTGTTCAACAATTTGTTTGGCTTTGTATGCTAACTCTCTTTTCAGCCACTGCACTTCTTCTAACAGTGGGTTGAGTGACAGTTAAACAGAAAAGCCACAAACATTAGGAAGCAGCGGCCTCTAGTGGTGTAGTTTAGCATTACTTGGGTGATTTGGCATAAGATCACAGTGGACAAACTAGATTCTCTTAGCAGACTGGGATTCTGCATTATTATGAAATAATAAAGTTTTTAAATTTGTCTCCAGTAATTTTTATGGTCATGGTTCTAACCTTAGAACACACTCTTAGTTAAATGAGTACTGAATTAAAGACAGGTGATAAATGAAAGAGCGGTGTTACTTTCTCCTGGCTGAGTTACAGGTAATAGAACACAGCGCTAACTATTCTTTTTTTTTTTTTCCAGGGTTATTGCTGGGCTCAGTGCCTGCACCATGAATCCACCGCTCCTGGAGGCCATTTTTTCCCCCTTTTGTTGCCCTTGTTGTTGTAGCCTCATTGTGGTTATTATTATTGCCATTGTTGATGTTGTTCCTTGTTGGATAGGACAGAGAGAAATGGAGGAGGGGAAGACAGAGAGGGGGAGAGAAAGATAGATACCTGCAGACCTGCTTCACTGCCTGTGAAGCGACTCCTCTGCAGATGGGGAGCCGGGGGCACGAACCTGGATCCTTACGCCTGTCCTTGTGCTTTGCGCCACATGCGCTTAACCCAGTGCGACACCGCCCGGCCCCGAGTGCCTACTATTCTTCTTGATGTAAAAGGAGAAAAAAAAATTAAGAGTATTGGAGAGAACTTTGAGGTCATTCTCATCTATTTTAGTGTTAGAAAAACTTTATAGTGTTCTTGCATTTCTATGGATCTGAGTCCAGTGGGTATGATGCACTGGATTTTTGTCCTATCTAGTGTCAAACTTTTTTTTTTTTTTTCCTCCAGGGTTATTGCTGGGGTTCGATTGCCTGCACCACGAATGGCCATTTTCCCATTTTTGTTGCCTTTGTTATTATTGTTATTGATGTCATTATTGTTGGATAGGACAGAGAGAAATGGAGGGGGGGACAGAAAAAGAGAAAGATAAGACGGTCCAGACCTGCTTACCTGCTTCACCATTTGTGAAGTGACCCCCCACCCCCCGCAGATGGGGAGCCAGGGGCTCCAACAGAGATCCTTACACTGGTCCTTGTGCTTTGCACCATGTGCACTTAACCCACTGCACTACCGCCAGATCCCCCTGGTGTCAGTCTTTTAACCTTGGGTGCACAATTTCTGTGTGCTTCAGAGTCCCCAGTAAATGAAGGGGTTAGACAAGATAATCTCTGAGGGACCTTGTACCAGCATACAAAGCATAGTTAAATGTATCAGTTTGGAAAGAGCTTATACCTTCTTTTTATAGATTTGCAGCCAAAGTCATTTACTAAGGTCACACAGAATGTAGCAAAGCCATGTTTCAATGTAAGTGTTTGAAGGTCTTATCTGGTTGCTATTGTTCTTGATTGCTTACACTGTAGTTGCAAAGATCTCTGCCTTACCAGGGCAGTTTCTCTGCTTGAGGAAATATATTTAAGGGTTTCTAGAAATTCTGCTGCCCCCAGTATTAGTCATGAGGTTGTATTGAGTTGGAATCTTGCAGTCAGGCTGGGGAGCCAGCTTAATATGTTATGCAAAAAAAGGCTTTCAGGCCTGAGGCACCAAAGATCCCAAATTCAGTCCCCAGCACCACCCATAATCTAGACCTGAATAGTGCTCTGGCAAAAGAGGAAGGAAGAAGGGAAAGAAAGAAAAGAAAGGAAAGAGAGAAAGAAAGAGAGAGAGAAAAAGAAAGAAGGAAGAGAGAGAGGAAGGGAGGGAGGGGAGAAGGGAGGAGGAAGAAAAGGAAAAAAATGTGTAGTTCTCAACTAAATCACAAACAAAAAAACGAGCAGAAGTCAGATAACATTGGAATCTTACTTTCACATAACTCTGCACTCTAGTATCTACTTCTCTCTCAACCCCCTGCACCAACCAGGGCTTAACTGTTCTAGTATGATTTTTTTTTTTAGTTGCAACCAGGGTTATGTTGGGGCTTGGTGCCTGCACTGTGAACCCACCACTCCCAGCAGCCATCCCACCCTACCATATTTTATTGGATAGAACAGAGAAGTTGACAGGGGAGGGGAGACAGAGAGGGAGAAAGACACGTGCAGACTTGCTTCTCTCTGAAGCTTTCCCCCTGCAGGTGGGGAGCAGGGGCTTAAATCTGTGTCCTTGCAGCGCCACCACCAGCCCACTTCCCTTTTTAAATATCTTATTTATCAATGGCAGAGACAGGAGGGAAAAAAGGAGAACCAGAGCACCACCCTGGTACACGTGTTTCTGGGGACTGAATTTGGGACCATGTGTTCGAGAGTCCAATGCTTTTGTCCACTGTGCCACCTCCTGACTTTTTCAGATAAATGAAGAGAGAAAGAGAAGATTTCACAACACTAAAGCTTTCCCCCAGTGTGCTGGGAGCCAGACTTGAACCTAGGTGGTATGCACAGCAAACCAGGCACACTATCCAGGTGAGACTAGCCCTGCTAGTCTCCCTTAAAAAGAGGAATTCAAGGCCACAAGACAAGTTTCTAATAAATTTTTATTTTTTTTATATTCAAGATAAAGCATATACACAATTGATGTGGAAATAAATAACTATAAATGCATTTGGAAACTTTTCCATTTCCCCCTCAAAATCAAATCTATTTTTTTTTTAAATTCATTGAGTCCATTGATTTTAAGAAATATGGCAATTATAATAGTAAGAGAGAAAGGAATCACAATTCTGTAGAGAAACATAGCCAGCTCTGACTATACAGTTTAGCTGATATTTCAATAATAGTAACACATACAGGAAAAAAAAAAAAAAGCACATAAAGACAGACTCAACAGGTTTACTCAGCTTTGCTCGAGAAGAAAAAGGCACAGATTTAAGGGGAGGATAATGGTTAAAAAATATTATAAATGGGGCTCTGCCCAAAAAGTGACACTTTATGAACTAAGAAGAAAAATGAACAAAAGGAAGTCTTTCTGATTATCTTCCTTCATTAAAGTGAATTTTAAATTAAAGTGTATAGACATATGATATAAAGTTGGTACTTAGGAACTGTCTTTGTATATTTCCTCTATGTACAAATCTTTTGTTCAATTTCAATCTTCCTCATACATTTCCTATGTTCCAAACTGAGCCGAGGACTTCCAACAGCATGCTCTAAGTTCCCGCGGAGCTCTGGAGCTGGACTGCTCCAGGACTCTCTTCCAGCACAGCTGGAAAGTATGAAGAGCCAATCAAATGTAGTCATCTTCAACAGGCTCTCCATTGACATCACAATAGTGAATAAAAATCGCTACCACTCGCTGAAATACACCCTTCTTCATCTGTCTCATCTCTGAAATTTCTTCTCCGATTGTTTCCATACAGATGTCTGCAGACAGCTGTCCTTTCCTTCGAGGAGCATAGATAGTGCCTTAGAGGAAAGGAAATAAAAAAGGCAAAATAGGCATGACTGTCAGAATAATTTGGGAAGTGACTCTGATTAAATTGGCCCACGAGGTATGATGATGTACAAGTAATGGAATGCAAGTGATGTGTGCGTAGCTCATAGAATAGGTTTGGTTCTATGACGTGTTTGACTTCTGTGACAGTACACGATTGAAAGTCCAAGGTAAAGATGTACCAGACAGCTAAGATCATGTACTTAATAGATTATAATATCCACTTTCATATATATATATATATATCTTTCAAAATGTCCTACATAGATAGCAAGTGTGCTAACATTTAGAAGAATTATACTAAAAAAATCCTTTGTCTCCCGAAATACTAACACCTAAACTGTTAAGTTCCCAAAGCTTCCCATACAAAAAGCAATAGGACAACAACTAGTATTATGAACAGTTTTGAAAGTTTTGTTGACAGATACTTCAGTAGGGAGTACAGTAAGATTAGAATCATTTAGATAATAAACAAGCTTAGGTAGAAAAACATGTCTGTGTTTCTTTTCCACCTGCCCTTGTTGATTCCTAATTAATCAATTGACTAGCACACATTTCTAGCTACTTTTTTTTATGGGAGGAGAATTAAACAATAGCAACAGCAACACAAAGATAAACAACTTAAATGGCATGGATACAAGAAAAGGTGAAATCTTAACTTTTGGTATTAGATGACAGAACTGGAGGAGATCGTGCTAAATGAGATAAAGTCAGGAGGAGAAAGGAGGAGAAAGGTAAGTTAGCAGATGATCTTACGCATATGGACGATATAAAGAAACAAAGGAAAGGAACAAAAACAAACCTTAAACCTGACAATAAAACTGAGATTACCAAAGGGGGAGTTGTGAGTGAGTGGGTTCAAAGAGGGCAGGGATATTGGCAATCTGACTGATGGTGGGCAAGGTGTAGCTACATGCAATCTGAAGAGGTGTGAAATCGTATCCCCAAAATATATAGCCTCCCCTCCTTTTGTTGCCCTTGTTTTATTGTTGCTGTAGCTATTATTGTTGTTTTTATTGATGTCGTCATTGTTGGATAGGACAGAAAGAAGAGGGGAAGATAGAGATGGGGACCGAAAGATACCTGCAAACCTGCTTCACCACTTGTGAAGCGACCTCCCTTCAAGTGGGGAGCCAGGGGCTGAAACCGGGATCCTTACACCAGCCCTTGCACTTTGCGCCACCTACGCTTAAACCACTGCGCTACTGCCCAACACCCCCAAAATATATACTCTTATAAACCAGTGGGTGTGTGTATATATATGTGTATACATATGTGTGTGTATATATATGTATATATACACACACAAGTTGTTGGAAAAGTCATGATGCTTTTTTGCATAGAAAAATTAAGTTTTGACTTTTCTGAAAACCCAATATATGAAGTGACTTAAAAACTACACTGCTCTTGATAATAGGGAGGTAGCTCAGCTGGAAAATAACCCTTGCATGTGTATGTGTGAAACACACAGGTTCAGTCACCATTACCAAATATGACAGACTGGTTTCTGGACTGTCTCTCTCTCTCAGAAGAGAAAAATAACAAAGAAGCTCCTGACCCTCATAGAAATGTTAAACAGCACATAGGATATACTCAAGCTAGACAATTCAAATCAAGTCATAGTTACTTTCTTCATCATCTTCAAAGTCGTATCTGGCGAAGCTGTTGGGTTCAGCTGCTCGTAGGGATCTCAACCAAGGGAAGTCAGAAATCATGGAATATGGAGCTCCATCTACCACACCTAAAGTTGAGACAGATGAACAGTGCTATCATGTAGCAATAAGAACAAACAGTTCTGAAGTGGAGTGTTACATGCCTAAGAAAAAGAGGTGGAGACGCACCTCTTCTGCTTTCAGAGTATATATACTGTGTGTACGTATGTATTGTTTACATACAAAAAAATAGTAAGTTGAATAGTCAGGTGCCCTTTTCAAGTCAAGTTCAACTCAACAACTTGTAGCAAATTTCTATGTTCTCCCACTGTATTTCAATACACTATTCAAGGGATGAGAAAGACCCAGACAGGGAGAGACTATTTATCAGTAAAAATAAATTACCTGTTACTTACAAATAGTCAAACCACCCATCCTCATAAAAAAGAAGGCTCCCATCCCTATCTTTAGTAAGACACATCTCTCTGTCTAGTTACCCTGACAATTAGTTAATTCCCAATCAAGCATGAATGCTCACCTTCTAAAGTATAGATTTCTCTGCCCCAGGGGTACTTGGGGTATTTTTTTAAATCATCTTCACTTCGTGTGGCTTCAGGAAAGAATTCATACTTGATGAGTTCTCTGGAGACAACAAGAAAAAAAAAAAAAAAAACCTGAAAGACTGAAAATAATGCTGTGGTAGGGTTAAAAATGAATCATTCAAACCAGGGCAGGAGGGAGATTCTACTCAACACCTCAGACAAAAAATTAAACATCTAGCAAAAGTGAGGTGTAGTTTAACTAGAAAACAGATTATCTACTCAGGTCACAAAGTCCTTACAATCTTGAAAATTTCTGACAGCTCAAGAAAGAACATCACTTTAAGCAACACGCTTTGTATGAAAAGCCCTTGCTACTACATTTTTTTAAAGTCTGCTTTGCAATTATATGAAACATCACACAGGGCTGGCAAGTAGCTTGGATAGTTTTCCTGCTTTAATATGTTCATAACCCAGATTAGAACCCAACACCCCCCAAAACACACCGACATATGGAGGGAAAAAAAATGACCCAGAGCGATTAAATCCTAGTAATGGCAAATACGCATTAGTTTTTCAATCTTTCAGCTCTTTAAGCTCTAAGGCTAAAGAAATGTACAGATATAGTCTGCTTTTGAAACTTTACTCAAGTTTTAAAATAAAGCTAAGTTTAAAATAAAACTACAATATATTTGTTTTATTTTATTTTATTTTATTTTTGTCTCCAGGGTTATTACGGGGGCTCAGTAACTACACTATGAATCCACTGCTCTTGGTGGTCATTTTTTCCCATTTAATTGGATAGGGTAGAGAGAAATTGAGAAAGGAGGGGTAGAGAGAGGGACAGGGAAAGACACACACTTGCAGACCTGCTTCACTGCTTGTGAAGCATTCCCCCTGCAGGCGGAGATTGGTGGGCTTGAACCTGGATCCCTGTGTAGGTCCCTGCACACCATACCATGTGTGCTTAACAGGGTGCATCATCAACCAGCCCCCCACATTTATATGCATACCTTTTAATCTTTCATATTTTGCAATACTCAAAGTCTGGATAGAAACAAACCTAAACGAACAGAACTAAACACAATTAAGATTGGTGTCTTGGAGCCTTCACTAAGGAACTGACAGGAAAAGCCTTCGGGGGAGTTTCAGACTACTTACTGGTTGATGTTTGCAATGGTGTCCATCCAGCTGCGAATGCGCACCTTGTTCCGAACATTAGGAGGGTTACTGAATTCATGGATAATGCAGATATGATAGGGATAGGGACCACTAAATAGTTTCTGCTCCAATGTCAGTGTATCCACCTATGCAAGAAATTATAAGGAGGGTTTTGGGTCAAGGAATGAACACTTGAGAAATCTACCATCTAGAGCTTGTGTAAATCTAAATCTTAAATCTTCCCTTGATCTTCCAGCTTTAAAGACTGGCAACTGGAAAATAAAAGTCACACTGAGCTCTGAACACATCTTGGGAGTGAGGGTTAAGCACTTTTTTTCTGACAGCATATGCAGGAGCAATTTGTATTTCACTGCTATATAAACCCTTTATTGCAATATATTCTTTATCAGTTTAAGTATTAACTAACTGCATTGTGATCTGGACCAGTGCTTATGTTCAAGGTACCTAAAAGTTGTCAAAATGATTCTTTTAGGGCCTCCGACTGCAAAGGTTATGTAATATTTCCTTTACACTTTGTTACTGTATCAAGTACAAAGTCTCATATACAACGTTTGCTCTTGATGAAGATGGCAATGACAGTTATCATACTGCTTACAACATATCTGAAAATGTTCTAGTGCTTCACATATGTTGATTTAATAATTATGATAAGGTTTTTATGTTTCTAATTTTATAGATGAATAAACTGAGACACAAAGTTAAGCAATCTACTATAGGTGAGAGACCTAGATCATAATCAGACAGTATGAAACTCATCTGTGCTCTTAACCACAGACAAGTTTTAAACAATTTATCATCACTCAACCTGATAAAAGAACCAAAATCTAGGAGAGGAGAATCAAGGAAGAGGAATGGCAAGATCAACTAGTGTGGTTAAAAGAATCTTTCAGAAATGAACAGAATCATTACTGTGGGCCAAGCAAAAGTAGGAGGTGGAGAACTATAATCATTACCTTATAACCTTGTAAATCACAAATGGAAGATTAAGTCAGTGCAAAACCCACAAAGACTGGTGAATAAGAAACATGGTGCAATATGTGTAGTATCAGACAGGAAGAAGAAAGCCTTACCTGTTGCATTGGGCGTAGGTATATGATGCGATTTCTCTCTGGAGGCATCCTTAGTATCTGATCTAATACTTGATCCATATTCAATTTCTTACATTGAGCATAGTCAAATCGGTTTACAATGGGTGCGTTTTCTACTTTTAAATGTTTTAGTACCCTACATCTGGTAGCTATAAAATGGAAATGAGGTAAGCATTACAAACAATTCATACACAATAATAGATCAATAGGTAGCCAGCCTATCTGAACTAATCTTTTCGAGAGCTAGACCAGATTCTATCAGCATAAAGTACTGTAGATGTAAACATGAGCAATTAGGTCAAGGACCATAATGTATGATCCTCAGTTAACAAAACTGTTTGTAAAGGTAATTCTGTTTTGCTCAAGAGGTAGTGGTGATCCTCTTAGTAGAAAGGATATTAAGGAACCTCTTCCTATCTAAGATATTACTGGCAAGAAACCTAAGTTCAGAAAAAGAACCTCAAAACATTTGAAGAGGATAGTCACAATGAGTATTAAATTATATAATTTTATGGGTGGAAGTCAAATAAATTTAGGATAATTCACAATTTTATGTATTTTATATCTTCTCTTGTAGGAAATTAGCAAAGTTTACTTTGATTTCTATCACAAGTACAAATCAGGCCCAGAAATATATACTTTGTCCTAAAGTTGTATTAGTTCAATGTGGTAATCACCAAGCAGCATTAAATTTAAATTAACTTAATTAGGACTGGGGTGATAGCATAATAATTACATAAAAGACTTTCATGCCTCAGACACCAAAGGTCTCTGGTTCAGCCCTGAGCATCACTGCCAGTCAGAGCTGAGCAGTGCTCTGGGGCAAAATTAATTAGCTAAACTAAAATGTGAGCTATTTCACCAGCTGCAGAGAATTTCTAACAGTACAGAAAATTCTATTAAAAGTACTGGTCTAGGAATACCAAAGGAGACCACCTGGGACCGCAACAACACAGGACTAGAATGACTCCAGGAACCCACCAAATCACTGGTGAGTGCAAACACCTGTAGCAGTGAGTGCAAACACCAGTTGAGACACCACCTCCACTTTGTTTCAACAACAAAAAGATGATGAAAAGGAAGAGAAGATTCCCATAAGACTCACCAAATGAAACTGTGAATCTCCATTGCTACTGCCCTCAGAATATGAAGCAGCAGTGGGGAGGCCCTGTGCTGACACCAGGAGACAGAGAACTAACCAGGAAACTCAGCAGAAGATCTATACCTCCGTGGCCTAGCGGTGGGGCTGTGAGAGTCTCTTTACATAACCATCGGATTATCTCTGATACACTCTGCTTTATCTCTTGGTCAGGAGTCAGTGATTAAGCTAAGAAACCTACTTATAGTCTAAAAGCCCTCAGGCTCCCATAGCCTACAGGGAAGAAAAAGAACAAAAGAGGCCTTTTTTTTTTTTTTCCCTCCTCCAGGGTTATTGGTGGGCTCGGTGCCTGCACCATGAATCCACCGCTCCTGGAGGCCATTTTTTTCCCCCTTTTGTTGCCCTTGTAGCTTCATTGTGGTTATTATTATTGCCCTTGTTGACGCAATTCGTTGTTGGATAGGACAGAGAGAAATGGAGAGAGGAGGGGAAGACAGAGAAGGGGAGAGAAAGATAAGACACCTGCAGACCTGCTTCACCGCCTATGAAGCGACTCCCCTGCAGGTGGGGAGCCGGGGGCTCGAACCGGGATCCTTACGCCGGTTCCTGCGCTTTGCGCCACATGCGCTTAACCCACTGCGCCACCGCCCGACCCCCACAAAAGAGGCTTTTAACAGCCTCTGTGCTCCAACACAGGGATTAAAATAATATTGAAACAACTGTCAATTTCCACAACTGTGAACTCTTAATTACCTTACTTAGACACAAGTCAATCCAGGCAAGAATGATCAGTAATTTGAAAAGTACTGAAACAGGGACCTCATAGTGTACTATATAAAATGGTTAAACCAACAAGAAGAAATATTGGAGAAATGAACCAGGACAAGAGTCTAGCTAAAAGCCCCCCAAAGGTTGAACCACAAAATAATGAGGTCAACATCCAAACTCTAGTTAAGGAAATAATCACAAGAGTGAGTGAAGAGTTTGAAAGAATTGCCATCAGAAATGCAGAAACAACCAATGACACTATGGAAGAAGACACTAATTACTCTAAGGTTAATAGAGAGCTGAAAGCTGAAATAGCTGAGCTAAGAAAGAACACAACTAGTTGAACAAGCTAAAAAAGTGTCATAACAGGGTAACAAAATAGATGAACTCCAGAAAACAGTAGAGAGAGAGTAGAATAAATGAGACTGAAGACAGAACTAGCAAGATCAAGGACGAATTAGAGACAACTAAAAAAGAAGTAAGACATCTCAAAAAGAGATTAAGAGATACTGAAAACAACAACATAGACATATGGGATGATTTCAAAAGAAATAATATACGCATTATTGGCTTACCACAGGAAGAAAGACAGGAAGGAGAAGAAAGCATTCTTAAGGACATAATAACTGAGAGCTTCTCTAGTCTAGACAACATCAAAGACATAAAGGTTCAAGAAGCCCAGAGGGTCCCAAACAGAATTAACCCAGACGTAAAGACACCAAGACACATCATATTGAAAATGGAAAGGAATAAGGATAAAGAAAGGCTGCAAGAGAAAACAAAGAGCCACCTACAGATTAAAACCCATAAGATTAGCAGCAGACTTCTCCACACAAACACTACATGCCAGAATGAGAAAGGCTTTAAACCAAGAATACTGTATCCTGCTAGACTGTCATTCAGAGTAGATAGAGAAATAAAAACCTCCTCAGACAACTAACAGTTGAGGAATCAATTATCACCAAGCCTGCCCTGAAAGAAATTCTGAAAGGTCTCCTATAAATAATCAGACCACCATAAATAGGCCATATATCAGAACACTCTAAAACTCTAAAATATCTTCAATCTTTGATATCAATAAATGTCAATGGCCTGAATTCACCTATTAAAAGGCACAGAGTAGGAAGATGGATCAGAAAACACAACCCAACAATATGCTATCTAAAGAAACCCACCTAATTCAATAATACAAACACAGACTTAAAGTGAAAGGATGGAAAAATATCATACAAGCCAATGGCTCACAAAAAAAAGGGCAGGAACAGCTATTCTCAAATCTGACATGATAGACTTTAAAATAAATAAAATTTAAAAAGATAGGGATGGACATTACTTAATGCTCAGTGGATCAGTCAATCAAGAGGACTTAACAATTATTAACATCTATGCACCCAATGAGAAGCCTTCTAAATACATCAAACATCTACTGAAAGAGCTACAGCAATATATTAACAGCAACACAGTCATAGTAGGGGACTTCAACACCCCACTCTCTCAACTTGACAGATCATCCAGGCAGAAAATCAATTAAGACATGAGGGAACTAAATGAGGAGATAGATAAACTAGAAATATTAGACATTTTCAGAGTCAGTCATACCAAGAAACTGGAATACACATTCTTCTCAAGTCCACATGGGTCATTCTCAAGGATAGACCAAATGTTTGGCCATAAAGACAGCATCAGCAAATTCAAGAGCATTGAAATCATCCCAAGCATCTTCTCAGACCACAGTAGAATTAAACTAACACTTAACAATCAACAAAAGATTAGTAATAGTGCCAAAATGTAGAAGCTCAACAGTACACTACTGAACAACTACTGGGTCAAAGAGGAAATCAAGGAAGAAATCAAAATGTTTCAAGAGATCAATGAAAATGAAGACACAAGCTATCAAAATATTTGGGACACAACTAAGGCACTACTCAGAGGGAAGTTGACAGCTATACAAGCACACATTAAGAAACAAGAAAAAGCACAAATAAACAGCCTGATTGCACATCTTAAAGACCTAGAAGAACAACAAAGGAACCCTAAAGAAGCCAGAAGGACAGAAATAACTACAGTTAGGAAAGAAATCATTAACACTAAAAATAAGAAAACCATACAAAAGATCAACGAAAGTAAATGTTGGTTCTTCGAAAGGGTGAACAAAATCGACAAATCTTTAGCCAGACTCACAAAAAAAAAAAAAAAGGGAGAAGACCCAAATAAATAGGATCATAAATGAAAGAAGAGATATCACAACAGACACCGCAGAAATTCAGCATATCATGAGAGACTTCTATGAACAACTATATGCCACCAATCTAGAGAACCTGGAAGAAAAGGACGATTTCCTAGATACCTACCAACTTCCAAAACTAAGTAAAGAGGAAGTAGGTAACATGAACAGGCCCATCACAGCTAATGAAACTGAAAGTTATCAAAAACCTTCCCAAGAATAAAATTCCTGGACCAGATGGTTTTACAAATGAATTCTACAAAACCTTCAAAGAACTTTTAAAAGTCTTCCAGAAGATTGAAGACACTGGAATACTCCCTTCCAGCTTCAATGAAGACAACATCACTCTGACACCAAAAAGCAGACAGGGACACAAAAAAGAAAACTACAGATACTAAAATACTGAACAAAATTCTAGCCAACCGGATACAGCAGTATATTCAAAAGACTGTTCATCATGACCAGGTGGGGTTTATCCCAGGGATGCAAGGTTGGTTTAATATACGTAAATCAATCAACGTGATCCACCACATCAATAAAAGCAAGACCAAAAACCACACAGTCATATCAATAGATGCAGAGAAAGCCTTTGACAAAGTACAACATCCCTTTATGATCAAAACACTACAAAAAATGGGAATAGATGGAAAATCCCTGAACATAGTGGAGTCTATATATAGCACACCTACATCCAACATCATACTCAATGGTGAAAAACTGGAAGCATTTCTCCTCAGATCAGGTACTAGACAGGGCTGCCCACTATCACCATTACTATTCAACATAGTGTTGGAAGTTCTTGCCATAGCAATCAGGCAGGAGCAAGAAATTAAAGGCATACAGATTGGAAGAGAAGAAGTCAAACTCTCCCTATTTGCAGATGACATGATAGTATACATGGAAAAACCTAAGTAATCCAGCAAGAAGCTTTTGGAAATCATCAGGCAATAAGTAAGGTGTCAGGCTACAAAATAACATTCAAAAGTCAGTGGCATTCCTCTATGCAAAAACTAAGGTAGAAGAAATTGAAATCCAGAAATCAATTCCTTTTACTATAGCAACAAAAACAATCAAGTATCTCAGAATAAACCTAACCAAAGAAGTGATAGACTTGTATATTGAAAATTATGAGTCACTCCTCAAGGAAACTGAAAAAGACACAAAGAAGTGGAAAGATATTCCATGTTCATGGGTCAGTAGAATTAACATCATCAAAATGAATATACTACCCAGAGCCATCTACAGATTTAATGCTATCTCCATCAAGATCCCAAGCACATTTTTTAGGAGAATAGAACAAATGCTACAAATGTTTATCTGGAACCAGAAAAGACCTAGAATTGCCAAAACAATCTTGAGAAGAAAGAACAGAACCGGAGGCAGCACACTCCCAGATCTCAAATTGTATTAAAGGGCCATTGTCATCAGAACTGCTTGGTACTGGAATATGAATAGACACACTGACCAGTGGAGTAGAACTAAGAGTCTGGAAGTAAGCCCTCATACCTATGGACATCTAATCTTTGACAAAGATGCCCAGACTATTAAATGGGGAAAACAGAGTCTCTTCAACAAATAGTGTTGGAAAAAATGGGTTAAAACATGCAGAAGAATGAAACTGAACCACTGTATTTCACCAAATACAAAAGTAAATTTCAAGTGGATCAAAGACATGGATGCTATCAGAAACTTAGAAGAAAATATTGGCAGAACTCTTTTCCGCATAAATTTTAAAGACATTTTCAATGGAAAGAATCCAATTACAAAGAAAACTAAGGCAAGGAGAAACCTATGGGACTACATCAAATTGAAAGCTTCTGCACAGCAAAAGAAACCACTACCCAAACCAAGAGACACCTCACAGAATGGAAAAAGATCTTTATATGCATTACATCAGACAAGAGGCTAATAACCAAAATATATAAAGAATTTGCCAATCTCAACCACAAGAAAACAAATAACCCCATCCAAAAATGGGGAGAGGACATGGACAGAATATTCACTACATAAGATATCCAAAAAGCCGAGAAATACATGAAAAAATGCTTCAAGTCTTTGATTGTCAGAGAAATGCAAATAAAGACAACAATGAGATACCACTACATTCCTGTGAGAATGTCATACATCAGAAAAGGTAGCAGCAGCAAATGCTGGAGAGGTTGTAGAGTCAAAGGAACCCTCCTGCACTGCTGGTAGGAACATAAATTGGTCCATCCTCTGTGGAGAACAGTCTGGGGAACTCTCAGAAGGCTAGAAATGGACCTACCCTATGATCCTGCAATTCCTCTCCTAGGCATATATCCTAAGGAACCCAACACACCCATCCAAAAAGTTCTGTGAACACATATGTTCTTAGCAGCACAATTTGTACTAGCCAAAACCAGGAAGCAAACCAGGTGTCCAACAACAGATGAGTGGCTGAGCGAGTTGTGGTATATACATACACAATGAAATACTACTCAACTATTAAAAATGGTGACTATATCGTTTTCAGCCAATCTTGGAAGGACCTTGTAAGTGAAATAAGTCAGAAAAAGAAGGATGAGTATGGGATGATCTTACTCTCAGGCAGAAGTTGAAAAACAAGATCAGAAGAGAAAACACAAGTAGAACCTGAACTGGAATTGGCGTGTTGCACCAAAGTAAAAGACTCTGGGGTAGGTGGGGGAGGGGGAGAATACAGGTTCAAAAAAGGATGGCAGAGGACCTAGTGGGGGTTGTATTGTTATACGGAAAACTGAGAAATGTTATGCATGTATAAACTATTGAATTTACTGTTAAATGTAAAACATTAGTTCTCCAATAAAGAAATTAAAAATAATAAATAAAGTAAAAAAAATAAAAGTACTGGTCTAACATGATATTTTCCTCATCTCAATATATAAATTGTAAGGTTAAAGAGAAAAGGTACTGTGATATAATAAAAAAAACATAACTATAAACTTTAGAGAAATATCTCCTTATTTATTTATTTATAATATCAAGCTTCAACCTGACCCAATTTTGTTCAGTAATTCAACTTGGTCCAAATCCAACAGAGAATGAGATGAAAGCTATTATAAAACCACAGGGCTTTTAACATTTCATTTTTCTTTTTTTTTTAAATTATCTTTATTGGAATAGAGACAGTCAGAAATTGAGAGGGCAGGGGGAGAAAGAGAGGGAAAGAGATAGAGAGAAAACTGCAGTCCTGATTCACCACTTGAAAAGCTTTCCCCCTGCAGGTGGGGGCTGGGGGCTGGAACCAGGGTCCTTATGCATTGTAACATGTGCATTCAACCAGTTGCGCCATCACCCAGCCCCTTATTTCCTTTTTTTTTTTTTAATATTTATTTATCAAGTTTCACTTTTGTTGCCCTTTTTTATTTTTATTGTTGTAGTTATTATTATTTATGTCATCATTGTTAGATAGGACAGAAAGAAATGGAGAGGAGGGGAAGACAGAGAGGGGGAGAGAAAGAGAGACACCTGCAGACCTGCTTCACCACCTGTGAATCGACTCCCTAGGGGAGCAAGGGGCTTGAACTGGGATCTTTACATCCATCCTTGCACTTTGAGCCACATGCATTTAACCCGCTGTGCTACTGCCTGACTCCCTGCTTTTAACATTTCATAGAGACATCAAAGACTTACTGCAAAGACATATGGTAATTGCACAAGACTTAGCTGGTGACATCAGATGGAATGGATAATGAGTAAATGGAACAAAAAGAAAGGTGGGACCTGGACCAATGATAATAAGACATGAAGTGGGTGACTGATCATCATAATCAAACCTAGAGCCCAGTTATTACTGCCCACAAAAACACTAACACATGCAACACACTCTGTATCACAGCAGACATGTGGCAGGGTCAGAATTCATATTCAAGTATATCTGTCGGGGATATGGAGTTCTGGTGGTGGGAATTGTGTGGAGTTGTACCCCTCTTATCCTATGGTTTTGTCAATGTTTCCTTTTTATAAATAAATAAAAAACAAGCAACCAAAAATCCTATACATGATGTTAACCTATTCAGTCAGATCAGATAGCAATGACCACTTGGAGAAAATTTGAAGGAGAACTCCCACCCACCACCCAACTGCTACCAGTATTATTGCTGGGCTTGGTGCCTATACAACGAACCCATTGTTCCTAGTGGCCAAATATTTTTTCTTCCCTTTCTTTAGTTGATATAGACAGAAAAATTGAAAGAGAAGGATGAGGCAGACAGAGGGAGAGAAAATGAAAAATACCTGCAGGTGGTCTGGGAGATGATACAGTGGATAAAGTACTGGGCTCTCAAGCGTGAGGTACCTAGTTCAAAACCCAGGAGCACATATAGTAGAGTGATACCTGGTTCTCTCTCTCCTCCTATATCTCTCATTAATAAAATCTTTAAAAAAAAAGGAAAGAAGGAAGAAAGAAAGGAAAGGAAGACAGAAAGAAAAGAAGTATTTGGGAGTTGGGCAGTGACACAGTAGGTTCAGCGCACATGGCACAAAGTGCAAGGATCAGCTTAAGGATCCCAGTTCGAGCCCCCAGCTCCCCACCTGCAGGGAAGTCGCTTCACAAGCAGTGAAGCAGGTCAGCAGGTGTCTATCATTCTCTCCCCCCTCTGTCTTCCTTTCCTCTCTCCATTTCTCTCTGTCCTATCCAACAACGACATCAATAACCACAACAATGTTAAACAAGGGCAACAAAAGGGAAAATAGGGAGTTGGGCGGTAGTGCAGCGGGTTAAGCACACGTGGCACAAAGTGCAAGGACCAGCTTAAGGATCCCGGTTCCAGTCCCCGGCTCCCCACCTGCAGGGGAGTTGCTTCACAGGCGGTAAAGCAGGTCTGCAGGTGTCTGTCTTTCTCTCCCCCTCTGTCTTCCCCTCCTCTCTCCATATGTCTCTGTCCTATCCAACAGCGACGACATTAATAACAACAATAACTACAACAACAATAAAACAAGGGCAGCAAAAGGGAAAATATATATAAAATTTTTTTTAAAAGGGAAAATAAATAGAAATAAAAAAGAAATATCTGCAGCATTGTTCTACTACTCATGAAACTTGCCCCCTGCATGTGGGGATGGGGGCCTTGAACCGGAATCCTTGCACATGGTAATGGGTGCAGTCTACCAGGTGTGCCACTGTTTGGCCCAGAGAAACTATTTTAAAAGATGAACCATGTTTCTGCACACAGAACCTCATAAATTCCACAAAGAACTATCTTATCTATTTGTGGACTACTGAATGAGGAAAGAACCAGAAATAATTCAACATGGTGATCCCTTTGAAAAACATGGGGATTGGGGAGTCGGGCAGTAGTGCAACAGGTTAAGAGCACGTGGCACCAAGCACAAGGACAAGCATAAGGATCCTGGTTCGAGCTCTCGGCTCCCCACCTGCAGGGGAGTCGCTTCATAGGCAGTGAAGCAGTTCTGCAGGTGTCTATCTTTCTCTCCTCCTCCCTGTCTTCTCTCCATTTCTCTCTGTCCTATCTAACAATGATGACATCAATAGCAACAATAATAACTACAACAACAATAAAAAACAAGGGCAACAAAAAGGGAAATAAATATTTTTTAAAATATGGAGATGATAATATAGTATTTCTGAGTCCTGATTTTTTTTTATTTTAACTTATACAGAAGCTTTTTAGGTATGACACAGGCCTGAAAACATACCATGGATGAACATCATCTTGGGACAGTCTTTTAGCACGAGATCTGTGATTCCACAGTTGGTCATAGTGACACCAACGAGATTTTTGGATTTTAATACAAGGACCTAAAGAGAGATTAAAAAAAAAAAAAGTCAGATATAAATGTACCATTTTGTATTACATATATATTTTTAAAAGCTTAAATATTTTCACTAATAGACAGGAGAATCAGTCATTGCTAATTTTTCTCTCCTTAGGACAAAGAAACTATATAAGGGTAGAAACTTTAGCTCTTTGCACTATCCAGGAAGTGCAAAGAACTCATTTGGAAGAACTCAAAATGTTTTTTCCATCACCTGGACATGGTCATCCTCAATAACAGGGTCACTGGTACTGGTGGATTTATCTGCTGTCCGCTTCCGCTTTATGGCATGACGTGGTTTTGTTTTGGCAACCTCTAAAAAAATGAGACAGAAAACCCAAGATTTCCTTCATCAAAACATATCTAATTGCTATACACAAACTCCATTACAGTTAATCTTAAGTCTGTGACTTGGTTCCCCATGGAATGTAGCCTGATGGCTATTTCCAACACATTATTATAAGTTCAAATATATGCATCAAACATAAGCCTTTTCACACTAAGCTATTCCAATAATTTAATTAGCATTTGCATCTTTAGCTGTACCCAACACCTATTAAGAATTACTGGTAGGTTAACCTCATCTCTTTTCTGCCGAACAACTTTAGATTACTGAGTATCCTTTAGTAAATATGATTGAATGCCTAACATTCAGTGTTATACCTTAGCTCCACTAATACTCAATTTTAGACTACACCATATCCTACTCACTTCTCATAAGCAAATGCCTCTGAAGCATTACTTGCTCTAGTTTCTTCTGTACAGAACACTACTTATTTCACTCTTTAAAATAGTTCCCCAAACCCTCTAGAGGTCCAACTCAAATGTCACCTACTCTAACAATCATCTGGATCCCCAACATTATATGGTTTTAATTCACTGGATACTTTTCATTTCTCCATTAAAAACAATCAAACAAACAAAAACCTTGAAGAGAATACTTTTACTTCATCTTTGTGTCAATGCCAGCCACTAGTAACAAGCTAAAATAAACTTTTATTGCACGAATTGGCTCTCAACATTTGCTGAGTGAATGAATTCATCAAGGTAAAAAGCATAACCACAATCAATATCTACTGAGTGCTTACTGTGCACCAGGTACTTTCTAATGTTTTTTCATGCATTAATTATTTTATTCTCATAACAGCTGAGATGGATTTTTCTCCTTATTTTACAATTTGTGACACTGTAACGTGGGAGGAAAAAAGAGCTTAACAAGAGGTAAGTGGTAGAGCCAGAAGCTAAATTAGGCAATTTGTAGAAAACCTGAAATCTTTTACTTGTCAAACACTGTTTAGTAAGGCCCTAATTCATTTCCTAGTATTATTTTTAAAAGATATATTTGGATTCGGGCGTTAGCACAGTGGGATAAGCGAACGTGGCGCAAAGTACAAGGACCAGCATAAGGATCCCAGTTAGAGCCCCAGGGGGCTTCAGGGGAGTCACTTCACAAATGGTGAAGCAGGTCTGCAGGTGTCTTTCTCTCCCCCTCTGTCTTCCCCTCCTCTCTCCTTTTTTCTCTCTATCCTATCCAGCAATGACAACATCAATAACAACAATAATAACTACAATAAAACAACAGGGGTGACAAAAGGGAATATTAAAAAAATTTAAGATATTATATTTTAATTCAAAGAGCAATTAATATGTTTTTCTTTAAAGACAAGTTCTAATTTCACTTCTAAAAACTTAACAAGCACAGATATTTTCTAAGATCAGATACTAAAAGTCATTTTCATTTTTGACAATCATTTTGAAGCAGAGCATATACTGACTAAAATAAGACTGACCTTCACAAACTATCTCCCACCACCTTGAGCTTTTGAAAACTGCTACATGGCCATAAACATTCCATCTGGTAACTTTCTCACTCTGAACATGAAAGATTACAAGAAAAGCCAAGGAAAAAGGGTTGCAGGTCTCTCTTTTTCTTTCTTTCTCTCTCTCTCTCTCTCTCTCTCTCTCTCTCTCTCTCTCCCTTTTCCCATCTCAGTCTCTGGCTGTCTTTCTCTATCCAATAAGTAAAAAATAAAAATAAATAAATAAATAAAGCAAATTACTAAAGGACTGGACTTATATGGAGACTCCAGAAAACTAGTCCCAGTGTCATTTACATACACCAGAACCATTTCTACAGCACTTGAAATCTTTGTGAAATATTACTATATATGCAAAACAGCTAAAAAAATAGGATGGTTTAAATGTTCTACAAATTAAACCTTCTTCAAGATCCTGAGGAAAAACCCTGAAAGGTTCTGGAGAAACATGAAAACTACTGATCTAGTCAACTAACTGAAGACTTTCATCCACAGTATTTTGAAGGAACTTCAAGCAAAATCTATTATCTTTACTGACAGAAAATCTCCTGCTGGAGGCACATTCCACACAGCAGTCAAAATCCCGACACCTGCTACAGCCAGGGGAGGCTACTTCTCTCCCCCAACACCACAAAAATGACAGCAAAGAAATAACCAGCTTTGATTCTGGTTCTCTCATGACAGCTCATGTAAGAATCTTCTATTAGCACTCTCCTTTTATAAACCAATTTTTAAAGTTCTCACCTTCTCGGATTGTTCTTTCTTCACTTTTAATTAATCACAATATGAGGCTCAGAGTGAATTTTCTTATTGTCTAGAGTTTTCTCAGAAAAGTTTTAAAACCAAATCACATTTTACATGTAGATAATACTGGGCAAAAAAAAAAGGGGGGGGGTGAGGAAGAAAAGACTTCCCATAGTAAAAGGAAAACAGAACTTTTTTTATTTTCCTATGCCTCCTTCTATCTTCAGGGATAATTCTGTGACTTCCTAAATCCACCAACATCAGCATGTATCATTATGGTTTTTACTACTTATTCAATTCACAATTATTCATTGAGTCCCATGGGCATAAGGCATTGTGCTAAAAGCTGGGAATATATTGGTGAACAACCATACAATGATGCCCTTGCTCTTAACGTGCTTTGTCAAGATCTATTGGAAAGACAGACAATAAAAACACAGAATCACAGGGGGTTGATCGGTAGCACAGTGGGTTAAGAGCACATGGCACAAAACGCAAGGACCAGCATAAGGATCCCAGTTCGAGCCCCCAGCTCCCCACCTGCAGGGGATTCGGTTCACAGGTGGTGAAGCAGGTCTGCAAGTGTCTGTCTTTCTCTCCTCCTCTCTGTCTTCTCTTCTATCCATTTCTCTCTGTCCTATCCAACAATGACATCAATGACAACAATAACAATGACAACAATAACAAGTAAAACAAGCAGGGTAACAAAAGGGGAAAAAATGGCCTCCAGGAGCCCCGGCAACAACCCTGGAGGCAAACACACACACACACACACCAAAAAAAAAAAAAAAAAAAAAACCCACAAAATCACAATATAGGGTGGTTAATACAAGTATAGAAGATGCTACAGACACAAAAGTGGGCCAATTCAGTCTTGTGATATCAATCAGGAAAAGAAGTTAATATTTAAGAGAACTGTTCCATATTAAATCTAAAAGCTACTCTTTAACAATTCAATTATTTTCTATTGATTTACTTTATAGAGCTCTATACAATGAAGATTTAAAAAAGCTACTCACAGAAATTTATTTATTCTCAAAATAGGAATTCACAAGACAAATAACTACATTAACTCCTAACATGGTTTAACAGTACCTTAGGCGATAATTGAAACACCAAATTAACAGCTCATGTGCTCTCTTCAAAGTGATTTAAAAAAATCATTACATTAAGATTGTTATCTTATTAGTTTGAAATTTTTCTCCCCTAGAACTTTTAAAAAGTGGCTAAGAGATATAAAGTATGTTAGGTTAAGAATAAGGAGTAGTATGCCACTCAAAAAAAAAAAAAAAAAGGTCATTCTTTCCAAGAGACCCAGATAATATTAAAACCACTACTTATGTATCTCTACAGAAAAGATGTATGAAATAAATAGTTTATAAGTTAAAATAAAGAGCTAAACTAAAACAATTAAGAGAAGTAAAAAAATAAGAAGATATGTACCAACTAAAATTCACATTGCGAATTCATCATTTAATAGAACCAGTGCTTTTTTCTAGAAGTGCAATGGATTGTCAAATGAAATTTATTTTAATATATGAATTTATGTAATAGGATGTTAGCATATAATTTAAGGACTCATTTTGGGGGGAGGAGAGGAGAGTTTGCTTTTGGTGGTTTATGTCACTCAACTACTCAATCAATTTTACTTAGTAAATTTACTTAGTAAGAAAAGAACATTAACTCTGCTCTGGAGATGATTTTAAGATTTAGAAGTAAGGGAAATTTGCAGAAAATACTTTAAAAATTCACTAATAAGTATGCATGATTTAGTAAAGGCAGTAAATACTTCTTTAAAATAAGATAAGAAATATAAATAGCATTATAATTTTAAAATGCCCTTCCCTTGGTGTACTGCACCAATATAAAGGACTCTGGGATGGGGGAGAGGGCTCATGATGGCAGAGGAGGACCTAGTGGGAAATGACTTGTCATGTGCAAAACTGAGAAATGTTATGCATGTACAAACTATTGTATTTTACTGTGGACTGTAAACCATAAATCACCCAATAAATTCATGTTAAGTGAAATAAGTCAGAAACAGAAGGATGAATATGGGATAATCTCACTCTCAGGCAGAAGTTGAAAAACAAGAGCAGAAGAAAGAAAAAAAAAAAACAAGTAGAACCTGCTGAAATGGAATTGGCATATGGCACCAAAGTAAAAGACTCTGGGGTGGCGGTGGGTGGGTGGGGAGAATACAGGTGCAAGAAAGATGACAGAGGACCTAGTGGGGGTTGTATTGTTATATGGGAAACTGGGGAATGTTATGCATGTACAAACTACTGTATTTACTGTTGAATGTAAAACATTAATTCTCCAATAAAGAAATAAAAAAAATAAAAAATAAAAGAAATTTAAAAAAAAGTCCTTCCCCACACCAACCTAATACCTTGCATACACATGTATCATTATTAATGAAAATATTATTAATGAAAATACATGCGTTCAGTGTAGTATCAACATAACAAATATTAAGCTACTTACCTGCTAAGCTTGCAAACCTAACAAAAGCAAAACTAGACTTCAGAAAAAATAGACTAAGTGCTACAAAGGATATACCCACCCATTCATACATGTTCCCCCAGCTCCAGCAAATTCAGGTTCTTAGCTTTGGCTAAAGCTTTTGCTGAAAGTTAAAACTTCCCTAGGTATAGGTGGGAGCCCAATTATCTATAGGGACTCAGATGTCAAATCAACATCGTATTTAGTTAATATACAGTTATATATTTTTTCTTTATCCACTGTGCTACCTCCCGGACCACATATTTTTTCTTTAATGCTTACCTAACTATAAGAATTTTTTCTGAGTTGAATTATTTACAGGTTATTTACACTACCACCCCCAAGTTCTCAATCTCTACCCCTGCTGAAAATTAGTTCAAGATCTACATATGGTTCTCAGAACCTCAACACAGAATTCCGTTGGCGAAAATGGCTGTGACACGTAAGAAAGTTTAAGGAACTAGCTAATGGACTCCCTTCTCAAGTGCTAGCCTGCAGTTGCTACTCCTGGGAGCATTGTCATACCTGACTCAGATACCAGCAGTACATGGGAGAGTCTGCTCCTGGCCCTTGTTAGGGGCCTCCGAGGATAGTCTTCATTAGACTGCACGTCACAACTCTCAGGTTGGGAGCTCCCCCTCCTGTCCTCACCTGTAGCCCCAGAGCCACTCCCATTAGTCCTCTCATCATGTGCTGGGCCTGAAGACCCCCCTTGTGGTACAGTCCTAAAGGGAAAGGCGGATCTCGTACCATCCGGGCCATTCACAACACAGGCTCGGCTGGTTGAAGGACGTTCCTCATCAGAACACCTGCTAGTTCTCCTTTGGGATTCCTGGGACCTGTGACAGCAGCATCTGGGGCAGACAGAACTCTCTGCATCTCCCTCCTCCATGGCCTCAGAGTCCTCTGACCCATCTGGGGAGCAGACACACTGCCCGGACACATCCACTTCTGTTGGACTAGGCTCGGAAGAGCCACTGCTGTTCACCGTCCTTACAAAGTCGGGGCTTTGAGAAGCAGTGCTGTGTGAGCTGGAGTTTCCCGCTGTGCTGGTGGCCGTGCTGCTGCAGCTGGGATAAACATCCTTGTTTTTTTTCTTTTCAGGAATATCCCTAGCTGCTTTCATATCGGCTTTGATCTGCTCACTGGTGACCTGACAGCCTTTCTCACAGCTGCTTTCCTCGAGGGGAAACTGCTTCGACTGGCCCATTTGATGGGAGTTGTACCTCTTTCGAAGTGGAGTCTTGCCTTTTCCACTTACTGCTTATGGAAACAAGAAGAATAGTCCAAGGAAAAGAAAAGATTTCAGTACAAATTCTGGACAAAAGGCAAGAGCAAATCTGGAACAGGGAACAATGTATCCTAAATTTCCTAAAATTTACTGGACATCATCTCTCTGCTGTTCAGAAATTCTCTAAGACTCCCTACTGCCTACCTGTTTATGCTCCTTAGCTCAGTCTTCAATGGTCTCCATTCCAGTCCCCTATATTACATTCTATACCCAAACTTTATTCTCACAAATTTTTAATCTCTATACCCTACCCTCCACCAATGTCACTGCAGTATATACCCTATAACAAATCCTGTGACATGCTTCAGAAATAACTCTTCAACTAGATTAGAGGTTTCAGAGAGAGAGAGAACATGATTTCTTTATTCCTGTATCCCTAATACAGTAGTACCTGGGGCACAGTAAGGCTCAATGAATATATAAAGGAATATGTAAAGAAATATGTAAGTTTTGTCTGGCTGACAGAAGATCTAGTTTCTAAGTTTAGAAATAAATTTTCTAGGCAACATTAGGTTAGTTTACTGGTCATATTACTTCTCCTAAATTTTGGTTCCATAAAAATTCTCAACTACAATGTAAAGATATCTGAATTGTGTAATAAGTCAATTATTCCATGTCAAAATAAATGGGGCTTCCCATATACAGAAATACACCCCCCCCCCTTTTCTGGCTGACTGTGAAATGTATACTGAATTCAAATACTAAGAAGATACTTAAAGAAAAAATAATAGACAATTAAAATCTCTTTTCTAAAAGTAAGAAAACAGAAGGGAAGACAAGAATTATGAACATAAAAATAAGGAAAAATCCTTAAGCAAATGACAGAAGGCTATTGACAAGATTTAAAGAAAAGTAAAAAAATTATAAGAACATATCACAGTACTCCTTCTAACACCAAACCAACTTCCAATATCCTTTGTGTACACCCGGACAGACAGATGTTCAACTGAAGATTGCTTTGTTATTATTCTAGTCAGTCTACCTCCACTGTTAGGCACAAAGCCTCTCACTAATCCAACCCTTTAAAGACTCCATTGTGGGACTCACAGTGAAGACTCTAAACTCAGGGTCTCTCTCCCCTCAGCCCTCAACCCAGTGTGTTTGTCCTCCTAACCTTGCTTTCAAAAGCACCACTCAGATTTCCCTCTCACTCGGTCCATGTTCTTTTTTGCCTCCTATATTTTATAAGGAATGAAAGTTGTGCCAGTTTCGCAAGTGCCTCTCACTAACAAGTCAGACTAACAATCTCTAACCTGACAATTCCCTGGAGTGCACTGATTCTCCAGCTTTGTCTTCGCGTCCAGAGTAACGTCGAGCACCATTCTTAGGAATCCAGACTTCTTGAAGCTCTAGACTGTCTTCCTCATCGTCACTCTCAGAATCATGAACAGTAATTGGGGTTGGTTTTACTACACGCTGAAGACCACTGGGTCCTAAAAGAGAAAGTACAGGTATAGCATTATTTTTTGTCCAAGAAAGCACATCACTCAAAGTACTATTTTCAGGCATCACAGAGAGGTTTGGCTCTATTAGCCTCCCTTATCACATATTTTACTGAAATATATATTTGAATGAAACACTCTGAAAACATTTGATCTTAAATGTAATCAATGAGCATGAACAATAGGCTAACCACCATTACAAATTCCCAAAAGCAAATTTAAAATACCCTGGTTACCTGCTTGTTCCTCATCAACATCCACGGGAATAACTGCCTGACTGTGAGCTGGAGTCTCCAGGCCACTCTCAGCCACCAGCTCTCCATCTTCTTGTCCAATGTCTTCCATCTCATTCAGTGCTAAAAAAGAAATAAACACAAATGAAATCAAAGCAGGAGAGGTATAAAACTCAATGGCCGGAGTAGTACCTCTGAGGAGTGAATAAATTTCATGATTATTAGGTCCACTCTGGAAACGTAGCATATAACTGCATGCTTCACTATATGGGTGTGAGCAGTAAGGCTCCAACTGTTCTACAGAACAGGTAATTATGGGAATGGATCACTTGGTGGAGACAGTCCTTCATTATAAGGTGAAAACAGAGAGAAAGGCACATAGCTGAGAAAAAAAAGCACTAGGCTCATTTCTGAGAGTGTTACATATAAAAGTCTACATGAGCAATCTTTGTCTTCCTTTTATTCACTTCGAGGTAGTGAGAGTAGCTCTTGAAAGATCTTATGATCACCTTATAAGGAAGATCATCAACGAGTCTTATAGTAATTGTCAGCTAAATCAGGGTGTATTGGTCAGGCAAATTCAAGCTGTTCATTTTTATTTCCTCCTCTCTAGTGTCTATTGTACCACTTTCTGTAAGGAAATGGTAATTTGTGGCAAATGCTCTTAGCAAATATACTAAGTATATTTGAACTGTTTTAATATCCACATGCTTTATTTGCACTGAAGTCTTCACTACTGCTCTGAGTGCCTATCAGCAAACGAGAACCTGTGACTTCATTTCTATTAGTGAACAATTCTCAATCAGTCAGCTTCAAACACTTAACTATCTTCTAAAGATAGAATGGTCACTTTTCTAAGAGAACCCCATATAAAATAATTTCTGGTTTTGCTAGCCATTGACAAAATCAAATGCAAATCCCACAGATCTGTGCTCAAGATCAAGGTGCTCAATACAGTTCACGCTTACAACCTAAGCATGGGTGCCTGAACTCAGTTTAATTAAAAAACACTGCCTGTACTATTCTTCACATTTAACAGTTTGGCCCCTATTCTCAATCTCTTCTGGCTTCAGAAGAACCTACTGTGAAATAAACCAAACAATGTTCATAAAATGAGAAAGTCAACAAAAGAGAAGATCATTTGTGAAAGAACAAAGGGATCTATTTAAGGAGATGACAAAAATATTGTTAACAAATAAGATAAAGTATGATTAAGTCACAAAAGCAACATTCAAATATATGTCATAGCAATATATAGGCCTGAGGTTTGAGATTTCATAGCCAGTGATTTGTTTTGGCTTTAAATATACAAAACAAGTATATCTCTTTAAATATACAAAACAAGTATATCTCCTATCCCAAATCTTAACTAGTACTAGCCCTCAGTATCTACATTTCATTTAGTGTCAAGATGAGGAATAATTTTGTCTAGAAACTGTTACTAATAAAAGCCATTCACTCAATTTTCTTCCTTCATTCAATTCTTACAAATAACCATAAAACCAGCTAATAATGAACATGTACATACTCTTTGTCACACGCTATATATTATATTCCTTCATACACCTTATTTTATTTACCTCTTGCATCAATCTTACAAGAACATTATTACTATCCTTATTTTTCCTGAGGAAACAGAAATGTTAATAATTTGCTAGGATTTGAGTTGAGGTCTGCTATGAGTGAAGGTGAGGCCCAGCAACCTGCAGCTTAACAAGTTCTCCAGGTGATTCCAATGTAGGTAAGCCAAAACAAAAAAAATTGTAGAGCATTTCACTGAGTGTTAATTTAGATGTGTGTGTGTCCACTTTAATGATAGTAAATACCTGAGATTTATGTTTTGACTCATAATAGAGCATTACATCTTAATTTAACTTAACTAGTCCATAATAAGCATTCTCAATCTTAAGACATTTGAAGTACAAATCTGAGAAAGCTACTGCCTACCATAGACATAAAAATGCTACAAATTAATGCAGTACTCGGCGAATAAATAAAATAACATTTTTTTGCTTGAGTCACTGATTACAATAATGCTCCCCGCAAAAACATTAATATGTTCTACAATAGTTTATAAACAGTCATTTAAACAAATTATATACCTTTAAAAACCTCACCACCATGATTTTCTTTTAAAATCATGCAGATGAGGCTAAATGCAATAGGGAAAACAGAGTGCCTGTTCTGTTCTGAAACAGAAAGCAGAGGCACATGCAACACAAGTTTTAAAATGTCACCTGAAAGAGTTCATGTCAATACTACTTAAACAAAAATAATAAAAACAGTATTGTTATTATATGGAGAGAATAACCACTAGTGTCGATTATCTCAACTAACATTGATTCCCACTGATCTCTTTTATATTGAATCTCTGTACCACCCTGGGGCTTTTCTGTTTTTGTTTTTCTTTTTTATATTTGATCCTTCCTACTTCTTTAAATCAAATATTGCATAGCCTTTCTCCAGCTCTATTTTTTAAGACACACACACACACCCTTGACAAAGTTTGCAGAACTTAACATTTTATACCAATCTTTACTTCTCTATAAGGAGTGTCACCACATTTGATGGGCCTGGGCTTCCTCATGTTGAAGCTGTTTTAATTTTTTTATTTCTAGCATCTATGAGATACATTTATTTGCTTCTATCTCTAATAGATTGGAAGATACTGTATTAACAGCCTTTAAGTAACTAGATCCTTTTACTGTAACTACAAATTAATTCAAAATGGTTTCTCCTATAGTTTGAGTATTTGGTATGTGTACAAGTAACTCAGTTACTAAGATCTAATTTGTAAGTCAAATGTTAGAATATTCACACTCCATTATTCACTCTTAAATCAAATATAACCTCTGGGTATACGCTTTGGTCTTTGTTGAACCAAAAGATGACTTTACAGTGAAAGCCATTTGCTAGTCTATACTGAGAAGGCTATGACCATGGAACTTGCTAGTGGTATTTACAATCTTTCCAGTTCTTCACCTCCAAACACAACTGCATCTATAGGACTTGGGATGTTCTGTACTACAGCTACTATAACATATCTATGGGTGGCCTGTAGCCTCTGAAATCCAGATCCTTATGATGCCAGTGACCAGCACAAGATAATGTGAACCACAAGTCTAACAGACAATATCTGGGCTCACTCTTTATGAGTCCCAGTAGCTGTATGCCTACACTTTTGTGTCTATATCTTGCAGGGAGGATATCAGAAGAGAGATTTGACCATACATTTGAAGAGTACTAAGAATATTATGTAAAAATAAAGTATGAAGGTAGATGTAACTGGATTTACTTTAAAATGAAGAAAGATCCAGTAAAGGGATAGAATCCATTAATATGTCATTGGTTCTAATGCTATAAGAATGAGTGAAAATAGATCACTTGGATAGACCAAGTGCTTTGCCATGCTCAAGACCAAGGTTAGAGCCCAGCTACTCTCTCCAGAAGAAAAGGCTGTGGCTCTGCAATGTCTTACCCCTACCCCGGGAGCCCCCCCCCCCCCCCTACACACACTTCTATCTGAAAAGAATGGCCTCAACTGGTGAAGCTCCAGTGACAAAAAAAAAAAATTGAATTAGTTCATGTCAAGAAAATATGTACAGGGGCTAAGTAGTGGTGCATTTGGTTAAGCGCACATGCTACAGTGTGCAAAGAGCAGGGTTCAAGCCCCTGCTCCCCACCTGCAGGGGGAAAGCTGCACAAGCGGTGAAGAAGGGCTGCAAGTGGTTCTGTCTTTCTCCATGTTTCCCTCATCCCCTCAATTTCTGTCTCTAATCCATAATAAATACAAATATTTAAAAAATGTGTACAGAGGAAAAGGAAATTGTGGAAAAGAGCCAAATACTAAGTAAAGGACACTGAGAAGGCAAATCCAGTAAGTTAGCAGGAAAATCAAGAAAATGGTTTTAGAACAAAAGAAACAAAAATAACCCAATAAAAAAGTGGGCCAGGGGGTCGGGCGGTAGTGAAGCTGGTTAAGCACACATGGTGAGAAGTGCAAGGACTGGCATAAGGATCCTGTTTTGAGCCCCCGGATCCCCACCTGCAAGGGGGGCACTTCATAAGCAGGTCTGCAGGTGTCTATCTTTTTCTCCCCCTCTATCTTCCCCTCCTCTCTCCATTTCTCTCTGTCCTATGCAACAATGACAACATCAATAAAATCAATAGCAAAATAACAACAAGAGCAACAAGGGCAACAAAAATGGAGGGAAAAAATGGCCTCCAGGAGCAGTGGATTCGTAATTTTTTAATTAAAAAATTAATTTAAAAAAAGTAATAATTACAGAAATGATGTTCTATAGGTCTTTATTAGCTCATGGATTTCTTTTTTTTTTTTTTTTTAAGATTTTTTTAAAAAGTATTTATTTATTCCCTTTTGTTGCCCTGGTTGTTTCTATTATTGTTATTGTTGGACAGGACAGAGAGAATTGGAGACAGGAGGGGAAACAGAGGGGGAGAGAAAGATAGACACCTGAAGACCTGCTTCACCGCCTGTGAAATGACTCCCCTGCAGGGAGACTCGAACTGGGATCCTTACGTGGGTCCTTGCACTTTGTGTCATGTGCGCTTAACCCACTGTGCTACTGTCCGACTCCCTAGCTCATGGACTTCATTTACTAGGTTGAAAGATCTGTGGAAGGTGCCAAACATTGGCATATAGCTGTTTTTCATTTTCTTTTTATTACAATTCTTTGAACATCAAAAATGGATTCCACATTCAAGATCAGTGATATTTTTTAAAGTATTTATTTATTTATTCCCTTTTGTTGCCCTTGTTATTTTATTGTTATCATCATTGTTGGATAGGACAGAGAGAAATGGAGAGAGGAGGGGGAAGACAGAGAGGGGAAGAGAACGAAAGATACCTGCAGACCTGCTTCACCACTTGTGAAACGACTCCCCTGCAGGTGGGGAGTCAGGGCTCGAACCAGGATCCTTACACAGGTCCTTGAGCTTTGCGACACCTGCGCTTAACCTGCTATACTACAGCCCGACTCCCAATCAGTATTATTTTATACCTATTAGTCAAATAGACACCAAAAGGTATCCCTTTGCCAAACTCCTGAATGTTGACACCTCAGTTAAGCCAGGCCTCTAAAGCTCATTGTACCCTAACTTCCATGGTCTCAACGTCTCCTTCCCATTCCGTAGACTCTTTCAGATTCGATGGCATTACAAAGTTAACTTTGAAACAAGCAAGCAGTCAAGTTTCTGCCACCCATTTGCCTTGTAAACTAGATCCCTCAATGTGCAAAGTGGCAAGCTGAAGGAAGGGGACAACAGAACAGAGTAAAATCAGAGAAACAGATCAAAAATCATTTCTATCTGAAGCTCACAAAAGATCTCGGTTACCGTTGGCTGCAAACTGCTGCTCTCCAGGCTGCAGGTCTTGCCTGAAGTCATTCTCTTCATCTGAGTCATCTGGGTGATGGTGATTGTTATCGTGGATGTTGGCATTATTCTGGGCATTATTATCATTTTCATTGTTGGAGTTCTGGTTGCTGACAAGGGCTGAGGAAACCCCAATTCCTGTGCCTGCACTTAGACCAACTCGAGCACAGCCCTGTGGCAGGACAAATCCATATGCTTACTAATTTGTGTGAGCATAGAACACCTCATTTTAGATATCACTTCATTTCTTTTTTACAAAAGAATTCAGTTTATGCAACACTTTCATACATCCATAAGGGAACTCAGTTATGGCTTATACACTTCAAGCATGAGTTTTGATTTACAGTTGATGAAATGCTCATGTAAGAGATTTCCCTAACAGTGTATGATGGATGGCTGGGTCATGAAACCTTGTAGTCTTTCAACCCCCCATAGCACACTGCTTCAACAGTGAGAATGCAACCATTAAGAAGAGATAAGAGCACTGTCATACTTAAAGCATCAGTCTTTATTCCAAAGAGAGTACAGTTTTGTTAAGTCATTTTCATAACACTTGGGAAACCAGGCAGATTTCCAAGAAAACACAACAGAAAAGATAGCATAAATATAAAAACATTTACAAAATAAATTCCAAATCATTTATACTTCAAGTTCCTCATTCAAGATTTAATCTCTGAATTCCTGCGTTAATGCTGGCTTTAGCTCAAACTTATACCTTTTTTCCTATCTTATCTTCAGTTTACAGAACCGAGAGAGATCATTCCCTACTTACTTTGTTCTCCATTCCCCTCTTGAAAACCCCTTGTCAATGATTTACAAGAACAAGAGGCAATGTTACTATAACATGCCTTCTTTGGGGCTGGCATTACAAGTTCTATTATAACACAATGAAGGCTTTTTATTAGAAGGAAAAGAATCACGTAGCTTATTTTCTTCTTTGATTACATATATACCAAAATCTTGTTCAAAGGTGACTTACTTTGGGTGGCTCACGAAACATCTGGTCCAGTGAAATAAACTCCAGGCTAGGCAACAATTCAATAAACTGGCCAAAGGAGTCCAGCTTCAAAGCATGGCACCGTACTAAGTTGATATCAACAAGTCGAGTCCATCTTGAGTGGTCTGTTGAAGAAATGACAGGGCCCAGAGAAAATTTAAGTAACACATACTATATTATTGATTTTGCTACAAGTCACAAAGACTTTTAAAAAAAAGTTTTGTTTTTCCTTTAAGTATCTCCCCCATAACTCCTGACCTCTAGAACTTGGTAGCTCTCCATTATAATGGCTCCTTGCCAAAAATTTCATTGTGAAAACCAGGTAGGTAGCTTGGGAATCATTAACTTGAAACCAAGTTAGCATTGACTTACGTGTGATCCACTCAACAACTTATGCCACTATTTCAACAGTAGGCCACTCACTAAAGAAAATTTGGCATATTCATTTAGTGAAACAATATATAGCTAATGACAGAAGTAAGAAAAACTACCTATGCTTATTGATATGCCAGCTCTCCAAAAATATACATTAAGATCCTTTTGTATCTATAAGTAATTCTGAAATGGCTACACATGTATAGGCTATAATATGCACAAAATAATTTTTCCAGAAGAATATATAAGAAACCATTGATGACGGTTACCTTTGAGAAGAGGAGACTTTTCATTTTGTACCTTTCTGTACTGTTTGGTATTATTTTATCAAATGCATGTATTACTTTTATTTTTTTAAGTGTTAACAGGAGTTCTGAGTGATGGGATAATAGGCCTTTTTGTTTTTGTTTTCTTCTTTAAACTCTTCTGTATTTAAGAAAACAAACAAACCAAAAACCCAATAAATGTTATTTTTTAAAAAGTGATCTAAGTCTGTTAAAACCTAAAAGTTTGTATTCCCCAGTAACTTCTTGGTATAGCTGGGTCAAAAATGGACTTTGTCTGGTGGGTGAGAAAGGGCCATACTAGTGAATGAGCTTTTTTTGCCAAGTCCCAGAGACCTACAGCAGCCCTGGAGGCAGGCTCTGTGAGGAGCAGTGGGATCTCTGGGAGGCAACACCTCAGACAGCAACAGCAGAGGAGGCTGTTGCGCACGTGTCAGAGACAAGCTCAGCTTGGATGCCACAATGACATAATAAATCCTCCAGTTCCCAATGTATCTAATGGTTTGTAAATTTAGGTCCTTAAGAATATTTAAACCAATAGTGCTTATTATTTTCTTCCTACTGACAAAATACATGAAGTGTAAAAAATCATACTCTATATGCAAAGGGTCAAGCAGGAAGGATAGGTATGAACAAGCCTGGCATTTTAAATCAATGTGAAGTTGAAAGACTAGGGAGATATGCAGTGGTCTTATCCTAAACTTTTATGTCTGAGACCCCAGAGGCCTCAGATTCACCTGCAAGCACTGCCATATACCAGAGATGAGTGGTGCTCTGATATCTCTCTCTTTCAAGAAAATAAACAGGTATTAAAGAAAAATTTTGCTCAAGTTAGTGTTTAATTTGCATTTTAAAATATGGGCCCATTTTGTCCTTTAAGTAGCTATGTTATCTTCAAAGTAACTCTGAGAAAACAACTATAATATCCCAGGTGAGCAATTTATAACCTTAATTTCAAATTATACAAAAATAAATAAATAAATAAATAAAAAGTATATAGAAGAATACACTTGAATCCACAACCCGGACAGTACTCATTTACTAGGCAGAGGATTTCAATTACAAGAGGCAGTAGAGTCTACGGCCATACCACCCTGAACATGCCCGATCTCGTTTGAAAAGAGGCACTGGATATACTTTCAACCTGGTTGTCAAGGGTTCTCAGAAACTGCATGAACAAACCATGTAAACATTCATATTTCATTTTGGGAATGGAATCATATTGCACACAGAAAAGAAAGACACCTTATTTCAACTTCAGATGCAGTGGTATTTAAGTCTACAGTACCTGAGATCCAATTGTATGGGTTATGTAGATGGGGGCAATTGTAAATTGCTAGATATTTGATACAGGAAAAAACTTCATTGACTGCCTTCATCCCTATATCGGTGATGATACCGGGGTTTTCTACCACATCAGCCAAACCATACTTCACTAGGTCTGCATTAGCCATTCTGCCTAGAAAAAAGAATCAGTTTGAAAACAAACGAACAAACAAACAACACAATCTTGTGAGTGTCATGGAGATTCTTTATACATCTATCCCAACACAATTGCTCTTTATTCATTCTGTGTCATCTGCCCATCACTGGGTTCAAGTACAATTTTAGCTTAGGTATTGCAGCACTTCTTTTGCAAAATAATATTTCATTAAAAAAAAAAAAATCAAGGGGTAACCATAGGAAAAATATTTTCAGTTGTTTAGAAAAGAAAAGGTAAGACTTCATATAGCGTAACTGAAGGTTTAATACATTGGTTCATGCTGAAGGTATAAATTTAGTTTTATTTAAAAAAAAATAGTTTTCTTTTTTTAAAAAAAAAAATCTTAAAATGCCAACTTTCTCGCTTTGAAAGGATCAAGTTTTTCAGAGTCTAGTATACTTAGGTGTATAGAAAGGTAAATGACAAGGATTTAGATTCACTTTTAGCAGTTGTTGTAGGACTAGTTAATAAATATCTATTCCAAAAAGCAGATTTCTTAAACACACTGACTCTCTGCCACTGGGCTTAAGTGCTTCCTGTTTCCACAGACTTTGGAGGTCAGTGGAATTCTCTATTCCAGATTATGCTACTGGAAATCATAGCTCAACCCGAGTCTCTTACCATGATTTCTCCCTTCTACCTGCCCTTTGTTCTCCACCATACACCTTATAAGGAGTAAGATGTAAAAAATGACTGCTTTTAGTTTACAGTTACATTTCAGTAGGGATGAGAACAAATTAAATAAATGCTGCAATCAATTGGCACAAAGTATAGCAAAGACCAACACTGCTTTGGTGAAGTTGCCTTGAACATTATAGGAATTTAAACTTTTTCTTCTTCTTTTTCTACCAGAGCACCGTTCAACAATGGTTTATGGTGGTGGTGCACGGGGAATTGAACCTGGGACTTCGGAGTGTCAGGCATGAAACTTTCTTTGCATAACCACTATGCTATCTATCCCTGCCCTGGGACTTAAAACTTTTAGCTCATGAATTGTTTAAAACAATCAATTCATTCCCATCTCTTACTGTTTCACTTTCCATCTCATCCAATTATCTCAGCTTATGGAACTTAGTGCTATTTCTTGCATTTTCACATTATTATGTTCTTTGCAATTTAGATAAGCAAATTTCTTGGCCTCCTATTTTCCTTTTTTTTTTTTTTAATCCTTTTCCTGACTTTGGACTCAAGCCCTGCCCTCTGGGGTTCACTAAGTAGGGTACATGCCTTGCCATGCATAAGACCCAGGTTTAAGCCCTGGCACCATAAGAAAGGGGATATGGCACATGAAGAAGCTCTCACACTGTGGTATCTCTCTCTCTCTCTCTATCTGAATGGAAAGGCAGCCCAGAGCAAAGAAAACATGCATGTACAATGTCTTTAAGAAAACAGACTTGCCATCTTTCTTAACAGAGAGTAATTCATGAACTGACACTGTCTCCTGGGTGTTGTCTGTAGAAATGCTGTTGGGTCTTTTGTGACAAATGCATGTCTTATATTCATTATTTTGAGACTACCACCTTGTGGTACTACTTGCTCTTGGTATCTCCTGATTATCACACTTTCTCAGTATTATAATGATATTAAATTATTTCTTTTTTCTTTAATCCAAAGACCAGTTAAAAATAAAAGCTATCATTTGCAAGTGCTTCCTAAGTGTCAGAGACTGTAAGAAAGCCCAGGCGTTCTCATTTCCTAAATGGAGACAATACTATGTTTCACTGTTATCTTGGATGGTTCTTAAGATCATCCAAGAGAAACGTGGCACAAGGGTTGAGGGTGGGTGACGGCGTACCCAGGAGAGTATACACATCACCATGCTTGAGGACCCAGGGTCAGGGCCTCATCCCAACCTGTAGGGGGACCCTGTAGGGGAGGGGAGGTGAAGCTTCATGTGAGGTGAAGGAGTACTGTCTCTCTGTCTTTCTCTCTCCCTTCCCTTACCATTTCTGCCCCTAAAAGCAAAAAGTGGCACATGGTCTTGAATGAATTTAGCACATAAGAAAACATGGACTTTTGAAGTAGTTTGCACAAGATGCTATGAGTAATGGGTAGGTTCTCAATTCTGTCTCTCATCTTCTCTACAAAGTCTTAGTACCAAATACTATTAAATATAAAATAGTAAATATACTATTTCTGGTAAATCTTGCACACTTCTATTAACTTCAAAGACCCAGAGGTTATGAATCTATTCAAATGAAGAATCCTGTACAGTTGTTCATTCTGAGTTTATTGTCTTATATTTCCGATATATAGCATTTGGTTATTTTCTTCTAACATATCTTTTCCCCAACTCTGACATTTTATCATACACATATGAAGGGCAAGGGTGATACTACTATTTATATTTTGCCAGATCCCTATAACAAAAGATGCAAATTTAACCAGGGGACATCAGCTTCCTGAAGAAATGTTTCAAAACTTAAATTACTGAGGCAAGGAATTAAGTGAAGGGGTGTGAAAGTGAATTCTCATCCTCTTTCAATAGTCTGCTAGAGTCACATTGCAGCTCTTCTTTGAATAGAGTCCTAGGCAGTTCACTAGGGAATAACAGAGAATACTCGTAGGAGAAATAAACTGCAGCAAATGTGAGCAAACAATGACTTCTAAAAGGTGAAATTAAGAAACATATAAATGTAAAAGAAGTGAAAAGTATTAATAAAAAGGTAGTCAAAAAGGTAAGCTATTCTATGTATGCATGAAAGGAGAAACACTGTTAGAAAGATAATTCTCAAAGGTAATCTTTCAGGGGATATAAAAATGACCATCAGAATTATGCAAAATCTGTCAAGTTCTGAGTATTTGGTAAGAATAAAAGATAACAAAACACCAACAAGCCAAAATTTTTGGTAAGTTAGTTACTACACAGAGCTTGTGGAAACATGGAGAATGTCATCAACTTCATTCGAAACCAGAAAAATACAGTCTCACTGATAACAAATACATCAACTTTTTATTAAATCATTATACTAACTTGGCATTTTAAAAATATTTTGGTAAAAAAAATCTCCTTTCATATATGCATACTGATTCCTGTGTTACATTGACTAGAAAAACAATGATTTGGGGCTGGGTGTTGGCATACCTGTTACAGTGTGCAAGGACCCAGATTTGAGACCCTGGTCCCCACCTGTAGAGGGAAAGCTTCACAAGTGGTGAAGCAGGGCTGCAGGTGTCTCTGTCTCTCTCCTTCTCTATCTCCTATTCCTCTCAATTTCTGGCTGTCTCTATCCAATAAAAAAAATAAAGATAATAAAAAAATTATTTGTTTTTTAAATCCTATATAAGAACTGCAATTAATAAGAAAGGAAAAAGTTATTGTGACATGTATTAGGACTATAGGTTAACAGTCGTGTGCTTTGATATTGACTATCCCGATCAGGAGAATTAAGTCTAAAGCTCTTTTACAATAAAAACTAGAGCCAAAGAGAAAATGTGGTATGAGTTGATATTGAGAACTTAAGAAACACTTTTTGTAAATTATACTGGACAGAAACTAATTCTTGCAAAAACAAAAAAACACACTGGAAATCTCTTTTGCCTATTTAATGTTATGTGTGTGTGTGGGGGGGGAGGGTTTAATAATGAATTGACATGCATTCAAACCCACAGGAATGAGGTACCAGCTGTAAATACATTCAGAAAATGCTGTGAACAAGCCTTCCAACAGCAATCGTCATTAAATGAATACTGACCATTCTGTGCTCACACTAACTGGAAAATCCAGAACCCCCAGCGGGCTTATTATGGAAATGAAGAGCATGGGCAGGGAATGGAACCTCATCTGAGAGGACCATCAAAAGCTTCAAGTGTGGTAGATCAAACTCAACAAATGGAACCAAGGATGAAATTCTGTGAAAAAATGAAGCAGAATGGGAAAGAAACTTGGGCAGCAAAGTGGAGACAATATCAAATGTAGATAAGGCTCGTTTCTGGCATACTGTTAACTCTATATATTTTTTATTTATATATAACATGTTAAAATCAGAGGCAATATGGGGAAAAATAACTGGCACTTCAAGTTTAAATTAAAGTTTCATTTTCAAGAGGTGAGAACCCCTAAGATTTTTAAGTTGTCTTCTATTCAGGAAAATGCAGCAAACCCCAATTCAGAATTTAGTTTATTAAATTAAGTTCCCTACAGAATTCTGGAGAATAAAACAGGAGTTAAAGTCTTACTCTGTAGCAAAAACTCATCTACATATCCCAGATGAAGGGTTTCAAACTGGGGAAACTCCAACTCTGCCATCTTTAGGGCAGAAAAGACGCCATCTTTGGTTAGGGAAGGCTGGATCCGAACTTCATGTAACCTATAAATGAAAAGATACATAGCAGAGTAAAATAAACACTATCAGGGCAATAGATATTTCCTAGTATGAACCTCTGAAGAAGTTTACTGAAGGGTATGATACAATCAACTTTTCCCCTATTAAAAAATATCTGGGACATGGTTCACAAAATAAAATATACTAGAGAACATACTTTACTATGAGTAAGAACTGGGATTTAAGCCCCCTAAAACCACATGGAGCACCTTTCAGGAGTGGTGTAACAGAGTTTTGAATTCTCTTCTCTCTGTTTCTTACTTCTAATCATTAAAAAAAAAAAAAATCTGCTTGGAACAGAGGAATCATGCAGGCACAGGAGCCCCAGAAATAAGCCTTGGTGGCAAAATAAACATACAACTAAATATGCAAATAGGAAAAATGAAAAAAAAATCAGAGCTGCTGGTTCTTTTTCTTTTAATTGATTTAATAATGATCAACAAGATTGTAGGATAAGAGGGGATACCGTTCCACACAACTGAGCTGCTTCCTTTAAGAAAGCATTTTGCAATGCACATCTTGGGTGGTACACTGAACCTACATTATATAAGTATAACTTCAAGAGTAAGAATTGTATCTCCTCTTTCCAGTGCTGCTTTATCTTAAGATTTTATCAATTACATATGAGAGACTTTTACATGGAACAGGAGAGGAAAGAAAAATCAGAGTACACTCTGGCACATATAGTGCTGGGGATTAAACAAGCAAATTTAGGCATACAAGCCCACTACTCTACCAGTTTTTCCAGCTGCCCGGAGCTCCCTTCAACCTATTAAGTAAGGATGAAAATCTGCATCCTTTTTATGCTGGCTGCCAACTGTTGAATTTTGAGGTTATCTACTACAACAGTAACAGTAGTTCATTAAACACCAAAATCATTTTATTCATATTCTTAATACTGTTTTGAGGAGAAAAAAAGGGGGCTTTGTTTTAAATAAATTGAAGCATGGTTAATTTAACTGAAATAACCCACTGTAAAAGTTGATTTTGGATATATATGAAACACTAAATATGGCAAAAAGTAATATGAAAGTGCATTAAAAGCATGAGGCTGAGGAGATAACACCACAGGTAGTCCAACAAACTGCCGAAGGCACTGGAGGTACCAGGTTTAATAGCACCACTAGAAACCAGAAATGAAGAGTGCTCTGGTTAAAATACACATACACACACACACACACACACACACACACACACACACACACACACACACACACACTTAAACACACGGAATGTTTAGGACACTAGTTAAAAAAAAAAAAAAGATGGTTGGAAAAAAATATTTCTGAGCAGCAAACATCATCACTAAGGCAATTCAGAAGTCATCCAGAGACTGAGCAAGCTGCAGACAAGAATGATAACTTGTGTTGAATCCTCAGGCACTTCCGGAGAGTTGATTACTTTTCTCAGATGGGGCAATACCCTTCCAGAGCTTGTTGGATCCAGAGTGCAGCTCAATTAGTCATCAACTATAACAAAAGACTAAGGGGCTGAGCAGTTGTGCTCCTGGTTAAGCACCTATTGTACTATGTGCAAGGATATGCACAAGGACCAATGTTCAAGCCCCACTTCCTATACTTGTAGGGGGAACACTTCATAGTGAAGCAGGTCTGCAGGTGTCTTTCTCTCCCTCTTTCTACCCCCTCCCCCATTTCTCTCTGTCCTATCAAATAAAAAGGGGACGGGGGAAACTACTACAAAAAGGGATACCTGACCTCTACTTAAATGTTTTTGTATTGTAATCTGAACAGGCACAATTGAACTTTATGTTTACCCCATTCTTTTGCAAAACACGATTCTAAAACACTAGAGTACACATACCTGCGAGCAGCAGTGATGATGAGGTAGCCAAGATCTACTTCAAGAGCGTTTTTGCAAGCTCCCAATACAATAGTGTGCAAATTTCTAAAACCACCTAGTTAAAGTAAAAAGGAAAGCAATAAATAATTCTTTCACAGCACTTCAGTAAAGCATTTACACTCACTCTAGATGGAATTTCTCTAAGAGAGTTTGAGCTGTTTTTCACCAACTAATATTCTAAACTGAATTATATGTACCATTCATCTACTTAAAAGAGATGTGTACTGTGACTGAAAAAGACAAACTGATATCTGAAGACTACCTGAAATGACTTTGATTTTAAGTAATCATTTTCAGAGAGTCCAAAGCTCATGATGGGATTCTGATACTTTTTGACCAAGGTTTGTAACTCTATTATACTATCCAATGTTAAATGAAACCAACACCACTTTCAATTTCAACTGAATTTTTTTCATGTTTTTGAGATTTGTAAATATGTGTCCCAAACAATAAACAAATTATTAATGCAGATAGTTCAATAAACTTTCACAAGAGATTTACTTGTTTAGAACTTGAGAGAAAATCACATAGCATGTATATTGATGTGATTGGCTTCTTTTACTAAACATTGCTGCATATAGCTGTAGTGTGTCCGTTCTCATCGCTGCACAGTATCCCATTGCATAAAGATGTCACTTTGTAGTGTGGTCCAGGAGGTGGCAGTGAATAAAGCACTGGACTCTCATGCATGAGGTCCTGAGTTCAATCCCCGGCAGCACATGTACCAAAGTGATGTCTGGTTCTTTCTCTCTCTCCTCCTTTCTCATTAATAAATAAAATATTTAGAGGAAAAAAAAAGATGTTGAATTGCAATCATCCACTCTATTGCTCATAGAATTATGGGCTGTTTCCATTTGGGGGATATCTGAACAGTGCTATTATAAATAAAATAATTTTATTGATCTTAAAAGGATTCTGTTCCATCCCTTTGATACAATGAAGGTTTCTGACACCAGATCTGACAAAATAATTCAAAATGTACTGATGATTCATTTAATAGTATTGTTAATAATGTCTATTACCAATAGTATTTGATGATTTTTTTTACTTATATTTTGGAGATCCAATGAAATTTCTAGTTTTCAGCTATTAATTGTTTACACAGACTGCAGTATTCTTGTTGTAATGAAAAGGTTACTAGAGAACACATTATAACACAACAATATTTAAACTATTATCAATAAGGTGCCTAGAGAATAATACTTTTCTTTTAAAAGTCATCATCTGAGAGATGACTCTAATTGCCAAATAATAAATATGAAAGTATTTTATATATTGATAAATACTAAATGAGTTTTAGACATTAATAAAACCAGTATCTGAGTTCTAGAATGTTCAAGTCAAAAAAAAAAACCAGCTCATCAACAAATGACACTAGAAACAGCAGGTAACACTTCTAAGAAATATTATGAATATAACTAAGGATGCATTAACTATATTATAAATATTGACAAAATATAAAATATGCCTACCATTCTGAAAAGGTTCAACATTGCAAAAGGAAATGAATACTAGCCCTTGCTCAGAGATATTTATTTTACATGAAATAAGACACTATAATTATTAAGTTTTTTTAACAATATTCTTAATAGAAGTCAAGCAAAAGCTCAAATAATCTCTTAAAGCTAATTTTTATAGTATCTAATAGCACAATGGTTGCACATAAGACCAAGAGGTACTAGTTTTGATCCCTGGCACCACCAACAGCCAGAGTTAAGCAGTATTCTAGTCAAAATACAAAACAGACTAATACAATGTATAGTAACTAAAGAGAAAAGAATACCTGATCTCCAACTATCTTCAACTACATGTTGGATAAGACCTCCTAGGAAAGGAACTCGGACCATTTCCAAATGCTCCAAATTTCGAGCAGAGGCTAAGCCTGTTACCAAAGGGACATATTTCAGCGAATTTGTAGGTCCTGGGGAAAATAATGGAATAATGTAAAGTGTTGGAAAGATTCATTTTCAATTCAGCAACTGAAATGACGAATCTATCGACTCTACATCTGAAAAGAAAAGCCAGATTCTTGGCTCTCAATTTAAACATATAAAAAAATCAAAGGATTAGTTAGTCTATTAACCATAAGCATGAGGTTTTTTTTGTTTTTGTTTTCCCCAGCAACATTGGAGAAACGGTGTTTTCTTTGTTGTTGTTGTTTTTGTTTTTTGTAAATTCCTTTTAGTCTCAGTAGTTTTCAGCTCTGATGGAAACAAGCTAAACTAAAAAGCTGATCTTTCGACCTGGCAACATCCATATTTAGAGGAGAAGCAATTACAGAAGTCAGAACTTTTGCATCCTATATAGAATTTTGGTCCATACTCCCAGAGGGATAAAGAATAGGGAAGCTTCCAAAAGAGGGGATGGGACACAGAACTCTGATGTTGGGAATTGTGTGGAATTGTCCCCATTACCTTACAATCATATTAGTCATTATTAAATTACTAATAATTTTTTTAAAGTTGATCCTTTACTCAACTAGCTAGTCTAATCATTTAAACAACTTTCTATGTGATTAGTATTGTAGTAGGTGTTATGGCAAATCACAGTAAATACAGCTTTGCTGTCCAAGATTTTTAACTGACATGGAGACAAATCTAACAAGAATAATTGTAAAAGGATAAAACTGTGACAAGTATAAAAATAAAATCTGCTGTACTATACAGGAAATAAAAAAGAGAGAAATAGAAGGAGAATATTAGGTGCAGGTCTTGAAGAATGTATACAAGAGGAGGAAGTACATCCCCAGGACAAGGAAACAATAGTATAACTTAACACAAGTCACTGAGGTGGAAAGTTGGTATGGTCTTCTATGGAATAAACAGGTTAGACTACACAAGAAGGCATATCCTGGGAAGGAGGCAGAAATAAGGACTTACAGAAGGCCCTGGTCACTACAACTTGGGAGTAGAATTATCTCCTGCTTGGCACATAGGGCAACAGGGACACTAGAGGTCTCTGAATAAAAAAGCAGTATCAATATATACAGGCAGGATGATTAGGAGAAAGCATACAGAAATCACTTTAAAAAGCACTTAAACAGAATGAACACACTTTTCCCATTTTTTGCTATGGGTCTAACATAAATCATGAGTCTCAGTGTCCTTAAAACCAAAGTCATATTATATTTATCTCACAAAATGATGCTGTAAGGTGAAAAGTAATAGCATGATACATTAATAACACTAGTATGTAATAAAATATTATATTATATAATAATGTAATTCATTTATAGCACTGCTATCCAGTTTGACTGAGTATATTTTTTGAAGAGAGCTGTTTAATTCCGCCCTACCTGCACAGTTTCTCATGACGAAAGTTCGTAAGCTGATGCAAAGAAAATCTTTGAAAGGCTGTGGTTTAGTGAGTCTCACCCACTTCATATAAAGGTGTCGTAGCATAGGGATACAAGGAATTTCAGGAACGTTCACTCCTAGAACACACACATATAAAAGAGTAAACAAAATCACTAAAATGCTGTTTTTTCTTTTTTGTGTATAGTTTCAAAAGTTCATTTTAAGTTGACAATTTATCCGTCATGGATATTTGCATCGGAACCAAATAGTTAACTTTCAAAGGAACCTGTTGGTGGTGCACCCAGTAGAGCACACACCACACAAACTTCTTAAGTAATGAAATAGTGCTGTAAGTATATCTCTGTTTCTCTCTCTCTTTCCCTCTCCATTTCTGTTTCTATAAAAAAAAAAAAAGAAAACAATGAGGACTGGGCAGTGATGCAGTGACTACAGTGTTAGACTGTGAAAAAGGCTGGAAAATACAAAGATTTAAACACATGGCCTCTGACATTAAGGAACTTATATTGTAAACTCCAGATATTGCAGAATCCTTGCATTACTTCCTAGTCAGACCTATTTTCTCATCTTGCAAGTGAACTGTCACTCCGGAGCTTTTACTTTGCTCATAACAGTGCACAGGAATCTTATTTTAGAACTACTCCTTTTCGAGGAGTCAGGCGGTAGCACAGAGGGTTAAGCACACGTGGCACAAAGTGCAAGAACCAGCATAAGGATACTGGTTCGAGCCCCGGCTCCCCACCTGCAGAGGAGTCGCTTGACAAGCGGTGAAGCAGGTCTGTAGGTATCTGTCTTCTCTCCCCCTCTCTGTCTTCCCCTCCTCTCTCCATTTCTCTCTCTCCTATCCAACAACAACAATAACAACAATAACTACAACAATAAAACAACAAGGGCAACAAAAGGGAATAAATAATTTAAAAAAATTTTTTTTTTTAAAAAGAACTACTCCTTTTCATCCCTGCTGCTCTCCCTTCACCTCTTCATCCAGTTTCAGAAATCCCAAGTTGTATACTCTTGGCACTATATTTGGAATATTAAGATACTAAATATATTTACTTTAAAGAAAATAAATGGATAAAATTAAGCAGACTACAGGAATATGAGTAAAATAGTAAAAATACAGGATATTTCTAACACTACAGAAAAGTGGTACTGGAGAATTCTCTTCTAGAGGGCAGAAACTAATAACAAAAGAAGGATGTGAAAGGGGATGGGGATGGCTTAATGGTCATGAAAAAGATGTTCATGCCTGAGGTTAAAAAAAATTATTCAAGTCTCACATTATTTATTTTGCCATCCTCAGTCAATAAAATCATTTCTATAAATTATCTTCTCTTGTTTTTGGTTTTATAAGGACTTTACCCTTCCAGGTCACATTTTTTTCAGATAGAAGGAGAAAGACAGTGAATGAGCAAAAGATACCTCAGCACTGAAGCTTCTTCCAATGCCATGGGGACCAGCCTTGAACATGGGTCCCACAATGGCAAAGTAAGTGCTCTATCTTATCTGAGAAAACTTGTGCATCAGTTTTTAAGATTCCTATCATTCTGATTCTCATTCAGCAAATACTTAATTGTATATAACATTTGAAAGAGTCACAAGTGACCCAAGCAACATGTACTCACCAACTAAATGTAAAGTTTGAATTTTGGCTCCTATGGGAATTTTCAGTTTATTTTCAGGAGGAATCGGAAATGCTCCATTACGATTGCGAAATTTCCCCAAAATATGGACGTGTGGCATGTATGTCCAGATGGATTCTACTAACTCCAGATGAGAAGTTTCCACACCCTAAAAAATAACACCAAAGGAAGCAGGAGAAAGGCCTTTAAGATCCACTGCTTTGAGTTGTGTATAGTAGATATTGACCATGTAGCTAAATTCAAAGTTTATGGCTGAAAATTGCTTTTTTCTAATATTCTTTCAATCAATGTTAACAAAAATCAGTTAATGTTAGATGTTCAACCAAGAGCACTCACCACTAAGTTGGGGCATGCCTGTAAAGCTTCTAGAACTCCTGGAATGCTAAAAGCCTCATGGCCCCGTACCCTTCTCCTCTCAAGGTATCTAGGGTGAAGGCCATAGAGCTGCTCCACATCTGGCATCTTCTTCAATAGTGTTAGGAAACTGGAATCTGTGAATCCTGAGAAGTTCAGAATATTTAGAGACAACTTTATCTTCCTGTCCGAGTATGATGTTTACTAAGTAATTGTATTTTTTTTATCAAACGTGAAAACAACAACAAAAAAAATGGCTTCTTTTTGAATTTCCACAAGACTAACACCACAGCTAAATGATTAAAACAGAAAACATATTCTTTTAGGTGGAGGAAATGTGTTAGGAACTACTTACTCTGAGTTCACACTTTATAACTGACGCTTTTAAGGCTGTCTTTTTGTTATTGCAGCTATTTTAGGCACTGGAGTCTTCAATTACGAAAAGCCCATTAAAAAAAATGGTCACTTGACTTTATATTTATTTATTCCCTTTTGTTGCCCTTGTTGTTTTATTGTTGTAGTTACTGTTGTCATCGTTGTTGGATAGGACAGAGAGAAATGGAGAGAGATGGGGAAGACAGAGAAGGGGAGAGCAAGACAGACACCTGCAGACCTGCTTCACCGCCTGTGAAGCAACTCCCCTGCAGGTGGGGAGCCAGGGGCTCAAACCAGGATCCTTACACCTGTCCTTGCACTTTGTGCCACGTGCACTTAACCTGCTGCGCTACCGCCAAACTCCCTCAGTACAGTCGTTGACACATGAATACAATTTTCTCATCTCCCTATAATAGGTATCTGCAAAAGTCTCACTGCAATTTAAGTGCTTATTCACCATCATGTATCAGGAACTCAAAAGAATTTTTTTAAAGTAATGATTTCTTTTTAAAATCACTTTCTTATTAAATAAAGACACAGAGAAATTGAGAGAGAAAGGAAAGAGATCGAGAGACACCTGTAGCCCTGCTTCACCATTCATAAAGCTTTCCCCATGCAAGTGGGGACTGGGGCTTGAACCCGGGTCCTTGCACAATGTAATGTGTGCAGTTAACCAAATATACCACCACTGGTGCCCAAAACTCAAAGAAGTTTATTGACTGATGGGTGAAGAAAAACCACCTATCTGATCAACACCAGCCTTACCATCTTCCCAAGGTGCTCTCAGGATCACAAAACTTGGAGACCACTGCAGAGTAAACAACTAAATACATAAGTAAGAGATGACCTTCATTTTCAGGAAGTTCACAGTTCTATCTCAAATTAGATTCTCTTAGTCTATCCATTGCCTAACAGTAAACCATTCCTGTATTAGCTGTCACTCCTTGGACACTTTAGACAATTCTTTCTTTTCAAAAAGACAGGTGCAAGTTGGCTAGGAGAACATCAGTGATTCCAACTGAGAGACTGCTGAGCTGACAGTAAGTCGCTTATCTGGGAAGTCTACTACAATCCAAAATGGAATCAACCAGATTCCGTTGGGATCAGGCAGAAGCTATTGTGCTTCCACAGCAGAAGCTGTTGTGCTTCCACAGCAGAAGTGTGATAAGCAGGAGACATGTCTCATATATAAGATGCTTTGTTATCTTACACTTTCCAGCAGAGGCTGTCAGAAAGCTCATTAACTAATGGCAAATAAACTCATGACAAATAAAACGTTAGTTCTCAGGAATAAAAATGAAGCCCTTAACCACTAAACCATATGTAACCAAAGGTTGCAAAAGTTGCTCTGTAGCCCTATCTATACATTACATTGCCTCTCACAAAAAAAAAAAAAAAAGAAAGAAAGAAAAGTACAAATATAAGTTCTACTGGGGACCAGGAGGTGGCATACCTGGTTAAGCTCACACACTACAATGTGCAAAGATCTGGGTTCAAGCCCCTGGTCCCCACCTGCAGAGGGGAAACCTCACAAGTGGTGAAGCCAGGTTGCAGGTATCTCTCTGTCTCTCTTCCTATATTCCCCTCTCCTCTCAATTTCTTTGTCTCCATCCAAATATATATAAAATATATATAGAATGGTATGAGGATTCAGTGAGATTCATGTGTAAACCATAAATTATACAAAACCCATAGCATTGCTAAATGAAGAATCACAATTTAAAGTCCAGAGAATAGGCCAGTGTAGCATTAATGAGCAGAGTTGGCGAGATCATATTTTAGGTTACAAGCTGTTTCACCTCATTTATACTTATTACAAAGATGGGATGACTCAAGTTCATAGATATTCACAACCTGAAAGAAAGTCTGCAAGACAGAGATAAATTCTTCTCTAATTTGACCAGGAGCAGAGATGTTAATATTGACTACATCACAAGGGAGTTCTAGTCTTTACACAGCACATGAACCCCCCCCCCTCAGGATTCCTGCTGGTCTAATCTCTGTTAACACAAGTCTAATATAAGCAATAAGACAAGTCATTTTCCCACAGTTTGAAACATTTATTTGTTCTTTTCAGCCATAAATGTTTACTTTCTAGAATAAGAGGCATCATTTTCCCTAACGGATGATTCGGATGATTTCTTTGAAGAACTGAAGATAACAGAAACTAGCACCAAAATAAGTTCTAGTTTTAGGTCTTTGCAATGTTCTTTACAAAAGTGTTTGTGTGTGTGTGTGTGTGTGTGTGTGTGTGTGTTTGTGTGTATGTGTGTGTGTTGATAATTACTCTTGACAAATGATGTCAGTTATGCTGATGAAGGACCCTCTTGAAAGGATACAGAACCTAAACTGCAGGATATATCAGTATCCCAAAAGCAGTTCTGTGGTAAAGAAAAGAATACCTCCTCAGTCTTTCACTTTTTTTGTTTTTATTAGAGACGGGGAAGGCTGGGTGGTGGTATTATCTTTAAACACATAAGCACAACCTCTCATCTCCCCTTGACTGACATCTAGGAGACACACCAGATTCCCAATGTTCCTTCATCCTCTCCCCTTCCCGCCTTCCCCAGAGTTCTTTGTTTTGGTGCAATAGACCACTTCCAGTCCAAGTTTCACCTCATCTTTTCCCTTACTGCTCTTTGTTCTTAAGGTCCACCTATAAGTGAAATCCTTCCATCTTTCTCTTTCTTGCTTGTCTTATTCAACATGATGCCTTCGAGTTCTGTCTACACTACTGCAAAGGAGATGACCTCATCATTTTAGCAGCTGCATAGTACTCCATTGTGTATATGTACCACTACTTTCTTAGCCACTCATCTGGCATTGGGCATCTGGGTTGCTTCCAAGTTTGAGCTATTACAATCTGTGCTTCTATGAATATTCATGTATATAGGTCTTTCTGGATAAGTATTTTTGTTTTCCTTGGGTAAATCCCAAGAAAAGGGATTTTAAATCATAAGGTAGGTCCATTTCTAGAGTTGTGTTGATCTCTAAACTGTAGTTCATATGGATTGGACCAACTTGCAATCTTATCAACAGTTGGTATTTCTCTATCTTCTCTCTCTCTCTCTCTCTCTCTCTCTTTCTTTCTTTTTTTGCCTCCAAGTTTCCAAGGTTATCGCTGGGGCTTGGTGCCTGCACTATGAATTCACTGCTCCTGGAGGCCATTTTCTTGCCCTTGTTGTTGCTGTTATTATTACTGTTGTTATCGCTGGGTGGGACAGAGAGAAACTGAAAGAGGGGGAGAGAAAGACAGACACCTGAAGACCTTCTTCATTGCTCATGAAATGACCCCTGCAGGTGGGGATCTGGGGGCTTGAAGCAGGATCTTTAGCCTCTGTCTCTTCTAATGTATGATATTTTCACAGGTGTAAAATGGTATTTCATTGTTTTTATTTACATTTCCTCGACCATCAATGACTACGAGCATTTTTTTCATATGTCTGTTGTCCTTTTGGATCTCTTCTCTAGAGAATATTCTGCCTACATCTTCCCCACATTTTTCAATAGAGTTGTTTCTCTTTTTATCATTGAGTTTGGTAAATTCAATATGAACTTTAGCAATCAGTCCTCTGTCTGATATATGATACATAAAGACTTTCTCCTACTCCATGGGACGGGGGGTGGGGGGGGGTTGGTCTTTGTTATGGTAGTGATTCCTTTGACTGTGTAGAAGCTTTTCAGTCTTTCACTTCTTTTAAGGCTCACTTCACTCTCTCAGCCCTGGCCCAACCTTTTCATATTTTCAAATATATGATCTGGGCACAATTGAAAAAAGAAGGTTTTAAAAGCTATCAAGACGGTAGCTGGTGGTGTAATCAGTAAAGTGCACCAATAACTATGTGCGAGGATCCAGGCTCAAGGCCCTAGGCCCCCATGTTTAGGGGAAGTCTAATACGTGAAGCAGTGCTATAGGTGTATCTCTTTCTCCCTCCCTCTCAATTTCTGTCTCTAATTTTAAAAGAGAGAAAGAAAGAAGAGAAAGGAAGGAAGGACAAAAAGAAGGAAGGAAAAGAGAAGAGAAAAAAGAAGTGGCCAATGGGAGCAGTGGCTTTATCATGCAGGCAAGGAGCTCCAGCCCAGCAACTACCCTGGTGGCAAAAAAAAAAAAAAGAAGAAAGAAGAAAGAAGAAAGAAGAAAGAAGAAAGAAGAAGAAGAAGAGGAAGAGGAAGAGGAAGAGGAAGAGGAAGAAGAAGAAGAAGAGGAAGAAGAAGAAAGATAATTCCAAACTGCTAAATAACCACACCTATAGAAACTAAGTAGTGGGCTGGTACTGATGGAAAAGCTTTGATAGTCCCTTAATTTTAATTTTCTCCTTCCAGATATGTTCTGCTCAACTTAAAGTCATCAACTTTCTTTTCTCACTTCATCTGAGGTCCACTTGTGGTTAGGGTAGTAACTCTGAGTTCTTCAACTGTAAGGACAATGTCTTACTGAGACTCACCAAGACCTAGCATAGAATTTTTAAAATGACAAGTAAATGAAAGTTCCAGAAGAGCAATTTCTATAGCAGTTTTACAAAAAACAGAAAAATATGTTTGGCCAGCAAGTTTTGTTAAGGAATACAAGAAAACCGTTTAAGGACCTGTACTGTAGAACAAAGAACACTCTCGTTAAGAGCTATCGACTCATATCTATGGCAAGTGTTCTCCAATTACTTATTGGTGCCCTTAAGTGATAGGAAATGAAAAGCAGTTAACCCCTAAAAAAAGTGTAAAGCCTTTAGCAAAATGAACTTTATGGAATCTAAAGCTAACTGAAGAGTTTACATTAAACACTGACTAGGTAACAACCTACATTGCCTTTCTCAAGAGCAGTATCTGATGGAAATAGTACTAGTTTCCAGCGGGTTTTCACTGTACCTTACAGGCTTAAGGCACTTACCACTTGGCATGTATTCCCACCACCGCCCTGCACAGAGATCCACAACCCTCACAACTCTCAAATACAGAGTCACTGCTTCCTTTAGCTTCCGGGAAAGGCATTCCATACACATGATATCCTGCAGAGGGAGGTACCTTTGTAAGAGAAAGAAACTCACATTTATCAAGTGTTTAAGTAATTTCTCTCACTAATAATAAGCCCCCCCCATTCCATTTTCCTATTTCTCAAGTGAACTAAGACCTTAGGAATATTCATTTTTAATATTTGCATACATATATACAGTTATTTACTAAAAACACCTAAGTATTTTTACTCATTTAACCAAAACATTGAGCTCCCTCTAAGGACATCTGAAAAAACCTATCTTTCTCCCTATAAACTTTTATTGTATGGCTAGAGAATGAAGTCAGTGCCTCACACGGGTCAGCCCACTGATATATATATATATTCTTTTTTTTTAAGTGAGCAGAAAAAAAGGGAGAGTACCACAGCACCACTCCACCACCCCACCACGTGTGATAATGGAACTCAAACCCAGGGACTTGCACAGGATAATGCACCTGTTCTATCAAGGTAAACTACCTTCCAGTGCTTAAAAAAGAAAAAAAAAGAAAGGAGGGGGGGGGCAATCTCAGTGCATTTCAAGAAATGATGACAAAAGGAGATGAGAAAGATCAGAGTACTGATGAGGATGTGAAGGTGATCTATTTGGCGGCAAATCTGTCACTTCATTGCTCTACAGAGTTGATCTGGCTGGCTAGGTGGGTGTCCCCTGCCTTACTCACTGCTCCATGTATATCTTTCCAAAGTTGTAAAACTAGTCAAAGAGGAGGGCCTTTCCCAAACAGAAACTGCCAGTTCTTCAGTCAGAGTATGAGTCACTGGGTACCTCTACTAGAACCTCCAAACAAGCTGGTCTGCTTATCAGTTTGGACATGAATGGCATTAGCTGATAGCTTTTTCAGAATCCATTCCTGTATTGGCTTAAAAAAATAAAAGTCTTTCTGATCCATCTCAGTGCCACCCTGCCCCAATTACTATTTACTCCACCAACAAGTATGCATACTAACAACTGTGGTATATAATTGTCCCCTAAAGGTGGGGAGACAGCATAATGGCTATGCAAAGGACTTTCATGCCTGAGGTTCTGAAGTCTCAAATTCAATCCCCAGCACCATCATAAGATAGAGCTGTGCAGTGCTCTGGTGTCTCTCTCTGTGTCATTATCTCTCTCATTAAAATCAAATATGTCTTTTAAAAAATTATCTAAGTCTCCTAATTATTAGGGTATACTCTAAAAGGAAAAAAAAATCTGCACTTCATTAAGTCTTTAAATGAGAACACCTCTTCTGAATTACAGCTTTTCCAACCTCCTTTATATCTCTCCCTTCCTGAAATTCTTTAACTCCCTTTACCCTACTATTATTGTTCTGCTTCTAATAGTACCAGTATGTCTGAAATGCTCCCCCCAACCCCCCCTACCTCTTCATACCTAGATTAATCTGAACAACAAAAGTCACTGCCAATAAAACAGCCCACCTTGCCACTTATGCCACCCACATCCATACTACATGGAACTTCTACAGAGCCGCAGTAAGCTTCAGCACTAGCTATGGTGTCTCTCCTCCTTCTCTGTCTAGCAAAATAAAATGAAGGAAGAGGAAGATTAGATGGTGGTACACCCAGTGGAGCTTACACATTCCAATGTTCTGCCTGCAGGGAGGAAGCTTCACAAGTAGTGAAGCACTGCTGCAGATGTCTCCTCTCCTCTCTACCTCATCCTCTTTCAAAAGTTAAAAAGTAAAAATAAAATAAAACACAGTGCTGTCCATAATTAAGCAAGCACTGGATCAGAGACAGTTTTTATACATTAGGTTGTTGTTTGCCACAAGCACTCCCCCAATCCTGTTTCCTTCTCTACTCAGCAGACATCCCTTTGTATCATCTGACACTGTCAATGAAAGGCAATGATTTCCTGCTGGTGCTAGGTCTCTGGATTAATTCACTCCTTAAAAAAAAGCAATCATTCCTTTTTGTTCTCTTAAACACCTCTCTGAATAGTCCCAAATTAAACTGTCTTCAAATTCTAGCCTACTGTATTTGTCTTCCTAATGGAACCTTAACTGAAAATAGTAGGTAGTTACTACTACACTTTTAGAGTGGTAAAATTGACTCAGACAATATTAACTTTAAAAACAATTGGCCAATAGATAACAGGGAAGGAGAGCAAAAATACTGATACAATTTAGTTTGACTCAATTTCTAAAAGTTAAATTCCAAAAAAAAAAAAAGGGGGGGGGAGAAAGGAACATTTTCAGAAATGATATGATTTAACACATGAACAACACTTAATGTTTTTTAAATCAAGCTTTGTCCTTCAACATTTTCTTCCATCTCAGGTTGTTATCCAAGTATCTCTATGTTAACACTGTAATTCTTTTAAATATAAACACCACCAGTAACATGAAGATTATTTTGTATCATATTTGCCCACAGAAAACATTAATGTATCTTTTCTTCATAAAGTGTCAAAGAGAGGTCAAAAGGCTGGTCAAATACATTTTATCAAGGATATATTTAACATGGCAGGTAGAACAAAGCTTAGGATTCTTTCATAGAAGCCAGTTTTCTTGTTTCATAAAAACATGCCTATTAGTTATTATAGGACTACAACATGAGTTCTCAGACAAAAAAGATCAAGTACTCTGCTGCGTGTTTTATAAAATCATAATCAGAGCCATTAGCTTATAGTTACACACTTTCCGATTTGGATATTGTTAGAACTATAAAGCATTGTCTGATTCGCTCTAAATTTAAAATTATCAATTATCATCCAATTTATTCATAATATATTCTACCATTTTCCAAACATCAAACACCATTCATAGAAACAATTTTGCCTATAATCTCTTCTAGATTCTAATAGTTTTATTGTTTAATGTACTGATTTGTTTATAATTTAGTTATAAATTATACAATATAAATAATAAGAGTAAACTTTCAATATTTTCTAACACAGAAGAATCCACTCAGTATTTCCTCATTGATATTTCAAACTACCACAAACTAGACCCTACCTGTGGTTCAACCCACACACAGAATTTGTCAATTATCAATTTTTGTTTTCCCTCTTGTTGCCCTTGTTTCACATTGTTGTGGTTATTGATATCGTTGTTGGTGGATAGGACAGAGAGAAATGGAGAGAAGAGGGGAAGACAGAGAGGGGGAGAGAAAGATAGACACCTGCAGACCTGCTTCATGGCCTATAAAGTGACTCCCCTGCAGGTGGGAAGCTGGGGGCTCAAACCAGGACCTTTACTCCAGTCCTTGCGCTGTGCACCATGTGCGCTTAACCTGCTGCGCCATCGCCTGACTTCCAATTATCAAATTTTTAATTATGATATATTTTAGAAATATAATTGAACATATGGTATGGTCAATTTTTTTTTTCCTGAAAAATTTTGACTCCTCTGCCAGATAAGCTTCAGTATCATTTTTATGTTAAAATATGTTAATTAGGCTTTCTAGTTTAACAATAGTTACACTGTGCCACAGAATTACAAATAGTAAAAAGCTAATGCATCTATCTGTATGTTAGAAAAGAAAAATAAATTGCCCATCATAGTTCTTTAAAGTAACTCTGTTGTCACTATTTTAAAAGCATTGGCCCACAGACAATAAATGAAAAGTGCAGGAGTCAAATTCAGATCTTTAATTACAGAGACAGTATTTATGATTTATTTATTTGAGTAGACATCACTAAAAGAAGGAATACAAACTGAAATGATAGTTTTAGGGGATGGGATAATTCTCTACCTAATTTCATAATGCAACTTAAATAAAAATAATTTTAGAAAAGAGGGTTTGCCCCTCCCCCCCAAAAAAAAGCCTTTTATGTCCACTGTATATAATAACAGGTATTTCACAAAATGTGTGCTTCAATCACTTACATATGTTTGTCTTAAAATGTTTCTTGCTGTGGACTGAAATCAAAAAGGTCAGATACATTTCTGTATGTGTCATACAAGGCACTGTACTACTGAACATCAACAAATCAGTAAGACTTAGACTATCACAGACAAAAGAACAGTCTGCAACAAAAGCAATGTTTCCTATCTGTACATTATGGCTCACATACTGCAGAGCTGGATTTTAAATCTCATCTAATATATAAAATTAAATGCAAGTGGTCAGGGAGATATTTTAGTGGATAGAGTGCAGGTATTTCAGTGAGGCTCTGGTTTCAATCCCTGACACAGAGGAATATGCTGGAGCAGCACTGTGACCTCTCTCTCTCCTCCTCATTCAGGAAATAATTCTTTAAACAAACACACACAGAGAGAAAGAGAGAGAAAGTGAGAGTGAGAGAGAGAGCACTATCAGAATAGCTCTATAAATATATTCTAGGTAGATTAAAAATCAACCCAACAAGAGCTTACCTAAAGATATGGCAAAGTACTTCATGTGAAAGTTGATTCATATAATCCTTTGTTTCATCTGGTATGGTTTCCTCAGGGATATCGCTAGTCATGAGACATGTTTTCACCATTTTCTTTCTTGGACCCATTGCAGCACTATCTCTAGTATCTAAAGCTAAATCTCAACTCCCCCTTCTTGGTTTACTTGAGTTCAAAGCACCTGAAAACAAGCAGAAATAAGGGAGAATAAATGAGTATACCAAACCCAGATACAGATGCCATTATAAAACCTAGGTAAAGCAATGCAGTAGAGAATAGGAAGAAAAAAAAAAAAAGATATGAGTTCTGCATTCTAATTTTGTACTTTGTCTCCTGGCTAATTTGTTCCATTTTGCCAAGCTCCAATTTTTTTCATATGTAAGTTAAGATTAAGTTATAGTAACAAAACCTCTTTTAAACCAGGAGTTTGTGATTCTAGAACTGCACCTCATACCATAGGTAGAAGACTCTTGATTTCTAGTCCTGGAGGACCTGACATAAGCTACTCCTTTTTACTAACTTGTAAACCATGTTCCATTCATAAAATAAGTGGACTAGATTCTACCAGTGGAGTCACAAACCCCTTTGAGTCTTATAAAAACACACCTTGAAAAACAAACACAATTTTGTACATAATTTCAGGAAAGAAAACTAGCCAGCTCCCTTTCCTTCTCTGGTAAAAATTACAAAGTAGAGATGGCTTCATTTTGTATCAAATGTGCTTTTTTAAAATAAAAATAAATAAGCTTTAACATAGAAGGAAGCAAGTATAAAGACAGATATGGGAATAAGAAGAAGTCAAAAGAGCAAACATTCAGAGGATGTTTTTGTATCATCTCAAGAAAAAACTGTGCAGAGTGTCCTTTAAAGAGTACTACAAATTTATCACTGTAAAATTCTAAAAAAAAGAGGGGGGCCAGCTGGTGGCGCACCTGGCTGAGCGCACATGTTACAATGTGCAAGGACCCAGGTTCGAGCCCCTGGCCCCCACCTGCAGGGGGATAGCTTCACAAGTGGTGAAGCAGTGCTGCAGGTGTCTCTGTCTCTCTCCCTCTCTATTACCCCCTTCCCTCTCAATTTCTGACTGTCTTTATCTAGCAAATAAAGATTAAAAATAAAATAAAATAAAATAAAAAATTCTAAAAAAAGTTATACTCAAACTCAGACAACTTCCATTACAGCTAAAATTTAGTCATGCTACAGGAAAGTACACAATGACAGTTATGGGACTGGGTGGTGGCACAACTGGTTGAGTGCACATGTTACAACAAGTAACCAGGGTTGAACCAGGTTCAAGCCCCAGGTCCCCCACCTACAGGAGAAGACTGCAAGTGGCAAAGCAGGGCCACAGGTGTCTCTGTCTCTCTCCCTCTCTATCACACCCTTCCCTCTCAATTTCTGGCTCTCTATCCAATAAATAAATAAAGATAATTTTTAAAAAATTTTAAATTGCATTTCTAAAAAAAAAAGTTACAAATCAACTCTTTCTTTTTTCTAATGAGTCTTTTTACTATCAAAACTTCCTAAAGTTGGGTGGGGGTATAGCATAATGGTTATGAAAAGAGACTTTCATGCCTAAGGTTCTCAAGTACCAGGTTCAATCCCCCACACCGCAGTAAGACAGAGTTGAACAGTGCTCTGGTTAAAAAAAAAAAAAAAAAAAAAAAAAAACTTCCTAAAGTAGACTGCATTCATCTATAGTCTCAGTTGAACCAATAAAATTTAAACTTTGCCTGGTGATCTGAAATTATCAACATTACCATATTTCCTATTTTGTCATGCCTCACATTAGTAACTCCTTAAATTTATGAAGTTTTTTCCCCCCTTCAACAGTAAATGAAGAGTCAGTGAACCAGCTCACTTGTATAGTTTGCTGCTTTGTAATGTGTTCGACCCAGGTTTGAGCCTGGTCCCTACCACCTCTAAAGAAACTTCAATGCTGTGGTTTCTTTCATTCTTACTCTGTCTTTCTGTCTCCTAGAAAGATGGAAGGAAAGAAGGGAGGAAGGAAGGAAGGGAGGACATATAAGTAACTGGAAACAATCTGTGAAGCTAAATGAATCCTTTTATTTTTTTGTGCTTACACTAATTTTGATCTCATCTTCCTTCAACTGAAATACTACATGCTCTTACTGCTGGTAGATGTCAGCATGCGTGACACCTCCTCCCACCCTATTTACCACTTGAGTATGCACATGCATGCAAACACACACACACACACACACACACACACACACCTAAGTTCTGGTCTCAAATCTGTAGGCTTGGGAAACCAAGTAAGTTTTGTTTTTCTGTTTAATTTTGTGGTCATATCCAGGGCTTCACAGCTTTCTCCACATGGATTTTTTTCCCCCTCAAACAGAAGAAGGCAGAGTCAGGGGAAGGTATAACAATACTGAAGCTTCCCTTAATGCAGTGAGGGTTAGGTTCAAATCTGGATTGTATATATGGCCAAGCAGAACACTAAGTGTGCTATTTTATCAGCCCCAGAGAAGTTTTTAATGTATGTATTAGTATCAACAGGAACCTAGCAAGTAGTAAAGGCATTAAGGAATTCCTCAGAGGAGGTACATGAACTGCAGTAAACTGATTTGTGGCGTCTATCTGCCCTCTTTGAAGTTCACTTATATGCTGCTGTCCACCACAATTTGACTCAAAGACCTCTGGAGAAACAGCTTACACCCAGAACATTCAATTGTTGCTTCCTTCACCCCACCCCCCCAGTTCCTACCCCAGCCAAAAAGCATCTTTCTGCTTGTCCTCTTCACCCCACTATGACCACTCCAATCCTACCCTCCTGACATTGTATCCCTCAATGCCTCAGCAACAAATTCAAACAAACAAACCTGTCACCGCTAGCTCTTGAGTTCTGACCCTTATTTCTTTTGCCTCGCTGAAAACTTCATTTCATTCTCTTGAACATCATTCAATAATATTACATCCAATTAACTTCAAGCTAAAAAAAAAAAGGCAGAAAAGTTTTGAAATGTAACATAAAATTAAAAATAACAAACTTCATCTTTACTTTAGCTTTGATTAAAATATTTTCTAAGCTGAAAAAACAGCTTTTCTTTATGTGTGTGTATACACATGTCATGGACACTATCTGGAATACAGTTTAAAACTTTGAGCTGGGGAGACAGCATAATGGTTATGCAAAAGACTCTCATGCCTGAGGCTCTGAACTCCCAGGTTCAATCCAAAGCACCATCATAACCCAGAGCTGAGTATTGTTTGTTCTGCTTTTTCCTCTGTATCTCTGATTAATATAAATCATAAGATCATAAAAAAACATATATATGGCTTAAAATTTTTAAAAATTAAGTTGAAACTAGCTGCTGTAAGTTATGTTTTTGGAAAAGCAGAGATTTAGAGTACATGAGATATTATCAAATACATAACACACACACACATATATATATTAAATCTGTAAAGATACTAACAATATTCATTTAATAAGAAAGGTAAAGAGTTTTACCTTAAATTTGTTTTAGTAATTCCAAAGACTGCTGACTTGTTATGTTTGTAAAGATCTGTACTTCTTAAAGATGTAAGCTTGGTGTATTTAAGATGTAAGCTTACTTGTACCAAAGTAAGACTCTGGGGTAGGGAAGAGGGTTCAGGTCTTGGAAGACTGAGAACCTCCTGGGGTTTGAATTATTATGTGGAAAACTAAGAAATGTTACACACGTACAAACTATTGTATTTTATTTTACTGTTGACTGGAAACCATTAATTCCCCAATAAAGAAGTTAAAAATCTAGTTAGAGGTGCCGGGCAGTGGCGCACCTGGTTGAGTGCACATGTTGCAATGTGCAAGGACCTGGGTTCGAGCCCCCGGTCCCTACCTGCATGGGGAAAGCTTCGTGAGTGGTGAAGCAGGGCTTTAGATGTTTCTCTATCTCTCGCCTTCTCTATCACCCCCTTCCCTCCTGATTTCTGGCTGTCTCTATCCAATAAATAAATAAAGGTTTAAAAATTTTTTAAAAATGGAAAATTTAAAAAAAAAAAATCTAGTTAGAAGCAGGAAAAAAAATTATGTAAGCTAGGATCTTCTCTACCTTGAGATTAACTCAGCAGGATGTCAGTAAATTAGTTCTGTTTGATTTTTAGAAAGAGAAAAACTGCAGACTTTCATAATTAAGACCATAATTAGGGCTAGAGCAATAGCTTACCTGAGGTGTGTATCTGTTTTACTCAGAGCCTAGGTTTAAGTCCCAGAGTCCTACGCTACTAACTCTTAACTAGGACATTCCTTCTTTCCCCCTCTACAAAATTACTAATGTGGCTTCACAACATACCTTAAATGTTAAATCCTCTGTGAAACCTACTACTCATTCCCTTTTACTGAGCTCCCTGTAAGGCCTTACCCCAGCTTCTACTATAGTAACCTGTAGCGCTCTATAGGATGTCTCTGCCATAAAAAGTAGCTCACATGCCCTGCCTTTATGTGAGAATAAGTCCTTGCTCATTATCAATCTTCAAATGTCTAAATGTATGAATACCCACCAGTCTCCATTATTCCATATGCATGCAGTAGCTTCTAGACTGGTCAACACCATCTCATGATCCTATATGCAGTTTGCTACAACAGTCAATCTCAGATATAAGACCTATAAGCCTGGAAAAAATACAAATAGATTTTACTCCCATAACAGGTGCATAATAAATAGCTATACTGCAGTACATCAATGTCTCCAAACAACTAAACCAGCTCAGATCCACTGACTCATGGATTACTCAGACCAATCCTCCAGCTGTGTTTTAGCAGATGCTTTACCTTGAAGATTTGAACTCTGAAAATAATATCTTAACTCTTCATATTTTAGCCATCTTCACTAGCCCTTTCTTCACTAAATCTACACATCATTTCCTCATCTTATTATTTGACTTATATTTTCCTTATTAAGTTTGCCATGTGGCTTTATGGGAATCATATTTACAGTACTGTATAACTTACACTTAATTTTTTTAATTAACTGCACCTTAGATTACTGAATTTACAAAAGATCACTCAACTCAAAAATATTAAATATACTTAAGTCTCCAGCAAGTCCATAAAAACTATTGAACTTACAGTATACATCAAAACTAATTATCAAAAAAAAAATTACTAATTTTAGGTGAGATTTTTATGTAATTATTTCCCATATTATGTTCAGAGCTGAAGACTAGATCCTGCGGCTACCTCCCAACTAGGTAGGCTGCCCATTCTAGGCCTTTGGCAGAAAGGTACCTGTGGAAATGAACTCTGGGGGAAAGGATAAGATTGCTATCCTAGGAAATTGACAGGTGAGGACTCAGAGCCAGGGGAAACCCACCAGGCTCCCCAACCCAAGTAAGTCCCCCTGCAAATGGCGTTTTTTTTTTTCTTCCTCTCTCACTAATGGACTTACATCTCCCTACAACCATTCAAATTCTGCAAAGGACAACAAAATTGCTTCAACCAAAAATGGCTTCATCTTCAGTGAAACACCTGGCTAAATCAGGCTGAGCATTTTATCCCTTATTTGTACCTTGAACAAAAGGCACATATTAAGTGCCTGAGCTCAGGCAGAATTTAGGTCTCCCAGCTTCTGTCACACACACTATCAAGTAAGTTCTCTGCACTGTGCTGCCTCCCTGCATTCCACAACTACACCCTAGTACTTGGAGATGGCCACCTGGGTGCTCTGATAAAAGTACTTCTGGCCACACCCTCATCTACAAACTAAGCTGCTTAGTAAACATCTGACTGCACTCCCACAGCATCCCTAGGTATTCCACAGTCTTGCTGTAGCTGTTTAGCAGACATTAGTCACAAAAAGCATCATTTTTGTCCTACCAACCTATATAGTCTCAGTAGTAAGCTGAGTTTTCTGTGAATCTTCTTCAAACCTTGCATAAGACAATTTCTCTAAGGCACATTTTCTCCTTCGAATTAGCAGTTCAAACTTCCCTCATCCTCAGCAATTACCAGCACCAAATATAACTTATTCAGGTTGCTCCTATATGTAGCCCTGTCTTTTAATCCTTAACCCTCAAGGCTTTCTTCATCTCTTGTAGAGGGCCAGTATTTCTTTGCTGGCAAAAATCAAGTTATTTTCCCTTTTGTCCTCTATTCCTGTTACAGAAACTTTAACATTTACTGTTAACAATTCTGTCAATTGATACGAGAATTCACTTACTCTCTTGATCAAATCATGTTCTCCAGTGTAGGTACACCCCTTATTAATAAACTTCTCAGGGCAGAAAAAGAAAAAAACAAAAACTTAGGGAACTCTTCTTGTCTAATATTTTCTTAATTTTGAGTCAATTTCTCATTCTACCTCTCATTATCAATATCACTCAATGACACTGATATTATCTATTAATCCATCTACCCACTCCCTTACCCGATTACTTACTATCCACTTAGTGCTAGATGGTGAAAAGCCTGTCTTCCACTAAAACTAGCAATCTCCAAGTAGAGTCTACAACAGTTGCTAACAATCTCAGTCATTTCAATTTCTAACTTCAATTACCTTTCATTTTACCTAAAATACCTCTCTCCTATTTAAGACTTCCCAAAGTTCTCAATCACCCTCTCTGACTAGAGTTCCCCTGCCCTTCAGGCTTCTAAAGTCCCCATTTATGTTCTTGTGGCATCAGCTTGTTCATATCCAAGTACTCTTACATGTTACTTAATTTGATTTCATACATCACTGATTTCCTATATCAACTATTTAGGACAGCCTCTCTTGCCTAAAGAAATGCCGTAATATACTCACCAAGCTACTCGGGGGGAAACAAACAGAATTACAGTGCTAGAAAGGTCCTGAATCATTATACTTTATATTATTATTATTATTATTATTATTAATAGCCTATAGGGCTATTGCTGGTGCTCAGTGCTGACACAAAGAATACATGGCTCCCACAGCAATTTTTCCTTCCTTACTTTTTTTTTTTAATTGGTGGGGCAGATAGTAATTGAGTGGGTAAAGAAAGATAGAGGGAGAAAGAGAGGCACCTGCAGACCTGCTTCAATGCTTCTGAGGCTTCCCCCCATGCAGGCAGGGAGCCTTGAATCTGGGTCCTTGAGCACTGTAATGTAGCCACTCAACCAGGTATGCCACTGCCCAGCTCCCACACAATGTATCATTCTTACTAAAGTGTAGCTCCTGGCACTGTCATCTAAACACACACACAAACAGAGACTCTCTCTTCATCCAACAGAACATTAGAATCATAGCAATCACAACTTTTAAAATGAGGGAAGGAGTCTTAGGGATCATTTAAACTAGTAATTGGCAAATGAGAGTTTAAAATTATAAGCACAGGTCTCTTGATCTACAGGGCTGTGTACACAGTGTTATCCCTCCTGACCCCAGTTTTTCCCTCACCCAGTAAATAATGGCCTTATAAAGCCATTATTTTATCCTTCAGTTGCACTGCGAGGCTGGAAAAGGTAATTAAGGACTAGTGACCCAATCTAACACCTCCATTCGACAGACGAAGAAATCGTCTAAAAAGTGAAACCAAAGCAATCCAGCAAGTTGACAGTGGCTTTAAGACACAAACCAGGGTCTCCTGTTTTTCACACTGGTGCGCTGCCCACGGCCTTATACAGGTTTACATAACAGAGCCTTCCGTACAGAGCTGCCAGGGTTGGGGGGAGGGGAGAGGAGTAGATAGCTTAAAAGGTTATGCAAAAAAAGACTAATGCTTGAGGCTCCAAAGTCTCCACTAAAAGGCAGAGCTGCGCAGTGCTCAGGGGGAAAGAAGAGGACAGGAGAGGGAAGAGGAGAGAACAGGGAAAGGAGAGAACTTGCTTCCTCTACCACAGGAAGCACATCCAAGTGCCCAGTTGCCCTTGGCCGGCTTGGGTGTCAAAAAAAGAAACATAGTAAACCTTGATCCGTGAACTCTTGACTAGGCAGCATGCAGAGTGCAGGAAGACCCCGCTTTCAGGTGTGCCTGAGGGGGAGTTGGGAACCTGCTATTAATAGGTGGGAGGAATATCAGCGACATCCAAGCACATTAATTTTAATCTAACGAAGCTATGACACAAAGAAATGAATGGGCATGGGCAAGGTCACCCGGAGAGTCAGTGGAGGAAGGAAGCCCAGAATTCCGGGCTTGTGATCCCAGAGCTGGCTGCCTATCCGAAGTGTATTCACTGCATCTTGCTCAGGGATAGTCCCGCACTACACTCACTCACAGGCCTTTCTCTGTTAACCGGTTTTTAACAATGACTTGGATTGAAAAAAAAAAAAAAAAAGTGGAATTCGTGAAGCCTAAAGTAGGATGGGATCCCGTAAATTTTCCAAGGCAACCCACAGCCACTCCCACCACCATATATCTCTATATATATTAGGAAACGAAAATCCAGGTAAGGTTCTTTATGCTGGTGTCTTGGATCATTCTCTTTCCAAGTAGCAAAGTCGCAAACTGGGCCTGAAAGGCCAAGAGCCACAAACCCAGTCACTGCTCCCTCGGGAACTCCAGGGCCCTTGGGGCCCGAGACCCAAGTGGTCGGGAGCCCTGGAGCCCAGATGCACCTGCCTCTGTCCCACCAAGTGCAACCTCTACTGTGCGGCCCGCCTCCCCGTTCCCGAAGCCCAACCGCCATAGTCTCACCTATGCCGGCCTTCCGTCTGTTATTGTGGTTGGAGAGGGAGGGATCGACAGACACTTTCTGCAGCATTTCCGCTTCCGCCACCATGGTCGCGGCTTTTCCGGAGAAATGTAAGCCTTGTGTCCCTCTTGGGTGTGGAAAGAGACAAGACTCAGCAGCCATCTTGAGTGTGGCTTTCTGGGACCGCTTCGGACAGCCCTTGGAGGTGGTGACAACCCAGCACAACAAAGATGAGTCTGACGCTAGTAGACTCTGTTTTTTATCTTGGCTCTGATGCTTTATGGCGTTGAATAAATAAACCTTTAGACTTCGCGGTTGTCATTTCCGAGATGACTGGGTTTCCGTGGAGACTTGCAAAATTCCATCTAAAACTTGGGGCTGAAGGATGGGAGCATTTTTATTTTAATGTTGGTGGTAGTGATAGGAGGGATAGTTAAAATTTCATGTTAAAGCAGTCCTTTCCTACTTTTGTTACATTGTCTCTATATACAACAGTATTTTATAGTTTTCAAAGACTTTCACGTTAAAGTCTCATTAGAAACTCTTGACTGTACATAAGTCTGTGTAGGAGTCAGTGTAATCATCCTTTTATTTATTTAATGGATAAAAAAAATTGCAGAGTATTCTCGACTTGCTCAGTATCATACAATAAAACTGAAACCCAGATTTTTTTAAATCTCTAAATCTAGCTGTTCTTTCAAATAGGTAGCTGAAATACCTGTACAAATGTGTGTGTGTGTGTGTGTGTGTGTGTGTGTGTGTGTGTGTGTGTGTGTGTGTAAAAGTTAACCTGAGTAGTAAAGCTCTGGGGCAATCAGAAAGTGAATAAATAAATAAATAAGTAAATAAATAAATAAATAAGTGAAAAAAAAGAAGGAAGGAAGAAAGAAAGAGAGGGAAAAGTTGCATATGAAAGTGTCTCACACTAAGCTTGGCATATGTGTCAGGTATACAATGAGTCTATTTCAATGCAATTGAATTGAATCTTACATTGAACATAATATTTCAATTGACTAGAATTCCTTTTTTTAAAAAAAATGAAATAACTATGGTCTAGCTGGAAATACAAATGAGTTGTTAACTACTTAATGTTTAAAAGAGAAATAAAAGCACATGTGCACATGATTGTGATAAATACTAGAGAGATTTTTATGAGTATATGGGTACCTAGTGTGTCTAGACACCAAAACTCACCTAGTCTTGGCTTTCTTATATTTTGATGTCAAGGTATTAAACCCATAATCTAGAAACCTCAGGCATGAGAGTCTTTTGCATCACCACTATGTTATCTCCCCAACCCTAATTTTGAAATTTTGAGGTAGAATATCTTGAAGTAGAAATAATCTTGAGTCTATACATAAATAATTATTCACATGATGTGGGATATGCATCCCTTCATCTCCATCCTTCAGTGCATGCCATAGAGCATCAGCAGAGTCTGTGATGATAAGTGTTTTCACTAGGCTTCAATGTTAGTGCTCCACACTGTCAGTAGCATCGTTAAAGAAACATCGAACTCCACAGGGGAATTTGAACCTCAAGCACTGTTGTTTTGGAATTATCAATCTCCACTTTTCAACTTAAAATTTAAATATATCTTTCTTCACATTGTCTCACTGGTTCTAGCAGCAATTTCTCTGCTTTCTTAAAACATTAGGCATGTCCCTGGACAGAGAGCTCCAACAATGTGTCCTGGAGCTCTGCTTTCACAGAGCCTTCCCCACTAAGGGAAAGAGAGAGACAGGCTGGGAGTATGGATCAACCTGTCAACACCCATGTTCAGCGGGGAAGCAATTACAGACCTTCCACCTTCTGCATCCCACAGTGACCTTGGCTCCATACTCCCAGAGGGTTAAAGAATAGGAAAGCTATCAGGGGAGGGGATGGGATACAGAGTTCTGGTAGTGGGAATTGTGTGAAGTTGTACCCTTCTCATCCTATGGTTTTGTCAATGTTTCCTTTTTTATAAATAATAAATTTAAAAAAAACTTTAGGCATGAAGAAAAAAATTCCCAAATCATATAAGAAAATTATACTAGAAAATCTTATGTAGGACGTTGTACATATGTAAACATGTAGAAAACCTCAGTTTCAAGACCAAACACAAGGTGGTAGACAAGGGACATTTGGAAGTAGTAACAGGTGTAGGTGTGACTTGGAAAGGAAGACAGAACCATGAAAAACACTGGCAAATATATACAAATATAGACAAATGGCTGTAGAAATAATAGTTGACCAATATCTGCAACCTTGGGCAAACTGCTGTAGCTTCCAATGGAGGGAATGGGGATACAGAACTCTGGTAGTGGGAATGATGTGGGATTATACCTTTGTTATCTTATAATATTGTATGTCGGTATTAGATCACTAATAAGATAAAATAAAAATTACTAACCAGCTAAGGGAAAGTTTCTATGGCTGCCAGTCAATGGCAGTGAGACAGACTAGACTGTCTGACAGTGGTATGGCCTTCATTCTGGTCTGCTTATGTTGGTCTGAGGCAACAATGAAATGATCTCTGCCCAAGGGATGGGATCACCAACTCTGGTCACCTGGCTACAGGTACACTGTATCTGTGCAAGTGTTCTCTCACCATTTCTTCTTTTAATTCAAAAAAACCTGCCTTCTTCTTCTTCTAGCGTTTGCCCTTCTTCCGTAGCCAGTCAACAGCATCAGGTTGAGCCTGATGTAAAGTTTTGAGACCTCCTTTGAATCTGGAGAGGTGGCAGTCGTTGACTATGTGGGTCATAGTCTGTCTGTAGCCGCAGGGGCAGTTCGGGTCGGGTCGTCTCTGGCTCTCCAGCGATGGAACATAGCGGCGCACTGGCCATGGCCTGTTCGATAGCGATTGAGGAGGGCCCAATCATAACATGCTAGGTCAAAGCCGGGTTGACACTTGCAGGGGTCTGTGATGAGGTGTTTGTTCTTTACCTCAGCTGACAGCCAGCTCTGTTTCCAAGAGACTGGAACAGAGAAGTTCAGTGTAGGCATAGGGGACCAGATTGGGTGACGAGACGTCAAGTGTTGAACAGGGTGGGCGAAGATATCTGCGTATATTGGCAGGTCCGGTCGAGGGTAGACGTGGGAAATGAACTTAGATGATGCTGCATCCCGACGAATATCTGGCGGGGCGATGTTGCTAAGAACTGGCAGCCATGGAACTGGGGTGGAACGGATGGTTCCAGAAATTATCCTCATGGAGGAATATAATTTGGAATCGACCAAGTGGACATGGGGGCTACGGAACCATACTGGGGCACAGTATTCTGCAGTGGAATAGCATAATGCCAGAGATGATGATCGTAGTGTGGAAGCGCTCGAGCCCCATGAGGAGCTGGCCAGTCTTGCAATGATGTTATTCCTCGCGCCCACCTTTGCTGCAGTTTTTATGAGATGTTTGTGAAATGACAGAGTGGGATCAAGAGTAACGGCAAGATAGACTGGCTGGGCTTCATGCCGCATTCTCGTATTGCCAAGCTGCACATTAAGCTCACGTGAGACCGAGGTATGGTGTAGATGGAAAACAGATGATACTGTTTTAGCAGTGCTAGGAATTAGTCGCCATTTTTTACAGTAATCAGATATCAGAGACATGTCTTTCGTGAGTGTTTCCTTGAGGATGTCGAACTTGGATGCCTGAGTTGCACAGCAGATGTCATCGGCGTAGATGAACTTCCTTGAAGAAGTTTCTGGGAGGTCATTGATGTAAATATTAAATAGTGTAGGAGCCAGAACAGAGCCCTGGGGGAGGCCACTTGAGACAAGTCTCCATCTGCTAGACTTGTCACCCAGATGTACCCGGAATCTTCTGCCTCATTCACAGCATCACACTGATTCTTCACAGTGACTGCCATGGCATGTCCTACCTGTGAACCCCAATAATTGGCCCAAGTGTACCCTTGATCTCAACCTCCAGAACTTTGAAAAAATAAATCTGTTGTCTGAGTCCACCCTCCCACTCCAAAAAAAAAAAGTATTAGAGAATTTTATTCTGTTTTTCCTTGATGTATGCTCACTTCTCCTGGCAATTTTTCTATTCCACGTAGGATCTATTGGTAGGGTTGTTCTGGATCCTTCAGCATCGTGTATTTCAGCTCATTTCAATGAGAACTAATAAACCAGTTTGTTGTTGTTTGTTTGTTTGTTTTCTTCCAGAGCACTGCTCAGCTCTGGCTTATTGTGGTGTGGGGGATTGGAACTGGGACCTGAGAGCCTCAGATATGAGAGTGTGTTTGCATAACCATTCCTGTTTGTACCAATAATATATGATTAAGGAATCTTATCTCTACTAATTTATTAAACCTCATATTTCTTGTTACAAGTTTTAGAAAAGGAAGGCTCTTCTACTGAAATTGTAACTCTAGAGATTCCAGGTTCTACCACGTGGGGCGAAAGGGAAGTCTGAGGCTGAAGGAAAACATGCGGGCCAAGTGGTGGCACACCTGACTGAGTGCACATTACAGTGCACAAGGACCCAGGTTCAAAACTCTGATCCCCACATGCAGGGGAAAGCTTTGCAACCGGTGAAGCAGTTTTGCAGCTCTCTCTCTCTCTCTCTCTCTCTCTCTCTCTCTCTCTCCATATATATATATATATAGATAGATACCCCTTTCCTCCTCTCAATATCCGGCAGTCTCCAATAAATAAACATTATTTTTAAAAAGAAAGAAAGAAAATAAGGAAAGCATGGATGTGTTCAAATGCAGAGAAAATTTTCTGGCAATGTGTGTGTGTGTGTGTGTGTGTGTGTGTGTGTGTGTTGTTTTTGACACCAGCTCTGGCTTATGCTGATATTGGGGATTGGACCTAGGAGCTAAAAGGCTCAAACATTAAAGTCTTTATGCATAACCATTGTGCTATCTCCCTAACCCTCTGGCAGCATTTTTGAGTCTAGCTATGAGTGCATTCAAATTTCCCTGCACTTTTCAGATGTAGGAGCCATGAGAATTTGCCCTTTTTCTTTTCTTTCTCTTCAGTTTCTTTTTTTTTGTTAATTTCAGTTACCATTTATTTATATATATATATATATTTATTTACTATAAGTATTATTCTTTCAAGGAAGAAAATCATAGTGATTTTATCGCTAGGGGGCATAGTTCAATCACTGTTTCAAAGCAAGTGTTTCAATAGTAAGTGACTTGCTATCAAAGACCTAGGGAATGGTGAATTGTTCCAGTCACTGAGACTCACTTTGCTTATGGATCTTGTCTTAGGAAGACTGAGAGACCCAGTGGCAGCCATAGGAAATTAATTAATTAATTCTTATTTTATTGATTTTAATGAGAGAGCCAGGCAGTCTGGCTTACGGTGGGGCCTGGGGATTGAACCTGGAACCTCAGAGCCTCAGGCACAAGAGTCTTTTTGCATAACCATTATGCTATGTCCCCATCCCTCATTTTATCCTATTTTTTTATTTTTTTCTTACCAGAGTGCTGCATAATTCTGACTTATGGTGTTGTGGGGTGATTAAATCTATGACTTTAGAGTCTCAGACATAAAAGCTAGTTAGCATAACCTTTATTCTATCTCCTTCATCCAGCCATAGGTCATAGAACTGGACTAAAGTGCCATGTGGAGACTTCAGGTTCCAAGATGTTCCCCTATCTTAAGAAAACAAACAAATGAAAGAAGTAAGAGATGAAATGGTAAATAGGTTTGTCTTTCTTGTCACATCTGAATGGCAAAACATGCCAAGATGTTGAGGCACATCCATCTCAGGACAGTGTCCACTATCTGTGGTCTCCATTGTCTGGCATAGGCCTGCAGAAAGCAGGAGGGTTGTTGTGACAGATTCTGCTGGATACAGGAATAAGTTGCCAGAGAATGTACCAGAATGGTAAGCTGACCATTGTGAATTGAAGGCAGACCCAAGACTGATAATTCGTGCAATTATTTATCTCCCTAAAAGTATGATTTTCTCCATTGTACCTGTAGGTGGGAGCCAGCCTTATCACCAAATTGAGATTTCTTTTTTTTCTTTTTTTTTATTCCCTTTTATTGCCCTTGTTGTTTTATTGTAGTTATTATTGATGTCATCGTTGTTGAATAAGATAGAGAGAAATGGAGAGAGGAGGGAAAGACAGAGAAGAGGAGAGAAAGACAGACACCTGCAGATCTGCTTCACCGCTTGTGAAGCGACTCCCCTGCAGGTGGGGAGGTGGGGGCTTGAACCAGGATCCTTAGGCCGGGCCTTGCGCTTCGTGCCACGTGCGTTTAACCTGCTGTGCTACCGCCCAACTCCCTGAAATTGAGATTTCTAAAGTTTTTTAAAGAAGCTTTCTAAAATCCCTTTCAGACTATATAAATCAAAATATTCTTTGGGCCTGGTGAAATAGCTCACTTGCAAGGTATGCTGATTTGCCAAGTGCAACCCAAGTTCAAATTTGGCCCTCACCATACTGGAGGAAGCTTTGGTGCTGTGGTATCTATGTATCTATGTTTCTATCATCTCTGCCTCTATAAAAAAATTATTCATCCTGTCTTTTCCTCCCAAATGTGTATCTCCTTCCTAGAAGCTTTATGACCTCTGCTTGCTGAGTAGATCACACATTCATTAATTTATGGGTCTCAATGAATAAACTAAATTTATCTTAACTTTTGGGAACATTTGTGCTCAACCAGTTGTGCCACCACCCAGCCTTTGTCTTCTTTCTAATCTTCCTAGTATTGATTTATTACTGGGCTGATTAACCAAAGAAACTAAAGGAAGATAAGAATTTCTCCATGCCTAAACCCATATTTCCCCTTCAACAATGTCTATGAGTAAAATACTTCTCAATGGGAGTTCCACTGGCATTCTCAGTGAGTCAGTTCTTCAATGTATTGACACTATTCAGTGCATTGCAGGCCCTTAGTCCTTAGTCCTTTGCAAGTTCAGGGTACCGCCCCCCAGTTCTCATTACAAGGAAAAGTCAAGTACTCATTTACTTTCTTAGTTCTTTCCTTTTCTTTATTTTTTTCATTCCCCAGATGTGCATGCACATATGTGTGTGTGTGTGTGTGTGTGTGTGTGTGTGTGTGTGTGTGTGTAACTAAGCCATGACTTTGTAGATTAAAAGCATATATTCCACCACTTAGTTGTAATATGAGTTTTTGTATGGGGGAATATATTTTTTTTTTAATATGTATGGATCTTAAATTGGATCCAGGATCTCACACATGTGAGACAAGTAGCCTCCTGCTGAGCTACATACACCACCTCCTCAAAATCTTTTATGTTTATTTATTTGGTGCCAAGGATCTAACCCAGGTACTCATATATGCAAAACCTGTGCTCTATAACTGAGTCTCATGCCTGGTTTCTACATGTTTTAAGTGCCTCAGGAGAATAGTGTTGCTTTAACTGAAAATCATTAACTTTGCCTATAAGTGGCATGACTTGGATTTTCCTGAAAATTATCACTTTGTTGAACTGTAAATTGCACAGATGTTTGTGTGTTTGCATTTTACCAGAGCTTGCTGGGGACTGAACCTGTGCCCTGACCTCAGAGCCCAGGTATGAGAATCTTTTTGCATATCCAGTATGCTGTCTCCCCAGCCCACAGATGTATTTGGTTACCACTGAGAAGCCAGAATGTAGTCAAATTCTTGAAGAAAAGTTGCTGAATAAAAGACGGAATCATCAAACTCACAATCGTTGAATTGTGAGTTGCTTAAAGTCAGGATCACTTTTTGTTTATTTCTACATTATTAGAACACAGCTGTGGCATATCTTACTCAATATATTTTGACTGAAAGAGGAACCAACCATAACATTTATTGGTATTGTTTTAATTAAAGTGATACAAACATTTTGAGTTTTGAAGGAAGGATGATGCCTAAGTCAAATGGGTTCACTCATGACAAATGAAGAAAATGCACATCATGGTTTGCATTTCCCACTGTGTTTAATTTTAACGTTGAAGTTGGTGGCTCTGAAAGAAATTGGTAAAAATGAATTTAGAAGATCTATACAATATGATCCTTCTTCTTTCTATCTTAATTGTACAATACAAGGAATTTTAAAGAAAGAGAGGTTATAATTTGTAAATTTCCTGACTTACAAATAACCCATACCTGCATAAGTTTGCTTCCCCTCACATTGTGCCCTTCTATCTCTCTACTTTGGGATCATGAGAAAAATACTAGACTTCACACTATACTTACATTAGACTTGCACGTCTAAGCCTGCATGTTAAGGAGTAGAGGCAGGAGAGTGAGGGTTAGCTCATCTGTTAGAGTCCATGACTTGTCATGCACAGGGCTCAGGTTTGAATCCCAGCACTAAATAGTGCTATGATGGTTTCTTCCTTTCTCTCTCTCTCTCCCTCTCTCTCTCTCTCTCTCTCTCTCTCTCTCATCAAAATAAAAGAGGTATTTCTGGAATGGTGAAATTATGTCTCCACAAGGCCCCAGCAAAGTAATAGAAAAAAGAAGGTGAAGGAGAACTTCAAGAATGGTATAGCAGTATGCTGTAGGTGTCTCTTCTGGCTCTCCCCTTCTGTCTTTTCCACTCTATAGATGTCCCTCATTTTTCATTTTTTTAAGGCCCTTGGGAATGGTAGAGTCTTCATGTAGGTCCAAGAAATAACCTTGGTGGCAATAATAATAAGGAGGAGGAGGGTAAATTATTGAAGTTGTTTGCTGGTATCTGGAGAAAGCTCACATAATTGATCTTGTCTGAGGATTCTAGCTTCCTGCACTACAAGGGAGCATGATTCTGTGGTGTCTTTTCTCCTTCATGCCTCTTATTTCTTTCCCTTTCTGTCTATTAACTGAAATCAAAGGGGAGAGGAGTCATGAAGAATGGTGGACTCACACAGGCTGTCCTCCAGTCAAAAAATAAAAGAAAGAGATGTTTGAAATGATACCCAAAGTGTGAGGGAACACTAGCATAGAGAAAAAAAAACTCTGGCAGTTTTTTTTTTTTTTTTAAGTGGACTGTTTCACATATGATCTCATAACTGGAAAGGTCTTCAAGGAGCCAGGTGGTGCTGCACCTGGTTAAGTGCACACATTACATTGTTCAAGGACCCAGGTTCAAGCCCCTGGTCCTCACCTACAAGGGGAAAGCTTCACAAGTGGTGAAGCAGGTCTGTATTTGTCTGTCTCTTTCCCTCCCTCTCCTCTCTCAATTCCTCTCTGTCTATCCAATAATTAAATAAATAAATATAAAAAAAGAGTTCCACGTATTTGACTATATCAGGAAAGAAGGCATAGTGTGGTCCAAGCAGAACATAATTAGCCAATGGAGCAGTGAGAATAATATCCGATTTGTAGATGAGACCTTGGGTTTGGGAGTGGTTATGACACTGAGTCCTTTAGCCACATGCTGAGGTCCCAGCCCCAAGTCTTGTTAAGTGCTAAGTTTTAAAAACTCTGGTTTTATCTTTTAAACTAAGATTTTTTTTTCCTAGTTGTGATTTTCAAAAATTTTTAGAAACAGAAACTTTGTTCACATACAACCTTATATTGAAACCTAGCATCTAAAACACATGGAGATGGCACTCTTCTAAAAATGGAAATGAGCTGGGAAGATAATGCAGTGGTGACGCAGAGAAATTGTATGCAAGAAGATCCAGGATGAAGCCCTGGCACCATCAATAACCTAAACTGAAATAATAAAATGATGGATTTGGAAATGGGACTCAAAAATCTCTGTAATTCTGACCTTTTCACCTTACCTCCTAGGGGTTCACCCATTGAGACGAAAACTCCAAAGGGATTATTGTTAGCTTGTGCACTCAACTGGGTGTGCCACCACCTGACTTTCCCAAAGGGATTATTTTTAAGGGACCAGGCAGTTAAGCGCATCCAGTTAAGCGCACATAATACTAAGTGCAAGGATCTGTGAAAGGACCTGGGTTTGAGGCCCGTTTCCCACCTGAAGGGGGGACGCTTCACAAGTGGTGAAGCAGGTCTGCAGGTGTGTATCCTCTCTCCCTGTCTTCCCCGCTTCTCATAATTTCTCTCTGTTCTTTCGAATAAAATGAAAAAAGGGATTGAAAGAAAAAATTGTCACTGGTAGCTGTGGATTTGTAGTGCCAGCACCATGCCCAGCAACTGGAGGCAAAAAAAAAAAAAGCTTTTAGTTTACAGGATCACATCTTGAAAAGCATATGCAAACTTCCTTTTTTAAAGTATCTTCTTTTAAAAATTATTTTACCTATTTCTTGATAGAGACAGAAATAATATGGAAGAGGGGTATAGAGAAGGAGAGGGACACCTACAGCATGACTTCACCACTTGTGAAGCTCATCCCCCCCACAGAGTGGGTTTTGAGGAGCTTTAATTTGAGACCTTACACATTGTAACATGTGCGATCAATTAGGTACGCCACCACCCAACCACCATACACTTCCTTTCCAAAGTATGTTAGAAGTGCTATAAGTCAGCTAACCATACACAAGATTCTCAAAACAGAGTTCTTGTTTGGGTTTGGAGTGTTCACTTACAGTTTAACAAAGCAGAGCACACAGGAATTAGGATATGTAATGTTATTAGAGGCACAAATTGGACTGACTCTTATGGAACATACACGTTTCTCCTGATATGCCATATCTATATAGTAATCACACTCCATGTCCTAAAACAAAATCAACAGGTGCAAGTTCAAGGCTGTTTTGTTATGTTGGCAGAGATGATAAAATGTGTTTTCACTTAAACTTCAAATGTCAAACCTTTCTTATCTTAACCCCAACAGAACTTTTGATCATTCCATTTTGAGAATGTACTACATCTTGGATTGTTGGAAGAACAAGAAACCATCCTTGGTTGTGACACAAAGTGCTATAACCAATGTTTGGAGACAACTATACTCATTGTTCAGATGCCTCTAGAATCACTTTAGCTCAACAGAATTCCCATTAAACTGTTGTGCCTGGCTCTGCATGCTCTGTGTGATCCTTTCTAATGCAGGTCTTTGTCTTTGGAGATTAGTGGGCTGGAATAGTGAGGAAAGAATCTAGCATGACTAGATTTTCCCAATATATGTCCTCTTCCTCCTCTTTCTCCCCTTCCTCCCCTAACTTATTCCTCTTCTTTCTTTTTTGTTTTTTAATTTGGTACTATTTTATTGAGGAAATGTCAACTTAAAGGATTGTTACTGTCACAAGAGTACATTTTCACATTTCCCCAAGATGGATGTCTGTCCTCCTCATTCTCTAGTGAACCATTGTCTTCCACCATCATACAACACTAAATTGCCAACTCCATTTTATTTTATTTTAATTTATCTTATTTTAATTCTTCAGGACTAAAGTCAACTTGAGTCAGAGAAGCATAATGACAGAAGACTATAACAATCATTCATATTATTAGGAGTAACTCAAAAATCACTCTTAGGGGATGTGTTTATATCACTCAGCTCTTCTTTTCATGATTTTCTGTGCTCTGTTTGGCAATGACTTAGAAAAGAATTGACTCTTTAATGGGTGCTGAGAATATGAAAACAACTTTAAACGGGAGATAAGTATGAAAAGCAATATAATTTAGTAGAAGGAATTAGATATAAAAAAGAAAAAGATGAAATTGAAGTAGTGGAGCAGTCTGCATGCCAAAACAGTTTAAATCAGCTAGAACCCAAGGAGAGAAGGGGAGAAGGAGGCTGGGGCAAAAAATTTGGGTAAGATATGCAAAAGTGTTCACGCTAAGGGTACCAGAAGTCACTGAGAAAGTGTTGTCTCAGATTTGCAGTTCAAAAAACCTATTCTTTTTATTATTTTTAACTCATCATTTCCCTAGTACAGTTTTTCTTGCATCATTTTACTGAGAAAATGTTGCTTTATAGGACTCAAGTTTTTATAAAGATTCATTTCCACATTTCTCCGACATCATTGTCAGTAGTACCTTTCACCCTCAACCAAATCATCATTTTGTTTGACCATAGACACTTATGTCTCTAGCCTTCCTTTAACACTCCTTCCCCAATTTCTTTTTTCTCTTCTCCTTTTTCTCCTTCTGTTCCTCCTCCTCCTCCTCCTCCTCCTCCTCCTCCTCCTCCTTGTCCTCCTCCTCCATCTTCTTTTTCCATCAGGATTTTATCATTGGGGCTTATTTTATCACAGTGGTGACTGCAGGACTACTCTGCTATAACCAGGGGCCTTTTCCTTTTTTTCTCTCTCTCTAATAAGGAGAAAAATAGAAAGGGAGCAAAAGAGAGATACCTATAGCATGACTCCATGCTTTCCTCCTGCAGGTGGGAGCTGAGGACTTGAACCTGGGGTCTCATATATGGTAACATGTGTGTTCTACTGGGTGCACCCTCCACCCCCACTTCTCCTATCCATTCTTGTTTAAGGGATTAGCAAACTTAACCATTAAGAGTATCCATATAGGGAGGCCGAGTGATAGCACATCCAGTAGATGCATATGTTGTGCTACACAAAGACCTCCATTCAAGTCCCTGATTCTCACCTGTAAGGGGATGTTTCACAAGCAGTGAAACAGGGCTGCAGGTGTCGCTCTTTCTCCCTCTCTATCTCCCCTTTCTCTCTCAAGTTCTCTCTATCTCTGTCCAAAATAAACATGAAAAATAAAAATGAAATATTTTAAAGAGTACCCATGTGTCAACAACTGTATCTGTTTTATGATAAGATAGTTTATTTCTCAATTACAACAACATACCTGTGATATAATTAGAAAGGAGAAACATCTAAATAAGTAAGAATATCTATGTTTCAATAAACTATTCTAAAAATGTGTGTTTCTAGATTTTCCTTGGAAAATTTGCAGCTTTTATTGCCAGTGGTAAGGAGATGAAGGAGCATTAAGGCAGTGGGATGAGTCCTGGCTTCCCCATGGGTGTTGACAGAGATGATGAGATTAAACCATAATTGCATCAGTTAGATGTATTTTTCAAAAGGTAAAATATTAGCAACTTCATCTGAGTCAACCTATCATAACTTCTTATATTAAATCTAAAACTGAAAAAATCATATATGTATTTTTTAATTTTTTTTTAAAACTCTGTTTATTTATTATTGGATAGAGACAGAGAGAAATTGAGAGGGGATGGGGAGATAGGGAGGGAGAAAGACAAACACCTGCAGCCCTGCTTCACCACTTGAAAAGCTTTCCCCCTACAGATGGAGACCAGGGGCTTGAACCTGGGTGCTTGCTCACTGTAATGTGAGTGCTTAACCAGGTACGCTACCACCTGTGCCCTCATATATGTATTTTTTAACCAGAGAACTACTCAGTTTTAGACTATGGTGGTGCTGGGAATTGAACCTGGGACCCAAGAGCCTTAGGCATGAGAATATTTTTAAATTTTTTATTATCTTTATTTATTGGATAGAGACAGTCAGAAATTGAGAGAAGAGGGGTAAGTAAAGAGGAAGAGAGACATCTACAAACATGCTTCCCCACTCATGAAGCTTTTCCCCTGCAAGTGGGGACTGGGAGCTCGAACCTGGATCCTTGTGCATTGTAACATGTGCACTCAGCCTGGTGCACCACTGCCCAACCCCACATAAGAATATTTTTATATAACCACTAAGCTACCTCTCCAGCTCTACAAAAGTAATTCTTACATAAAAAAGAACTGAACTTACCTTAAATGTAATTTCAGCAAAAACATCTGAAATAGAAGTGTTTAGGGGAAAAAAAGGATTAACTAAAAAACAATAGTGTTCATACGAAAGCTACTCACTAGTTTTTAAGCAATTACACATAAACTAATAATTACAGAAACCACAGAAAAATATCTCTCTCACACAAGATTTGTCTCCTCAGTGTGGTCTGGGGGGTGGCACGGTAGATAAAGCATTAGACTCTCAAGCATGGTTCAAGCAGCCTGGCTCCCCACCTGCAGTGGGAGAGGACTCTACACAGTGAAGCACGTCTGCAGGTGTCTCTCTTTCTCTCTCCCTCTCTCTTTCTTTCCTCCCTCAATTTTTCTCTGTCTTACCCATTAAAATGGGGGGAAATGGCTGCCAGAATGAGTGTATTCCTAGTGCCATATTGAGCCCCAGCAATAACCCTGGAGGAAAAGAGAGAAAGGGAGAGAGGAAGAGAGAGAAATAAATAAATACCTAGTTCTTAATACTCATCAGACTCTTAGATCTCTGATTTCCATTTTTTACTGCCTCTCTTGAATACCTTCTTTTTCTAAACTCTGCTTTAAAAAGTCCCTGATTTTGGAATCTCTGTGCCAATAACTGCTTACCCAAATTATTAAAAAATTACCATTTTCAATAGCATATGTTTGCTTCATGACCTTAACTTTCTTTTAAGCCCCTCTGCCTGCACTGTTCTGCCAACAAAATTACTTTCATACCATGGGCTTCCCTTCTTGATAAAATATCTAAAGTTAACTAGGAAAAACTGAGATAATTTTTGAGATTTGATATTGTCAGTTCACGCTCTAGAGCAAACCATGCCAGAAAGCTCTTCTTTGCCTCAAAGGTATTTTTGTGTATACTTGTGTATACTTGTGTTCACATATACAACATTCCAAATGTATAGGGACACATAGTAGAAAAGTGCTAAGAAGATGAAGAGACAAAGTGATTATGATCTCAAGATCTAATTACTTAATTATTAGTTATACCTCACATAGATTACCTCTTAAAAATCCCAGGTCTGAACCTATTTGATAAAGTTCTTGGAACAGTAAAATATCGATTCAACAGGTAGTCATTTTAGTTGAGGTAGTGAATCTCATCTGTCAGAAACCTAAGAGATTTTTTAAATCCCTATATTTAGAAAACATAGTCTTGTTGGCTTGTTGGTTCCCTTGAAAATCAAAATGCTTACTCCCTCCCTAATGTTCTTAGACTAATCCTTACAAGAGAAATAGCCAGTAGTCAAGATAGCCAAAAAGAAAGTTTTCCTCTTTTCCATCATGAACAATGTGGTTCTTCCACTGGACTTCCTTTAGTCAATAATTTTCTAGCAATTTCTCAATGACTCAGTTCCTTTGATGAAGCAAGGGCTCTGATCACATCATGAGAACCTTAGACTCCATTATGAGGTCACTTTACAAATGATCCATTTATACATGACATCAAGGGCAAACCATCAGGTCACTACAAACTAAGAATGGGGGGGGGAGGAATAGTTCATTTTTAACAGACTACTGAGGGCTGTGACGTGATAGATGATTGTACACCGGTTTCTTCTACAGCTGAATTATTTCATTAAAAGTATACTTTTGTTCACTAATCCTTTCTTAAATAAAAAATTAAAAAAAAAAAGTATAGTGTGTGAATTAACTAATAAAAGGGGACAGTATGAAAAACTGAATTTAGAATAAGCAATTCTTAAGAATGTTTCTAAGGTCCATGTTCAGCGGGGAAGCAATTACAGAAACCAGACCTTCCACCTTCTGCAACCCACAACAACCCTGGGTCCATGCTCCCAGAGGGATAGAGAATGGGAAAGCCATCAGGGGAGGGGATGGGATATGGAGATTGGGTGGTGGTAATTGTGTGGCATTGTACCCCTCCTACACTATGGTTTTGTTAATTTATCCTTTCTTAAATAAAAAATAAATTTTTTAAAAAAGAATGTTTCTAAAATCAAAATATATTATTTCAATACCAACTCCTTTCAGCCTCAGTGTTCTGATACAATGGGTCTACCTCACCCCATCCCACCCCCATCCTCTACAAATGCATTTCAGTGGCAGAGTAGAAACTAATTCACCTTTCTACTGGAGAACTGTTGAATTAGAAAACTATAATTTTTCCCCTTCTTTTCTACTTACTAGACTCCATTGCATATTCCTTCTTCCCTCTAGTCATAACATCTACCATCTCATATTTACTCTAAACTATATTAAAGAAATAATCTGCTAGTGGGTCAGCAGATCACATAATAGTTATGCAAAAACTTTTTTCCTGAGTTTCCAAGGTCTCAGGTTTGATCCATTGGCACCACCATAAACCAGAGGTGAGCAGTACTCTCTGGTCTCTCTTTCTGTATTTATCTACATAAAACAAAATACTTAAGAAAAAGAAAACTGTATATTAATACTTAAAAGAAAAAAAGAATAAGAATAAGGAGAAGGAAAAGAAGAAGAGGAAGAAGAAAGAAGAGGGGAGTTTGAAAGAAAGGAAGAGACAGAGAGGGAACAGGTTGTTTATATGGAAACCTGAATTCATTAATGTTTGATTTCTTTAGTGATCCCTGATATGAATATCAAAGTAGGGGTCTGAGGATTATGGAAAATAAGTAATGCTACCCTAGTAACTGTGCTAAGACCAGGTAAAATAGAATCGAGTACATTTTGCTACCGAAAAAAGAAAAAAGAGAAAATCAGGCCTCTTTTATTTGTTGTCACTGCGGTTCCATGGCTGCCAGTTCTTAGCAACATCGCCCCGCCAGATATTCGTCGGGATGCGGCATCATCTAAGTTCATTTCCCACGTCTATGCTCGGCCGGACCTGCCAATATACGCGGATATCTTCGCCCACCCTGTCCAACGCTTGACGTCTCGTCACCCAATCTGGTCCCCTACGCCTACACTGAAGTTCTACACTTCTCTGTTCCAGACTCTTGGAAACAGAGCTGGCAGTCAGCTGAGGTAAAGAACAAACACCTCATCACAGACCCCTGCAATCGTCAACCCGGCTTTGACCTAGCACGTTATGATTGGGCCCTCCTCAATCACTATCGAACAGGCCATGGCCGGTGCGCCGCTATGTTCCATCGCCGGGGAGCCAGAGACTACCCGAACTGCCCCTGCGGCTACAGACAGACTATGACCCACATAGTCAACGACTGCCACCTCTCCAGATTCAAAGGAGGTCTCGAAACTTTACATCAGGCTCAACCTGACGCTGTTGACTGGCTACAGAAGAAGGGCAAACGCTAGAAGAAAGAAGAACTGCAGTTTCACCACTTCTGTGCTGGTATTTTCAGGTAGAATGAGAGAGACAGAGAGGGAGAAGACACTAGAGCATCTATGAATTGGGAGCTGGCCTCAAACTAAGGTCACATACATGACAAAGTAGGTGCACTATCCAGGTAAGCTATTTTGTCATCCCAGGCCTAACTTAAAGCAGTCTTCCTTTAAAAAGTGTAACTTTATCTCACATTTTCCAGGGACACTAGGTTCTTCCAGTTCAGCAGTCTGGATAATAAAGATGAACTATCTTAGAATAGATAGTTCTTCTACAGAGTGACAATGACTTTTTGCTTGATTAAATCTAAGACTCCTGAACTTTATTTTTGGCCTACCTCAGGTGAAAGAGATAGCTCACCAGGTACCATGCCATCCTCCCAGCCTATATTAAAACTCCAGCACTATGTGGGAGTGTTACTACTCTGGGCAAAGTTTCAGTGCCATGCTGTTTCACACTCTGTCTATCTCTATAAATGACTAAACAGAGAGGATGTGATCATAAGAGTGTTGAAATTATGTATGTATGAGACCCTGCCTCTTAAAAAAAAGCCAAAGCAGAAACCACAATCTTCTGCTTGTTAGTAGACAATTACATTTTGATGTGACAAGAAAGTCAGGGAAATATATAACTTATTGTCAAAAATGAAGAGAGCAAACACTGTTAGAGAAGAAATCGAGATATCATCAAAGATGCTTTCTATTAACTCTTGCTAAACATCCTGGAATTCTTACTAGAGAGTACAATGACCTAAATTTAGTCCTTGTCCTTTGCAGAAATTACAGCATTTAAGCTCAGGAGATCAATGTGGCAAGTATGATAATTATCTTCACTGCATAAATAAGGACATCAAGGTCCAGAATATTGAAGTGATTTATTATAGTTACACAGAGACAACCAACAGGAGTGTGTGACTTTGAAATCAGTACACTTGAACACTATGTTCTATGACTCCATTTAATAGTGTGTTACATCTAGAATTCTTTCAAGAAAACAAGTTCAGACATTTAAACAGGTAAGTACTTAGCTACATAACAAACTTATGTAATATACCACTTCTCTGATGACTACAGGTAAATAATTCTATCTTTTAAGGATTAAAGGATGTTGAAAAAATTTTTTATTTCAGAAAGTTGTCCCAACTTTTAAATTGTATACAAGTGATCATTTTATTTCATGTGTTGTGAACCAACGGGTTTTTTCTCATCAAAGTTAATTGTGTTCAGTGTCTAGGGGATACACTTAATTCTTGAAATCATATACTGCACTGCCAATGTTTAAAGGAAAGGCAACATTTACAATTTCCCCTTATCTTGAATCAAAATTTCAGCAAAACATTCTTCATTCATGCCCTTGCTAAGTGCTACAAGGACTAATGACTAAGTGAAATGAAAATTTCAGAGAGAAAATATATAGTTTTATGACAAGACCATTGTTAGATCCTCTTGCTTTCTGAGTTCATGGGCTATAAGACACTCTTTTTTTCCTCTTTATTTGGGGGATTAGTAGTTTACAGTAAACAGTAAAATATAGTAGTTTATACACGTGTAACATTTCCCAGTTTCCACATAACACACTAACCCCCCATGTAGGTCCTCCTTCACCATCATGTCCCAGAACCTAAATTTCCTCCCCCCAACCTCAGAGTTCTTCACTTTGGTGCAATAAACCAACTCCAGTTCAAGTTTTTGATTTGTGTTTTCCCTTCTGTTCTCTTTCTTCTTTTCTTTATTGGGGGATTAATAGTTTACAGTAGACAGTAAAATAGGGTAATTTGTACATGTGTAACATTTCTCAGTTTTCCACACTAGGTCCTCCTCTGCCATCATGCTTCAGTATCTGACCCCCCTCACTCCCCTGCCCAGAGTCTTTTACTTTGGTGCAATACACCAACTCTAGAATTTCAGTCCAAGTTCTGCTTTGTTTTTTCCCTTCTGTTCTTGTTTTTCAGTGTTTGCCTATGAATGGGATTATCCTGTATTCATCTTTCTTTCTGGCTGATCTCACTTAACATGTTTCATTCAAGCTCCATTCAAGATGAGGTGAAGAAGGTGAATTCACCATTTTTAAGAGCTGAGTAGTATTCCATTGTATATATACCACAACTTCCTCAGCCACTCATCTGTTGTTGGACACTTGGGTTGCTTCCATGTTTTGGCTATTACAAAATGTTCTGCTATGAACATAGGTATACACAAATATTTTTGGATAAGTGTGTTTGGCTCCTCAGGATGTATCTATCCCATGCTTAAGGACTGTGGCCCATGCCAGGATGCATCTATCCCTGGGAGAGGAATTATAGGGTCATAGGGTAGGTCCACTTCTAGACTTCTGGGAATTCTCTAGACTGCTTTCTACAGGGGTTGGACCAAATGACATTTCCTTAAGCAGTGGAATAGATAGACACCTAAAACCTACTTCACTGTAAAGTGTCCCCTCTGCAGGTGGGGAGGGGGTCTTGAACCTGGGTCCTCATACGTGGTAATATGTGCACTCAACCACGTGCACCATGGCCTGGCCCCATAAGTGCTGATTTTTAGTTGATAATTCTGTATGGTCCTCAGTGTTGTTGTAACTATCCAAATGAACTTTGGTTGAAAAAAGACTCCACATCCCGAGATATAAAGAAACAGAATCAGAAAAACAGAGGGAGTGAAAGAAAGGCTTCACAACACCAAAGTTTCTCCCCAGTGCAGAGAGCCTAAGCTTGAACTTGTTTGTGCACATGGTAAAGCAGCCACCTTCCCAGGTGAGCTATATACTGACCATAAAATATTATACTTTAATAACAAGACTTTCCCAGCGAAGACTGCCTCAGGGAGGCTGATGGTGGTTTATCCAGTAGAGTGCACACAATGCCTTGTGTGAGGGCCCAGGTTCAATCTCCTGGTCCTCACCAGCAGTGAAGCAATGCTGCAGGTGTGTGTCTCTTTCTATCTTTATCTCCATATTACTCTCACTTTTACTTTGTATCAAAAATTAAATAAAACAAAAAAGAAAGAAGGCAAGAAAGAAAGGAACAAAGGAAGGAAGGAAGAGAAAAGAAAAAATATATATAGCCCCAGGAAGAACTTGGCTTATCATGCAGGTAACAATCTCTGTGATATTACTGGAATGAATAAAAGAAAAAATCCTGGTGGAAAAAACATTCTGGTCGCAATAAAGACAAAAGGGGGAAAAAGGGAGTCAGGCTGTATGTAGCGCGGCGGGTTAAGCGCAGGTGGCGCAAAGCACAAGGACCGGCATAAGGATCCCGGTTCGAACCGGGAGTCCCTTCACAGGCGGTGAAGCAGGTCTGCAGGTGTCTATCTTTTTCTCCTCCTCTCTGTCTTCCCCTCCTCTCTCCATTTCTCTCTGTCCTATCCAACAACGACAACAACAATAATAACTACAACAATAAAAACAACAAGGGCAACAAAAGGGAATAAATAAATAAAATAAATATTATTTTAAAAAAAGGGGGGGAAATTCTGTCTCAGGAGAACACGAATTCTTTCTCATACCAAGGGGCCAAAATGAAGCTGCAAGAATTTTTGTTGGGAATTCTTTTAATGGCATTCAGCATTGAATGTGAGGATTATAAGTATTAGTGTTTTTATATTTTAAAATTTTTATTAGTAATTTAATAATGATCAACATGATTGTGGGGCTAAGAGGGGAACAATTCCCACCATGAGACCATCCCCTCCATTAGAGGCCTCCCTATTTTCTTTTATATTTTTAAATGGTCAAAACAGTACTTGTAAGGGCTTATTTTATAGTGGTTAGTATTAACACAATGAATATTTAAATCATTTGTCATGCAAAAGCTCAGTTGATTCCTTGGAAATTGTATGGATTTTATGAAGTAGGTATAGACAGAAGAATATAAACATAACTAATGAAAAAACTAATGAAAAAAGAAGAGGACTCAGAGAAATGAAAAACTCACCCAATTCAAATAGCTATTCAATTGGTGAAGATGGGAAATTTTACTGTAACCCAATTTAAAAACATAAATAAAAGCATCTTGGAATTCAAGAGGAAGTAGAAGATTCTAGCATGTTTGGAATGATTTCTTTCTTTTCTTTTTTCCAAATTACTTTCTTAGAGGAATACTGATTACAGAAGACCTGTCACAAGAGTGTAATTACCTAACTCTTCATGAAAGGTGTCTGCCTACTACTCCTACTACCAACTTAAGTCCTCCTCCACCATGGTCTACTGGGTCCTCAGCATCTGCTCAACTCTCTCTCACTACTCACCATGTTTAGTGTCCTTGGCTGTGTTGCAGTAGACTACAGCTAGTCTAGATTTCATGCTTTTCCTTTATTGCATTCTCCAGGCAGTCCTAGGAATTTTTCTAAGAGTTCCTTCAAATACTAGTTGAGAAACACCATTCTGTTGTTGTAGTGTTTTTTTTTTTTTGCCTCCAGGGTTATCTCTAGGGCTTGATGCCTACACTATAATTCCACTACTCCTGGAGGCCATTTTTTTTCTGTTTTATTGGATAAGACAGAGAGAAGTTGAAAGGTAAGGGGAAAATAGAGAGAGGGAGAGAAAGATAGACACCTGCAGACCTCCTTCACTGATTGTGAAGCAACCCTCCTGCAGGAGCCAGGGGACCCAAAGGCTAGAACTGGGATCTTTATGTGGGTCCTGGTGCTTTGTACTATGTGCACTTAACCCAGTGCACAACCTCCTGACTCCCAAGAAATAGTTTTTTCAAGTGTTTCTTGAATGCTAGTTTAGGCTTGAATGGAATAAAGAGACAGCACAGGAACTTATGTGGTGGGTGCTGAAAGTTGTATACATGTGTGAATCTATACTACTGAAATCCTATAATTTTGTAAACCAATTTTAAACTAGTAATAATAAGAACAATTTAGAAAGGTGGCTGTAAAAATAACTGTTAGTTTAGAGAAAAATTTTGATCATTCCAAAGCAAAGATTAGAAAAAATAAGAAACATTTCACAATAAAACTGTTGAAAAATTGCAGCAATCATTTCATGCTATAAAATGATTATGAAAGAAGATTATAAAGTTTAGTAATTTCCTTATATAAGAAAATCAGCCTTCATGTCAAATGTTTGTTTTCAATAGGGATGAGGAGCCATATATAGTTTCACTACTCCTAGTCACTTTTTTCTCTTGTATAGACAGTGAGGAAAAGACACAGAGAGGCAGAAATTCCACAGCACCTGAGTTTCCTCTAGTCCCCATGTGATTCCAGGACTCAAACCCATGCCTCTACCATAACAAGGATAAATTTATGCAAAAATCACTATACTATTAGCATGTTGAATGCACTCAACTTAAATTTGTTTTGATGTTCTTAAGATGCTAGGCACTTGGGAGTCGGGCGGTAGCGCAGCAGGTTAAGTGCATGTGGTGCAAAGCTCAAGGATCAGTGTAATGATCCCAGTTTGAGCCCCCGGCTCCCCACCTACAGAGGAGTCACTTCATAAGTGTTGAAACAGGTCTGCAGGTGTCTATCTTTCTCTCCCCCTCTCTGTCTTCCCCTCCTCTCTCCATTTCTCTCTGTCCTATCCAACAACAATGATGACATCAATAATAATAATGACTACAACAATAAAACAACAAGGGCAATAAAAGGGAGTAAATAAATATTTTTAAAATTAAAAAAAGATGCTAGGCACTGCTTACCATATATAAAAGAGTAATGAAGCTGATGGATAAGCATCTATTTTACATCCCTGAATGAGCAAAATCTGACTCTATGTCTCTCTCATCCCAAAAATGAAGACAATGTTTTTTTAAAAAAGAAAAAAAAATATCAAGGGTCTGAACAGAAGGCTGAACATTTTTTATTTCACTATAATCAAATCACCTTGTGACTTGTAGTTGTAAGAGTGTGAGTTAATCTCTGTGTGTTATCTGTCAGAGCAGGTAAAATTATGGAGACTAATTAGGCCAGTTCCCAACTTAGAGCCATCCATTGTGTCTAGGGGACAGAGAAGTGCGGTCACATTTTTTGTTATTATTCCCAGAACCTATCATTTATAATTGAATGCTTCTGTGCCAGACACAATATATTACACAGTATAGGCATGAGTTCACACCAATCCCTTAGACACTATTGTTACTGCCTCCCTCCCCCGATTTGAAATACCACTAATTCCAAAATACATACAAGTGGAAATCTAGGTTTGGCCTCCATAGTCTTTCTCTGGAAACCCTTTATTGTACACATTGTGTTATACAGGTTTCACAAATAATTTCAGTCTTACTGGGAAGAGCTGGTTAATATCTACAGGGCATGAAAACAAGCAAAGGGTCAGGGCAATTTGTAGCTCTCAAAAAATACTAAGAAATTGTTGGATAGTATGCCAGCTCCCCCTGGCTTCTGCTTAACCATATGCCTATATAGGGATAGATTTAATCCCATTCAAAGCTTTGGTCTATTTACATAAATCACTTTTACATTTACATAAAGCACTCCCTCCAGGGCATTGGTGGTTCAGTGATAGGATTCTCGCCTGCTCCACCCCCTCCTTGTCACACTCTGATTTTCACCAGTCACTTTTCTCTCCACCCTCTCTATGTCACATCCTGTTTCCACCCTACTTGGCAAGTATATATAAAGACAGCATTGTGAGTTTTACAGTACTTGAGTTTAGCTTAGCTCATCTTAGATTGTGCTGCGTCCTGCATGAATAAAGAGATACTGCCTACAGCTCAACCATGAGTCCCTGGTCGTCTGTTACCTGCCTGTGAAACCAGCCGGGCGAAAACAACATAACCCATCGAAAACAACAAGAAATAATTGAACCCAACCACAGGTGGAGCTAGGAGGGAAGTGAACAGCACAACAGAAATAGACCAATGATTTGGGTGCATACCAAGGGCTCCAGTTTATTTATTTATTTATTTATTTATTCATTTATAAAATGGAAATACTGACAAAACCATAGGATAAGAGGGGTACAATTCCATATAATTCCCACCACCAGAACTCCATCCCTTCCCTTGATAGCTTTCCTACTCTTTATCCCTCTGGGGGGATGCATTAGATCGACCTTCCCGTGGTGCATCCCGTGAGTACCCATTCATTGGGGAAACTGACGATCCTTCCTAGCAGACTGAATCCACATGGATCCCAGTCACTTTCAAAGCCATTAACTGGCTACGGAAAAAGGGCAAATGCTAGAAGAAGAAGATCCCTCTGGGAGTATGAACTCAGGATCATTATTGGGTGCAGAAGATGGAAGGTCTGGCTTTTGTACTTGCTTCCCCACTGAATGTGAGCATTGACACGGTTGATCCATACTCCCAGCCTCTCTCTCTCTTTCCCTAGTGGGGCAGAGACCTGGGTAGGTGGGTCTCCAGGATACATTGGTGGGGTCATCTGCCCTGGGAAGTCTGGATAACGTCTGGAACCTGGTGGCTGAAAAAGAGTTAAGATAAAAGTTAGAACAAATTGTTGAGTAATCATGAGCCTAAAGGCTGGAATACTGCAGTTTAAGATTTGGGGTCTCCGTTTTGGAAAAAGCTAGTAGGTCTATTTTAGGTATATTCCAAGAGGCCCGTGACTCTACTAGTTTTTGCCTGAGCATGACATCTAACATGCCTAAATTATTGTCTGGAGAGGTGGTGTCATAGTTGGAAATAGGACTAGAAAGCTGGATCAGGGAAGAAGCTGGATGGGACAAGTATATAAATATTGTTAACTGTAAAACCCATAGATTTGATCTGGGGCCCATAGTTAGCACAGGTAACCTCTGCATCTCTGTAGGTGCTCCAGTTCTAGAAGAAGCAGAGCAGAAAGGAGGAGAGAAGCAAGCAGCACAAACCTAAAAGTACATAGAAGCGAAGGGTGGGCTGCCAGGATGTCTACAGAGGTAATGAGCCCCAGGCTGGGAGTGGTCTGCACACAGGCCTTACAGCACATGCAGAATGAGAGTCAACAGCTGGGGTAAGGGCTCAGTGAAATGCACAAATCAGGCTTAATCTCTGAGTCACCCTGGGCTTTGATGAGACACACTTGTTTTAATCACGAGATTTGTCTTTTTTTTTTAAATTTTTTTTTATTTAAGAAAGAATTAATTAACAAAACCATAGGGTAGGAGGGGTACAACTCCACACAATTCCCACCGCCCAATCTCCATATCCCACCTCCTCCCCCGATAGCTTTCCCATTCTCTATCCCTCTGGGAGCATGGACCCTGGGTCATTGTGGGTTGCAGAAGGTAGAAGGTCTGGCTTCTGTAATTGCTTCCCCACTGAACATGGGCGTTGACTGGTCGGTCCATACTCCCAGTCTGCCTCTCTCTTTCCCTAGTAGGGTGGGTCTCTGGGGAAGCTGAGCTCTAGGACATATTGGTGGGGTCTTCAATCCAGGGAAGTCTGGCCGGCATCCTGATGACACCTGGAGCCTGGTGACTGAAAAGAGAGTTAACATACAAAGCCAAACAAATTGTTGAGCAATCATGGACCCAAAGCTTGGAAAAGTGAAGAGGAAGTATTAGGGAGGTACTCACTGCAAACTCTAGTGTACTTCTGCTTTCTTACTTTGGTGCCATACTCCAAACTCAGTCAATTTCTGCTTTGCGTTTCTACTTCTTTTTTTTTTACATGCATAACATTCCCCAGATTCCCATTTAACAATACAACCCCCACTATTTCATTCATCATTTTTCATGGACCTGTATTCTCCCCACCCACCCACCCACCCCAGAGTCTTTTACTTTGGTGTAATACTCCAATTCCATTTCAGGTTCGACTTGTGTTTTCTTTTCTAATCTTGTTTTTCAACTTCGGCCTGAGAGTGAGATCATCCCGTATTCATCCTTCTGTTTCTGACTTATTTCACTCAACATGATTTTTTCAAGGTCCATCCAAGATCGGCTGAAAACGGTGAAGTCACCATTTTTTACAGCTGAGTAGTATTCCATTGTGTATATATACCACAACTTGCTCAGCCACTCATCTGTTGTTGGACACCTGGGTTGCTTCCAGGTCTGTCTTTTTTTAAAATCATTTTATTGATTTAAATCAATGGTTAATGATTTATAGTATAGTTTTTAACATGTGGATACAATTTCTTGTCACCACCTTAGGTGTTTGCAAAACACTCTCAGACCTAACTTGGGTCTTTTCTTTTTCTTTTTTTTATTAATTAATTAATTAATTAATTAATTAATTAATTTTAGAAAGGAGACATTGACAAAACCATAGGATAGGAAGGGTACAACTCCACACAATTCCCACCACCAGATCTCCATATCCCACCCCCTCCCCTGATAGCTTTCCCATTCTCTATCCCTCTGCAAGTATGGACCCAGGGTCCTTGTGGGTTGCAGAAGGTGGAGGGTCTGGCTTCTGTAATTGCTTCCCCACTGAACGTGGGCGTTGACTTGTCTATCCATACTCCCAGTCTAGCTCTCTCTTTCCCTGGTAGGGTGAGTCTCTGGGGAATCGGGGCTCCAGGACACATTGGCAGGGTCATCTGCCCAGGGAAGCCCAGTTGGCATCATGGTAGCATCTGGAACCTGGTGGCTGAAAGAAGAGTTAACATATAAAGCCAAACAAATTGTTGACTAGTCATGAACCTAAAGGCTGGAATAATTCAGATGAAGTTTTTTGGGGGGATCTCCATTTTGTAGATAGTAGGCCAGTTTTAGTTATATTCCAAAGGGCCCATGACTATACTCTTTTTTTTTTCCCCCTGAGCCTGACATCTGATATGCAAGTGGATCCAAGTTATTGTCTGAGGAGATGTAATGGCTGGAAAAAGGACCAGAAAGGTGGATCAGGGAAGAGAGTAGCTCCCAAATATGGGAAAGGTGTATAAAAATTATTGACTATAATCCCATTGATTTGATCTGATCTGGGGCCCATATTCAGCTTAGGAGCCTATGTGACCTCTGCATCCCTATAGATCTGAGCTCACATTCATGAGTTGGAAAGTTCCAAGCTGCCCCAATTTCAGGACCCATCTTCCTCAGGTGTAATATAGAGTATGTTGTCCATCCTCCCTTCAGAGGATGGAACATTCTCTGCCGTTGTTCATCCATGTTGAGGGCAAGGTCCTATGGGGGCCTACAAGGGGGGTCTGTTGTGTTCTTCCTGATAGATATGTAACAATGGAGAGAGGGATTTATTCAAGGTCTAGGACCATCATGTCTGTTTGGGGATCTCAGAACTCCCCGACTAGGTCCCCACCTGATGGGCGGCCTGATAGTGACTGAAGAGTCATCATTACCTCCAATACTTCTTACTGTGTAAGCCCATTTCACCCACACTTCACTCTACTCCCTCTGTCTTCATCTAGTTTCTTTTGTTAACTCAACTCCCTCACTTGGGTTTCTACTTATAAATCACCTCCTCAGAGAAGATAATCCAGAGAAAATTGGTCTAATTTTATTTTGTTGACTATCTTCTTAAAATTCTTCCTATCAGATCTCCTTCCCCCTCTGCTTTATTTTTTAGCTGAATTCTAATTTGTACACTGTATTACTTGCAGCTGAACAAAACAGTGACTGATATTTATGCCGTAAAATGATCACAATGTAGCATCCATCAATATACATAGTTAGAATTTCTTCTTGTGGTGAGAAGTCTCAAGATGTGCTTTCAGTAACTTTCAAATAGGCAATATAACGTTATCAATACCTCTTATCTAACCTTTTATCTGTCTGTCTGTTTCTTTCTCTCTTTCTGTTCCTCATCCTCTATCAAAAACATAAAGGAAGATGAAAAAATATGACCACCAGGAACAGTGGAGTCGTGCAGGCACAGAGCCCTTGACAACCTCAGTGGCAAAAAACAAAAATATTATTTGAATAATATACAAATGGATTACAAAGATATGCTAGACAAACTCTTTATTCTTTAAATAAATCTACTGGATTGTACAATAAGATCAAACTTTAGGGGAAGAAAAGTATGGGAGACAGTGATTAATAAATGGGCATGTCTATACCTTTACTGGTCACATATTACAAATTCCCTCTTTGGTAGCAACTAGTCAGCGACTTCAATTTACATCAGTGTAGTATTTAAAAATAACAGCCTTGGAGGTGATGCAGTAGCTAGAGGACTGGAGCTACAAGTGTGAAGTCTTGAGTTCAATCCCCAGCACTCTGTGTGCCAAAGTCACGCTCTAGTTCTCTCTCTATCATAAATACACAAATCCTTAAATATACCTTAAATACAGGAGACATTTAATAAAGCTGTAGTTTTTGAAAGTTTTCATGCTTGAATTCTCCCTCTTTTATGTCCACATTTCAGGAATACACAATGAGGTAATGTGCTGGGGATGTTTTACTACCCTTGGCATGAAGAAACTTCAAGACCTTTGATTTTCTTGTTCCTTTCTCCCAGAATGGGGACCTATGACTATCTGTCATGTAACGCTCAGAACTGAAACAGGTCTAGAAGAGTCACTCACAAAACAGTTCAAACAAATATTTATGCTACGCAAATCTCCTTTATTTTGCAAGGACATCAAGTCTTTATGGTGACATGATTAGGCAATGAAGTGTTGATTAGATAGGAAAAGGAATTAGTGTTTCTTTGGGGCAGATGCATGAAACATTTTTGAATCACAAAATAGGTTTAACAGTCACCAAAATGTTTGAATTTAAGTTCTTCATCACTTTTCCTGTGGAGAGAAAATAAGAAGGAAAGAGATATGCTGAGGTCATAGGCCTTTGATAAACATCTAATTCTTATTTAAGAAGAACCAGAACAGGTATCATACATATGCACTGAAGGCCTATTTTCACTCATCTGTCATTTTAGTTTATTGTGATTTTTATTACTATTATTTTTATTTGCCATGGAGGCTCTGTGCCTCCATGATTCTACCACTTACAGTGGACTCTCCTCCCTCCCATCTTTTTCTTTAAAACAGAATGTGTGAGAAAGGGAAAGAGATGAGAGAAGGAAGAAGAGTAAGAGAGGGAGAGACAGAAGGAGAGTCATGGGGAAGAGAGATACTTAACATTACTCTGTCATTTGAGAACTTCTGCCATGCAGATGTTCTCTTGTGGTAGTGGGGCTCAGACCCTGATTCTTGCTACCATCTGAGCTTTCTCCCTGCTCTGTCCATGTGTATTTTGAAAATCTTTAAAAGAAAGTAAATGTTTCTATATTGTTAATTCAGCATTTTGTTTTCTGAGTTGATGTTAATTATAGATAATTACTTTATGACATTCAAACTACTCTTGACCACTTGATTTTCAAATTCTTCTTTTTTTTTTAAACCAGAATACTGCTCAGCTCTGGCTTAGGGTGGTGCAGGGGATTGAACCTAGGGCTTTGGAGCCTCAGACAAGAGAGTCTATTTGCATAGCCATTATGCTATCTACCCCTGCTCCCAAATTCTAATTTTTATTGTAGCTTCAATCTATTTTTATTGAGAATTCATACTTTAAAATATCACAAGGTCTTTAACTCATCCAGATATTTTGTACGAGTCATTAGGAACTGTTAATACATTCAAACTCTCCTCCCCACATCTCTCCTTCTGTTGCTACCTCCCTTTCTCTCTTTCCTTCTCTCATCTCTTTCCCTTTTTCACACATTCTATCTTAAAGAAAAAGATGGGAGGGAGGAGAGTAGACTGCAAGTGGTGGCACAAAGCCTCCATGGCAAATAAAAATAATAGTAATAAAATCATAATAAATTGAAATTAAAGTATACACAAGACTCATTTTAACAGGTGTGACCTGACATTCCTAGCATGCAGGAAATTTCATGTTCATGGAAAGAACCAAGCATAAGCTGAAATATCACTGGAGGTTTTTCACATGGAGGGAATTTAAGCAATAGATTATCATTACTTATTTATTCTATTGCCACCAGGGTTACCACTGGAGTTGGGTGCCTACACTCTACCATTCCCAGCAGTTTATTTTTTTTCCTCCTTCTTTTATTTAATAGGACAGAAATAAATTGAGAGGGGAGGGAGGAATAAAGAGGGAGAGAGAAAGAGACACCTATAGCATGGCTTGACTACTTCTAGACCAAGCAGAGGCTTGAACCCAAGTCCTTTTGCATGTTAAATGTATGCATTCAGTTGGCTGTGTCACTACAAGACCCCAAATGAGAGATTAGCAGTAGATGTTCAATTAGATGATCCTTAAGTTTTATCCCAAATTATTGAGTCCCAAATTCTATAAGCTTTGACAAGAGGTAATTCATAGATTTCCGATGCCCTAAACAACTTTATTTAATCAAGTTAAATTTGCTTTAGCAAAGAATCATAACTGAAATATAGAAAAGGAAAGTGTTTTAGTACTTACACAACTTCAGAACAAAAGAAGCATTCATTGCTGTATGTTGTGCCATCCGATCCACAAATGGGTGCATAGATCTCAGTACATAATCTCTCTTCTCCTGGAGGTAACTTTTTGTAACTACTGCAATCAACCTGACAATACATATATATTGGTAGCTTTCATTCCTTCAACCACAATTTGTTCTCAGGATTTGGAATTTTCCACCATAACTCAGAGGGATTCCTAGCATCTTTACTTCTTATTCCAATTATATGTCATCTAACACCTTTGAGATAAAGTGTATAGTAACTTCCTCTATGGAGTATACTAACATATTTCTAAGTGTTAGGGTTGCACTGGGAGCAGACAATACAAAGAGTACCAAGTGTGGTATCATAGCAGAAAAGCTTGAAAGACCAGTAGGGCAGAACAGAAATTCTGGTGCTTATGATATGTGTATGCCAGTATTATTGCACTTCCTCTCCTTGTCTGTTCAAACTCCAACTCCAGGATTAATGTGTGATCCAGAAATTACCAAGGATCATACTCATGAACGTTTCTAAATCTTATACAGCTGCTAACCCATTCACAATGGCTAGAAATTAGACCTGACTCCACAAATTACCTTCTTTAACCTAAAACAAAAGATTCAAAATGGCCAAAGGAGCTACCCAGGGCCCAAGGTCACACAGCTTAAAAATCTCTCTCTCTCTCTCTCTCTCTCTCTCTCTCTCTCTCTCTCTCATATACATGTATGCACATGTGCAGAATGTAGGTTAGAACCCCAAATTATTTCTGACTGTTGGTTTAAAGCTTTTTACTACCACACCTAGATTTACTCAACAACAGTCATTAATTACTAAATGTGAGTCATGAAGGGAAGTTTACTTTTAAGTCTTTCTTCTGTGAGACAGAGAGCAAAGATGTGTGACCCATTTAAAATTTATAGGGATTATGATTTGTCCTTATTGAGCTTCTTTACTATGTGCCAGGAACTGTGCTTAATCCTTTACAAACATTACTGTTTTATGTCTCAGTAATCTCATTGGCAGGTTTGTGCACATGGTCATGTGATCCAAAAGCTGGAATGTCAGTCCATGCCTTGCTAACCCCTAAGGTAAGTATCTATTGATTTTGTTCTACTACCTTGATTCTAGAACATTTTGATCTACATTGGATTAGATACTCAATTAATAAATCTTCTAAAAGTTTTTGTCATCATCCGGGGCTTCATTGCTCTAAGATGACTTTTTTCAGAGTGATAGAGACAGAGCAGCAAAGAGAGAAGGAAAGAGGATGTAGCACCAAAGCTTCTTTTAAAAGCAGTGGGGGCCAGGCTTTAACCTGAACCTGAGTCATGTACATGACAACGAATTAGGCACATCATCCCAGTAGCAAAATCATATTGATGTATAATATCAACTATTTCCTTATTTTGGCTATCTTTAAAATTAGATGAAAGTAGGGTTTTGTACTAAGAGAAATATACATACCTGCTTCCTGCATTTGGCACATTCTGTAACTAGAAGAAAAATGGACAGGAGAAAAATTAAACACTGGGAGATTTCTACTTATTAGAAAGAGAGTCTTTGACTTATGTTTTAGCTTTTATCCTAACAAAAAAAAATAGCCAACAAACAAAAACAGGACTTTTTCAGAGATGTATATGAGCATTATACAGGTTATTATTATTATTTTGAGATGAGAAGAAACCCAAAGGGTAGAAAATCTTCTACAATAACCAGGATTCTGCCATTCTTTCCTAGTTCATAATCTGAGCTTTAAAGATAATGGAACACAGAATAAGTTGTATATTTAGGGAATATCTACTTGTATGTAGCAAGCAGAGATGCCAGAAACTGGATCAATAATAATACATTCGAGGAAGGAGGATTTCAGCTCAACAATGGAAAAGCAGTAATAGTTATGTTGCTAAACAGTGAATTAGATCGTTTTGTGAAGCGAGGTTCCCCAAAGTGATAATACTAGGCCAGCATAGAGTCTTAGATGGCTATTTCATAAAGGAGTTACCCAAAGTTATCCATTGTTATATGAATGAGATGTTGGATATAGCTGGTTTAGGTCTACTCAATCCCTGTGGATATGATAAAGTAATATATTGGGGGAAAAGAAGTATACTTAAAAGAGTTTCCTTTGTGGGCCAGCAAATAGCTCACTTGGTTAGGGCTTTGCCATTTGCCTGACCCTTGTTTGAGTCTGGCCCCTACTGCATTAAAGAAGCTTCAATGTGGTGGTATCATTCACTCTCTTTCTGTGCCTGTTTCTTCCTGTCTTTCTGTTTCTGTCTGTATTTCTCTATCTGAAAAACTTCTCCCAGAGCAGTGAATCTCCCGTGATGACTAAACCAATAAATAAATAGTCCTTTCCCCTGGAACCAAAGAAGTAGCTCAGTAGATAGAATGCCTGCCTTATCATGTATATATCCTGGTTCAAACTACAATAGATCAAATGGGGAGGGCAGCATTGGCACTGGGGGAAGACCAAGTGCTATGGTGTTACTCCTCTGTCTGCCCATGTCTCTAAATAATTTTTTAAATATTTTATTTTATTTATTTATTCCCTTTTGTTGCCCTTGTTGTTTTATTGTTGTAGTTATTATTGTTGTTGTCGTTGTTGTTGGGTAGGACAGAGAGAAACAGAGAGAGGAGGGGAAGACAGAGAGGGGGGAGAGAAAGACAGACACCTGCAGACCTGCTTCACCACCTGTGAAGTGACTCCCCTGCAGGTGGGGAGCCGGGGTTCGAACCGGGATCCTTATGCCGGTCCTTGTGCTTTGCGCCACCTGCGCTTAACCCGCTGCGCTACAGCCCGACTCCCTAAATAATTTTTTTAAGTAAAAATTTAAAAGCTTCCCTTGTTATGTATGTGGCAAATACATTTCCAGATTGTGTGGGCATAAAATACCAGGAGCTGTTAGCATCGGGATTGTGGCATTTAATAAAGGAAATACTTACTGGCTATAAATGTCAGACCCAAGAGTAGGACAAAGACTGCTGATTTCATGGTGTCCAAGTGGTAAAGGCTAGTCAGACAGAGGCAAGAAAAAATGTCTTTCTTGTATCATGTGGGCCCTGTCTTATATGCTGTCAAGTTCCTTCTTCAATTATGAAACAGAAATCTGAGAACAATCATAAACATCTGCTAGGTTTGGAAAATGCTTTATTGTGAAGGACGGATGATGGCACATGACATCTTAATAAGTAATAAGATTCAATAAAGTTGGCATAGTTCTTTTCTTTACTTACCTAAGTATTTGAACTTTTTCCATACAATGTGGAATAGTCATTACTGTTCTGTTTGCTTTTACAAATGAGGAGGTGATCTCACACAAGGAAGCCAAATAATTGCATTAGACTTACTTATTATATTTGGTTGTGTTGCTTTTTCTAAGATTTGTCATCAACATGGAGATGTAAAATTTTTCAGACTCTTTCTCTGGGTGCTCCTTTTCCTTCTCTGTTCATCATCAAGTAGGAAATGTTGCCAGTTAACGTCCTAGATCGGGCAGAGAAGTATTAGACACATTCAACTTTCAAATCAGAAGAAAACAACCAATAATCCAGTTTTTTTTTACTAAAAAATTACTCCAAATTCAAAGGTAGAAATTGTAGATCTGGTTAGAGTCACTACCTCATTTACCTGCCAGATTCCTGAAGGATGCTACTTTATCAAGCATCTTAAGAAGAGAGGCCTCTTTAAAGCTTGTTATAAAAACCTATGTGGTCATATAACTACCCAATATTGGGTCTAGATCTGTGGTGGATGAACTTCCCCTGAAATTTTTGTCGCAACTCTCAAGTCCCCAAATTCCCCAATATAAACCATGGGATGGCAAACGAGTTGTTAACTTTGTGCTGGTACATGGCCACAGAATTCTTTTTACTAGTTTACTAACTTTCAATAGATAAGCCATCCATTATTTGACCATGATTTTAATAACTTTAGCTGTACTTTCATAAGGCCATATTTTATTTGAGATGTTTGATAAAAGCTACATGAACACTTGTTTTAGAATGTGCCAATTTTCAAGTAGGGCAATTTTATGAGAAGACTTGGAAATAATTCTTACAGTTTTTTTTTAAAGATTTTATTTATTTATTGATGAGAAAGATAGGAGGAGAGAGAGAGAAAGAACCAGACATCACTCTGGTACATGTGCTGCCGGGGCTTGAACTCAGGACCTCACACTTGAGAGTCAAGCGCTTTATCCATTGTGCCACCTCCCGGACCACATTCTTACAGTTTTGATACAGTTAGAAGACACTTTATTTTTTATTTTATTTATAAAAAGGAAACATTGACAAAGCCATAGGATAAGATGGGTACAACTTCACACAGTTTCTACCACCAGGTTTCTGTAGCCCCTCCCCTCCCCTGATAGCTTTCCTATTCTTTAACCCTCTGGGAGTATGGACCCATTTTGGGATGCAGAAGGTGGAAGGTCTGGCTTCTGTAATTGCTTCCCCACTGAACATGGGCAAAAACTGGTTGATCCATACACCCAGCCTGCCTCTCTCTTGCCCTGGTAGAGTGGGGCTCTGGGGAAGCAGAGCTCCAGGATGCATTAGTGGGGTTGTCTGTCCAGGGAAGTCTGGTCGGTATCATGCTAGCATCTGGAACCTGGTGGCTGAAAAAAGAGTTAACATACAAAGCCAAACAAATTGCTGGACAATCATGAACCTAAAGGATGGAATAGTGCAGAGGAAGAGCTGAGGGTTCCTCCACTTTATAGATAGCTATAAAATATATATAGGCATATATTCCAAAGGGCCTGTGGCTATACTAGTTTTTTTTTTTTCCCTGATCATGAAATTTGATATGCAGGTGGATCCAAGTTAATGTCTGGGGAGATGATTTCATGGCTGGAAAAGGAACAGAAAGCTGGATTAAGGAAGAGAGTAGCTCCCTAATATGGGAAAGGGGTATCAATATTGCTGATTGTAAACCCTATTGATTTGATTTGGTCTGGGACCCATATTCAGTTTAGGAGCCTATGTGACCTATGCATCCCTGTAGATCTGAGCTCACATTCTGCGCTCATGAGTAGGAACATTCCAAGCTGCCCCAATATGGACTTATCTTCTTCAGATGTAGCATAGAGTGTATTTTCCATCCTCCCTTTGGAGGATGGAACATTCTCTACTGTTGTTGATCCAAGTTGAGGGCAAGGTCCTATGGGGGGCCCACAAAGGGGCCTATTTTGTTGTTCCTGAGAAAGACACTTTTTATATCATTAGGGGGAAGTAGTGCCAAGCCCCAGAGACTAAAATTCACAGTTTTTCCTTTCAAAAGGGTAAGGTCAGCTGGAACAAGCACAGAAGTGGTATTGGAAGCAGATATCATAATGTTACTGAGAGTTGAAACTCTAGGAGTCACGTAGACCTAATTCATTACCAGCTTTATACTCTGTATGATTTGTGCAAGTTTAATTGTTTGAAGCCTTTGTTCATAAATATTCATTTGGTCAACAAATAGATAATAATGAGCATTATTTTTTTTCTCTTAGAGTATCACAACTTGGGCATATTATACGTAATGAGAAACTTAACCATTGTTTTCATTCTAGCTTGACAAAAACTTTCTCCTTGATTAACTTTTAGTTAGGCTCTTCTGAGTTTTTTTTTTAAACAAGGACTTAAGCTTGGTATGCCTATTCCCATCATCACCATCTCCCTGTTTAACTTTGTCTTGGCAGGGCAGATTTATCTGCTTACACTTGAGATGTACACTCTTGATGTTTGATCCAGTTGTGTATCCCCTACCTTGAATATGTAAGTTCTCGATCTGACTCTAACAGTCATCTTGCTAGACCAGTTTAGTAAATATTTCCCTATCCTCAATATCTTATGTCAGTAAATTTCCATCTACTGATCTTAGTTTGGTCCTTGGCTACAAATACCTGCTTACTTTTGTTGTGTTTGGAGTTGGGCCCAATTCCTCTCCTTCACTGCAGTAGTGAATATTCCTTTAGTAACTTTTTCCGTACCATTTAAAAAGAGTCAGATAATTTCGACAAGTTTATAAAGTTATAATGGCAGTATTATATTTAAATTGAAAGACAAAAATTCAGTCCTTCTGGGGCTTAATTTCTGCCTTTTGGGATCTTTTCTTTCTTAAGTATGATTTTGTAGGGAACCCTTTAAAAAAAAAACCCTAAAATGTCATTATGAAAACAAGATTTTTTTTCACACTGAAATATACTACACCTATATTTATTTACTCAGTGAATCAGAGCTTGGATTGGTAAGGGAGCCTAATTTATAGATTATTGGAGTTTGCCTAATAGCTTAGCCTATGAAGCATAACCTCTTACATAGTCTTTTGGTTTTTCACATCCTAAAGTCACATTTGTGTTTTGATCTTGCTTTCTTAGAGGAAGAGGTTTATCAAGTTACTAATGTCTGCTTTGTATAATAATAAGGAAGAACATGTTTTTAAAGTCTCTTATTAGGGAAAAAAGTTTTAGAAGATAATTATCATCACATAGGCACAATTTCTCATCGTTCTGTGATGGGTGTCTGCAAGCTAATCCTAGCAACAACTTAAGTCTTCCTCCAGCATTGTGCATTGTGTCCCCTTCCCTCTATGTACCAGACTATATACTCTTTGTATAGTCCGTGATTTACTGTCTTGCCTTCCCTTTCTTGCTTCTTAGGTCCCACCTATAAACTAGATCATCCAATATTCATCTTTTTCCTCCTGGTTGATCTTACTTTACATGATTCCTTCAAGTTCCTTCCAAGATGTGACAAAGGAGATGAAGCAAAATGAGATGATTTTATCATGTTTGAAGAGTGGAATAGTATTCCACTGTGTACATGTGCCTGAACTTTCTCAGTCACTCATATGCCTTTGGACATCTGGGTTGGTTTCAAGTTTGGGTCATTACAAACAGTGTTGCTGTGATGATAGGTGTACATAGGTCTCTTTGGATAAGTATCTTTGCTTTATTTGGATAGATCCTTAGGAGGGAGATTTAGGTGCATGCAATTAAAATAATAATGATATAATATCAATAATAAGATTAATGTTCAAAGTATGGTAATTTGTAGCAGAATAAAAAATGATCTTTTAAAAGGAGAGAGTTGGAGGACTCAACTTCTTAAACATAATATTTACTACAGAGTAATGCTAATGAAGGCCAGGGTGCTAGAGGGTGTGGGAGGTAGATTAGCAGTACAATGCATGCTTTTCATGTACGATGTCCTATGTTCTATCAACAACACATAAAATGCTGAAGGGGTCGTCTGCTTTCTCTATTCCTCCTTTCCTCTCTCTCTCTCTCAAGTGAAAGGAAGGAAAGATCTCAGGATGTGGTCCAGTGGATAAGGTGTTGGACTCTCAAGTGTGAGAAAGAAAGAAATAAAAAAAAGAAATAAAGAAAAGGAAGAAAGGAGGGAAGAGGGAAGGAAGGAAGAAAGGGAGGAAGAAAAGAAGAAGAGTAGACAGAATATTTCAACTGGATATTGAATCTATTTTGCTAACACTCAACCCAACTTTTATCAGAGTCCATAATACATTGGAGGTAGCATAACTACGTAGTGTCTTTGCCTCGTTCTCTCTTTATATCTGAAAAAAGCAGCCCAGAGCAGTGAAGCTTTGGTAAGTAAAAACAAGTAAGTGGTAATAATGTCAAAACAACTTACTAGAAAAAGAAAAAAAAATTCAAAAATTAGTGTTATCACGACTGAATAACAATAAAAAGACAGTGAAGATTAACTCCATGCTAATTTTGTAAAAGAAATCATAAGAGAAATTAGGTCAACATAGATCAAAGACTTAAAAATGAGAACTAAAACTACAGAACTCTTTGTTGTTTGACTTTATTTACAGTTTGTTAAGATAACTCATATACAATGAAGAAAGATGCAGCTGATATACTTTTTCATTGTTTAATTGTGATTAATAGTGGATTGCAAAATTTTAAGATTACAATGTATACTTCCACATCATACCCACCACTACGAAAGTTCTATGTCATCACCCTCCCACCTCTCAAAAATAACCACCATCGGTCTCACAGGTTGTCTCTTAGAAACAGTTTGCTTGTGGTCTGGGAGGTGGAAGAGTAGATAAAGCATTGTACACCCAAGCATGAGGTCCTGAGTTCAGTCCCCTGGAGCACATGTACCAGAGTGATGTCTGGTCCTTTCTTTCTCCTATCTTTCTCATGAATAAATACATAAATTCTTTAAAATAAAATAAAATTGTATTTCTAAAAAAGAAAAGAAAGGAAAAAACAATTTGCTCACTTGTTTCTTTTTTTTTTTCCCAAGTTCATATGTGATACAATGGTTTTCTAAGAATTATAATTGAATTCCCTGGGCAGATGACCCCACCAATGTGTCCTAGAGCCCCACTTCTTCAGAGCTCTGTCCCACTAGGGAAAGAGAGAGGCTGGGACTATGAATCGACCTGTCAACACCCATGTTCAGCAGGGAAGCAATTACAGAAAACAGACCTTCCACCTTCTGCACCCCATAATGTCCCTCAGTCCATATTCCCAGAGGGATAAAGAATAGGAAAGCTAGTGATCCAGGAGGTTGGCACAATGGATAGGACACTGAACTCTCAAGCATGGGGTCCCGAGTTCACCCCTGGCAGCATATGTACCAATGCGATGTCTGGTTCTTTCTCTCTCTCCTCCTATCATTCTCACTAATAAATAAATAAAATATGAAAAAAACAATAGGAAAGCTATCAAGGGAGGGGATTAGATATGGAGTTCTGATGGTGGGAATTGTGTGGAATTGTACCCCTCTTATCCTATATTCTTGCTGGTGTTTCCATTTTATAAAAAAAATTATAAAAATTAAAAAAGAATTAAATTGACTAATACTGTTTTCAGACTGGAGTTGATACTATAGATGAAATACAAATATATTTGGGAATACACTTAAAATGAAAGAAAGAACATCAAGAAGTAAGCATTAGCATCTCTCTAGAATAGTTAGAACATAAATTACCTAGTTAGGGCTTTATTGATGATGTAAATATTTTTCTGTTAATTTATTTTTATTAAATGTACTTGTAAAACTTTAAGCCTATGCTAGATAAGTCATAAGATAAATATGTCATATTAATATTTGGCAGAAATTTCAGTTTTTTTATGTAAGATTTAATATAACTTTTAGTTATGAAATAAATTTGTAGTTATGAAAACATACTATTCCTCTAAAAATTATGAATACTAGAGGCATTATGCAAATTTGTCTTTTCATTTAAAATGGGGCTTAATTTTAAATCTTTAAAGGCAGCTGGCTATGGGCTGACAAAGTAGCTCACCTGGCTAGCATGCCTGCTTTGCCATGCACAGCACTCAGGTCTGAGCCTCCACCATATTGGAGGAAGCTTTGGTGCTATAGACTCTCACTCTCTCTCTCTCTCTCTCTCTCTCTCTCCCTCTCCCTCTCCCTCTTCCTTCCTTCCTTTCTTTATTTCTTTCTTTAAGTTTTATTTATAAAATAGAAACAGACAAGACCATAGGATAAGAGAAGTACAACTCCACACAGTTCCCACCACCAAAACTCCATATCCCATCCCCTCCCCTGATAGCTTTCCTATTCTTTAATCCTCTGGAAGCGTGGAACAAGTGACATTATAAGGTGCAGAAGGTGGAAGATCTGGCTTCTGTAACTGCTGCCCCACTGAGCATGGATGTTGGCAGCCTGTTTCTCTCTCCCTAGTGGGGCAGGGATATGGGTAGGTGGGGCTCCAGGACACACTGGTGGGGTCGTCTGCTCTGGGAAGTCCAGTCAGCATCTTGGTAGCATCTGGAACCTGATGGCTGAAAAAGAGTGAAGATAGAAAGCAGAGCAAATTGTTGACTAATCATGAATCTAAAGGTAGGAATATTGTGGATGGAGATTTGGAGGGGTTCCATTTTGGAAAAAGCTAGTAGGTCTATTTTAGGTATATTACAAGGGTCCTATGACTACTAGTTTTTGCCTGCGCCTGACATCCAATATGCAGGTGACCGAAGCTATTGTCTGGGGGGGATGATGTCACAGCTGGAAAAAAGAACCAGAAAGCTGGATCAGGGAAGAGAGTAGCTCCCAAATATAAAAAATGTATACAAATATAACAATATCCATCTGTCCTGGGGCCCACTGTCACTCTTTCTAACTGAAACCATTGTCTTATCATTGTCCTCATTAGTTTTTCTTTGCTTTTGGACAACATGCAGATTTCCTGATTGTTTATCTCTTCATTTCTTTATGCCATACTGCTCCCTTGTCTCATACTAGTGCTGTATTCACTGGTGCTTCTGTGTCATAAGATCTGCCTCCTTCATTCAGCATTTATACCATTAGACCTTTCCTTTCCTTGCCTAGCATATGTATTTTAAGCAGTGTTTGCTTGTTTATAACCTCACAGATAATGTAATTTTAAATATATGCTCCTGAGCCAACTCTTTCAGTCTTGTCAATTCTGATAAGACACAGAGAGAGGGAGAGAGACACCATAGCATGAGAGCTTCCCCCAATGTTATGGTACTCCCCAGTGATGGGAGGGTTGGAAACCAGGTTGTGGGCATGACATGGAAAAACTCTAAGTAGTGAACTGTCTTCAAAATCTCACATTAAAAAAAAATTTCCCTAACAAAAACAAGGGCAAAAAAAAAAGGGGGGGGGGATGGCTTCCAGGAGCAGTGGATTCATATATAGGCACAGAGCCCCAGCAATAACCCTGGAGGAAAACACAAAACAAACAAACAAAAAACTTCCCCTTCAAGGGAAAACACTAAGCAGAACTTGGTGTACTGTACCAAGGTAAAAGACTCTGGGGTGAGGGGGTGGGGGTGGGTGGGTTAAGTTCTGGAGCATGATGGCAGAGCGGGACCTAGTAGGGGCTGTACTGTTATGCAGAAAACTGGAAAATGTTATGCATGTACAAACTATTGTGTTTTACTGTCTACTGTAAAACATTAATCCCTCAATAAAGAAATGAAAAAAACAATCAAACAAACAAACAAAAACCTTCCCCTTCATCCCAGAGTAGAAAAATCCTGGAGATAACCAAAAACTTAAAAAATAAATAAAAAATATAAAAACAATATATGTTTAGTTAAAAAAGACACATTCTTTTAAGAAAAATATTGTTAAAATCCATATTCTAAAAGTGATAAGTTGTTTATCTTTATTACATTGACCAAAAAGTTTTTCCTTCAGTGTCTTACATGATATATTTATTCTTCAGAAATAGTAACATTACTCTTTCCTGCTTGGTAAGCGGAAGAAAATACAAGTACAAACGTACCAAGATAAACTATGTGACAGTTAAATTGTGATAATTCACTGTTGAGTTCTAAATATTAGAATCATTATATTTGTTTAAAACCTTGTGAAGATTTGATGTGTTGCACCAAAGAAAAGAACTCTGATATGAGTGTGGGGGATAGTACTGTGAAGGAGGATCTAAGTAGGGGGGTTACAGTGCTATGTGGAAAACCGAGAAATATGTACCATCTACTGTTTTTAATGCTGACTATAAACCATTAATCTCCCACTAAAGAAAAAAGCCTGTAAAACGCTTTGCTATGTGCACACTTCAGTTTGATGCTCATAGCACTGAAGGAATCTTAGATGATGTAGTTCATGTCTGCCTGTCTCACTGTCAATACCTTGACTATTTACCTGAAAAAAATCAGCCTGCAGTAGTGAAGCCTCAGTGAAAACAAAGCAAAAATAAATCAAGAATTAAACCTGATCTAGAAACAAATCCACACAGAAACAAAAAGAGATTGTCTGTGAAGGATTTAATTAATTTATTTATTTTTACTGAGATACAAAAAGAAGTAGGGGAAGATAGCATACTGGTTCTGCAAACAGACTCTTGGGAAGGAAGGTCCCAGGTTCAATCCCCTGCAACACCATAAGCCAGAGCTGAGCAGTGCACTGGTTAAAAAAAAAAAAAAATCTAATCAAAAAGAAGCCTGTTGGTAAGGCACAGGTTTGAGGGGTCAACAAGACGACTTTCTTCACTCAGTGAAAGGGAACTCAGAATCTGGCTCAAAAGCCTTCCAGACCCTTTACAAACTTGATGGAGAAGACAATCAGAACCAGAAGATAACCCAGAGACCAAAGATGATGTCATCACCCCATACCCACAGTGACGGAGACATTAACATTTTCCTTCATGAAGAAACTGAATCTTTCCTTCACTTTTCCTGTAGGAAGACAAAGTTGAAAATAATATCAGTACTATGAAGATATTTGGGGGGGGATAGGAAAGCCAAAAGGAATAATAGCAATGATGAAACAGAATGCCTTGTGACAGAAGAGTGAACTGTGACCTACCCCCTCACTCCCACCCAATGAGGAATGTCCTTGTCATGACAGTCTCTGACAGTGGCCTGATTCCAGTGATGCCTTCACCCAACCTGTTGCTTCCACTGACTCCAGAGTACAGATTGGTCCCCCAGTTGTAAAACAATATAAACTTTCCACTAGGGAGGGCAGGGGTGGCTTGACCCTCTATCTTTTCTGGTCAGCAGAGCCTCCAATGAAGCTGAGACCTGCCCTAGGAAGAGGATTTCAACCAAATATCATCTCCAGTGCCCTTGGGCATAAGCTGGTTTCTACATCAAGAGCAACTTCCTTTGTGTGAAATAAAAGTAGTTCCTTAACCAGGTGCACATGGTACTAAGCATAGGAACCTGAGCAAAGATCTGGGTTCAAGCACCTGCTCCCCACCTGTGGCAGCGTGTGTGTGTGTCTGTGTGTGTGTCTGTGTGTGTGTATTTGTGTGTGGTATTTCACAAACGGTGAAGCAGATCTGCAGGTGTCCTTCTCTTTTCCACTTGTCTACCCCTCCTCTCTCAATTTCTCTCTTTCTTATCCAATAAAATGGGAAAAAAGATGGCCACCGGGAGTAGTGGATTCATAGTGCTGGTACTGAGGCCCAGCGCTAACCCTGGAGCAAAACCAAAATATGTGGGCATATCCTCTGGACTCTGGACATAGTCTGGTGTTCTGACCTGTTAAAATAATCACTAAGGGAATATGGGTGGTAGCGCAACCGGTTAAGTGCAGGTGGCACAAAGCGCAAGGACAGGCATAAAGAGTTCGAGCCCCAGGCTCCCCACCTGCAGAGGAGTCGCTTCACAGGCGGTGAACACGACTGCAGGTGTCTATCTATCTCTCCCCCTCTCTGCTTTCCCCTCCTCTATCCATTTCTCTCTGCCTTTATCCAACAATGATGGCATCAATAATAACTACAACAATAAAACAACAAGGGCAACAAAAGGGAATAAATAAATATTTTAAAAAATCACTAAGATGAGAAACATAAAATCTAAGACAACTGCCCCAAATTCTGTAGCTTAAAAGAGAACTAACTGAACAAAGTAAAGCTGGCATAAGACAGTAAATACCAGTTCTGGACCAGAGAAGTAACTTCTAGCTGTATTGTCAGACAGAAAAAATATCTAAACAGGGAGTCAGGCTGTAATGCAGCCAGCTAAGCGCAGGTGGCACAAAGCTCAAGGACCGACCTAAGAATCCCAGTTTGAGCCCCCCGGCTACCCACCTGCAGGGGAGTCGCTTCACAAGTAGTGAAGTAGGTCTGCAGGTGTCTATCTTTCTCTCCCCGTGTCTTCCCCTCCTCTCTCCATTTCTCTCTGTCCTATCCAACAATGACGACATCAATAACAACACAAATAATAACTACAACAATAAATAAAACAAGGGCAGCAAAAGAGAAAATAAATAAATGTAAAAAAATCTAAACAAGACATGTACAAGGGATCCTGGTCCTAGTAATTACATCTTGCATCCCCCCCTTGTAGACAAAGGACAAATAAATCCTTGTAGTAACCCTTTCCTTATTATCCAACTGAGGTTACAATAATCTGGAGTCACTAGGAAACAAGAGAACAAAAGACCTTTAGCAATTATATGTCTAAAGTTCAAGCAGTGTTATGGTCATCAAGTCTCAGAAGTCACACATGATAATGTTTTTTTTCAATTATATTTAGTGCAGGAATCATAAACTTTCCTTCAGATGATAGTATTAATAGATTCTGTGTGGAATGTCACTACTTAAAACAGTCAAAAGACTCACTTAGGGTTGGAGACCACCTCAAATATTACAACTGCTCTGTTGACTTTTGCTTTGCCCCCTATCAAACTTTTGAACTCTAGGGACAAGAATGTTGAAAAATTACGGTCTTCTTGAACTTCTCTAATTGACAAACAGGGACTAGCATTCTGTAATGAATGGGTTCAACCTAGGCTGGCATAGCAGCTGAGCCAACACTCTGATCTGACTGTGAGGGAGCCATTTCTTACCTCTGCTGCCCCTTCTGGGTGGAATGGTGGGAAATTTATAGAGAGTTAAGCAGGTGCATGGGAAGAAGAGAGACTTGCAGGGAAATCATTGTCCCCTCCCTTTTACTCCCTTCCCCAGATGTACTCACAAGTTCTCAGCACATAAATGACATTCATTTCCATAGGTGATATAATCAGAACCACAAACAGGCAGATAGGTGATGGGACAAGGGATGGCCACTACTGGGTATTTCTTGTACATGCTGCAGTCCACCTGTGACTGACAAAAGAAAATATTTCACTTACCTCAGTGTCCCCAAATTAGTCACTTAGGTTTCTATTGTGCAGGAAATAAAAAGAAGAAAAAATTCTGAAAGTCCCAGGTCACATATTCTGATCCTGCTGTGTCTGCCTCTATTAGCAATACTGTTACCACTCTCACAGATACTTCTGGCAACACTTTTATTATTACTTTGAGTACACAACTTATAAGTGTCATGAGTTGGGCTTAAATCTTACATGATTTTTCCCTTCTTTATTCTTCAGAACAACTGTATAGGCTAGGTTTTACTGCTGTCTCCATAGATGAGAGAAAATAAGGCTGGGAAGGAGAGGACTTCAATCATAGAAAAGTTAGGTGGCGCTGAGACTGGGCTATGAACCTTAAGCTTGTGTAATTAATTAAGGTCACCATTTTGCCTCACACATGTTGTCTTCTCTATGAAAATATCACATCCTGAGGTGGAAGTCATCCTCTCTCCTTTACTTATGCAATATTATTTAAATTATGGTTGCTTACATATGGCTCTGACTGCCTTTGAGAAAGTCTTGACCTGTGTGCTATACTATTCACTTCCTAAAACATACCAAACTTATTCTACATGCACACTTCACAAATGGTTGTTAGTTATATACCACTCATGAGGAAATGAATTTAAATTGTACTTCAGAATACTTACTGTTTTTAAAGGCAGACTTGCAGCTTCTGAAAGAGGGATAAAGATGGATTTAGGTGTTTGTTTTATTGGGTGGGGAGAGACAGATTAGAGCACTACTCTGGTACATGCCAAGACAGGGATCAAACCCAGGAACCTAATGGATGGAAGTTCAGTGCCCTGCTGGCTGAGTCACCTCCCTGATAGCTTAAGTAGCCTTGAAATCTCACTAAGAAAAGAAAATGTGATCCCATAGAGAAAACTTTTGTGAGTTCTCTAGCAATTAGTCTCAGCACACACCTTGTATCACAAAGTTTGCTAGAAATGGTATCACAAAGTTTGCTAGAAATGGTAAGCAAGCCCCTTGGTTCCAACAGGAGATTTATACACATTTTCACTTTTTACCAACCACAGGATGTCTGTGTCTTTGATAATGACTCAAAACTTGAGACTTAGGGAGTCGGGCAGTAGTGTAGTGGGTTAAGCACATGTGGCGCGAAGCCCAAGGGCCTGTGTAAATATCCTGTTCTAGCCCTCTCCCTGCTCCCTACCTGCAGAGGAGTCGCTTCACAGGTAGTGAAGCAGGTCTGCAAGTGTCTATCTTTCTCTCCCCCTCTGTCTTCCCCTCCTCTCTCCATTTCTCTCTGTCCTATCCAACAGCGACCACATCAACAACAATAACTACAGCAATAAAACAACAAGGGCAACAAAAGGGAAAATAAATAAATAAAGATATTTTTTAAAAAAACTTGAGATTAATAGAATGTATTGCAGTCACCTGCCTGAAGTCCCATATTTGATATTGTCCTTCTGATTGATAAAACAGAGTGTCTCTGTGGTGTTAGAATCTTAGTTTATGTAGGTATTATGTGTCCCTAAAGGTCTAACTATTGATTCCTAGCTTTTGGAAAGCAGTTTTATTTTGATCTTCCTGGATAGATTTGGAGAAACATTTTCAAAATTTTCTGCATCTTTGCACTGAGGGATGCTAATAGCTAATATCTACAGCTTACAGTGTCCTTAAAAAATAGTAGATATGTGAAGAAATTAGTTTTATTTTTGTCCTATAAATGGAAATTTACAATTTTTGAAAGGGAAAGACATAAAACTCAAATCCCTCAGCACAGTCTGGGTCACAGACCTTAAGGGTAGAGTGTTCCTATTGCAAAACAGTACACGGTAAATCTCCTGGATCATTTTTTTCAGATGCTCTCTTTGAATAGCCCAGACAGTCATACTCTGGGGAAACAGGACTGCAGGATCAGGTACTCTCTACCCTCAACTTACCTGAGCTGCTGCAGAAATGGGCCACTGTGCAGAGAAGAAGGAGACTGCTGATGATCTTCATGTTAGAGATGGCTATGGTGTACAGGCTGCTCAGAACTGTCACTGGCTACATCAGCCATGCCTTGAGGAAGGGGTCATATTTATATGGCATGACTTGGGCTCTCCGCCTTTCCTGTAAGGTCATCTGGAGGTTCTCAAAACACTATGTCACACCCTGGGTGGTGTTACAATTCTTGTCAATTAGCAACCACTTCCCATTTGACCAACATGTCGATAATTTGAGAAGTATTTTTCCACCTACTCCAGAGGGGAGGTTGTTAGGTAAAATTCTATTCTTCTGGTGCCAGTACCCGGTAGAGTGCACATGTTACCATGCACAAGAACTCCAGGTTCAATTCAATTCCCTGGACACCACATAGGAGCACCTTCAGTGTGGAAGCTTTAAGAGTAATGGAGCTGGGCTGCAGTGTTTCTCTCTCTCTCTCTCTCTCTTTCTCTCTCTCTCTCTCCCTTTGTCTTTCATCCTCTCCCTCAAAAAAAAAAAGTCTACCAGCAATGATGAAGTTGTATAGTCATTGGGCCCTATGGATAAATTTGGTAGCAAATTAATATATATATATATATACATATATATATATATATATATATATCTTAAGTTTGTTGTTTATGAAGGTGTGGCTAGCAGAAAACTGTCATAGTTCCTTTCTCAGGGTGTGGCTGAAATAAATATGGGTTGTGTGTGTGCCCTAATTATGAAGTAAGCAAAATTTGTAAACTTCATTTATTTCACCAAAATAGAGAACCTAACTCAAATTAGGTCATATCAATGTTTGCATTTTGATTCCTAGAAAAACATTGTTTTATTTTTGAGACAGTATATATGTGGAGGAAGTTGGAACCCAGTGGAAGAAACCTTGACATTAAAATAATTAGGTAGACAGTAGCACATTGACTTTTTAAAATTTTATGATTATGGGGGTTGGGCGGTAGTGCAGCGGTTAAGAGCATGTTGCGCTAAGTGCAAGGACCAGCATAAGGATACAGGGTCAAGCCCCCAGCTCCCACCTGCAGGGGAGTCACTTCACAGCGATGAAGCAGGTCTGCCAGTGTCTATCTTTCTCTCCTCTCTCTGTCTTCCCCTCCTCTCTACATTTCTCTCTGTTCTATTCAACAACAGTGACATCAATAACAACAATAGTAAGAAGGGAAGTGGATGGTCCCATAGAGAGTTAATTATAGATTTTCTTATTTACTGTGAAAGTTTGAAGGGTATGAAACCAGAGAAAAAGTCATTGTATCTCAAGATGAATCCTTGTTGTAAAAATGCAATTTGATCCAAGAGGAGAAGGAATGGAAATAAAAAGAGTTATCAAGATGAATGAAAGAATAGGATTGCAAATTTCTTTTACAACACTCTTTAAAGATTTAGTTGCATATATATTTAATTTAATTAATTTACTTTGGGGAGAGACAGGAAGAAATTGAGAGGGGAAAGGGAGAGGGATCTGTAGCACTGCTTCCTTCACCACTCATGAAGCTTCCTCCTTGCAGTTGGGGACCAGGGCCTCACACCTGGGTCTTTGCACATTGTAACATGCATACTCAACCAGATATGCCACATTCAGTCCCACAAATTTCCTTTAAATGATTGACAATTAGATATAAAAGGGGCATGGAGCAGTGGAGCACCCAGTTAAGCACATAACGACCTGAGCAAGAATCTGAGTTTAAGCCCCCAACTCCCCACCTGCAGGGGGAACACTTCACAAGCAGTGAAGCAGATCTGCAGGTGTCTATCTTTTGCTTCTCTATTTCCCCCTCCTTTCTCAGTTTTTCTCTGTCCTGTCCAATAAAATGGAAAAAATGACTGCCAGGAGCAATAGATTTATAGGGCTAGCATCCTGCTTCAGAGATAACACTGGGGGCAAAAAAAAAAAAAAAAAGGTGAGAGAGAGAGAGAAAGAAAGAAAAAAATAAAAAAAGAAAGAAAGAAAGTAAAAGGGGAATGAAAAAGTTAAGAGCTCACCAAGGTCATAGATAAACAGAATATGATTCAAAGTCAAAGACAAGTAATAGGAAATTTAAGCTCCATGAAAAGTAGTTGACTAGAATATTGAAAAGCAAGAAGTAAGAGAGTACAACATGAAAGGCTCTTTGATACAGGAGAGATAGAAAAGAGTGGATAAATATGGATGCAGAACATTCCTACTCATGACCACAGAATGTGAGCTCAGATCTATGGGGATACAGAGGTCACATTGGCTCCTAAGCTTAATATGGACCTCAGACCACATCAAATCGATGGGGGTTACAGTCAACAATATTTATACGCCTTTACCATATTTGGGAGCTACTCTCTTCCATGGTCCAGGTTTCTGGTTCTTTTTCCAGCCATGACATCATCTCCCAGACAATAACTTGGAACCACTTGCATATCAGATGTCAGGCTCAGAAGAAAAGAAAAAAAGAAAAAAAAAACTAGTATAGTCATGGGCTCTTTGGAATATAACTAAAATAAGACTACTAACTATCTATAAAACAGATATCCCCCCCCCTAGCCTGCCCAAATCTTCATCTGAACTATTCCAGCCTTTAAGTTCATGATTACTCAACAATTTGTTTGGCTCTATATGTTAACTTTTCTTTCAGCCACCAGGTTTCAGTTGCTACCATGATGCCAATTGGACTTCCCTGGGCAGATGACCCCACCAATGTGTTCTGGAGCCCCACTTCCTCAGAGCCCCACCCCACTAGGGAAAGAGAGAGACAGGAGTATGGGTTGACCTGGCAATGCCCATGTTTAGCAGGGAAACAATTACAGCAGCCAGACCTTCTATCTTCTGCAGCCCATAATGACCCTGGGTCCATACTCCTAGAGGGATAAAACATAGGAAAGTTATCAGGGGAGGGGATGGGATATAGAGTTCTGGTGGTGGGAATTGTGTGGAGTTGTACCCCTCTTATCCTATGGTTTTTGTGTTTCCTTCTTATAAATAAAAATCAAATAATAATAGAAATAAGAGAGGAAGAGAGATGTTTCTTGTGTTCAGTGCTGATGGGAAGTGTAGCTTGAGAGTCAATGAACATCAGGCTTTCCTGGGTCTATTATAACAAAATAGTAAAGACTTAAGAATAAGGATATGAGGGTGATCTGGCTGCAACATCTGTCACCCCATTGACAGCCAGGGTTTGATCTGACTGGCTAGGCTGGTGTCCCCTTCCTCCCTCACCACTCCATGTGAGTCAGTCCCAAAACTGTGTGCTGGGTGGAAGAGGAAGGCCTTCCCCAAACAGAGACAGACAGGTCTTCTGTGGAGGGTAAACTTGCCCCCCCTGCTAGAACCTCTAAACAAGCTCTTAAGAGCCATTTGTAGGAGAATGAGAAAGTAGGGTAGTCAAGCTTCCAAGTCTCCAGACACATCCAAATGAGGCACTACATGTGTCAGTCTGCCTTTCTTTAAAAAAAAAAAAATGACTTAAGAATAATTTTCTTAGAGTTGTTGAAGCTGAAAGTTCAAGACCAAAGTGCTGGCAGAGTTAGTTCCTCCAGAGACCTCTTACTTTGGTTTATAAACAACTGCCTTCGTATAATTTCTCAGAGTGCTAACCCCTGTTTTTTTTCTTCTTATAAGTAGGACACAACTATAGATTAGGGCCCCGTCTTTGTGACATTATTGAACCTTAGTGATCTTTTTAAAACTACTATTTCAAAATGCAGTCACACTAGGCTGCTAGTTGTTAGGGTTTCTATACAGGCATTTTGAGGAATATATTGCAGTCTCTAACACTTATCTCCTCTGTCCCCCAACCTACTGAATTTAAGTCCTTCATCATACAGAGAATCACAGACCTTTGAGCATCAAGACACTGGCATGCATTGGAATTTTACCTAGAATTCTTGTAAAAAGAGAGATTACTTGTTCAACCACTTTGGTGCTGATGGGGGAGGCAGTGATTCACTGTGTATTTCACTTTGTTGAAGGCTCTTTTAAAGACTAGGGAGACAGCATAATGGTTATGCAACCGACTTTCATGCCTGAGGCTCTAAGATTCCAGATCCTATCTCCAGTACAGCCATTGACTAGAGTTCAGCAATAGTCCGTAAAACAAAACAAAACAAAACAAAAACTAAACTCTATGGGGTGAGAAGGGGTGGAGGACTGGGGTTGGGAGTGGAGGCAAACAGCATAGTGGTTATGCAAAGACTTTCATGCCTGAGGCTTCCCTGCAGCACCATAAACCAGAGCTGTCAGTGTTCTGTTAACAAAAAAAAATTAAAAATCTAACTCTATTAAATATTTTAAATTTTGTCTAACTCAATATTCTATAGACTTAATTTGCCACAATTTGCTAATTACTGGGTTATTAGAAAAGTCATGACATATTTTTCTGTTTTTCTATACAAATGTGTCGTGATTTTTCAACAGCCTGTATTTTCCATTTCCTGATAATATGGAAATGTTTGTTAATGTGTTTTCTTGAACCTTATAAGAAATAAGTATTTATTAATGTGTTCATTATCAGGGATGACTACTGACATGTCTGTCTACCTGGACCCTCAGAAATTATTTGTCATATTGAATTTAACTCCATCTCCTTATAACTTCCATACATTTTGAATCTCTACAATGAATTTGCTTTCTCTTCCCAAGTATATTCAGAAAAACAAAGATAGCTCTAGAGTGTGCTTAGAAGAGGCTATATATATATATATATATATATATATATATATGCTTATAATATATTTATATATGCTTAGAGTATATATTTATATGTAGATTTAATATTACCTTTATAGTATATAATTCTGTAAATCCTCGCTAGCTGCACATGGTAATATAACCTTATTTAAGGTGTTGCAGGGTATTTTGGGAATGCATCCCTCCACCCCCCCTTGCAGGAAGCAAGGAGAAGGGACCAGAGGTAGGGGTTAGAAGCCTATCAGCCCTGAAACAAGATGGCAAAGGAGGACCTAATGGGGGTTGTATTGTTATGTGGAAATTTACATATACAGATTATTGTATAATACTGTTGACTGTAAACCACTAATCCCCCAATAAAGAAATTAAAACACACACACACACACACACACACACACACACAGAAGCCTATCAGCACCAGCACTCCCTCCCTACATGATTGCAAAGACCATAAAATGCAGGTGAAGGGCCTAAAGACAAAAGCTGAAGCACATCCCAGAGGCCCTTTCTCTAAGGGCAATAAAGCTTGGAAGACTAGAGAGCCCAGGTTCTTCGTCTTTTTCTCTGTCTTTCTTGGTGTCCACATGCCTACATGACTTGTACTTTCTTCTCCCTTTCAGTCCTGACTTTCTCCCAATAAATGCTCAGCCCCCAGAAACATGACTGGTTCTCTTATGATTCTTCCATGTAGAAGTCAGTCTAGAATTCCACAAGCGGGAACTGGGGGTGTGTGTGGGGGGGTGACCCCAGTTATCTTTATCTATCTTCCTCTTACAATGGCATAACAGTGGAAGGTCAAATAATAAATAAACTCTATTTCCTTACTCTGCTCCAGATATGCTGTCTACAAGCAAGTTCTCTACTTCTTAGATATTACTTTCTTGTAGATTAAAAAAAGAAAATGATAGAGAGTCTGGGGGGGTAGCGCAGCGGATTAAACGTACCTGGTGCAAAGCTCAAGAACCAGCATAAGAATCCCGGTTAGAGCCTCCAGCTCCCCACCTGCAGGAGAGTCGCTTCACAAGCGGTGGAGCACATCTGCAGGTGTCTTTCTTTCCCCCCTCTGTCTTCCCCTCCTCTCTTCATTTCTCTGTCTTATCCAACAACAATGACAGCAATAAAAACAATAATAATAACTACAACAATGATAAAACAACCAGGGCAAAAAAAGGGGAAAAAATAGCCTCCAGAAGAAGTGGCACCGAGCCCCAGCAATAACCCTGGAGGCAAAAATAAATAAAAAATTAAAAAGAAAAGAAAAGAAAAAGAAAATGATAATAATAAAGTATAACCTGATGAGTTCATACTTAAAAAATATATCATGGGACTGGGATAGAGAATGAAATGGAAATAGGTAAGAATGATGTGCCTGGGGGTGGGGAGGGCACTATAAATTGGGTAAAGGAAGTCAATTGTGTGTTGGAATGGAAACTTTGTCTTTTAAATGGAAACTTTGACTTTTAGTGAAGACAGTGTAGTATATACAGTTGTTAAATTATTATATCAGGTTGACAGGTAACTGATCTGTATAGTACACCTGCCTTGTCCTAGACTCAGCCCAGTTTTCAGGTCAGGTCCTAACACAATGGAGGAAGCTATGGTGTTGTATCTTTATCTCTCTGTGTCTCTTTCTTCCTATATGAAAAAGTTGGCTTGGAGCAATGAAACCCCAGTAGTGACAAAAAAAAGAGTTACAGTGCTTCTTACCAGAAACAGATATAATGTCATAAACCAAAGTTACCTAAAAATAATAATAATAAATAAATAAATATATCATAGTCCTTTCTTCAAATTACTCTCATTTTATTATAAGATTTTTTTTCTTTCTACTTTTGGTGATTTCAGCTAAAGATTGTGTAAGGAGTGTATGGCTTGAAATATTCATTTAGTGAGTTCTGAGCTGTGTCACCTAACTTTGCTGTATTGTTTTTCACAGCATTCATAGCTACCTCACACGGCCTGTCCCTTTATTTGTGTGTTACTCATGTCTCGCCATTTAGAATGCAGGTTGCACAAGAACAGGCTCATGACTGCTTATTTGCTTGTCTTGTTTACCTACCACAGTACATTGAAAAGTGTGGGAAAGCTCACTACATAATTACTGAATGGACACAAAATCCCAAGACCCCACACCATCATTTAAAAGGTAGAGCAACACATAATCCAATAAACAATTGAAATCCAGGGATAGATAATTTGTTTTACATTGGTGAATTAAAAAAGAAATAAAACTTACTTCACTGGCATTTTTGAATGAATTTACCTATTTTAGATTCAGTAAGAAAAATACACTGGGGGCTGGGGACACAGAAGGATTGTTGTGCAAAAGACTCTTATGCTGAGGCTCTGAGGTCCCAGGTTCAGTCCTCAGCACCACCATAAGCCAGATCTGTGCAGTGCTCTAATATCTTTCTCTCTGTCTCTCTCATTAAAATAAACAGAAATATTAGAAAAAGAGAAAAGAAAAATACACTGTGGAATGTTTAAGATATTCTCCTCTTTCCTTCCCCCTTCTTCTTTTTCTTCTTCTAGCGTTTGCCCTTCTTCCGTAGCCAGTCAACAGCGTCAGGTTGAGCCTGATGTAAAGTTTCGAGACCTCCTTTGAATCTGGAGAGGTGGCAGTCGTTGACTATGTGGGTCATAGTCTGTCTGTAGCCACAGGGGCAGTTCGGGTCGTCTCTGGCTCCCCAACGATGGAACATAGCGGCGCACCAGCCATGGCCTGTTCAATAGCGATTGAGGAGGGCCCAATCATAACGTGCTAGGTCAAAGCCGGGTTGATGCTTGCAGGGGTCTGTGATGAGGCGTTTGTTCTTTACCTCAGCTGACTGCCAACTCTGTTTCCAAGAGTCTGGAACAGAGAAGTTCAGTGTAGGCGTAGGAGACCAGACTGGATGACGAGATGTCAAGCGTTGGACAGGGTGGGCGAAGATATCCGCGTATATTGGCAGGTCCGGTCGAGGTCCTTCCCCCTAAAACTTGAAATCACCTTTAAGTTGAAGTCACAAATGTTTTCAGAGTTAGCAAGGACCTCTTTGCAGAGTTCCTTTGTTGCTAGGAGGTATCTATCAGATGATAAAGAGCCACTATCTCATTCACCTTAGAAACTACCACCATCACATCAATATATCAACCCTAGAAGAATGAAGACATACCTGTAAAAAGGTTAATCAGTTATCAAAATGCTTTATTGAGAATGTACTCATATATTGTAAGATGAATAATACCTAAATGTCATGGTATCAAGGTCATTAGCTAGGTTTGAAGGAAATACTGGAAAAGACTTGAGAAATGATGACAATAACTTGATTTTTTTTAATTTCCCCTAGAGAAATGAAATTTGAGTATGTATTGAATAGAAGGCAGAATATTTGTCATCTATTGCTAATTGGGAGAGGTAATTCCTTTCCTTTTGCCATGATGGCTTTAAGGACTTGTAAGTATCCTGGGTGGGGTGTGCGCTCAAGGTAAAAAGAGCTTGCTAACAATCACACCTCTGTGGCATGTTCATGCTTCCTCATGAAGCAAGTTTCCCATCAGTGGGAAATCCTAATAGATGGTAGGCTATTAGAAGTACTATAGAGGAATCCAGAAGTAGTTTAAATGATATTGAGCCCTAAATTCAACTCTGAAAAACCATGACTGCACAAGGATTAATTTCTTAGTCAGTGTGTATTTCATAACAAAGTTTTTTTTTCCCTCATCCTTTTGAGCAGACTTCTGCTTAGCTTGGCTTATTTTGGGAGTTAAACATGAGATCACTGGTACCTTAGATAGTCTATGATGAAAATCACTATGCTAGCTCCCTAGCAAATGCAAGTTTATTTTTAAATTTTTATTAATGATTTACAGACTTATAAGGTAATAGGGATATAGTTCTTCACCTTTCCCACTACCACAGTTCTGTGTCACCATTCCCTTCATTAGAAATTGTATTAGCTCTCCCAAGGTCACAGATATGGGTTGATTATTATTTCTGTCATATATATATATATATATATATATATATATATATATATAGCCATTTTTTCTATCTATTTTCCCCATCTTCTTCTGAAATCTTAGTAGTATCCATAACTTCGTGGCTGAAATGCAGTATGATATAAAGCAGGAAAAAATGGTAAAAACAAGTTGTACTCAGTAACAGACTCCTCAATCAGACTCTAATAAGCCTTCTCTGAACAGTCTTGTCTATTTGGCTTCAACTTTGACTTATAACATCTACTGAAGACTCTCTCAGCACAAATAACTTCCCTTAAAAGGAGAGAGAGAGAGAGAGAGAGATATATTTGAATAACAGTGTGGTTTCAAACAATTCAACTCAACATCCAGTGGATATTCTCAACTCCTCTTAAAATGCCTGCTGGACTGATGAACTCACTGATTTATTCTACAGTCTCACCTCTCCAGAGCCCTACCCAATTGAGGAAAGATAGAAACAGGCTGGGGGTGTGGATTGATCTGCCAACGTCCATATCCAGCAGAGAAGCAATTACAGAAGCTAGACCTTCCATCTTCTGCACTTCATAAAGAATTTTGGTCCATACTCTCAGAGGGATAAATAATTGAAGAGCTTCCAAAGGAGGGGATGAGACATGGAACTCTGGGAGTAGGAACTCTGTGAAATCATACCCCTGTTATCTTAAAATCTTCTTAATCATTATTAACAATTTAATTACTAAATTACTAGTAAATATATTTTTAAAAAATGACTGATGAAGAAAGCTCAGTATTGCTACATTAATTTACTATTTTTATAGCAAAAATCTGGCAATAAACATATAGACCCTTAAATATGCTTCTTAGCACAGATAAATTAGAAAAGACAGAAAGGTTAATGAAATTTAAAAATTCTCAGGGGTGGAGTTGTAGTGCAGCGGGTTAAGAGCCCATGGTGCTAAGCTCATGGTGCTAAGTGCACATGGTGCTCAGCTCAAGGACCCACAAGGATCCTGATTGAGCTCCAGGCTCCCCAACTGAAGGAGGCCTCCAGGAGCAGTGAGCTCATAGTGCAGGCACCTTGGAGGCAAAAAAAAAAAAAAGTTTTTTTGAAATAAAACTCTGCCACACTAAATTACCTCTTCTTGACCTGAAAACTATCTCTTTGAAATACAAGCATCTGAAATACAAACATTGCCATATGCTTTGCTCTAACTTATATCATTGCCTTCCTTCATAAAGGTGTAAAGTTTGTTTGTGTTCTATGTAAGTATCAATTAGCAAACCTAGATGACCTGATCATGTTAGCTAGTCCTTACTTCCCACTTTTTGTAAATTTCCACTTCTTTGACTCTGTGCTTGCTCAGTCAAATTCCTACCTTTCCACTCCAGCCCTCCTTCATTCTGTCTTTGAAACATCCAGTCACCTCTGCACAAATCCTAGCTGAATCCAGTTCCACTGGACTTTTTTTCCCCTAGTTAAATCTGTCCTTTATCATTTTAACTATGTACATTTTTTAAAAATTTGTGATTAACAGCAGGTTACAAGATTGTAAGATTATAGTGTATAGTTCCACACCATACCCACAATCCAAAATTCTGCATGCCCATGCTCCCACCTCCAAAGATAGCTACTGTAGTTCTCACAAATCTTACAAATCTTTTTCCTCCTCCTCCTCCTCCTCCTCTTCCTCCTCCTCCTCCTCTTCCTCCTCCTCCTCTTCCTCCTCCTCCTCCTCCTCCTCCTCCTCCTCCTCCTCCTCGTCTTCTTCTTCTTCTTCTTCTTCTTCTTCTTCTTCTTCTTCTTCTTCTTCTTCTTCTTCTTCTTCTTCTTCTTCTTCTTCTTCTTCTTCTTCTTCTTCTTCGATCTTCAATAATAGGCAATCAGTAACTTCTTAGTGGGAAAAATACAACATGTAATTCTGACTCAGGTGGAAATGGTAGATGTGTCGATCATGAAAGCTCAAACAATGGATTGAAAAAAAAAAAAAAGCCCTGATGAAAAAGAGTATTTAGGCTGATTAGTAAGACAACTAAGAGTTTCAGTAGAGACCTCCCTGGACACAGGAATATGCTTACTCTGTGAGGGTGTATTTCTCTTTCTGTATTCATTCCCACATTCTCCCCTCTATTAAAGGAACATGTCATAATTTACCTGGAAATAGAAAATTTTACTTACAATCTTTTTTTTTTTTGGCAAGGTAATATTGTAGTAGCAGAATACATCAATGGTAGTGAAATTTCTGTGTAAATCTACATAAAATGTTTTTATGTATGTATATATATATATGTATGTATATCTGAATTCATATCTGTGCAGGCATTTTGTATCTAGTCTAACATTTTTGGCCTTATATTTTATTTTTCCCATTTTTTAAATTAGTGATTTAATATTGGTTTACAAAATTGTGAGATAACAGGGGTATAATTTCATACTATTCCCTCCACCTGAGTTCTGTGTCCCCATTTCCTCCATTGGAAACTCCAGTAGTTCTCTCAATGTTACAGATATGGGTTAATATTATTTCTATAACTATATGTATATATTTGTTCATTTTTTTTCTATGGTCCTGCCTTCTTTTCCTTTCTAAGTCATACCAACATCTATTACTACTTCTGAATGTCTTTCTTTTTTTTTCTTCTTTTTAATCTTTTTTTCTTATTTATTCTCTTTTGTTGCCCCTGCTGTTTTATTGTTATAGTTATTGATGTCGTCATTGTTGGATAGGACAGAGAGAAATGGAGAAAGGAGGGGAAGACAGAGAGGGGGAGAGAAAGACAGACACCTGCAGACCTGCTTCACCCCTTGTGAAGCGACTCCCCTGCAGGTGGGGAGCAGGGGGCTGGAACCAGGATCCTTCCGCAGGTCCTTGCGCTTTGCACCACGTGCGCTTAACCTGCTGCGCTACCACTCATCTCCCCAATGTCTTTCATTTTTACTTCTTTCTCTGGGTCTTGATGGAATTGGAGTTCAGAGCCCTCTGCTCATCTTCCCCTAACATTTTCCCCCCTCTTTGGTTAGAGACCAAAGATCTTTATGAGGTGCGAAGGTGAGAGTTCTGGCTTCCCATAATTGCTTCTCTGCTGGGCATGGGCCTTGACAGGTGATTCCATATTCCTAGCCTGTTTCTATCTTTCCCTAGTGGGGTAGGACTCTGGAGAGGTGAGGTTCCAGGACACATTGATGTGGTCTAACATTTCTTAATTAAAATTAAGAGACATATTTATACCCCTTTCCCATATTAGGGAGCTACTCTCTTCCCTGATCCAGCTTTCTGGTCCTTTTCCCAGCCATGACATCATCTCCCCAAACAATAATTTGGATCCATTGGCATATCAGATTTCAGGCTCAGGGAAAAACAAAACACTAGTATAGCCACAGGCCCTTTGGAATTTAACTAAAATATGCCTACTAGCTATCTACAAAATGGAGGACCCCCCAACTCTTCATCTGCACTATCCCAGCACTTAGGTCCATGACTGGTCAACAATTTGTTTGGCTTTGTATGTTAACTCTCTTGTCAACCACCAGGTTCCAGATGTTGGCATGATGCCAACCAGACTTCCCTGGACAGACAACCCCACCAATGAGTCCTGGAGCTTTGCTTCCCCAGAGCCCTTCCCCACTAGGGAAAGACAGGCTGGCAGTATGGATTGACCTGTTAACGCCCATGTTCAGCAGAAAGCAATTACAGAAGCCAGACCTTCCACCTTCTGCATCCCACAATGACCTTGGGTCCATACTCCCAGAAGGTTAAAGTATAGGAAAGCTTTCAGGGGAGATGATGGTATACAGAGTTCTGGTGGTAAGAATTGTGTGAAGCTGTACTCCTCTTATCCTACAGTTTTCTCAATGTTTCCTTTTTATAAATACAAAATAAAAAAATAAATAAAATAAAATTAAGAGACACAACCATTAAAGGGTCTACTGACTTCCTGAAATTTTGTGCACCATTAAGAGTATATGTGAACACATATAATCTTCCCTGTGTTTATTTTAAGGCCTTAAAAGGGTTGTACTCTAATTGAAAAAAAAAAAATAGCCCTTGGCTCCAAACTCTTTACAGTAGGTCATGTATAGCTCTTCTCTCCTGCACATAAGTGTTAGTACATATTAAGCAGAACAGCTTTTGCAAAATACTCACTACTACTTGGAATTTCTGGCCTTTGGTGTGTGGCTCATTGTCACAGGTGTTATCTTGATTTCCACTTCCCTGATGGTAAGTGATGACTGCATTTTATTCATGTTCCTTTTGGCTTCTATATGACTTTGTTTATGTCTTTCTTCTTGTTATATGGTGTTATATGGTGCCAGAGTTAAAACCAGCTTGTATGCCAACCACTGTGTGCCCTTCTTAGTGGGAAAAATACAGCATATAAATCTGACTCAGGTGGAAATGGTAGATGTGTTTATCAGCAAAGCTCAAAAAATGGATTGAAATCAGGCCTCAAATCCATGATGAAAAGGAGCATATATTTAGGCTGATTAGAAAGGCTGGTTATGTATGACTGAGACCCGGGAGAAGTGTGTGTAGGTACAGTGGGAGAGTGGGGGTTGAGGTGGGTTGGGTTTGAGTGGAGAGAAAGGAGGAATACTATCTATGAGATGGGATTTGGGACTTGGAAATAATTGAATACTGAGCAAGGAAAGAGAGACAACTGTGTCTGTCTGTAGAGTCACAGTCTTCGCTGCTGCATGTTGTCTTTTAAGATTTGGGCTTGTAATGTAGACAGATGGGTGCGAGAGCAAGAAACCTGGGTAAATCAAAACACATAGATGTCCTCCAACTTATTCCTTTCTCTCTCTCCTTCCTTCCTTCCTTCCTTCCTTCCTTCCTTCCTTCCTTCCTTCCTTCCTTTCTTTTTCTTTTTTCCCCCACCTTTCTTTTTATTATCTTTATTTACTTGTTGGATAGAGACGATCATAAATGGGGGTGTGTGATGGAGGTGGTGGGGGGGGTGGCACACCTGCTTGAGTGCACATGTTCCAGTGCACAAGGAACCAGGTTCATACCCCCAGTCCTCACCTGCAGGGGGAAGGCTTTGGGAGTGGTGCAGCTATGCTGCAGGTGTGTCTCTGTCTCTCTCTCCCTCTCTTTCACCTCCTTCCCTCTTGATTTCTGGCTGTATCTATCCAATAAATAAAAATAAAGATAATTAAAAAATTTTAAAAAAAGAAATCAAGAGGTAAGGGGGTGACAGAGAGGGAGAGAGACACCAGCAGCACTGCTTCACCACTCGTAAAGCTTCCCCCCTGCAGGTGGGGACCAAGGGCTTGAACCGGAGTCTTTGAGCATTGTAATATGTGTGGTCAACTAGGTGTGCTGCCACCCAGCCCCAGGTGTCCTCCTACAAAGCTGCAAATTTTATAAACACACACACACACACACACACACACACACACACTCAGAAATGAGTACAAGTTTAGGAGTGGAGTGGAGTTAATACTGGTGGAAGTTCATTGCATTTTTTGCTAACTGGAATGTTTAAAAGTGGATCATTTTTCAGTGTAGCAGAGAAACTTTGTTCTGTTTTTGCATTTTGTTATAAATATGGTTCAATTTAATGAGATTTGGTTGAAAATACCAAGAAGTGTAGTACTTATTGCCAGGATAGCCTCAGGGTACTTCTTCCCGAGCTAGTGCTCTCTGGCTTGGAGAGAACTCAACTGGAGCCAATCTAGGCTGCTGCGTGGGAGAGGGATCAGGAACTCGTGCCGCACTAACTTCCGCAGGAGATACACTCTGGAACTCTCGGAGCCAGAAAGCAATTTCCAAGTGTCTTTAATCAGAAGAGCAGCTGTTTTTATACTCTCCAAGTAGGGTGGAAACAGGATGTGATATAGAGAGGGTGGAGAGAAAAGTGACTGGTGAAAATCAGAGTGTGACAAGGAGGGGGCGGAACAGGTGAGAATCCCATCACTGAACCACCAATGCCCTGGGGGGAGTGCTTTATGTAAATGTAAAAGTGATTTATGTAAATAGACCAAAGCTTTGAATGGGATCAGTAAATCCCTATATAGGCATATGGTTAAGCAGAAGCCAGGGGGAGGTGGCATACTACCCAACAACTTATCTGTTAAAAATAGCATAGTAGCTATAGAGACAGCTCAGCAAAGAAAGCATAGGATCGCACACATGAAGTCTCTGGTTCAGCCGTCAGCACTGTACTCTAGAGCAATGTCTGGGGCCTCTCTGGTAAAACAACTAATCAAGTGTTTAAAAATATGTCACGTGAAGAAAAAAATGTCTAGGAGTCATGAAGCTTTAGTTTGAGAAATTAGAAAATAAATTGTCCAGATCCTGCAATCTTACATTTACATACTTAATGTTTTGACATTGCATGAACTTTTTTTTTTTTTTACAAACTAAGGTTAAATAAAGACCAAAACTTATAAATCATGATGGCCAACTTAATGCAACCAGAAATTTAAATAAACGATTTGGAAAATGTGAGTCACATAATTATTCAATTTAAGGTAGTCTTGAAAAAGCAGTAGTCATAAATTGTAATGAGTATCTTACAGTGAATGAATATGCTCATTGCCTTTATAATTTTTTTATGTTTTTTCCCATATTCCTGTCAATCACATATGAAATGGAACTTTCCTAACATCTCTATAGTTACATTTTTAGTAAAATGCTTCTTTTTAAATATTAAATTGTTAAATTTAATTTTCCTTTTTAGCTTGCCTTTCTATAATTTATGACATTTAAATTCATGAAGGTAAGCGTGGTAATTACACATTTGGGATGTATTAAATAACAAAAATACAACCAAATCCATTTATTTAATTAATTATTTATTTTTAATGAAGTCTTTATTTTTATTTTTTTATTATCAGAGACAGAGAGAAGTTGAGGTGGTGAGGGAAGAGAGAGGGAAAGAGACAGAGATATATCTGCAATCCTACTTCACCACTCATGAAGATTTCCCCCTGTAGGTGGGGACCAGGGGCTTGAACTTCGGTCCTAGCACAGTCTGATGTGTGCTCTTAACTAAGTGCTCCACTGCATGGCCCAAACCAAGTAAACTTAAAGATCTCATTTGCTTTACTAGATGATTTATGAATTGAATAGTATCCTACCTAGCAAGTAGACGAGAATTCCAAAAGGGCTATAGAAAGGGAAATATCTTAAGGCGATACAAGGAAGTAGTAAATAGGAAATATCATTTCGGTCTTAGGTAAACTACCTATGTGGAATTCTCATCTTCCTTTGCAAAGTGGAAAGACTACACTATTGCTTCTGGACTTCTTTGCCAGAACAGTCCACACCGAGTAGTTAAATAATACATCTGTTTAGGAGAGACTGAATCTACAGTTACATTAGGTGTTAAGTTTTGGTGAATTTAGCACTAGTGACTCCATTTTGGGCCCATTATTTTCTTTATAACTGATGTAAAGAAATATCACAAATTAAAATACTTTACAAAAACCACTTACTGGTATGTAAATAAAACTGAGATAAAAAAAATCTCACCAATGGCACTGATCTTGGTTAGCTCCTGCTAGTAGTGACACTGCCATTCAATGGGATTGTAGCCTTTAGAAAAGCTTCTTAGTAGTGAGTTACAATATTATAAGATGGCAAGGCATATTTCCATATTGTACCCCCAGCAAAGTTCAGTACCACAACCTCCCAATAATAACCATCATAGTTGTCACTAAGTTTTAGAGACAGTTTGGCAACTTTTGGTTTTCAAGTTCACGTGTTTCAATTCTATAGATTCCACAAATGAAAGAAACCATCGGGTCTTTCTCTTCTTGTTTTACCGGACTGGACTAAAATTCTCTCCAGTTCCATCCATTTTAACCAAAGGACACAATATCATTTTTTTTAAATTGCAGAGTAGTATTCCATGGAGTATATAACACATAAATTCTTTATCCCATTATATATTGGTAGGCATTTAGGTTGTGAGCACATGGATCAAAAATCTTAACTGTGGGAAAAAAAAGGCCTTAAACTTTTTTCCATATTAAATACATATTAAAATGATAATGACAGAAATAGATCCTAAACTGAAGCCTTAAATGTGGAGATGACAAAAAAGAAGAAGAAGAAGAAGAAGAAGAAGAAGAAGAAGAAGAAGAAGAAAAAGAAGAAGAAGAAGGAGAGAAAGCATAGAAAAGGAAGCAAATTCTAAGATAACAGTAAAGCAAATGTATTATAGCAGAAGATGGAATTGGCAAAATAATTTGAACATATATATAGAAATAATATTCACTTTTTAAATTGAAATGTGATCCCTTCTTACAAATGCCAACTCTCCAGTTTTATGTAGGAGATGAAAAACCTAAAATTATGTTATGCAAACCATAGAAAATAAATTATTCTTTTAAGCTAACTCAGGAAAATAAAAATTAAAGTTGTGGAATAACATATATATATATATATATATATATATATATATATATATATATATATATATATATATATGGAAATAGTTGAACAAATGATATGATCAGCAAATAATTCCAAAATTGTATAGGTAGGACATGAGAGCATCCAAGAAAACAGGATTATAAAGAAAAACTTGGACTTTGTCTTGATGTTTGGGATGTAGTTTATGTCAAGCCAGAGAGAAGTGCTTTTGTGCAGAGAAGAGTCTGATGAAACCCCATCTTAAAGTAGAGCTGATCTTCAAATGAAGATCACACACGTGATTTAGAACGGCACACTGGGTGGCTTGCGATTAGTTAACCTATGTAGAATTAGACAATGACTCATGCTTATTTAGAGAAGACCACTGGACACCAATGTTGAGTGAATTTTTGTGGCTGGCAATACTGTGAAAATTGCCACACACTAGGGAGTTGGGTGGTAGTACAGTGGGATAAGCGTACATGGAGCACAGCACAATGACCGGCATAAGGATCCCGGTTCGAGCCCCGACTCCCCACCTGCGGGGGTGTTCTTTACAGGTGTCTATCTTTCTCTCCCCCTCTCTGTCTTTCCCTCCTCTCTCCATTTCTCTCTGCCCTAACAAGGACAACATCAGTAACTACAACAACAATAAAAAAGCAAGGGCAACAAAAGGGAAAATAAATAAATAAGTACATAAATAAATATTAAAAATAAAAAAAAAAAGAAAATTGCCACATACTTATTTCACAGGGAAAATAGAATGGCTTGATTTCATAGGAAGAGGAGAAAGGAAGCTTCTTTTTGCCCCCTCATTATGCACATCTCCCCTTAAAATTTCTCTAAAAATTATATTAATATAACACTCAAACTGTGACATGGTAAAATATACCCTCTACTGAGTAAGACACTACCTAGCTCCCAAGATACTATCTTTTTAAAAAAATTTTTAAAAAAATTTATTTATTTTCCCTTTGGTCGCCCTTGTTTTTTATTGTTGTTGTAGTTATTATTGTTGTTCTTATTGATGCTGTCGTTGTTGGATAAGACAGAGAGAAATAGAGAGAGGAGGGGAAGACAGAGAGAGGGAGAGAAAGATAGCACCTGCAGACCTGCTTCACCATCTGTGAAGGGACTCCGATGCAGGTGGGGAGCCGGGGCTGGGACCTGGATCCTTCCATCTGCCCGTGCGCTTTGCCACCTGCGCTTAACCTGCTGTGCTACCTCCCGACTCCCTCCAAGATACTATCTTAAAGAAGTAAAGAAGAGCTTGATTTTTTTTTTTCTTATGCCATGTTAGGTAATACTGAGTATCACAGAGTGGCTTCCTAGACTTGATTTTTTTTTTTTTTTTTTTTTTTTTGCCTTTTCATTTTTATTTGGAGGGAGAAAGGCCAGGAAGGAGGGAGAGAAAGAGAGACACATGTCAGCATTGCTCTATAATCCCTGTTGCCTCCATTGTGGCAGGTCACACACGCTTGGCTTCATGCTTGGTAAGGTTCACACTATCTATTTATTTTAAGGGATGGAAACGGGATTTTTTTTTTTTTTATCTTTTTATTCTATGATGGGTCAAGCTTATACTTTCCCCCTACTTTTTTTTTTTTTTTTGAGAGAATATACTTTTTGTTTCTGTAATTTTGGATAGGGCACAGGTGGAAAGACTAAGTAATGAAATAACATTAAACTCTAAGAGATGATCAAAACTGAAAAGGGAAGGTCTACCTTTTAGATATTCTTTATTTTAAAGGACCTGAAATCATACCTCCCTTAACATCAAAGAAAGGTGATCCAATGAGCCCCGGTGTTCACAAACGTGAGTCAGAAGATGACAGAAGGAAATGTAAAAAAATAAGGGTCCTTGCTGCCCTTGGCTGGAAAGATGAAGACAGTACTAGTGGTGCCCTCTTTTCTCAAAACTTCTGTCTAAAAGAGCTACCCATAGTTAAAGGTAAAGGATTGATGTCGCCATCTAGTGGCATTATCGGGGGATAGCACAGAGTGCTGACGTGTAAGCTACCTAGCCTTCAAATATAGTAACGTCTTTATCAATTGTTTTAGTCAAAATTTTCCAGCTATAAACTACAGCTTATAAATAAGATTAAACAAAAAGTAACAGCGTGATAGAGTGAGAATTAGCCATCATGGAAATCAGGGGGTCAAATGATATTACCATTATTCCTTTTCAAAAACATAAAGCCCATTACCCTCATGCTATTACCATGTGAACTTTGTGTTTTCTCTTAATGTATGTGGAATTCATTCATATTTATGGGGCAAAAAAAAAAAACCCTCAAAACTTGTGTATGTGTTTATGTATGTATCTGTAGGAGATATTTTCTCCTGCCTTTAAGTGAAATCTTGCCGAAAAGCTTGAAATTTGGGGAGAAGTTAAATTCAGGGGAGTGCTACTAAGTTCTCTTGATGACAAATTTTAGACTCAAACAAAATGACTGCTGACTTTTAATTTAAAAATCAGTTCACAAAATATTTACTATTTGCATTATTGTATTTATTTGTAATATATGTGGTATTTGCCTCTCAATTAGTTGAATTCTTTTGTGTGTTTTTCATTTAGTAACAAATTTTGGTCCACCATAGGGAGATATCACTATACACCCTCAATTTTTTTTTAATTTTATTTATTTATTTATGACAAAGAAAGGCAGAGAGAGTGCGAGAGAGAAAGAACCAAACATCACTGTGATACATGTGGCACGGATCAAACTCAGGAACTCATCCTTGAGGGGTCTGTGCTTTATCCACTGTACCACCTCCTGGATCACCAGCCTCAAATTTTCAAAGAGATAATTTTCAAAATTAAGTGGTGAAAAGAATAAGGAAGTATAGCACTCCTTTATCCATTAGTCACATTTTCCATATTTTTTAAATTGAATGTGATCACCATATTCCCTAAAGAAAAGAGAGAGAGAAAAAAAAAACGATTAGTTCCACAAGGAAAATGGGTTTTGCTTCATTGTTCTCTTAGATTCCAAATTGAGTCCTGAGAAACGAAGGTGCTGCTGCTGGGAGTATGGATAGACCTTCTAATACCCAAATTCAATGGAAAAGCAATTACAGAAACCAAACCTTCCATCTTCTGTCCCCCATAATGATTCTGGGTCCATACTCCCAGAAGGGTAGAGAATAGGGAACCTTTCAGTGGAGGGGATGGGATGTGGAGTTCTAGTGGTGGGAAATGTGTGGAATTTTACCTTTTTTTATCCTATGGTTTTGTTGATGTTTTCTTTTTTTATTTTATAAATTAAAAAAAAAAGAAAGAAAAAGAAAACTGCCTCAAATTGTATGTCAGAGGCCCCAGAGGCTGCAAGTTTGATCCTGGCACCACCATAAGCCAGAGCTGAGCAGTGCAGTTTGATCCTGGCACCACCATAAGCCAGAGCTGAGCAGCAGTCTCTCTAGTGAAACTAACTAAATAAATAATTTCTTTTTTTTGAAGAAGAGGAGTTGCTTTTACAAGATCACCTCTATCTCATTTTCCATTCCAAATTGTCACCAGCATAATTTTCACATTCCTCCTCAATCTCCTATTTAAAAAGTGTCCTGAATTCTTCAATAGTCTTTCCTCACCTAACCTATTCCATCTTTATACTTTTCCAATAGCATAGAAATAGCAGGTTTTTCTACCAAGATATAAGAACTAACTGGAGAGAGTTGGGCGGTAGCACAGCGGGTTAAGTGCACATGGTGCGAAGCACAAGGACAGGCATAAGGATCCCGGTTTGAGCCCCTGGCTCCCCACTTGCAGGTGAGTTGCTTCACAGGTGGTGAAGAAGGACTGCAGGTGTCTGTCTTTCTCTCCCCCTCTCTGTCTTCCCCTCTTCTCTCAATTTCTCCCTGTCCTATCCAACAACAATGACATCAATAAAACAACAATAATAACTACAGCAATAAAACAACAATGGCAACAAAAGGGAATAAATAAATAAATAAATATTTTAAAAAAGAACTAACTGGAGCATGGATGCTAGAGGCACCATAATTCATGCATGTAAAAGCTTCAGCTTTTCTTTTTTTCTAGGACCACACTGCCCACCCAATTCAGTCTATTCTACTTGCTCTGGTAATTATGTTACCTAGAAGATGAATCCCTATCTCCTTTCCTGCTCTTAAATATGATTTTCCCCTAAATACACAATGCCCAGTGAAATGCTACTCTGCTATAAAATTATGAAATTCTATAATTTGCAAAAACATGGATCAAGTTAGAAGCTGCTGTGTTTATTGAAGTAAATCACAATAAAAATGCTGTATGGTTTCACTTACATATTTACTGTAGATAGAAGAAACCAAACTAAGACATTTAAACTTAATTGAGCAGACACCAAAAAGAAAAATCCTTTTTTAGACTGTAATATTTGTGATTGCCAGGAGGGGAGAGGGAGAGGGGATGGGTAAATCTGATAAAAAGGATCAACTATTATATACAGTGAAGGAATTTTACTTGTAGCAATGAATTTAATGTAGAGACGCCAATTTATAGTGATTCACATGAAGCCTATATGTTGTTGTCATGCAGTGTTATTTCAATAATAAAAAAAGGTTCTTAAAAGAATTTTTTTTATCATTTGTTCCCTTCTAGGGCTAGCCCACTCAGATTCCCATACAGTGCTCACGATATATATGTGAAAGAATCTTTCTCATATATTGCTCTTTCTAGTGGTGTTTGTCCCATTGTACTTGAGGGTAGTTGTGATGTTTGTGGGAATGGAGGTTCCCAATACCAAAGATCTTGTAGAGCACAGAAGATGTCACTGACAAGACACAGACTGATCTGTAAACACAGTGTCCAGCAGAGCCAAGCCATATTAACAAGGATATTATTGAATTCTCATGTGTGTCTGTGTGTCTCTGTGTGTGTAATGTGTTTTGCTAATGCCTGACACTGACACAGTTTAATTTCTCCAGATGATCTTTTCATTCAGATATAGAGACAAAGAAAGAGGAGACACCACAACACCAGCGTCCCCTTTGTTGCCATCGCACCTCCCTACGATGCTAGGGCTCAAACCCAGGTTGTAGGCACGGTAGAGTAGGGGCTCACTCCCAGGTGAGCTATTCCTCTGCCCCAGGTTAGTGTTAATTTTTGAACCCAAGTCAGTTGTTGAGTTTATCTGAAAGGTGAAAGAAGGCCTGATGGTGGCACATGTGGTTAACTGCACATGTGCAGGAACACAGCTTTAAGCCCTTGGTCTTTATCTGCAGGAGCAAAGCTTCAAGAGTTTCTCTCAAATAAATAAATAAGTAAAACATAAAGCAACATTTATTTATTTATTTATTTTAAATAGAAACAGAGCATCGCTCTGGCACATGTAATGCTAGGGATTGAAGTCAGGACCTTATGCTTGAGAATCCAAAGTTCTATCCATTGTACCATCTCCTGGCCTGTGAAGTGTTTTATGCAAAAGAATTTTTTAAAAAGACTTTTACTATATATATATATATATATATATATATATATTCCTTTTAAGAAATGACATGTAGTCATTTTTATAGTAAATACTACTATAATCTTCTGTGAACAAAAGAAAAAAAATGTAAAATCCCAGCCATCAGTAAATCTCTTGATAATTTGTGTCTATTAAGATAATTTGAAAGTTCTGTGAAGAGACACAGAGAAAAGTTACGGTATGTCATTATGAACTTACCACTGAGCAAGACAATAGTGGCATTCATTCTCATAAACCTTGCCATCTGTAGCACAAACATATGATATTATGTTGGGACACATTGGCTCAACATTACTTCTTCGTGGGTGAAACATTTCACAGGGGGGCTGCAAATATCATAAAACATCATTTGAATAATAATTAATAGATTCACAGATCTATTCATTACCTTTCACTTTTGCCCCACATAGAAAAATCGCCAACTGATCTTTTCTAAGGATTTTTTTTTCTGCTCTGAGTTTTAGCCAGCTAATCTTTTTTTTTTTTCCAGCAGCGTCCAGACCCATTCTATTATTTCTTAAACTCATGGGTACTATAACATAATATCTTATAAAACCCCATCTTCAACTTTTTTCATCAAAACTTGAAGTCAAATGACAATCATTCTCGATAAGAAGTATGTGACTAGTGATGTTTCTGCTTGTGAACTGCTAATAGACAGGAGCTGGGAAGGAATCCTTCTTATCTGACACTGTGACATGAAGAAAACGACAAGTCTGACTTCAGCTGCTCACCCATGTAGTTTACAATTAATATGCTTGTGAGTATAAATCTTTTTTTTTTTTTGCCTCCAGGGTTATTGCTGGGGCTCAGTGCCTGCACCATGAATCCACTGCTTCTGGAGGCCATTTTCCCCCTTTTGTTGTCCTTGTTGTGGTTATTATTGTTATTGTTGATGTCGTTCCTTGTTGGATAGGACAGAGAGAAATGGAGAGAGGAGGGGAAGACAGAGAGGGAGAGAGAAAGACACCTGCAGACCTGCTTCACTGCCTGTGAAGTGACTCCCCTGCAGGTGGGGAGCTGGAGGCTCGAACTGGGAACCTTAAGCTGGTGCTTGCAATTTGTGCCATGTGTGCTTAACCCGCTGAGCCAATGCCCGACCCCCCAGGAGTGTAAATCTAAGCCAAGGCAGGTAAACTACATACCTATGGTCACACAGAAACTTTCTCTTCTACTTCCCCACATTGAAGTGTTAGGTCTGTCATGTCAAGAGAGTGATCAGCCAGTCTACTTTTCTTCCCTTTCTTTCTCTTTCTTTCTTTCTTTCTTTCTTTCTTTCTTTCTTTCTTTCTTTCTTTCTTTCTTTCTTTCTTCCTCTCTCTCTCTCTCTTTCTTTCTTTCTTTCTTTCTTTCTTTCTTTCTTTCTTTCTTTCTTTCTTTCTTTCTTTCTTTCTTTCTTTCTTTCGGCAGAGCTCTTTCCCACTTAGGGGATTAGAGTGATACTTGTCTCATTGAATTTTCAGGAAGAGGTTGAGGAGGAGAGTTAATTCTTCTTTGAATGCTCTATAAAATTTATCAGTACCTGGGCCTGGGCTTTTATTTATGGGTATCCTTTCGATTACTGCTTCGATTTATGCAATTGTGCTTGGCCTGTTCAGTTTATCTACTTTCTTTTGGGTCAAACTGGCAGTGGTATGACTCTAAGTATGTGTTCGTTTCATTTAGGCTGTCCAATTTATTTGTGTATAGGTACTCAGAACGTTCTTGTATGGACCTTTATATCTGTACCATCAGTTGTAATTTTATGCCTCTAATTTCTAATTGTTTTTAACATAGTTATCTCTCTATCTCTCCTTTCTTACTAAATTGGGGGGTTTAGTCAATGGTTTATGTATTTTATTTATTATACTGAAAAAAATCTTTTGGTTTCATGGATTTTTTTTAAAGATAGGCTGCTCAGTTTTAGCTTATTCTTCTTTTTAAAAATATTAATTTATTCTATTGTTGCTCTTGTTTTATTGTTGTAGTTATTACTGTTGTTATTGATGTCATCGTTGTTGGATAGGACAGAGAAAAATGGAGAGAGGAGTGGAAGACAGAGATGGGGAGAGAAAGATAGACACCTGCAGACCTGCTTCACCACCTGTGAAGGGACTCCCCTGCAGGTGGGGAGCCTGGGCTCAAACCCTGAGCTGGTCCTTGCACTTTGCACCACGTGTGCTTAACCCGCTGCACTACCGCCCAACTCCCTCACTGATCTTTTTAACTATCTTTTTGGTTTGTATTTTGTATAATGTCTGCTCATTTTTATTATTTTGTTTTTCTTCCTTGTGGTATTGGGGTCTCTTTTTGAGTTGTTGCTGACATAATTTTTTATTGGTTGGGCCTGCATTGCTGTGTACTCCTCTCTTAGGGCTGCTTTCACCACACCCCATAGGTTCTGGTAATTAGTCTCTTTATTTTCATTGTTACTCAGCTAATATTTATTTTTTATTTTGGTTTTTTCAGTGGTCCAGGTGTTATTTAGAGGCATGTTGTTTAGTCTCCACATTTTAGGGGTACATCTTTCTCCTCCTACTACTACTCCTTCTCCTTCTCCTTCTCCTTCTCCTTCTCTTTCTCTTCCTCCTCCTCTGTCTTCTCCTCCTTTTTTAAAAATTATTTTGTAGTTGCCTTATAACCTTATACCTTCATGGTTTGAAAGGCCAATTTCTATAATTTAAACATCCATATATTTAAATTTGTCTTTTTGTTCCATCATATGATCAGTACTTGTGAATCTTCTATGTGCACTTGAGAAGAAAGTATATATCTTTGAGATGGAATACTCTGTACATATATCTGCTAAGTTTATTTCACCTGTGGCTTCATTTAAGGTCACTGTTTTCTTGTTATTTATTTATTTTTTTATCCCAGTGATCGCTTCCTGTGAGTGGTGTGTTAAGATCTCATACTATTATACTACTACTACTACTACTGTTTTTCTGTCAATGTCTCCTCTGAGGTCAGTAAGTACTTGCTTTATATATTTGGGTGCACATGCATTGAAAGAACATATACTAGTGGTAGTTATGTCTTCTTGTTAGACTTATTCATTGACCATTCTATAGTGTCTGTCTCTCTCTGATTATCACCTTTGTCTGCAAGTCTGTTTTATTTGATAACAGAATCAGAGTTATTGGATAAGAATCAGAATTTAGGGCTGAGAGATTTTAATACCTTAGGCCATGTAGAACTGTCATGTGACATAGCCATTTCTACAAAAAAAAAAAGTACAACACAAGTTAAAAGAAACAGTTTTTTGTGCAATATGATTTTACTCAGAGTTCCTGAGTGAATAAAGACATGCAATTTAATAGCTCATTTGCACAAAAGTATACTAGAAATATATTAGTAACAGAATGGGTGGGATCTTTTTAACTGCTTTATCCATTTAGTATCACCTTCATTTTCACAACCATAAATTTATTTATACATTTCCTTTGTCATGGAGGAACAGTAAAAATTGTTCATAGCTCTATATACTATTTGTAAATCAGATTATTTTTCCATCCTAAGTTCCATATTCTCATCTGATCGATTCCTACTTTTTGTTTTCTATTCATTAATAATTTTGTCCTGCTTTATATCTTACTTTCAGCCACCAAGTTGCAGATGCTACTATGATTCCATCCTGACTTCCCTGGGCAGAGGACCCCACCAATATGTCCTGGAACCTCACCTTTGTCAAGTCCTACTCCACTAGGGAAAGATAGAAACAGGATGAGGTATAAGTTGATCTGATAATGTCCATGTCCAGTAGAGAAGCAATTATGGGAAGTCAGAACTCCCACTCTCTGTGGAGAATTTAGGTCCATACTCCCAGAAGGGGAGAAATGATGGGAGGGAAGATGACTAGAGGGCTCTGAACTCTAATTCCATCAGGACCCAGAGAGAGAAGAGGAATAAAGGAAGGACATTCTGAAGTAGTAATAGGTGTAGGTGTGACTTAGAAAGGAGGAGAAGGCAGGACCACAGGGAAAAAAAAGGCAAATATGTATGTTTATGGAAATAATAGTCAATCAATATTTGTGACCCTGGGGAGAGATACTGCAGTTTTCAACAGAGGGAATGGGGATATAGATCTCTGGTGGTGGGAATGGTGCAAATTATACATGTTATCTAACAATTTTCTAGATCAATATTAAGTTGCTAATAGAATCTTTAAAAAGGAATATCCAAATTCTATCATTTAAATCAATCCAAATGGATGGAGGGACTCTGGGTATGGTCCCATGAGAGTATAGTTCTCGGTATCTGTGGAGTTCTAAGGCTAGGAAACAAGTCATCTGCTCCAAAATACAATGGGAAACTAGAGATGAAATGCTAAGTAGAACTATTCTTCAAAAAAGGGAAGCACAGAACTGGAAAGGTAATTACTAGTCCTAAGCAATTGCAAAATCTGGCAGAGAATAATCCATTTCATTTCCAGACTTGAAGATTAGCCTCTGTAGCTCTTGGTACTGCTTTCCAATCCCTGGCTCTCTACCTCTTGAGTCTTTCATTTTTATCCAGAGCACCTGCTTACAGCAGAGTAATTTTGTGAGCATACTCTCTGCTGTAATACTTCAGAGGCTTATCTGACTGAATCTTTTCACTAGGTATTGCCTCTGTCTGTTTCCAAGTATGCTACAGAGATCCTGCTCACTATACAAGAAAATTCTTTAAAAATTTTATGAAAACTTCCGTCTCTATACCTGGATTTTGTTTAAATGTCTAACAGGTATAGATGAGTCACATAACTAATATATCTTTAAACTTTTTTTTATAGTGCAGTCACTATATTCACAGGCTCTGGGAACTAGGACTGGGGTCTCCTTCTCCCCCTTCCTGCTTCTTTATGGGGTGATTATTATTCTGTCTAGCATCATAGGTAATTAGATTTTGTTTCTAGGTTAAATAATTTGAATTTCATTACTCAGCTATGAAAATACATATATCAACTCAATACTACTTACACAAACACCCCCTCTCCATTGTCTTGCTTTACATTTGCATTCATTAAAGAAGTCTGACAATCAGGTGAAAACATGTCATCTTTTTTGGAAAAAAAAGATATATATAATATATATATAATATATTATATTATATATATTATAATATATTATATGTATAATATATGACTTACAATGAAATCATGCACACTTTCTTTTGATCATTTGGATACATGAAACTGTAGTAAGGATAAACATCTACAGTATAGAAGACACGTATGATTTTGCCATCTGGGAAAGTAAATTATCATGATATGAGTTTTGTATTATCAAGTCTCAAGGTCCATGTTTCATCAAAACATTTCCTTCCCCATTGGAAATTATTCTTTTTGTTTCCTATAGCTAAAAAGATATTTGTCTCTCAATATCTATAAAATTGCTTACCTGAAAAACCAGTATGTATCACAACAGACAATGCCAGGAAAAATAGAGTCACACTGGGAAAGAGAGTCATTTGATCTCATCCAAAATCTTTCTTCAATGAGGCCTGAGAAAATACTCAAGAAAGTAGATTCTTAATCTTTTATACAATTGATTTTCTTTTAAATTTTTTATTATCTTTACTTATTTGGTAGACACAGCCAGATAGTGAAAGGGTAGGGAGAGATATAGAGAAAGAGAGACAGAGAGACACCTACAGACCTGCTTCAATACTCATGAAGCTTTACCCCTACAGGTGGGGCCTGGGGGCTTGAATCTGGATCCTTGTGCATTGCAACATGTGTGCTCAACCAAATACACCACCCCCTAGCCCCTGCCACTGATTTTCCAAAAACAAACCAGCCCACTACTCTGAGGTAGTACTGTTCCCATGTACTAGAGGAAAAAATAAATAGATGTGAAACACATGGCAGAGAAGAAAGCCAAAGAAAGTCCAGTGTCTTGGTTCAAGAATAGAAGTAAAGAGATATTACCTGGATGAAGTTGCTCAAATTATGAGCCTGCTGTAGTCACCCCTAGGTCACAACTAGCCTTGAGCAATGCTATTGTTCTTTGAGTTTGTGGCCAAGGACATGTTGATCAGAAGGGGAAGTGCTCACTGCTCACCTGAGTGACCCCTATTTGGTACAAACATGCTCTAATGACTGATTCTTATTTGATCATTCTCTTGAACCACCCTCTCAAAGGTTTCATGGTCCAGCGATAAGGATTAGTGAAACTGGAAGTTCTGTACTTGTGTTACTTCTGTTTGTGGATCATGAAAATACATATTTATCTCCTAAATATCTAACAATATTTGCAAAGCACGTTAATTACCTAGCCTAATCCAGATGATTTGATGAATTTCATTGTCAAATTCAAAATTTATTTCAGTCTTCCTGGTCTTTTCTGCTTCCTAAGGCCTCTTGGTCCATCTTACTTCACAGAAGCTATACTTGTCTTATTTTACTTGGACAGTTTCTCCCATAATCTAAGGAAATCGCAGCACTGTAGTCTTTGCAATGTCCAGGTCTCTGAAATTTTCAACTCATTTCTCTCTGTAAGACCTCACTATAAACCAGCAGGAAAATTTGTCATTATCTGGAAAATTTCATTGTAGACTTAAGCTCTCCTAGATTAATCACAGTTATTTTGCTGCCTTATTGTCCTTTGAATTCCATAGTCAAATTTTTTTATTTAACCCCTTTATTTGACCACACTCTCTTGACATCTTGCTCTATTTTGTGTGGAGCTGGGACCTCACACATGTGCAATTTCACCCCTCCTGGGCTCAGTTTTTCATTGAGATTGACAGACACAGAAAGAGGAAGAGATACCACAGCAGCAGAGATTTCCCTAGTATCTGGTACCTGAGTTTGAACCTAGCCTATACTCATGGCGGGGTATACTCCTTATGGAGTGAACTGTTTTTCTGGCCCTGACATCCTGATCTTTATTGTCTTATCCCCCTCTTTCTCTCCCCCCCCCAAGAGATGATAAATTTATCTTTCTTTTTTAAATTTTAATGTTTTATGTTTTTAAATTTATTATTGTATAGAGACAGAGAGAAATTAAGAGGGGATGGAGAGATAGGGAGGAAGAAAGACAGAGAGACACCTGCAGCCCTGCTTCAACACTCATGAAGCTTTCCCCCTGCAGGTGGGGACCAGGGGCTTGAACCTGGATCCTTGTGCACTGTAATGTACGCGCTTAACCAAGTGTACCACTGCCTGGCCCTGATAAATTTGTCTTTCTATTTTCGTGCTCTAAACACTGGTTGAGAACAAGAGTAGAAAAAAATCCCCCCCTTTTTTAAATTTATTGCTATCACCACTCCCATAAGCCCTCTAGGCTGCTAAGGAAGCCTCTTTAATGTTATATTGCTACTTAAGTCACCTGTCTCTACATTATTTCAGTGTTTTATCCTTTTTTTCTAAGTATTTGACCATGCCTTCCATTAATATTGTAATTTGAATGGAAAATTTCATCTGCTTTTTACTGAATCAGAATACTTGAGATGAATTAGGACTCCTTTTCCCATTGCCTTGCAACTATAGACAAATTTTTATTTACTCTTGATTTGTATCAGTTTCTCCACATCAACTCATCTAAGTATCTAAATATTCATTCATTTTATATTTTTTCAGCACTAGCTGGCTATGGGGTTTGCATTCCTGGGAAAATTTTCTTTCCTTGAAGTTGTCTTATGAGGTTTGTAATTTTCTACAGCTGTCAGAGAGTGAGAGAGAGAGATCAGAGAAGAGAAGAGAAAAGAAGAGAAGAGAAGAGAAGAGAGGAGGGAGAGAGGGGAGAGGAAAAAGAGGGGAGAGGGAAGAGGGGAAAGAGAGAGAGAGAGAGAGAGAGAGAGAGAGGAGGGGGAGAAGGGAGAGAGAGGGAGGAGAGAGGGAGAGGGGAGAAAGAAGAGAGAGAGGAGGGGGGAGAAGGGAGAGAGAGGGAGAGGGGTGAAAGAAGAGAGGTGAGAGAGGGAGAGGAGGAGGGGGAGAGAGAGAGACAGAGAGAGAGAGAACTGACTTAAAAGAGACAATTCATTTGCTAAATAGAACTAACTACAAATGAAGTTTCTAAGGAGCAGAGATGGGTTCCAAATACAGGTACATTGAACCCTGAAGCCCAGTCTTACTGTCTATTTTTTCTGTATTTCTCTTAGACTATATATACCTTTGATCTATTGTCTATTCATTTTCTTAGACTAGCACCATGAATGTCTTGTTTGATGTGCTCTTTCCAACATTGAAAACATTGTCCAACACAGACTTTCTTTTCTTCCTCCTTCCCCCCCAAAACTGGAACATTTAATCTCTTCATAATACTATCTTTTAAAATATTAGGTAGCACGCTTTATAAAGAAAAAACTTACTTATACACTATTTTAGCTTTGTAACTGAAGCCTTAATCATATTACTTAAAAAAAAAAAAAAAACAACCAAACATTTGCTAGGTATTTAGTAAGTGTATGTGAAAGGGTGAATAAATTTACCCTTATTTCTCCTCCCTTCCCTTTTTTGATGTTTTTATGGATATTCTTGAGAATGTATTTTCATACGCTACTAGGATCTTCACTGGATACACAAGTTGGATAAAGCACTATTTTTATCTAATATTCCTTCATCCTGAGCACTTTTAAATATGTTTCCACACCTTGCCACACCAAAGCACTAATATCCTTCCATCAAAGTTCACTGGACCCTCTATACCCTTGCAACCCACTCTCTACTTCCAGTTCACTGTGATAGCCTTAGTTCTACAGTCTGAGACCAAAGGCTTATCTCTGACTTAGGTTGTTACCTTTCCTTAATTCTTTATTTCCTCCAAATGAGAGAAAGAACATTCAGCATTTTACTTATAGATGTTTCTTTAGTAGCTCTTGTTGGAGGCGGGTTTAATGTTGATAAGTTCCTTTAATTGTTGCTTCTCTGAAACTAGTTTTGAGGTCTGATTAGTAACCTAGCTGCATAGAGTATTCTTGGAGATCTTTTCCATTAAAATCCTTGAATACATCCTGACAGCTCCTTTCTAGTCTTTAAATTTTCTGTTGAGAAATCAGCTCACAGTCTTATGGGAGTTTCCTCAGAGGTAACTTGATTTTTTTCCTAGTATCCAAATGAAAATTCTATTGGTTAACATTAAAAAAAAATTCCCGTGTATGAGGTATATTTATTACTTTCTTGAATTTTCATTTTTATATTTAAAATAGGTATTTTAACATTTTATTGCAACTCCATTCAGTAAAGCTATAAAATTCTGTCTGTATGCCTTTTTATTAACATTTATTTATTTTTTGTAAAATATATTTCCCTGAAATGTAGTGTCTCTGATATTTCTAAATTTTAGAAATACTCAGTGATAAAAATCACTGAAAAGACTTGCGATGACAGATATGACCAAATATACAGCTAAACCACAATCATTTTTAACTTGTCTCTAATATATCTAAAAAAATATTTAAGAAAACAATTATTAACATCAAATTTAAAATAAGTAAAATGTACATTGGAGAATCTAAACACTGTATTCAACATGGTATTCAAATTATTTATTGATAGATGAGAGTTGAATTAATCTCTTTTTATTTATTCATTTAAATCTTTTAAATTAACTTTATTAACTGGATAGAGACATCCAGAAATCAAGTGGGAATGGGGATATTAACATCTTAACATGTGCACTCAACTAGGCATGCCACTATCCATCCCCTTCTTATTATCTTTTTGTGGAGGATGATCAAGTGGAGAATTTTGTTAGGGATATGTAACATAACTCTGTGAAGCCCTACACTAATCCTTCTAGAATGAGGTATCATTTTTAGATTTTAAGAAAATACTGATATTCAAATGTGTGCATTTACCTTAAGTGGAGTCAGGCAACTTATGGATTGACTCAAAGGTTTTTTAGAGCAGTCAGTTTCTTACCATATATTCAAGGAACACTTGCGAATTTTCTCTCACACCTGTAGATGTTAACAAGTTTTTTCTTGTTGAATTCTAGAGTTGTGAGAAAAGCAGAGGGAATAGACTACTTTTAGTAGCAATCTAGGGCTTGAAGTAGTTCATAAGTTAAGGTTTCTAAAATGGGCCTGGATTCCATTTCCTCATTGGTAATGTAGCCTATGCAATTGTTACAAACGTTCTGAAGGGTTTCTTCTGCAGGCTTTATCAAATGTTTCTCTTCTCATCATGGATCAAATATATTTTCATCATCATGACCTTTACTCTTCATTCTGGTAAGTATATTTCCTGGGTAAAACATTTTGCTATTTTTATAATGAAGGAAGCTTTCCGCTGGAATGTAGGAACAAAGAAATTTTGTAATTGGGTTTATAATTCTTTCAATGGCATATGACAACAGTGACTATTATAAATCCTTTTTTTATATTTCATCATAAAATTAATTTTCCTCATTTTCATAGCTTGGAAGTTGAAACAGTAGTGAGTTAGAATGTAAAATAGACCGGTTCAAGCCCCCGGCTCCCCACCTGCAGGGTGGTCACTTCACAAGTGGTGAAGCAGGTCTGCAGGTGTCTGTCTTTCTCTCTCCCTCTTTGTCTTCCCTTCCTCTCTCCATTTCTCTCTGTCCTGTCCAACAACAACAACATCAATAATAACTACAACAATAAGACAACAAGGGAAACAAAAGGAAATAAATAAAAAAGAAAAAAAATCCAAAAAAAAGAATGTAAAATAGATCTTAGTTTTTTTTTAAAATAACTCAAGAACTTTAACTACCTTCTTTTTCCTTTGGGGACCCAGATTCTATTGTTATTAAGTACAAAGTGTGTGGTAAGGGGAGAAGTTCCAGTTCTAGTTCATCCTTGAAACTTTGATTTCTTTTCTTTTCCTTTCCTTTCTTTTCTTTTCTCTTCTTTTTCTTTCTTTCTTTCTTTCTTTCTTTCTTTCTCTCTCTCTTTTTTTCTCTTTCTTTCTTTCTTTCTGTCTTTCTTTCTTTCTTTCTTTCTTTCTTTCTTTCTTTCTTTCTTTCTTTCTTTCTTTCTTTCTGTCTTTCTTTCTTTTTTAAATTTGTCAGCTCTGACTCCATGATCAACATCTTACATGAGAAAAGGACTCAGTCAGACTTCAGTTGATGGTTATTATTTTTTCTTTTTTTTTAATTAAATTTAATTTTTTAAAAAATATTTTATTTGTGAGTCGGGCTGTAGCGCAGGTGGCGCAAAGCACAAGGACCGGCATAAGGATCCCGGTTCGAACCCCGGCTCCCCACCTGCAGGGGAGTCGCTTCACAGGTGGTGAAGCAGGTCTGCAGGTGTCTATCTTTCTCTCCTCCTCTCTGTCTTCCCTTCCTCTCTCCATTTCTCTCTGTCTTATCCAACAACGACAACAACAATAACTACAACAATAAAACAACAAGGGCAACAAAAGGGAATAAATAAATTAAATAAATATTTTTTAAAAAGTTAAAAAATATTTTATTTGTTTATTTATTTATTTATGTTCCTTTTTGTTGCCCTTGATGTTTTTCATTGTTGTTGTAGTTATTGTTATTGTTATTGCTGTCATCGTTGTTAGGACAGAGAGAAATGGAGAGGGAAGGGGAAGACAGAGAAGGGGAGAGGAAGCTAGACACCTGCAGACCTGCTTCACCACCTATGAAGTGACTCCCCTGCAGGTGGGGAGCCGAGGGCTCTAACTGGGATCCTTATTCTGGTCCTTGCTCTTTGTGCTATGTGCGCTGAACCCGCTGCACTACCACCCGACTCCCAATTTTTTTAATTTATTGGGAGATCAATGTTTTACATTCAACAGTAAATACAATAGTTTGCATATACATAACATTTTCTGGCTTTCCACATAACAATACAGCCCCCACTGGGTCATCTGCCATCATGTTCCAAACCCTCCTCTACCACCCACCTCAGTCTTTTACTTTAGTGCAATACACCAACTCCAGTCCAAGTTCTGCCTAGTGTTTTCTATTCTGATCTTGTTTTTCAACTTCTGCCTGTGAGTGAGATCATTCCATATTCATCCTTCTCCTTCTGACTTATTTCACTTAACATAATTTCTTCAAGCTACATCCAAGATGGGCTTAAAATGGTGAAATCACCATTTTAATAGTAGAAATATATGTGTGTGTGTGTGTGTGTGTGTGTGTCACAACTTGATCAGCCACTCATCTGTTGTTGGACACTTGGGTTGCTTCCAGGTTTTGATAATTACAAATAGTGCTTCTATGAACATAGGTATACACAAATATTTTTGGATAGGTATATTTGGTTCTTCAGGAAAGAAATTACAGAGTCATAGGGTAGATCTATTTCTAACCTTCTGAGAGTTCTCCAGACTGCTCTCTGCAGGGGTTGGATCAATTTACATTCCAAGCAGCATTACAGGAGGGTTCCTTTGTCCCCCAAACTCTCCAACATTTGTTGCTGCTATCTTTTCTGATGTGTGGCATTCTCATAGGAGTGAAGTGGTGTCTCATTGGTTATTTATTTTTTTAAATCCCAATGCAACCCACATTTTTTTGAGGGGGGGAGTATCTGTCAGGTATTAAAAAACACTCTGATATTCTGAATAGAGTTCTGCCATTGCAGGAATTTCATAACAATTACTTCTTACAGAACTTTTTAAAATTATTTATTTATTGGATAGGATACACAGAAATCGAGAGGGGAGGGAGCTATAGAGAAGGAGGGACATCTGCAGCACTGCTTAACCACTCACAGAGCTTTCCCCCTGCTCGTGGGGACCAGAGGCTGGAACTCGGGTCCTTGAGCACTGTAGCATGTGCGCTCAACCAGGTGCAATATCACACAGCCCCTCTGATAGAGTTTTTTTTTTAATTCAATATCTTAAACTAATGTAGCACTAACATTGCTTTAGAAAGTCACCTGTCATCAATTATTGTATTAAAATATTGCATTTAAGAAATGTTAGATATTTTTAAGCAGGGTACTAGTGGTTATATAGCATAATATATAGTAATTACGCAGTAAAATATACTAGTTTTGCTAATAAATTCACAATTCCTCCACTTTATTGAGGGGAGGTAATGGTTTACAATATAGTTGTTGTCACATAGGTACAACACCTTCTGTCCATAATAGATGTCTGCAAGACTCAGCACAGGTGCTTTTGACCATCATTCACCTGGACCTCGGAACCACCACCCCACCCCCGTTTCATCCTTTCCCACCCTTCCTCAGAGTTTTCTATTTTAGTGCAATATACCACACCCCGTTCAAGTTGCATTTTACATTTTTCCTTACTTCCCTTGTTTCTTAAGTTCCACCTATGAGTGAGATCATTTGATATTTGTTCTCTTTCTGGTTTATCTCACTCAATACAGTACCATCAAGTTCTGTCCAATATACAGCAAAGGAGTTGTTGTTTTTCTCATTTTCTCAAACATCTGTAGAAACATTATGAGGAAAAAAAGACTTTCTTACATTGCTGGTGGGAATGTAAATTGGCTCAGTTATTAGGGAAAATAGTCTAGAGATTCATCAGAATGCTAGAAATGCATCTACCTGGAGACTTGGCAATTCCTTTTCTAGGGACATATCCAAAGGAAAGCAAGACATCTCTCTAAAGAGAACTGTGCACACCTATGTTCATAACAGTACTATTTCTAATGGTTCTAACTTGGAAGCAACCCAGATGCCCAGCAACAGGTGAGTGGTTAAGAAAGCTGTGGTATACACCATAAATTCACAGTTCAGGGATTTTTTTCCTAATATTGAGATATATTTGAAAATTTACATTTTTAATGCCACTATCTTCTCTCATTAGTTTTAATTCCTTGACTAGGTCATGTGCATGAATTTCTGCTACCAATAAATGTATGCGTTTCTTTTATTTCAAATGTTTTTTGTTTGCAGAAGCTGCTCTTTTTAAACCAGCAACTTACAGGAATTTGGTAAGTGGTTACTGGATCATGTTAAAACATTGATGTATCTAAATGCCACCAAGAAGTATAAAAATACAGGCATATCTATATATGGTTAAACTGATTATATGTAATATATGTCTGTATATTGATTTATGTATATATAAATTAACACAGTATTTGAAATTAGCAATGCATAAATAGAATTAATACATACATTGATATGTAATGAAATTCTTGAAGACAGTAGGCAATGATAAGGAGAAATTTTAGTTTCCTCTGATATGTGGATGACAAAAAAGTCAGAAAGATATGACCTGAGAGGAATGGGTCAGGGTGGAGATATTGGTTACATTACAAAAAATTACATTCAGTAAGCATTTAATGGCTTTTATTGTAAGTAGAATTTTGTTATTAATGATAATTATATTTTGTTGTTTACAAAGATATATTTATATAGGTGTTTGTGTTTAAGCCTAAATATTGACTTTGTCACCTATGTATATCTATGGTACATAATATTGCATACTCTAATTAAAGACTATTACCTACTAATTTTATTGCCTAATAAATATATGTTGTCTTTCTGTGTTTTACAGCTAAACTGTAGATCATATAATTACCTAAATACTTGCTCCAAAAAATGTTTTCCAGTCTGTGCAAGCAATGGTCTCACCTATTGCAATACTTGTATTTACTGCATTGCATTCAAGTAAGAAAACAATAGTAAATATTGACTCTTCCAAAGTAATGAATAAAACATCACACAGTGACAAAAAAAATTCTCTGTTAAGAATCTAGTATATGTAGGAAAATAACTGCACCATTTCTTTGAAAACCAAGATCACTCACTTCTTTCATTCCTTAAAATTCTTATTTCTAGAAAGTGTATAGCACGAGACCAATAGCTCCCAAATAATAAGACACGTGTGTTGCTATGTTCATATCCCATGTTTGACCTCAGGCATCATATGGAAACTGCTACAGCCCAGGAGAAATCTCCAGTTATGTGCTGTCTCCTTCTCCATGTGAAAATAATGTACTTAAACTATCATAAAACCACATTGGACATTCTGCAAATTCACAAACCAATTTATCAACTAATTGATTATGAATTTCTAGTGGCAGGCTCTTAGCTAGGATGATATCCTAAAACTCTGGCCCTCTCATTTAGATCTGGTGGAAGCACATGTCAGTCTCTGGCCACATGAGGCATAACTGTGTAAATCTACTATAATGACAGCACTTTGAAACTCATCACAATGGGTTCTTCCATGCCGTGAAGGATCTTATGCGATTTTCTTGTCTCCTAAAACCAAGATGGCCTTGTAAATATTCCTTACAGTGTAGAACAATCTAGACAGCTGCACCTATCCCAATTGTTTTTCCTTTCTTTTTCTGGAGCTGTTTGTGAGCTGACTTACTCTCCATTTTCTTTTACGTATGTTCCCATCTCGTAAAAGGTTTGTCATTACTGCTTTGAAGCACAAAAGCTCTAGAAGAGCATAATCTCTAATGCCATTATGTCTAAGGACCAAGTTAAGAATGAGTAACTAGAAAATGTCAATTTGGTTCAGCGGGGAAGCAATTACAGAAGCCAGACCTTCCACCTTCTGCAACTCACAATGACCCTGGGTCCATGCTCCCAGAGGGATAGAGAATGGGAAAGCTATCAGGGGAAGGGGTGGGATATGGAGATTGGGTGGTGGGAATTGTGTGGAGTTGTACCCCTCCTACCCTATGGATTTGTTAATTTATCCTTTCTTAAATAAAAAAAAAATAATAATAAAAGAAAATGTCAATTTGGCCTCAAATGAGGGAAGGTCATTTCTAGAGCTGTGAGCACATGAGCCCAGTTGCTTGCAAAAGTGGAGCACACGGTCTCTCTGATATGACCCAAATTCAAGTTCTCTTCATCCAGGTGAATTCTTTGCACTGTCCAGAAAGTTTAATATGCTCTTTTAATAATTTCTTTTTTCTTTCTGTCTCTTTCTACAGAAAAAGCGGTGGAAAATTAACTCTTGATTATTACGGTAGATGCAGACGTTTTGTTGGAGCTACGTATTCCTATGGGTTTAATTGTGGCCCTATTTGCAGTTGACTCTATAGAAAATTAGTTACAAAACTAGGGTCTTCCATTTTAAGACAACCAGATAAATCCTAATAAGATTTAATATAGGCTATTTTAAGGTCTTGATTTCAGTATTTTTATTATCAATGATATATTAAAAATAATATCTCAGTAATATGTGTGGTAATACAAAAGCTAATGCAAATTAAAATCTTAAATATTTTATTTAATAAAATTTTAGGTGATAATATACTTATTAAAATGCTTTTTAAAAAATATTTATCTTTTTTATTTATTCCCTTTTGTTGCCCTTGTTGTTTTATTGTTGTAGTTATTGTTGTTGTTGTTGTTGATGTCTTCATTGTTGGTTAGGACGGAGAGAAATAGAGAGAAATGGAGAGAGGAGGGGAAGACAGAGAGGGGGAGAGAAAGATAGACACCTGCAGACCTGCTTCACCACCTGTGAAGCGACTCCTCTGCAGGTGGGGAGCCGGGGGCTCCAACTGGGATCCTTAGCCGGTCCATTAACGCTTTGCGCCATGTGAGATTAACCCGCTGTGCTACAGCCCGACTCTCTATTAAAATGCTTTTTACCTGGGTAGGTGATGAATGAAAACATAAGAATATCTTTGATATTTCTAATAAGCCAAACAGGTACTTTTCAAAGGTGACAAGATATTTATTACTTGACTGTCCATAAAATATACAGATTACTTGAATTATCTCTGTCGTTAAAGTTCGGGGGTGCCAGCAGGCCGGGCTAGCTTTGAGGCGGTAGACAGAGACAGAGACTCGAGGACACATGGCTGGGCCGGGAAACTGTATTTCTTTATTCACGAACAACGATTCATAAACTAACCCAAACTAATCACCACACAGATCTCTCCTGCCTCCTTCTCCTCACGTGGCTACGCCAAGAACTCTGGAACTCTGTAGGGGTTCCGGGAGCAGGGACAAGCAGCCCAGCAAAACTAGCAGGGCTAAACCACAATCTCCTAGAGGTAGGGGGAAGGGGACCAAACCAATATGAAGAATACTAACATATTTCCCCTTTTCTTTTTAACTAAATGACCACAGTATCAGGGGTGTGGGATGAACAGAAACCTACATTGTACAGGCATTTTCAAAAAAGAAACTGGCACAAACATGGAGGAACATGTAAGTGAGCAACAAGAAACAGTGTGCTGCCCAGGGAAGGCCTGAGGGGGCGTTTTTTGCCTCTGTGGGCAAAGCTTTATCATCTAAAGAACCTTAGCTGCCTCTGGGGGCTTTTGCCTCGCTGGACTTTTTTTTTTCCTCTCTGGGCATTACCTAACATGGGGGCAGGGATATGGCCTAGAATCCCAAGGCAGCTGGCTGCAGTCAGTGTTTGAGAAACCCAGCAGCATAAAGGGAAGCCGCTAGTTTTGTGCAAAGTGTCCGAGGTGTACAGTGAGTCTGATAGAAGTGCGAGTCCAAAGCAGATGTCCACTGAAGAATTGTATGTCTGTCTCGATGGGGAATCTCAGCCATCGGAATTCTGCTTTTCTGTAGAGAACTTGATAGCTGCAATTCACTTACTTATGAAACAAAACTTGTAGCAGGTTAGAAGTTTACCACACTTGATAACTCTATCACAATTGGAAGTCCCTCCCAGCATGATTCCAAGGCTATTTAAAGTTCAAACAATAAAATGTGGAAAGGCAAACATGAACCATAGAAAGAAAAAAGCCTCAGGCATGAGAATTATTAGCATAACCATAGCTCAAGCTAACGTTTCTAATTGAGAAGGAATTTGAGACTTTTACATATCAACAACATCTTTTTAACCTTTTGTTACACCCATTCAAGATGTAGACACACCCTAGGTGGGCGCAGGTTTTTTTTAGACCAACTTAGTTAAAATATATTGATTGTTAACTAATTTTTACCTCAGACTTTAAGTGTAAGTTAATTTTATCTTTATGAGAATTACGTTGAAAACCTTTTTTCATTTAACTTTGTCTGGTAAGAATATAGCCTTAAAGTTACATTCTTAACCTTAAAGTTAATGTTACCAAACTTTAAAGACGCATACACACGGTCTTCAATACACAAGGAGAGAAACTTTTGTTACGAAGACATGTCATTTCAAACACAAATTCAGATCTGTACTGTCTTAGCTGTTTGGGGAGTGCGTTGTCCAGCAGTGGCCTCTTGGGCAACTTCAGCTTTAGGAATTGTAGGTTGCAATCTCTGCACGAATCTCTGCGTATTCTAGCTCGTCTGCCTTTAGACCTGATCTCGTCCAGGGAGCCCAGTTTTGGTAGGGAGCCCGCGTTCTCCAGGTGGTCCGGGATATGTCCAGACTTCATAGCAGGAGAGCGGGCGGGCCAGCAGTGCAGAAGGCGAGTGCCTAGGTGCCCCGGTGTGGCGCCTGTCTGCCATGTCTACTGCCCTGCTCCCCACGGCCGAGCAGCATGGGGGGAGCCCACGCCCAATGTCCCACTCCACGCGGCGGAAAGCCTGCTCATGCGGGCTGGCGTTGGCTGGAAACCACAGAGTGGTCCAGAGATAAATGTTCCAGAAACAGCGAAACAGTCTCATGAAGACAGGGCAGAGGCCTTTGGAGATCTCTTCACAAGCAGAAGAGAAGGCCATAGTGCATAGGTAGCCAAATTGTCTTCACTTATCTGAGAGATGTGCAGGTCAGGTCCATGTGGGCGCCATTTGTTGTTAAAGTTCAGGGGCGCCAGCGGGCTGGGCTAGCTTTGTGGCGGTTGACAGAGACAGAGACTTGAGGACACACTGCTGGGCCGGGAAACTGTATTTCTTTATTCATGAACAACGATTCATAAACTAACCCAAACTAATCACCACACAGATCTCTCCTGCCTTCTCCTCACTTGGCTGCGCCAAGAACTCTGGAACTCTGTAGGGGTTCCGGGGGTGGGGACAAGCGGGCCCTGCGAAACTAGCAGGGCTAAACCACAATCTCCTAGAGGTGGGGGGAAGGAGACCAAACCAATATGAAGAATACCAACAATCTCTGCCTGATAGATGCACAGTCTGCAAGGAAAATTTCCAGATGATTGAAAATCTATAAATCATCCAAGTTAATAATAATATGATCATACTGACTTTAGACTCTAAGACCTGATATATATATATATATATACATACATATATATATATATATATATATATATATATATACATACATATATATATATGTCAATGAATTACAATGCCTACAGAAGCATACTGTAGATTTTAAAAGTTCTGGGGGAAATTTTTATTGTATATTCTTCATTTTTGGTTACAAATTGGTTGAGAAGCAGAAGTGCTGGTTCTGGGATGATAACAACAATGATTTCTTTGACTTGGAACTCCCTTTATTATGTCCAGGACACATATTTCCACACTATTCTCCCACATGAAACTGGCTTTAGCTATGTTAATGACAGTGCTGTAGATTTGATTGCTGGATGGCAGAAAGAATCTGTTGAATATATGTGCTAGGTAGCTGTTCTTATTAATAACTACTTTTACATATAATGAGAATCACTGAGGTCCTACTCAATTATTTAACCTCTCTGATATATCCTTTAAGGAACATATAATGGGGTAGGGGGAGGGGATGGTGGTGCACTCAGTTAAGTGTACATAGTACTAAGTGCAAGGATCCAGGTTTGAGCCAGTTTGAGCCCTGAAAGTGGGGGGGATACTTCCTATGTAGTGAAGCAGATCTGCAGGTGTCTATCTCTCTCTCTCTCTCTCTCTCTCTATGTCCCCCTCATCTCTCAATTTCTTTCTCTTCTATCCAATAAAAATGGAACAAATGACTGCCAGGAGCAGTGGATTCATAGTGACCACACCAAGGCCCAATGATAACCCTGGAGGCAAAAAAAAAAAGGAACATATAATGGTAATTTTCAGAATAATATAGAAATTATTTTGTCCTACAGTAACCTTTGTTTTTTGCATTATAATTTTGTGAAAAAAGCCCTCAATAACCCCTTTATTCTTATATGTGCCCTTTTAATTTTTCATAAATAATGACTATTTGTCAAGCCCTATGTCAGATTCTAGAAATAATAAAGTAATCAGATATGATAATTGTTATCTAGAGATTTCAACACAGTGATTACAATTATTATCCATTAATAGTGTAAATGTTCCTTCATTGCTTAACTCATCTTCACACAAGCTCTGTAAAATCTTCACACAAATTATCTCACCTTATTCTATACATCTTGTTAAATGAACCTTAGCTTTATGTTTTAGACATGATAACAGTGAGACACAGGAAACTTACCAACATTTTAAACCTGATAGTTTGGTAATAAAATGGTGATTTAATAGAAAACATCAATTTTTTATTTTCAACAGCAAGTTTGTTAGGGAGGGGGGATTTATATTCCCAAAACACACCAGTCTTAAGTATAATATGATATTTTTAAAATATAGAGAGAATTAAGAACCATCATCACCTTTCAAATTTTGAGTGTTTACATTTATACAAATGTTACTTCTTTTGAGATCATCCCATATGTCTCTGTTGTTGTTTTCAGTGTCTCTCAATCTCTTTTTGAGATCCTTTACCTTTTCTTAGTTTTCTCTAGCTCATCCTCCTTCTGGCTAATTCTGTTTTCTGCTTCTGTTAGTCTGCTTTCCCTTCCCTCAGCTTTTTTCTTCAGTTCAGCTATTTTAGCTTTCAGTTCTCTAATTACCTTGAGGTAGATAATATTTTCCTTGAGGGTCTCATCTGTTGTTTCCCTAATTCTTCTAGCCCTTTCCTCCATAATTGTCTTCATTTCTGTGACTGAAGACCCCACCAATGTCTCCTGGAGCTCCGCTTCCCCAGAGACCCACCCTACTAGGGAAAGAGAGAGGCAGACTGGGAGTATGGACCGACCAGTCAACGTTCATGTCCAGAAGGGAAGCAATTACAGAAGCCAGACCTTCCACCTTCTGCAACCCACAATGACCCTGGGTCCATACTCCCAGAGGGATAGAGAATAGAAAAGCTATGGGGATGGGATGGAATATGGAGATTGGGTGGTGGGAATTGTGTGGAGTTGCACCCCTCCTATCCTATGGTTTTGTTAACGTCTCCTTTCTTAAATAAAAAAAATTTAAAAAATTTGTTGTTACATATATAGAATTTTATAAATGGGGGACATATACATTTGTAAAAGCATCTTTCACAATGAAAATATAGAGTGTTTTCTTCATTCTCCATAATTGTTTTCCACTGCTTTATCGTCAATCTTTCTTTTGACCTAGCATCTGGTAACCATGGATCTAATTTATTTCCCCTTAGTAAATTCAAAAAAATCTTTGTTAAATGTGTTTAAACTTAAAATAAAATGAAGAAATAACAAAATAACTTCTATTTAGCCCTTAGTCATTTTCCTTAATTATGCGATCTTACATATTCATAGTAACGTAACAAAATCACAAAGCATATAAAATTTAGAGAACATTATCAAATTATAAATTAAATTTGGAGAATGGTGTCTTGTCTTTGCAGTAATGTACCTAAGGCCAATACAAGTTATTGCTCAGTATGATAAATATAACTCTATTACTCATTCTAAATGGGTAGTGTTGAATTATATGAATTAATAATCCTTTTGTATATCCAGTTCCCCATGTGAAGGATATCTGATTTGCTTCCAGTTTTGACTGTAATAAATCTTGGCTTGGGATACAGCATAATGGTTATACAAAGACTCTCATACCTGTATCTGAAAATGATCTCCTAGGCTTGAGCCTCAACACTACCATAAGCCAGATCTAAGCAGTGCTCTAGTAAAAATAAATAAATAAGTAAATAAATAAAAAATAAGTAAAATTGATAAATCTAAGGAATTTCATATCCAGTATTTTGTATGAATCTAAGTTTTGTTTTCAGTAAAATAGATGTCTGAGGAATTTTATCACCAAAGATTAAATATTTATTTATTCATTTATTTTTATTGAGGGAGATAATGGTATAGCCATTGACATATGGGTATGGTTTAATTATGCACCAGGATTCCCAAATTCTTTTCCACCTTCTCCCCTTCTTTCCTCAGTCTTTCATTTTGATGCAATACACAGCATCCAGTTCACATTTAACTTTGTGTTCTTCCTCCCTGTCACTACATAGTAAGTCCCACTAATAAGTGAAATTATTTGATGTTTGTCTTTTGCTTTTTGGCATATCTCACCTAACATGATGTCTTCAATTTCTATCCAAGAGTATGCATCATTTTTAACAGATGAGTAGTATTTAATCATGTATATATAGCACAGAATTTTTAGTCACTCCCTTGTCATTGAACATCATTTTCCCTTTAATTTTTAGGAGATCAAATTATTTATTATTCACTCTCAAGACTGTCCTTTGCTCCTGTTCTAAACATTCACATGCTGTTCTCCAGTCCAGGCTCCTAAAGTTGATCACTCTGGCATGCATTTGAACATTCCTAGTTGTAAATTTGTATAGATAGATGTACAAGATGTTCCCACTAGGGAAAATGGTTAACAAATTGAAGAACATTCTGCATTAGTACTTAGAACTTTATCAGATCTCCATCTGTCTCAAAATAAAAAAATCTTGATGAAAAACCAGATGAGTTTAATGAGCTTCCAGTATTGTAAAATACCAAAGGCCTGGATATATATTTAATGACAATCCTCCAACTCTTTCCTCTTTTCTTTCTTTCTTTCTCTCTCTCTCTTTCTTTCTTTCTCTTTCTTTCTCTCTCTCTCTCTTTCTCTCTCTCTCTCTCTCTCTCTCTCTCTCTCTCTCTTTCTTCCCTTTCTTCTTTCCTTCCTTTCTTTTTCTCTCTTCATTTTTGCTTTGATTTCCATTTCCTTTATGGTTCAGTAGCTTGGTAGACTTTCAGTGTCTACTTTAGGATTGAAAGAATTATTATTACCATGCCACTTCCTCCTAATATCGGGGCCATCAGATCAAATTCTCTCAAACCTCCTGCTCAGAGTAGCTCTAGAGGGACATCTTTGTGATACAGAGCAGAGTAGCTCAGATTCTTAACTGCTGGACTCCATTCTCCTGTAGCTACTCACAGAGCCAGGAAAGAAGACTCCTTGGCTGGTTGAAGGTATGAAGAAGGAAAGGAGAATAAAGTATGTGCAGTATTTGCAGCTCTCTGCACTGCTTCATCTGGGTCCTGTGGGCAATCTATAGAGGGAGGCTTATTGTGTAGCACTGCCTTCCTAACGTAAGTGCTTGTTCCTAAATTAAACTGAGATTCTGACACACATATTTCCTTAAATACAGTCATGCTATTTATTGATTGAGTCAAGTGATTGGAAAATGAGCTGTAACTTCTTAAACATGCAAAGACTTGTCTTCGTTTCTCTCAAGTCTCTCTGCCAGAGCTTCTGCTCACATATAGTTCTTGTTGATCCTGAGTTGCAAGGGAAGAAAAAATAAGATTCACTATTATTAGGAATCTAGGGCACAGGAGCAACTTCTTTACTAATGAAACTTTCATTTGGGAGTAGGCAATTTGTTGTGGTGTATGTGTTATAGAGACTCCCTGGGCTCTTTCCACAAATTTGATGTAATGCTCCTTTCCTCTTTATGGATCAAAGTTCTTTTCATTGCCTTAATATCTCCTCTTTATTCTGGTGAATTAAATTTTCAGTTATAGATGAAAGCATGTCATAAATCTTTTTTTTAAATTTCTTTATTGGGGGATTAATGTTTTATAGCTGACAGTAAATACAATAGTTTGTATATGTATAACATTTCCCAGTTTTCCACATAACAATAACCTGTCATAACTCTTACCCAATGGAGAAAACAACTGTTGTGATTGAGGAATGGGATAATTTTTTAAAAAAATATTTATTTATTCCTTTTTGTTGCTTTTGTTGTTTATTGTTATAGTTATTATTGTTGTTGTTGGATAGGACAGAGAGAAATGGAGAGAGGAGGGGAAGACAGAGAGGGGGAGAGAAAGATAGACACCTGCAGACCTGTTTCACCACTTGTAAAGCACTCCCCCCTCCCCCTGCAGATGGGCAGTCAGGGGCTCAAACTGGGATCCTTATTGTGGTCCTTGCGCCACCTGTGCTTTTACCTGCTGTGCTACCTCCCAGAGAGAACTTATTTTACAGGCTTTGCAATCTTTTTTTTTGTTTTTTTTTTGCCTCCAGGGTTATTGCTGGGCTCCGTGCCTGCACCACAAATCCACTGCTCCTGGAGACCACTTTTTTCCCTTTTGTTGCCCTTGTTGCTTTTATCATTGTTGTGCTTATTACTATTATTGTTGCTGTTGCTGTTGGTGGATAGGACAGAGAGAAATAGAGAGAGGAGGGGAAGACAGAGAGGGGGAAGAGAAAGATAAGACACCCGCAGACCTGCTTCACCGCCTGTGAAGTGACTCCCCTACATGTGAGGAGCCGAGGGCTTGAACCAGGATCCTTACACAGGTCCTTGCACTTCATGCCACGTGCGCTTTACCCACTGTGCTGCCTGACTCCCTAGGCTTTGTAATCCTTACACCATTAGTTGAAATTGGGCGTGTCACAGAAGACTTAAAATTTTCATTATAGGTTGCTTATTTTCATTCCCTACAAGAGAGAGGTGGACACAATGAGGTGGATAAAAGGACAAAACTTAGATTTTTGGTTTATCTGTGACTCCTGATATTTACCTATTTTCCCTCTTTTAGAAGACACAGTTCATGGTTACTGTATGTAATGTGGGGAGTAATGATTTCCTAAAGATCTGGCATTCTTGGACAATCAGATTAGTGGTTTTACCTGATCTAAATTCATAAAGCAATCAAATTCATTGGAGTTGGGCAATGGGGAAAATCCTTGATCCCACTGCTTACAATTTATCTTCCATAAGCATATGTGGACAAGATATTGAACAGATTCATGATATTAGAGAATGATGAAGAAAAATAAAGCCAAGCAGGAAGAATCCAAGTACCTTACAATGTAAAAGACCACTTATTTTCTTCAAAATTTATATCAGATAAAATATTTATATTCATATTGTATAAAAAAACCTCAACAATAACATAAGACACAATTAAAATATAATATAGAGATTTTAATATTCACTTCACTGAGAAAGGTAAATGAATGGCCAATATATTTATCAAAAGATAGGCAACAATAGTTTCAAAAATGCATCTAATTAAATATGAATTTTAAAAAATTACTTATAAAATGGAAACACTGACAAGACCATAGGGTAAGAGGGGTAGAATTCCATACATTTTCCATATCACATCCCCTCCCCTGATAGCTTTCCTATTCTTTAACCCTCTAGGAGTATGGACCCTGGGTCATTATGGGGTGCAGAAGGTGGAAGGTCTGGCTTCTGTAATTGCTTCCTCACTGAACATGGGTGTTGGCAGGCCGATCAATACTCCCAGCCTGTCTCTCTCTTCCTTAATGGTGCAGAGTTCTGGGGAAGTGGAGTTCCAGGTAATTGGTGTGGTCATCTTCCCAGGGAAGTCTGGTTGACATCATTGTAGCATCTGGAACTTGTTGGCCAAGTAATGAGGCTGACATCTCTGGACACAGTCTGAAGTGAACCATACCAAGGTGGTACTCATTGCATTGATTAGGTTGGGATCTGCAGATGTAGTATCAGTTGGTATGAATTGAGAAAATCATGCAGGAAAGTGAGCCACCCCCTAGTGGTTCCAGAACTGGGGGAAATATGGGAAGCTGGAGGTTCCTGCTGTCTTAGGGTGTAAGAAGGCAATAGATAGTTATTGCTATAATAAAATGATTTGCCAATTGGGTTAACTTTGAAAATCCCATTGTTATGATTTTCTGTATCATACACAACCTCACTGTAACTTATGAAGGACTGGTTTTTTATTAGCGATTTAATAATGATCAACAAGATTGTGGAGATAATTGGGGTATAATTACACACCACCAGAGTTCCACATCCCATCTCCTCCACTGGAAGCATCCCCATTCTTTATCTTTCTGGGAGTATGGACCAGAGATCTTTGTGGGGTGTGGAAGGTGGGAGATCTGGCTTCTTTAATTGGTTCTCCACTGGACATGGGTATTGACAGGTCAATTCATATTCCTAGTCTGTTTCTGTATTTTCCTACTGGGTATGGCTCAGGGTGGTGAAGTTCCAGGATTCATTGGTGAGGTTATCTATCCAGGGAAGTCAGCAGCACGATTCATAATAGCTAAAACCTGAAAGCAAACCAGGTACCCAGCAACAGATGAATGGCTGAGAAAGCTGTGGTATATTTACTCCTTTCACTTTTTAGTTATTGTTTGTTGATTTATTTTTTCATTGCAAAACTTTATATGAACCTGCCCCAGAAAATTATCAGCTGGTATGTAAATGTGGATTATTCTGGAAATTTTGAGAAAGCAAACATCTATTTTCTTTTTATATTATAAATTTTAGCAGGGAATTTCACCAAACAAAATGTAGAACAGAATGATTCAAAAAACAAACTACACCTTTAAATGTGTTATTATTACTCTTTTAAAAATAGAATTTTGCCATTCATATAAAAGAAACAACATGTAGACAAAATGAAAATAACCCATTATTTGAACATTTTATTACTTTATATAAACCTTGAATATGTGAATTTCTGGTATGGCTTAAATGACCTTTTTTTTCTTTTATAATTTTTATTATAAAAAGGAAATGCTGACAAGAACCATAGGAGAAGAGGGGTGCAACTCCACTCAGTTACCACTACCAGAACTCCGTACACCATCCCCTCCCCTGATAGCTTCCCTATTCTTTAACTCTCTGGGAGTATGGACCCAGGGTCATTATGGGGTGCAGAAGGTGGAAGGTCTGGCTTCTATAATTGCTTCCCCACTGAACATGGTCATTGCCAGGTCAATCTATACTCTCAGCCTGTCTTTCTTGTTCCCTAATGGGGTGGGGCTCTAGGGAAGTGGAGCTCCTGGACAGATTGGTGGAATTGTCTTCCCAGGGAAGTCCATTTGGCATCACGGTAGCATCTGGAACCTGGTGGCTGAAAGAAGAGTTAATATATAAAGCCAAACAAATTGTTGACTAATCATGAACCTAAAAGCTGCAATATTGCAAATGAAGATTTGGGGGTCTCCAGTTTGGAAATAGCTAGTAGGTCTATTTTAGGTATATTCCAAAGGGCCCAAGACTTTACTAATTTTTGCCTTCACCTGATATCTGATATTTTTCCATTCCTGACATTTCTGGACACAGTCTGAAGTGAAACATACTGAAGTGGTACTCGTTGCATTAATTGGGTTGGGATCAGCAGATGCAGTATCATTTGGTATGACTTGAGAGAAGCATGCAGGAAAGTCGGCCCCACCCTAGAGTTACCAAGACTGGGGGAAATATAGGCTTTATAGAGGAAGCAGGAGGTTCCTGCTGTCTTAGGCTTTAAGAAGGCAATAGCTAGTTATTGCTAAAATCACATTATTTGGCCATTGGGTTAACTTTGAAATATCACTTTGTTAAGATTTGCTGTGTCATACACAACATCACCATAATTTATGTCCTTTGACATTAGTTGTATATAGCCATGTCACCAGTTGCTTCTGTTCTCCCTGATCTAAGCTTTTAAGAGAGTCAACATATTGAAGACTCAGTCTGTGCATTAAAAAGTTTGAGACATTCAATAAATTTTCCCCTCTCATATTAATTTAATAGTGATTTACATAGCTACAAGTTAATAGGAGTGTACATAAACACCATTCCCAACACCAAAAGACTGTGTCCCATCCCATTCTCCTCCCCCCCCCCCCCAGTGAAGCCAAATATCCACCCTCACCCTCAACTCAGAGATTTTTACTTTGGTGCCCTACTCCACACTCAAACTCTTCTTTGAGTGTCTGCTGTTGCTCGAGTGGGTGGCCTTGCAGCAGGAGTAAGCCGGACTGACCTCTTGTTCTAAGACTAGTGGCTCAACAACAGAAAGAGACCAGGGAACCATTTAGCTGCAAACAACCCTATTTATTGTATGAAGGCAGGGTTTAAATAGAAGAAGAAACAAAGGACATTTTTCACATGTGACAATAATTATGGGTTTTCAAAGGTCAGAACCCTCATGGTAAAGGATCTAAGGAATGAAGAGACTTGACAGGGGTAGAAAAGAGTTCAGTGATGATTAGTGGCTATTGGGTAAGAGAGTTAATTAACTGAAGATATTCAGAAAAACATGTTAATTTTACCAGCAAGGGAGAGGTAAATAGAGAAAAGCAGAGTATTGATATATGGAGTATATGTGATCAAAGAACTAGGAAATGGAGTGTAGGCCTTACTATTATTCTATTGACAGGGTAGGATGATGGAGTATAGTCTGTATGTGATCAAAGATGGTGAACTTGGGCAGGGGTAGATAGCATAATGGTTATACAAATAGACTTTCCTGCCTGAGGCTCTGAAGTCCCAGGTTCAATCCCCTGCACCACCATAAACCAGAGCTTTGCAGTACTCTGGTTAAAAAAAAAAAAAAAAAGATGGTGAACTATAGTGAACTTTGAGCAGGCAACCATTTGGTTTGTAACAAGGGAATGAGTTAAGTGTTAGGGGAAGTAGGTTTTTGTGATGCTTGGGAGACTGACAAAAGGAAACTGAGTCAGGAAAGCTTTTCCCTCCATGCTTGACCCCTGAAAGGGAGAGGATGACAGGAGGGGTATCTTTTCAGACCTCCATCTTTATGATGGGAATTCCCATATGGTTTTACCATGCTTTCACAATTATCCCACACCTCCCCCTTATTTCTTTATTTAATGAGTAGTGTTTATGGGTCTATATCATGAAAGATGTCATGTCTGTCATAGGGATAACAGCGTAGGGATGGACAGAAACTTTCTGAACTGTAACATTTATAATATTGTGTATGTTTTTTTTTGAGGAATTGAATAAAGCAAGGAGAAATCAGTAACAGAGCTGCAACAGCCAGCAAAGGGCCTAGAAGAGATAAAAGCCAAGAGGTTAGAGGGGAGGAAAACCAAGAGTTAGTATTGAAAGAGGAATAAGAGTTCTTGAGGTCAACTCTGAGTTTGTGCAAATTATCAGCATCTTGCTCTACTAGTCCAGATTCATTTATGAAAAAACAGCATTCTTCTTGGAGTGCCAAACATGTACCACCTCGCTCCACCAAGAGAAGATCAAGTGCACACTGACTTTGGAGTGCCACCTTGGCGAGAGAGTTTATCTATCTCTGGAGAGATTCCAGGCTATCAGTGGTGAAATCTATGGATTGTTGGGAGTCAGTCCTCGAGGGGTCCAGCCATATAAAGGGAGTGTCCCAAAGCTCCGACAGCAAGCCTGATGCCAATGACCAGGGGAAGGAACACCGCATGCTTGGTCCTTGGGTGGGATGACAACAGTGGAACTCTTCTTCTTCATAGAGGGTTAGCTGTGGAACAAGAGAGACTAGGAGACAAAGACTGGGTAGAGAAGAGTTGACACGAAAATATAGAGTGGAGTTGCACCAGAACACAAACAGGGAAGGGACATAAATGTTAGAAGACAGAGGTTTTTTTGAACAGCAGGGAATGTTGGGAGAAAAGGAGGAGGTTAATAGGCATGTGCGGATGAAGTCAGGGCTAATAGCTTTTGTGTAAAGAGGGATTGAGGTTAGGGGCTGTATAATTAACATGTTTTTCTAAACACCTTCAGTTAATTAATTCTCTGACCCAATAGCCACTAATTAAAGGTTTGATGTGCCCTCTCGACAATGCCATGTCCTTGAGGATTATAGGGGATACCTGTGGTGAGTGTAATGTTCCAAAGGGAACAAAAGTCTTTAAATTGTTTGCTGACAAAAGCTGGACTGTTGTCCATTTTAAGTCGAATGGCTATTCCCATTACAACAAAACAGGAGAGCATATGGCTTATAAGCTTTTTTGAGCTTTCTCCAGTTTGAGCTGTAGCCCACATGAATTTAGAAAAAGTATCAATTGAGACAAAAACATATTTTTCTTTACCAAAAATGGGTTAAGTGGATGACATCAATTTGCCAGAAGGCATTGGCTTTTAAGGCATGGGGATTAACCCCGAGAGTCTGAATATCAGATGTCTTAATTAAAACAGCACAGGAGGAGCATGTAGCAAGAATACGTTTCAACTGTGATAGGGGAATATCAGGAAATCGAGCTTGAAGGCCTTGAAGGTTAATGTGGGTCAGGGAATAGAAGTCGGCGGGGTTAGAGACAGAGACTAGGAGAATTCCTGTGGAGGCAAGGAGGTCAGCTGCAGCATTTCCTTCATACAGGGGACCAGGAAGAGGACTGTGGGAACGGAGGTATTGAATATATAATGGTTGAGTGCAAGAGCAGAGCATAGAGGCAATTTGAATGAGAAGAGGAGAAAGCAGACTGTCATCTATTTTGACAAAGGAGCGAGCAAGCCATGGAAGCAGATTTGTGGTGTATGCACTATCAGAAAAAAGGCTGAAGGATTCTGGTACAGCTTTTAAAGCTAGGAAAACAGCATAGAGTTCTTTGTAGTGAGGAGAATTAGCAGGAAGCTCAGTGAAGAGAGATGTGGGGCATGGCTCGTCTGGATAATATATGAGGGCAGCGGCTCCCTTTTTGCTGCCATCTGTGAAAATAGTAGGAGCAGATGCAAGTTGGTGTCCTAACAGATTGAACTATCTAGAGCCTATAGAAGGGTTGGGGGACATGAATTCACATCAGTCAGTCCTATGAGCATGTTAACTAATATGTACTTAAATTCTAAAATCTAGGACATATCTATAATTGAATGAATTGTAGAGCCTATTCAAACATATCAAAGACTTAGCAGAAAATATTATCTTCTTTCTTTTTCACAAATCTTTTTCACAAAAATCTTTACGATTTTCACTGGTAATCTTGGGGAGCTAGTACCACTTCCTTCATCTATCAGGTGTATTCACTTGTGGTCCAGTTTAAAGCTTCTCCATTTTCTGCTAACTCACAGCCAGTAAGAAGTAGGTTTGGTTTAGGTAGCCAGATGTTCTGTTATGGCTTGATTTTAGTGGCAGATCTGTAGATTGACTACAGCTCTAAAATACTCAGTTGAGGGTTGAGTGATAGATAGCTAATGCTACCATGAACAAGGATCTGGGATTAAGCCACAGATTCCTACGTGCAGGGGTGAAGTTTTACAAGGATAGAACAAAATTGCAGATGTATGTTATTCTTTGTCTCTCCTTGTCTTTCACCATCATGAAGTTTTCCCCTGCAGGTGGGGACCAGGGATTTACACCTGGTTTGTTACTTGGTACTGTGTGTGATCCAGTCTCTTATTATCAGTGCAGTTAAGATGAAATCACTGAATAGTGACGGAGGGCCAATGCTTAGCCTTTTCTCAGTTTAATTCTGTGGCCCTCTCTGTTTTCTAGCCTAGAATTCATATCCTATGAGCTAGCCCAGATTTATTCAAAGCTACCTAGTCCTAAAACTCACTCAGCAATTAAAAAAATTGCCAATGCTTAGACTTCCTCTATGTAAATGCTTATTCCACCATGTTTGTGATGAGAACGAACTCTCATGAAAAGACCCCCAACTTATTTCAAGACCAAACTGTAATAATGTTCAATAGGAAAAACTGTTTAAATGGAACTATTTCTTAAAATTCTAATTTTACAATCATCTTATCATTTATTTTTCATTTTTATTAATAAAGCTTATATAAAAAAAGAGAGAGAAAGAGTGGGACTGAGGAAATAGCATAATGGTTATACAAAAGACTTCCATACCTGAGATTCTGTGGTCCCAGTTTCAATCCTCAGTGCCACCATAAACTAGAACTGAGTGGTGCTCTGTCATATCTCTCTTTATTTCTCTGTCTCCCTGTCTCTCTCTTTGTGTATGATTCTCTTTCATTAAAATAAATAAATAAATAAATAAATTATTTTATATACATATGTATCTACACATTTATACACATAAGTATATAAACATATATATGAAAAAATGGCCTGTGAAGTGGTGCAGTGGATGGAACATTGGAGTCTAAAGCATAAGTTTCTTAGTTTGTTCCCTAGCAACGTATGTGCCAGAGTGATACTCTGCTTCTCTCTCGCTCCCTTTTTAAATTAATGAATATTCATAGCTAAAATAAAAAGAAAGGAAATATTATTAATTGAACATAATTTACCTCTGGTATTGAAAGGTACAGGCAGCCAATTTTGATACCTAATCACACTTCATAAAACTCTCCTTGCTTGATTTTTTTGTTGTTCCTTTCTAACTCAATTGTTCGGAAAATGTTCACATATCTTCTTTATCTTAGAATCTATGTTGAAATTTTGTTACCATTTTTTCTTTCCTGTAACTGAACTTATCTGAACAAATTGTCCCCATCCTCCAGCTAAAGGAAGACCTAGTGAATTGTAGTTGGAATGCAGTTTTCATGATCTAAGAGGGACACAGAATTCTTGTGTCTTATCTGTTCCAGGATTCAGTATTTTTCCCCTTTATACTCCTCAGTAAACATCAATAAGAGAATTTAAGTGGAATTAAAAAAGATTGAGGAGGAAAGGAAGCCAGTCACCTCTCTAAGAACTGTTGGCTCTACTCTCCATTATTTCTTGTTGTGAAAGTAGGTCAGGTAAAGTATTTACGGATTTAATTCTAGTGTGCGGTACTGCTGTGAGGTTGGTCCCAAATGGACCTATATCTCTCTCTCTCATATTTTTTAAATTATTTTTTGCTTTAATGGAGGTGGTGGTGGGTGGGGGAGAAAGAGAACCAAAGCACCACGCTGGTATATGTGACTTTCTTAAATGTGGTCAGAATCCTTATGAAAGGATTGGGAGGATAATAAACAACTTCTTCTGACAAGAGCAAAGAGCACCATATGTTAGGATCTCTCTTATATATCTAGGACCTTTATTTACATGTTATGTCATGTTAAATGTAAATACTGGCATAAGAATAAAAAGGAGCCCATTCCCTTAAATTAGGAATATAGATTTAAATAGTTTTCTAGCAAGATATTTACCTCTTATGAACAGTTTTTATGAATGTTTTTCTTTTCATAGAAAAGAAACAGGATTTGTCCATATTTGTGATTGGCAAACCATTTTAAAGATTTTATTCACAGACTAGACAAGATGAAGTTCTTATCATTATGGATCAAAACTACTCTCTTGGCATTTATTCTACTCACTGGTGAGTAACTGATACAGTCCAGGGTGAAATATTTCATGTAGCTTAGAAAATGCAGGAAACAACTACTATAACTGAAGTTGTAATACTTGATCTGATAAACTGAAGCAAAGCATGTTATAGGTGTCTTTTAAAGTTATATCAGAGGGTTGAATTTCTTCATTTCCTTTGTTAGAGAAGTGAGACTAGTGGGTTAGCAAAGACAGAAGGTATATGTTCTTTGCTCTACCTTTAACTCTGGAACTTTAACTCCTTTTTTTTTCTTTTGGGACTTAGTTTCCAGTCTTATTAAATGAAAAATATTTAGAGAAATTATCTCTTCTAAGTCTGAGGTTTCTGACAAACTGATGGTGTTTGCCAGCTCTTGATTCCTTTATTATAAAAGCTTATATAAGGAAGAAGACTATGGATCATTGGCCAGTAACTCATTGGCCCCATCCTCCTAAAAGTCTATACTGCTCTGTGGATACCAGTCAGGGACTCTGTAAATTCTTGAACAGAGGCATACTATTAGATCAAATAGTTGGCTAGTGAAACACTACTTCATTAGCTCATATTTCAGTAATTTACTTCAAGACGTCTTTATTTTTTAGTAGGACCCCAAATATGTAAGGTAAAAAAACAAACAAATGAACAAACACCTACTGACATTTCTCATGTAAGGTGTTAGGGAGAATTGGAAAAGAGTGTATAAATCATCAAGAGTGAATGAATATGAGAATTAAAGGTGTTTCTTTATTCTTTGTGTGTTTAGTGGTTATCATTTGCTTGCATTTTTAGTGTAGGGGATTCACATGTTCATGTTACTAAGAGGTATGGTCACTTACTAGCAGGGATTGCTTTATTTATTTATTTATTTATTTATGTTGCATTTCTAGAATTTATTTTAGTTTTTTTTTTTTGTTTTAGAAGCATCACTAATTAGAACTCAGGTAAGACAATCTCAATACTATAGAATGTAAAAAATAAAAGGTAAGCTATTCACATTTTTTATATTGTAATTAAAAATGTACTTTTCTATTTTATGAGACCAATGCATTATTTTGCTCTGGCATATCTGAAGAAACACAGGGTTTCATGCATTAAAGTTTTGTTTTTTACCCACTGAGCCAGCCCCTGACTGTAAATTTTAACAAAAATTACCCCCCAAAATATACAAACGGAATAATGAATGTTCAAAGAAATTAAAATATGTGTGATCATTGACTAATTATAAGAACATATTTATCTTACCAGCAATGAAAACTCATTTGGGGGGCCAGGTGGTGGACATCTGGTTGAGCACACATGTTACAGTGTACAAGGACCTGGTTCAAGCCCCTCAGTTACCACTGTGGGGGGAAGCTTCCTAAGTGGTGAAGCAGTGCTAAAAGTGTCTTTGTGTTTCTCTATCTCTTCCCTATTTCCCCCCTCCTCTCTCTATTTCTGTCTTTACTCAGTGAATAAATAAATAAATTGACTGATTGATTAATTAATTAAAATAATTTGATATACTCTTAACAAACTGAAAATGTGCATATGCACATTTAACCATCTTAACTATCAAGGAATCAACCTTGTTGCATTCCAGAGTCTCTGAAAGGTTAAAGAGTAGGATAGTAACTCTGTTCTAGTAAACCAAAGGGGGGTGGGAAACTAACCTAATTACCCAATTATTCTAGACAGTCAACTTTCTTCTTTGAATTGTTATAAAGTTTTTACTTATTTTTCTATAACATTGCTCATTTCTGAGTTACAGTAGTGCTGGGGATGGAACCTGGCATCTTTGATATCTCAGACCTGAAAACCTTTTGCTTAGCTATTATGACCTCTGTATGACATTTCACTGTATAAATTATACAGTGAAATGTCATACAGAGGTCATAAAAATGAACTGTAATTCTTTTTTTTTGTTATTGTCTCTCTTTTTTAAAAAATTTTTTATTAAGAAAGGATTAATGAACAAAAACATAAGGTAGGAGGGGTACAACTCCACACAATTCCCACCACCCAATCCCCATAACCCACCCCCTCCCATGATAGCCCTCCCATTCTCTAGCCCTCTGGGAGCATGGACCCAGGGTTGTTGAGGGTTGCAGAAGGTAGAAGGTCTGGCTTCTGTAATTGCTTCCCCGCTGAACATGGGCGTTGACTGGTCGGTCCATACTCCCAGTCTGCCTCTCTCTTTCCCTAGTAAGGTGTGCCTCTGGGGAAGCTGAGCTCCAGGACACATTGGTGGGGTCTTCAATCCAGGGAAGCCTGGCCAGCATCCTGGTGGCATCTGGAACCTGGTGATTGAAAAGAGAGTTAACATACGAAGCCAAACAATTTGTTGAGCAATCATGGATCCCAAGCTTGGAATAGTGGAGAGGAAGTGCTAGGGAGGTACTCACTGCAAACTCTAGTGTACTTCTGCTTTCAGGTATATATTTTGCAGTAGTTTATGGATATGTGTGCACATAAGCTCTCTCTCACAGAAACTGGTGTATATCTAGGTTATGGGACTTTGTTAGAAAGTGAACTACCTGAGATGAAATTAGAGTGTACTATAAAAGGAAAAGTCTCACCCGAGTAATGAAGCTGAAGGGTTGTCATTCCACACGTGAAGTCTCTGGATACAGTCTGAGGTGAAGCATGTTGAGGTGGCAATCGTTGCGTTGGTTAGGTTGTGATCGGCGGATGCAATATTATTTGGTTTGGATTGGGAGATGCATACGGGAAAGTGGGCCCTATCCAAGGGTTCCAGGACTGGGGGAAGTAGGGGCTCTATAGTGGAGATGTGAGGTTCCTGCTGTCTTAGGGTTCAGAAAGACAATCGATAGTTAATGTTATCATCACATTATTTGTTAATTGGGTTAACTTTGAAAAGTCCCTTTGTTATGGTTTGCTGTACAGTATCCAGTATCTTGTATATAGCTGTGCTATTGGATGCTTCTAATCTACTTGGTGTAGGCTTTTGAGAGAGTCCGCATATCAAATACATAGCCTATATATTAAAAAGATTCAGTTTGTCTTTTGAGAAACTTTGAGACATACAATCGATTTTCCCCCTCTCATATTAATTAACTACTGATTTATATATCTACATTTTGCTAGGAGTGTACATAAACACCATTACCACCACCAAAGGACTGTGACCCATCCCTCCCGCCCACTCCCACCCCCCACTGGCCCAGAAAGCTGCATGTCTACCCCTCACCACTGGGTTTTTACTTTGGTGCCCTACTTACAAGTTGATCAGGTCCTGCTTTTAGTTTCCTTTTCAGATCTTCTTAGCTTCTGTTGATGAGTGGGATCATCCCATACTCATCTTTATCTTTCTGACTTAGTTCACTTAACATAATTCCTTCTAGCTCTGTCCAATATGGGTCAGAGAAGGTGGGTTCATTGTTTTTGATAGCTGCATAGTATTCCATTGTGTATATATACCACAGCTTTCTCAGCCACTCATCTGGTGTTGGGCACCTGGGTTGCTTCCAGGTTTTAGCTATTATGAATTGTGCTGCTATGAACATAGGAATACACACCTCTTTTTGGTTGGGTGTTATGGAGTCCTTGGGGTATAACCCCAGGAGAGGAATTACTGGGTCATATGGAAGGTCCATGTCTAGCCTTCTGAGAGTTTTCCAGACTGCTCTCCACAGAGGCTGTACCAATTTACATTCCCACCAGTAATGTAAAAGGGTTCCTCTGTCCCCACATCCTCTCCAGCATTTGTTGTTGCTGTCCTTTTTGATGTATGCCATTCTTACAGGAGTGAGGTGGTATCTTAGTGTTGTCTTAATTTGCATTTCTCTGACAATCAGTGACCTAGAGCAGTTTTTCATATGTTTGTTAGCCTTTTGGATCTCCTCTGAGGTGAATGTTTTGTTCATATCCTCTGCCCATTTTTGGATGGGGTCATTTGCTTTTTTGGTGCTAAGTTTGCTGAGCTCTTTATATATTTTGGTGATTAGTTTCTTGTCTGATGTCTGGCATGTGAAGATCTTCTCCCATTCTGTGAGGGGTCTCCCTGTTTGTTTAATAGTTTCTTTGGATGTGCAGAAGCTTTTCAATTTGATGTAGTCCCATTGGTTTGTTTCTGCTTTAGTCTTCCTTGCAATTGGGTTTGATTCATCAAAGATATCCTTGAGGTGTATGTGGGAAAGTGTTTTACCAATGTTTTCCTCTAAGTATTTGATTGTTTCTGGCCTGACATCTAGGTCTTTGATCCATTTGGAGTTGATTTTTGTTTCTGGTGAGATAAAGTGCTTCAATTTCATTCTTCTGCATGTTTCAACCCAATTTTCCCAGCACCATTTATTGAAGAGAGCCTCCTTTTTTCATTCAATCCTTTGGGCCCCCTTATGAAAGATTAGATGCCCATAGGTGTTGGGATTTACTTCTGGGCTTTCAATTCTGTTCCACTGGTCTGTGTGCCTATTTTTGTTCCAGTACCATGCTGTTTTGATAATGATGGCTTTATAATATAGTTTAAGGTCTGGGAGTGTGATGCCTCCATTTCTGTTTCTTTTCCTTAAGATGGTTTTGGAAATTCTAGGTGTTTTCAGGTTCCAGATAAATGATTGTAGTGTTTGTTCTATTCTCTTAAAGAAGCTTGGTGGAACTTTGATGGGTATTGCATTAAATTTGTATATGGCTCTGGGGAGAATATTCATTTTGATGATATTTATTCTTCCAATCCATGAGCATGGGATATCTTTCCATTTCTTGGTATCAGTTTCTATTTCCTTGAGTAGCGACTCACAGTTTTCAGTATACAAGTCTTTCACTTCTTTGGTCAACTTTATTCCTAGGTATTTGATTGATTTTGCTGAAACAGTAAATGGGAGTGATTTCTGGATGTCTTCTTCTTCAGATTTAGTGTTTGCATAAAGAAATGCCACTGATTTTTGTACATTGATTTTGTAGCCTGATACCTTGCTATATTGCCTAATAACTTCCAGTAATTTTCTACTGGATTCTTTAGGTCTTTCTATGTATACTATCATATCATCTGCAAATAGTGAGAGCTTGACTTCTTCCCTTCCAATCTGTATCCCTTTGATTTCTTTCTCTTGCCTGATTGCTATGGCAAGAACTTCCAATACTATGTTGAAGAGTAACGGTGACAGTGGACAACCCTGTCTAGTCCCCGATCTGAGGGGGAATGCTTTCAGCTTCTGTCCATTGAGTATGATGTTGGCTGTAGGTTTACTATATATAGACTCCACTATCTTGAGGAATTTCCCATCTATTCCCATTTTTTGTAGAGTTTTGAGCATGAATGGGTGTTGGATTTTGTCAAAGGCTTTCTCTGCATCTATTGAGATAATCATGTGGTTTTTGGCTTTGCTTTTATTGATGTGGTGAATGACATTGATTGACTTACGGATGTTGAACCAGCCTTGCATTCCTGGGATGAATCCCACTTGGTCATGATGAACAATCTTTTTGATGTGTTGCTGTATCCGGTTGGCCAAGATCTTGTTTAATATTTTGGCATCTGTGTTCATCAGAGATGTTGTTCTGTAGTTTTCCTTTTTTGTTCTGTCCCTATCAGCTTTTTGTATCAGGGTGATGTTGGCTTCATAAAAAGTGGAAGCGAGTATTCCTGTTTCTTCAATCTTATGGGATAGCTTAAGAAGTATGGGTATTAACTGTTTCCTGAAAGTTTTGTAGAATTTGTTTGTGAAGCCATCTGGTCCAGGACTTTTGTTGTTGGGGAGATTCTTAATAACGGTTTCAATTTCTTTGTCTGTGATTGGTGCATTTAGATTTTGTAGTTCTTCTTGGTTCAGTTTTGGAAGTGCATAGGTTTCTAGGAATTGTTCCATTTCTTCCAGATTCTCTAGCTTGGTGGCATATAGTTCTTTATAGAAGTTTCGCAGGATTCTCTGGATTTCTGTGGTGTCAGTTGTGAAATCTCCTGCATCGTTTACAATTCTATTAATTTGAGTCTTCTCTCTTTTTTGTTTGGTGAGTCTGGCTAGGGGGTTGTCAATTTTGTTTAATCTTTCAAAGAACCAACATTTGGCTTCATTGATCTTTTGTATGGTTCTTTTATTTTCGATGTTGTTTATTTCTGCTCTAACTTTAGTGATTTCTGTCCTTCTGGTTGCTTTAGGGTTCTTTTGTTCCTCTTCCTCTAAGTCCTTGAGGTGTGCAGTAAGGTCGTTCATTTGAGCTTCTTCTTGGTGTTTAATATGTGATTGTATGGCTATAAGTTTCCCTCTCAGTACTGCTTTAGCTGTGTCCCAAATATTTTGATAGGTTGTGTCTTCATTTTCATTAGTTTCCAGGAACATTTGAATTTCCTGTTTGAGTGAGTCTCTGACCCAGTGGTTCTTAAGGAGCATGTTGTTTAGTTTCCAAATTCTGTGTCTTTTAATAATTTTCCATTTGTTGTTAAATGTTAGTTTTACTCCACTGTGGTCTGAGAAGACACTTGGGATGATTTCAATGCTCTTGAAATGAACTGTAATTCTAAATATCAAAAGCTCTAGGAAAAGAAGTATATAATTTAGAATATTTATAAATATACAGAAGTGACTGGGCAAATAGTTGACAGAAAGAAGTGCCTGAGGGAAGATGCCAGAATAGTGCTTTGGTTTCTCTCTTGTGAAATAAGTCATTGTCTCCCCTCCCCAAAATACAGATAGATAAATGACAGATACATAGATAAATGATAGATAGAAGATGATAGGTAGGTAGGTAGATAGATAGATAGATAGATAGATAGATAGACAGACAGACAACTGACTTCTAGGCTAGCTTACCTGGAGAGCATACCTGCTTTATGATTTATACAATATAGTTTGAAACTGACATCCACTGCACTAGATGAAGACAATGTTTCTGTGCTGTGCTATCTTTCTCCCTCCCCCTTTGGCTCTAGCTCTCCCTTTAAAAAATATTATCTTTTGTTGCCCTTGTTTTATTGTTGTAATTATTACTGTTGTTGTTATTGATGTTGTTGTTGTTGGATAGGACAGAGAGAAAAGGAGAAAGGAGGGGAAGACAGAGAGGGGGAGAGAAAGACACCTGCAGACCTGCTTCACCGCTTGTGAAGCGACTCCCCTGCAGGTGGGGAGATGGGGCTCGAACTGGCATCCTTACACCAATCCTTGTGCTTTGTGCCATATGCTCCTAACCCGCTGTGCTACCGCCTGACTCCCTGGCTCTCCCTTTATAACATGTCTATCAACTGGGTGTGTCATCATCTGGCTCCCAGATCTCCCTTTCTATGTGGACAACTTGACATAGAAAAGTGAAGTGCAAGTACCTGCGTAAGGATCCCAGTTCAAACCCCCAGCTCACCAGCTAGAGGGGAGTTGCCTCACAGATGGTGAAGCAAGTCAGCAGGTGTCTATCTTTCACTCCTCCTCTCTGTCTTCCTCTCCTCTCTCCATTTCTCTCTGTCCAGTGACGACAAAAATAATAACTACAACAACAATAAAAACAAGGGCAACAAAAGGGAAAATAAATAAATAAAATTTTTTAAAAAGTGAAGCTTCAGCCCTAGCAATAACAAAAAACAAAAAAAGAGAGAGATTATACAAAGAAGTATTTAATTTATATAAATGAACTCAGCTGTGAAAATTAATCTCTCTCTATCTCTCCCGCACTGTCTCTCTCTGTGTGTGTGTGTGTGTGTGTGTGTGTGTGTGTATGTGTGTGCGGTGAAATTAGGGAGAAGAGCAAGAAAATAAAAATATTATTTCAAAGTTAAAAGTGATAGAAGAATAGAGATGGTTGGTAGGATAAGTGGAAGGATATTTGCTTAAATCACCGCAATTTATTTCTTAATAACACAAACCCTGAAGTATTGATAACACTTTAGATGTTAGGTGGGTAGGTTGTGATTACATTGCTAAACCTACATGTCAGATATATTTTATATTAGAATCAAAGATCACTCTATTCAGATGTCCATTACTTGATGTACATTATGGTGTTTCTTGATATTTTGCAGCCAAACTGCTATTTCTACAGGCATTTGACAACACCTTGTAGTGGAGTATTTGAGCCAGTCTGTGCAACTAATGGCAAGACTTTTCGAAATGACTGTCATTTCTGCAACGAAAAGGCGTAAGAATACATTAGTGAATACTTTCTCTTTCAAAAGAATAAAGATATCATTTCAGTTGGGTTAATATAAGAACTTTTGTGATGCTGATAGTATAAGCAAAGCATACACACAAAATAACTGTCATAACTGCACAAAAGATGTAAAGCATATGTCTGTCCCTTCCCCTAAAGTTCTAATTTCTGAAAATGTCAGTGCCTTCCACACACTCAGACTGAATATACTGCATCTCAATTACTTTGAATTGGTTCTGTTATACTTTACTAATGACAGACAAATAAGTAATATTGGATTTCAGAAGCCTTTAAATTATATCTTGATGACACTTTGGGAATAAGCTTCAGAGACCGACAGTCTCAGAAAGAACCTCACCACTAAACTCTTAAAGAAACTGCAGTGGAGGGTCGGGTAGTGGCACAGCCTGTTAATCGCACATAGTGTTGTATGCAATTACCACACAAGAACCCAGGCTGGAGCCCCAACTTCCCACCTGCAATGGGGACACTTCACAAACAGAGAAGCATACATGCAGGTGTCTTTCTCTCCCCCATCTCCCCTTCCACTCTCAACTTTCTCTGTCCTATCAAATAAAATAGGGGAAAAAATGGCCACCAAGATTTTTAGTGTCAGCTTTGAGCCCCAGTGATAACCCTGGAGGCAAAGGGAAAAATTTGCATTCATTGTAGAAGATGTCTCTCTCCTCTGATGAGTGCTTACATTCCTTACTCTGGTCCTTGCACTTTGCGCCACCTGCGCTTAACCCGCTGTGCTACAGCCCAATTCCCTACTACTTACATTCCTAAAAAAGAATTTTTTAAATTATTATTCGTGATTTAATATTGACTTAACAAAATTATCAGACATCAGGGACATAATTCCACACCATCCCCACCACCAGAGTTCTGTATTCCTATTCCGTTCATTCAAAACTGCAGCAGTTCTCCCAAAACCACAGATTATTTCTATAACTACCTACCAATATTTGTATATATTTGTCCATTTTTTCCCTATGGTCATGCTTTCTTTTCCTTTCTAAGTCACAGCTATACCTATTACTACTTCTGAATGTTCTTCTTTTTTTCCTCTTCTATCTCTGGGTCCTGATGGAGTTGGAGTTCAGAGTCCTCTGGTCATCTTCCTCTAGCATTTCTTCCCCACTGGAAGTATAGACCAAAATTCTTTTTAGAATGCAGAAGGTGGGAGATATGGCTTCTGTAATTACTTCTATGTTAGACATGGGCATTGGCAGGTCAATTTATACTCCCAGCCTGTTTCTGTCTTTCCCTAGTTGAGTAGGACTCTGGATATGTGAGGTTCTGGAACACATTGGTGAGATTGTCGCCCAAAGAAGTCAGGATGAAATCATATCATCTGCAACTTGATATGCAATCATATCATCTGCAACTTGGTGGCTAAAAGGTGGTGAGATATAAAGTAGGACACAATGTTTAATAAACAAGAACCAAAACATAGGTCAGATGAGAATAGGGATCTTAGGATGGAAAGAGGCTAGGAAGTCTTTTTCAGTTATGTTTCATGTGGCCCATGACTTTAGTCACTTTTGGACAAGCTTGGTAGTTAACATGCAGGTGGACTAAAAATATTGCCTGGGAAGATGGTATCAGAGTTGAAAATAGAACTAGAAGGCTGGATTAGGGTTGGGGGTAGCTCCCAAATTTGAGGAAAGTACATAAATGCTGTTAACTATTTACCTATCTATCTGACCTAGGGCCCATATATATATTCACATTTAGTACAGGAGCCTCTGTAACTTCTGAGTACTTGTCAGTCTGCCACAGCTGGGAACATTCTGGGCTACACTAATTTCAAAACCAGTCTAGCTCAAGTAGCAGAGTAGGCTGCCCAAGCCTCCCTTTGCAAAGGGGGGCAGTCCCTACTGTTGTTGCTTTACAACAAAGGCAAAAGCAGTCTTTGAATTATTCTTCTTCATCTAGAAGGGCTTTCTTTCTCTCACTCCATCATTCCTTAACTCTAAAGAAAGTTCTGCCAAATTTCTTGCCTCCTATCTGTCTTCTATCCCTGTGGTTTCCTCCACAAAAATCTTTGCATTTATAATGTGAAAATTGTTGTCTTTTCCCCTAATCCACTTCTCCTTCTTCTTCCTCTTCCTCTCCTCCTCCTCTTCCTTCTCTCCCCCTTCCCTATCCCACTCCCCTTCCCTTTCTTCTTCTTTTCTCCTCCTCCTCCTCCTTTTTCTTCTTCTTCTCCTCTTCTCCTCCTCCTTCTCCTTCTTTTTTTGAATATGGGGAGGTCACAGGAATGAATCAGGACTGATGAAGTAGGAGACACCAATTAAAGTAGGTACAGGGAGGTGGTTGGACCCAGCTACTTGTGAAAGTGGAGCACCAAGTCATCTCCAGCCCAGAACAAATTCAAATCTCTCTAGTTGAGAATCATCTGATACATAACTAAGGAAGTTCAATATACTATTTTAATAACTTCTTTGTCTTTCTTTCTTTGTCTGCAGTCGTGCTGACAACTTACTTCAATTTAGACACTATGGTCCTTGCTAAATTTTGATGAAGCTCTACATCCATAAGGTTTTAATGTGATCACATTTTACAGTGGATTCAACAATTAGAATCAGTAGTCTTTTCAGTCAGGACCTTAAATTTACAAATAATCAGGTAAATCTTTCTTTGGAACACATGATAGAATATCAGATGTTTAACACTATTGCTAAGATTCTATGATTTCGATTGTCTGTGTCTAATTATTAAACAATAGTTTGAAAAAGAAATAAGTGTATTGTATATTTGATGATAATAAAAGACTTCAGTTTGAATTTAAAAAATAAAAAATTTCAATCTTTTTCCTTTATTTTAAAATTTCACTTTACATTATTGTGTGGTTAATGGATAGTTACAGTACAGTTGTAGGCACATGGGTACAGTTCTTATCTCCCTATGATAGGTGTCTATACCCAGTATTCATTCATCCTTCTCATCTTGCTTTATCTCCCTCAACATGATTCCTTCAAGTGCTAATGAGGTGACTTTTATAATTTTTAACAACCGAGGAATGTTCCATTGTAATGAGTTGTATTACCTTCATTAATATTTTCCTTTGATAACTAAGGGGATTTTTTTCCATTAAAAATATAAACTTACATTCACTGTGGCAAGCACACTTTCAACAGACACTGACTCTTCAGGTTTCACAGTTTTAGATGGCTTGTTTACAGAGCTGTGAGAAATATTTTTAACTTATATACCAACAAGTTTATGGAATTTGTGTTGTAACAGCCTGAAATTACTAAGACTACCTCTGCAGTGTTTTGTCAACCATCTAGTGCACACACGGTCACTAACTTTTTTGCAGTCTTTTTCAGGCATCTTCTTCTCATTATGGCTTCCCAACTTTCTAAATTAAATCAGAGACATAATTTTAACTTTTTCTCTTTTTTTTTATTGCCTCCAGTGTTATTGCTGAAGCTCAGTGACTGCAAACAAAATTACCAATCCTAGTGAATACTTTTTTATTTTTTCTTTTTAAATTGATAGGACAAAGAGAAATTGAAAGGGATAGGGGAGGTAGAAAGGGAAAGAGAATGAGAGACAACTAAAGTCCTACTTCACCATTCATTAAGATTCCCACTGCAAATGGAGAGTGGGGGTTTGAACTGAGTTATTTGTACATAGTAACCTGTGCGCTCGACTGAGTGTGCCACCACCTGATCCCAGAGAAGGATATCAAAACTCAACTTGTCCAGTATGATAAATACAAATTTCATTTATCCTATACAATGTTACTGCTCTTGAAATCTATACATTGTTTAAAATTGTAAATAAAAATACATATTTACCTACTCTCTTAATTTTAAGAAATAGTTATCAAGTTGAAAGGAGAGTAAAACTATTAGGCTGACTATAGAGATTATTACCTAGTTGTAGGGATGGCTGAAGTTATTTTTGTATTAATCATAACAACTAATTTAATGCAGTACTATATTATGTTTATCTTTTTCTCTCTGTACATAGTATATTAAGGTATTTTTCTTTCTTAAAGAGCTTCTTTTGAAAATAGAAGTAACTAAAAATGGAAAACTAATTAAGGTGTACATTTACATGTAATCTCTAAAAGTTAGACTTTGTATTTTGGTAATTAGGGAACTTATTGGTTCTTTTTGCACTAATACTAGTACAAAAAAATAAGGAATTCCACAAAATATTCTATTTCTGTGTAACTGTTATCATTTCCTTTATTTAGACATTTTGTCTTTACTTTGTAATCAACTCTAGAAATTAATATTCATATCCTTTTAACCTGTCTTATTTAGGTGAACTTTTCCCAAACAGGAAGTGCTTTATTTGCTTTTTGTGTTCTAAAGTCTAACACAGATTTTGCTCTAGTACAATTCAATAATATTTACTGAGAGTTTCAACATCATTTCTCATAAAGATCTTGTCACTAATCAACCTAAGATACTAGATTTGTTATATAACCTATGAAAAGTTTAAATAAATTTAGATGTTTACAAACATAGTTGTTAATTACATTGTATCACCATGCTATTCTGTAATAAGGATTAATCCCTTAAACAAAAGACAAGACTTCTGAAAAAAATGCATTTGACAAGGCTAATGGTATAATTTTTGTTACAAATTATTATAGTTAACTATTATTTGAAATGATGGTAACATCAAGAGTCATGAAAAAGCTCTCAAATAAATGTGTCTGTGGTAAGTTGTCTGGCAGTTCATGCTATAATGAGTCATTCAGTCCATCGGAGCGAATTAATTCTTACCTGAAGATTAAACTGATAAAGAACATTACATTCTTTAAAAAATGAAACATCTGGAGGAATACAAAATCCATGGGAAATTTTAAATTGCAAAGAAGGATCAGGATTCTTGGTAATTTCTCTACCACTGAGTATGCTATTAACTGTGTTATTTTTCACATTTAACCACTATTTAATTAATCATGTTCATTTTCATATTTGGAAAGTGTTTTGTTTTGTTTTTAATCATGGAAGAGTGTTAAATTATGACAAGTAATTTTCTGTATCTTTTGAAATTATATGCTTTTTTTCATGTCATTCTGTCACTGTGATGAATCACATTAGATTATTATTTTTTTCCTTTTTTAGATTGAAAAACATCCCTACATCTAAGGGATAAATCCCAGTTAGTCATGATATTTGAGCCATTTGATGGCTGCGAAATTTGTCTTACCAGTGTTCTTTGGAGAATTTATATGCCTGTGTGCATCAAGAAAATTGATGTGGAGTGGCTTTTCTTTGTAACGACCTTTGCTTAGCTAACAAGTTAATGCTTCCCTTATTGCATGATTTGGAACATTTTTCTCCTCTTTTGGGGCAGGAGGAGTTTGAGGACTGATGTTTATTCTTTAAATGTTTGCGTGAATTTATTATCAAAACCATTTGGATCTGAACTTTCACTTTATTGAAGAATTTTTGATTATTGATTCAATCCTGTAACAACAAAAGGCCTTTACAAATTTTCTGTTTATTCATTATCCACTCTTGACAAGGTGACTGCTTTTAGAAATTCACCCATGTCTACTTTGTTATGTAATTTGTTGACATATCATCTGTCTGGTGGTCTCAATTATTTCATTTTATATCAGTTTTAATTTCTCCTCTTGCTTCAATTTTGGTATTATCTAATTTGTTTATATTTTTAAGACTCTAGTGAAATGGTTCAACAATTGTGTAGGACTTGCATATTTGAGTCTGATACGTGGTAAACCAGCTATGCCAGGGTGTTACTGCTTGCTTCCTTTCTTCCTTTCTTTCTTTCTTTCTTTCTTTCTTTCTTTCTTTCTTTCTTCCTTTCTTTCTCTAATTAAAATAAATCAATAATTCTTTTAAAAATTTTGTTTCTATAACTGTTTCTGTCAATTTTCTAGTATTTTTCTGCTCTGATTTTCTTCTGCTAACTTTGACTTTGGCTACTATTTCCACCTACAAGGTCTAAATAATCCAGAATATGATATAATGATGTCTTGTTTTATGTAACCTCTGATCCAATCTACCAATAAGAAAGGTCCATACATCTTAGAATTCATTTCTTTCTTTCCTGTTCACTACTACTCACATTGTGTTGGCTATATGTATTTATTCTACCAATACACATATTTTTCTGCAATTGCTACAGTGATATTTTATATTACAGGTAAACTATGTTATATCATATATTTTCTTAAAATAATTCAGGTGTTTGAATTATTTTAAGAAAATATATGATATAATATAGTTTACCTGTAATATATATGTAAAATATATGATATAATATAGTTTACCTTGGGGCTCATGGAAAGTGAGAAAAATTTTTTAACCATGACTTTTATACTCTACATGGACTTCAGCCTGTAAAGTTAATTAATTAGTTATGAAGAAAATAGATTACTAAATTTCTCCCTTAATTAAAAAGCTTTCAGTGTCACAGTTTATTTCTGAAACATGGATCAAATTAATTGATACATAAATTAGTGTAGTGCTCCATGTGGTCTTATTTACAATCTCCAACTTTGTTTCTTTCTTATTCTAGAATGTTAAATCCTAATCTCTCTCCCAGAGTTTTCCAAAACAGACTGTTTGAGTATCATTTCAGAGTCTTTAATGCATAATAATGGGTGATACTTATCAATTAATAATTTATTCACAGTTTTAATAGTGAAGTGGTGTATCCTCAGGCTTCAAAATTTCTCAATGCAATTCTAATATTCATCCAGTTTAAATGTCCATGTTCAGTGGAGAAGCAATTACAAAAGCTAGACCTTCCACCTTCTGCAACCCATAAAGAATTTTGGTCCATACTCACAGACAGGAATAAAGAATTGGGAAGTTTCCAGTGGAAAGGATGGGAAACAGAACTCTGGCGATGGGAACTCTGTGGAATTGTATCCCTGTTATCTTAAAATTTTGTTAATTATTATTAAACCACTAAAAAATATAAAATAAAGAAAGAAACATATTCTGTGACATTTCCCAATCTCTTCCATTGGATCACCTGAGAAAAACTGATCATCTTTCACTTGGGTGAATTTCTGAAGCAAAAATTGAAAATTAATCACATCAAATTTCAGGTGTCTTAGTGATATTTTAATTTTTGTGGGAATTTTCCATGAAAAATTGAGACTTTACCATTATTAAAGTGTCAACTGTTTTTTTTTTTTAATTACCAAGGACTTATACCTTTCTTGAACAAATATTTCTAAATTCTTTCCTTCCTCTTCATTTTTATCCTATTTGATGCCCTGGCCTTTCTTTCTTCCTTCCTTCCTTCCTTCCTTCCTTCCTTCCTTCCTTCCTTCCTTCCTTCCTTTCTTCCTTCCTTCCTTCCTTCCTCAATTCCTTCCTTCCTTCTTTCTTTCTTTCTTTCTTTCTTTCTTTCTTTCTTTCTTTCTTTCTTTCTTTCTTTCTTTCTTACAGACAGCCAGAAATCAAGAAGGAAGGGAGTGATAGAGAGGGAGAGAGACAGAGAGACACCTGCAGCACTGCTTCACCACTTGTGAAGCTTTCCCCCTGCAGGTGGGGACCAGGGGCTCAAACTTGGGTATTGTGCATTGTAGCATGTGTGCTCAACCAGGTGCACCACCACCTGGCCCCTGCGCTGGCCTTTTCCAACTCACTTTCATGTATCTTCTCTGTTTGCACATATATTTCCTCATACTTTTGAGTTCATCAGATTAGATTGTCTTTAGTATCCCCCCAAGGGAAGAGCTATTGAGATAGACTTGGGAGATAGCATGCATGACCACATTTTCAGTCCCCAGAGAGAACATACAGTACCTCTATGTCTTATATGCCCTGAGCTATTGCAAATTCCTCATTCTCATAATTGATGAGTCTTAATTGAGCTACTGAAAATTGTGCTTCTATGAACACAGGTGTACGTCTATCTCTCAGATGATTATTTGCTTCCTTTGCATTTATACCCAGGAGAGGAATTACTAGGTCATATAGGTCTCCATACTGGTTTCCATAGGGGTTTGACTAATTTTTCACTCCCAACAGCAGTGGAGAAGTATTCCTCACTAACATTTGTCATTACTGTTTTTTATCATGTATGGAGTCCTCACAGGTGGAAACTGGTATGATTTTTTTCATTAGTACTTCTCTGATCATCAGTGATTTTGAACTTTTTTTTTCATATCTGTTGACACTTTGGTTCTCTTCTATGGTAAAGATTCTGTTCATACCCTCTCCCATTTTGTAGTGGGGTCATATTTTTTCTTGCTGTGTTTGGTGAGTTCTTTTTACATTTTAATTATTTGTCCTTTATCTGATGAATGTCATGTAAAGGTATTTTTCCATTCTATTAAGAGTCTCTTAAGTTTCACTGGTGGTTCCTTTTGCTATGTAGAAGCTTTTCAGTTTGATAGAGTCCCATTGGTTTATAATTGTTGTTGGACTTGAGTTATCAAACATGGTTTTAAAGCTTATATTTAACAGAGTTATGCCAATTTTTTTTCTAAATATTTGATGGTTTACAGTATGGTCTAACATTCAAATCTTTGATCCATTAGGAATTTGCTTTTGTGCATTGTGAAATGTAGTGGTCCAGTTTCATTCTTCTGAAAATTTCAACCCAATTTTCCAAAATCATCTGTTGAGTAGATTCTCCATTCTCTATTTAATGTTTTGGGCCCCCTTCTCAAAAATCTTATGTTTATAGGTGTGAGATATTATCTCTGGTTTTCAAATCTACTCCAGTGGGTTTGTGTCTCTTCTAGACCAGGATGTTTTGATAATAGTCAGTGTGATGCCTCTAGTCTTGTTCTTTCTTCTCAAGATTGCTCTGACAATGCTAGGTAGTTTCTGATTCCAGATACAGTTTTGTATCTTTCATTCTGTTATCTTAAAGAAATTTTGTAGGGTCTTTATCGGGATTGCATTAAATTTATATATGGATCTGTGCAGAATAGTCATTTTGACCATGTTAGTTCTTCCAATCCATAATCATGGGGTATCTTTTAATTTCTTTGTATTTTTTTTCAGTTCCCTTGAATAGCAAGTTTAGATTTTCAGTCTTTGATTTCCTTTGTTAGATTTACTCCTACATATTTGACTGTTTTTGCTGCTACAATAAATGAAATTAATTTCTTCTTCTGACAGTATTTGCATAGAAGGATGCCACTGGCTTTTCTTGAGTGCTTGTTTGGAGGTTCTAGCAGGGGAGCGCAGCTACTCCTATACCCTTGATGGAAGACTGGTCCATCTCTATTTGGGGAAGTCCGTCCTCTTCTACCAAGTTGCAGCTTTGGGAGGGATGCACATGGAGTGGAGAGGGAGGAAGGGAACACCCGCCTAGACAGCCAGATCAGCCGAAACAACCCTGGCAATCAATGGGGTGACAGATGTCGCAGCCAGATCGCCCTCACATCCATCCACTGGCTTTTCTATATTAACTTTGTAATGGGTCACTTTACTATATTATATGCTCCAGTATAATCTCCAGGAACTTCCTGCTAGATTCTTTTGGGTTTTCTATGTATAGTGTCATATTACCTGTAAATAGAGACACCTTTACCTCTTCTCTTCCAATCTTTATCCCCTTTATACATTTCTCTTGTCTAAGTGCAATGGTTAGGAACTTTCAGCACTATGTTGAATAGTAATGGTGACAATGGACAGCCCTGGGAAAGCTTTCAGTTTTTTTTGCTATTGAGTATGGTTTTGTCTGTAAGTTTTCTGTATAAAGCCTCAACTAGCTTTAGGAATTTTCCATCTAGTCCTACTTTTTAGTTTTAATTGAAGGGGTTAATGGTTTACGGTATATTTCTGACACATGGGTGCAGTCTCATTATGCATCGGGACCTCCAATTTCTCTACCACTTTTACCTCATCTGCCTTCCCCAAAGTCTTTTGCTTTGATGAAATATACCTTGTCTAGTCTGTGTTTCACTTTGGTTCTCCCACTCTATCTCTATATATTAAGCCATTCTGTATTTGTCATTATCCTTTTGACTTACTCACTTGACATGTTATCTTCAGGTTTCATCCAAGATGATGCAATGGAAATGACTTCATCATTTCTGACAGCTGAGTAGTAGTCCATCATGTATATATACCACCGTTTGATTAAGTTTTTTTTCTTTAGCTACTCATTTGAAGTTGAACATCTGGGTTCTGACAATTACAAATTGTGTTCATAGAAATAAACATAGGTATACATAGATCTCTTTTTTTGTTGTTGTTGTTTTTGTTTCCTTTGGGTATATTTCCAGGAGGGGAATTTCTGGGTCATAGGGTGGGTCCATTTCTAGTGTTCTGAGAAATCTCCAGACTGCTTTCTACTATGGTTGAACCATTTTGCACTCCCACCTGCAGTGGAAAGTGTCTTATTTCCCCCACTTCCTCTCCAACATTTGTTACTTCTGTCCTTTCTGATATATGACATTTTCACTAGTGTAATGTGGTATTTCATTGTTTTTATTTGCATTTCTCTCATGATCAGTGACTTGAATACCTTCTCATATATCTGTTGGCCCTCTCTTATCCTCATTTTTAAAACAATGTTCAATGACAAATGAGTGACTAAGAAAGTTGTGGTGTACATATATAATGGAATACTACTCAGCTGATAAAAATGATGGAACTTGAAGGAACTATGTTAAGTGTGAGAAGCCAAGAAGTCTGAATGTGAGGCTCATGTTGAGCTGTTGAAAGACAAGCTAATCTTTGCACTGCTCACCAAATCTGAAACACTTTGTATAGATGTCTGAGTGGGGTTCAATGTCCTATACTGTTCAGATAGTGTCATAAACACAGCATAATCTCAAAACAACATCCTTAAAAGACTTTTTTGTGGAAACATTGCTAGGGTGGGGCCCCAAACTCCTGGTTCATATTTTAGCTCACATCTCAGAAGAGTTTTAGGATGTAAACTGTCAATGAAAGGGAGAAAAGTTTATTAGGTACACATAGGAGGGAGGGCAGGAGATGAAAATGAAAGTTAGTGATAGTACATCCTAGAGTACAGAGTGGGCAGGTAAAGAGAGACTTTTTAGTGGAATTTCCTTTTTCTAGTTGTCCCTCCTTTCTTCTTGGACATGAGTGGTCAGTTCACACATGTTCTGGTTTTGACACTTCAGATTTGTTGGTCAGACTCAGACAGCATTGAGTAAACATGGTTAGTTCTTGTGACAGGCCATGGTCACTTAATTGATTCTTATTCCAGCTGTGCAATCTCTATCTTAGCCTATCCACCTACACTGTCACATGTCCCCCTCCATCTTGGGACTGTCTTCTCCACTATCCATTGTAACAGTACTAGTGTGAAGAAAATATACCTCAAAAAAAAAAAAAAGACAGGGGAGGTGGTAAGGAAACTCCAGTTGCCTGTGTCCAACTGACAAGTCAGTTGGCAGTCCCATTCTGTTGATGACCTCCAGCAAATTGTTGCTGTAGATCTTGAAGCATTTATTAGACACTTTTTCTCTTTGGGGATGAAAATGTCACAGACACACAAAATTTCAAACAATATAGAAAACAGTTATGGAGTAATTCAGAAGTAAGTTTGGAACTTTATTTGCAATGGAACTAATTTGAAAATAAGTCTCACGCTGTCCTCACAAGGAATCCATGGTTTGAAGAGAATTGCAAGTAGATTTGTGAGATTCCAGATGATGTGATTGCTGTAAATGCTTAGCATTTCCCTTCATGATTCAGAGTCAGTTTTCCATGGCTCAACCTGAAAACAAGATAATGAGATAAATCAAGGATTATGTAATTGTGGCATCACCATGAAGAGAAAATGCTGCAAGGGGCAAAGCAAGTCTTGATTCTGGCTTGCATGTTTCCCATGAATGCTTTGTGGATCTGTGTGTTTTGTACTAGTTATTTCTTATTCCTAGCCAGTTTCCTTTTCTATGAAACAAGAGAAGAAATTCCTAATGTCTTTTCCAAACTTAGCTTTATAACTAGAAGGAGACACTTACCTTGAACATGTATTTCTGCAATAACATTTACCTAATACTAAATACATGATTACTAAAATTAAGATAAATATGTTTTTAAATAAATTCCTATTTTATAGATGAACAGCTATTAATTCCAAGAGCTCAGCTATCTAACTCTTACTTAGCCATATGCCTTAATTTTAAACAGCTTTATAATCATCTTATTTCTTATAGATAGTGTATAACTCAAAAGTTCTTATCAACTCCAATGCTACTTAGATTTAATATAATTTAATAGGCAGTATTTAGCAATTCATGTCATTCATAGCCTTCTTAACTCCCTGGGTTATTTTCTTTGTTTGTCTTCCTTTAAATAATTGAAATCTCTGTGTAAACAGGAAGCAACAAGATGTTTGTGTTTTGCTCATCACTGTACCTTCAGTGCATAGATCAATGCCTGGTATTTAGTGAATGTTCAGTGCAAATTTGATAAGTAAATGGCTACATAATAAATTAACCTGGGTGGGGATAGATAGCATAATAGTTATTCAAAGAGACTTTCACGCCTGGGCCTCTAAAGTCCCAGGTTCAATCCCCTGCAGCACCATAAACCAGAGCTGAGCAGTGCTCTGGTAAAATTAATTAATTAATTAATTCCTTCAAAAACACACTAAATCAAATTTTCTAAGAAAATGACTGAATTTTTTGCAACTTAAAGATTATATATTGTTTTATGCTTACTTTGGACAAATAAACAAGCATTCTTGATAGAAAATTGTAGAAGCTCAGAGAAATCTGTTCTTCTATTTTCTTTAGATTAGAACAGTGCATCCTGATTCACAACACTCTGTTTACCTTTTTGCCTCATTGAATACACAGCGATTACCATATGTTTTCCCATCTGAGCCACAGACTGGCTTATAGATCGACTGACATATTCTGTTTCCTTTTGGGTTCTTCCCATTGGTGCTGTCAACCTGAAGTAATGAGAATGACCATTAAGTAAATATAGGAGGATTAATGTAATTCAAATGTTATGTAAAATAAATATTTATTGATCATTAATGACCATTTAACCAGAGTACTAAGTCAACCATTGCTACAAAAGTGGAAAATGCTCTCCCTTTCCCCCAACCATCCAGTCACATACATAAAGACTCAACGTATTTAAGCAAGAGGCTCCAAGGCTCATGAGTGTATTACTCTCTGGGATTTAAACTCATATTCTCTGAATCCACAGTGTCTGCTCTTAAAATTTGCCAGTCTTCCTCCACTTTACTTCTTTATAGATAATCCTCCCCTTCCTTGAAGAAATAATTGTTATAGAAAAGTCATGCCAGCAAATATAGAACACAAAAGCCATAATTTATTGAACCTTTTTCCCCCCTATGAATGGGAAGGTGGGAGTTAGAATTATGCAGAGTCTAGTTAAGTAGTACCTAAGACTTTTTCCCAGATTCAAGTTATATAATGATAGAAACCTGTGGGACATTAAGTGTCCTGACTGTAGGATGAGAAAATGGGCCTTTGTTATCCTAGAGCCAAAGAAGATGAATAAGTACCCTAGTCTTTACCATTGCTTTAGTTTAACCTAATCAATTATATATTTTTTTCACCCATGATCTAAGCATTGGGCATCACCTTCATTTTAGAAGTTCCTCTATAATTGAGAAAGTTTAAGTGATAGCCTGAAGATAGAGAAATCTGCTGATGGTAGCCCTGGGGTTTGGATACAAAACTGTCCTGGGAAATTGCTATCCATTCCAATCTAAGCATGAGGACCAAGAGGGACAGATAGTTGGCATTTGAAAGGGTGTTGAGGAATAACAAGCAATGGAATAAATTGAGATGATGATCTGCAGGAAGTGTTTTAGAAAGCTGTTATGTGGACTGAAGACCCCACCAATGTGTTCTGGAGCTCTGCTTCCCCAGAGACACACCCTAATAGGGAAAGAGAGAGGCAGACTGGGAGCATGGATCGACCAGTCAACGTCCATGTTCAGAGGGGAAGCAATTACAGAAGCCAGACCTTCCACCCTCTGCAACCCATGACCCTGGGTCCATGCTCCCAGAGGGATAGAGAATGGGAAAGCGATCAGGGGAGGGGATGGGATATGGAGATTGGGTGGTGGGAATTGTGTGGAGTTGTACCCTTTCTACCCTATGGTTTTGTTAATTTATCCTTTATTAAATAAAAAATAAATTAAAAAAAAGAAATATCCACAATGTTGAATAAAGGTATTTAACAAATCAAAAAAAAAAAAAAAAGAATGCTGTCATGATGCAACTGGGCTTCATGCCTGCGCAGTTCTGCTCTCCTGAAGGACCCCTCTCTTCCTGGCTCTCCTTCCTCCTCCCTCTTCTTTCCCCTCCTCCTCTCCCTCCCCCTCCTTTAAGAAAGACAGGCAGAAGGGGATGAATGGTGGTGAACTTGGTAGAGTGCACACATCACCACGCACTAGTGCCCAGGTCCAAGTCTTCAGTTCCCACCTGCACAGGGCAAGCTTCATGAGTGGTAAGTGGTTAAGCAGTGTTACAAATGTCTCTCTTCCACTCTCCTCTGCCTCTCAGCTTCCCTCTGTCTTTATAACAGAATAAAAAGAAAACATTAAGGAAAAAAATGACTGCCAGGAATGGTATATTTGTCTTGCAGGCACCAAGTTCCAGTGATAACCCTGGTGGGAGGAAAGAGAGGAGTGGGGGAGAAAAGAGACACCACAGCATGCTCTGTTCATAGTGCTGGGGCTTGAACATAGGTCCTCCTATAGAGGAGAGTGTATACTGTGCTGGCTGATTGAAAAAATTGTTTTGAATGTATGTTATGCTATAATAATATATTTATTATATTATATTTATATATTATATAGTGACATAGAATATTATATTATAAACATGATATATTATGCTTATTATACTTATGCTCACAATAATTGTATTTAACATTCCATCTAGGAAATAGTAGACTGGCAGTTGGGAGAGAGTCAGACAAGCGAAAGGAAAGCACAATAAGTCTCAGGAGGGAATATGGGAGTAGTGGATATGCATGGTTTGCAGTGATACTTCCTCAGTACAGAGTATTTATACTCCCATATGACGAATAGTTCAAGAGAACATATTAAATGTCTGTCTTTTTTCTTTTTGTAAGGATATGGGAATACAGCTTGAAGAGATGACACTTTATTTAAGAAACTCATGATTACTTTGACTAATGAATTAGAAAGCCAAGCTACATTCTATGATAAAGGATATCAAACATATTAGGAATATAGTGGTTAGTTTATAGATTTTCACAGAAAATCAAAGGTTTTTAAAATTTATTTTCTTATTTTAATTGTCTCCAGGGTTTTCACTAGGCTCTATGCTGACACTATGAATCCAGTGCTCCCAGTGGAGCAGTATACAGCGTAACGGTTATGCAAAAAGACTTTCATGCTTGAGGCTTCCAAATCTCAGGTTCAGTCACCCACACCACCATAAGCCAGAGCTGAGCAGTGCTGTTCTGGTTTTAAAAAAAGAAAATAGAATCCACTGCTCCCAGCAGCCATTTTTTTTTTTTTTTTTTTTTTTTAGTTTTTCTTTCTACTTTTTATTTTCACTTGATAGAACAGAAAGAAATTGAGAGGGGAATGGGAGGTAGAGAGGGAGAGAGAAAGAAAGACACCTACAGACCTGTTTCACCACTTGTGAAGCTTCCCAGCCACAGGCTAGGAGCAGGAGGTAGAACCTGGGTCCTTGAGCAGATTCTTCCATGTAGTGCTAAGTGCACCTAAATAGGCACACCACTGCCCAGCCCCACATTTATAAAAGTTTAAGTACATTTATAAACATTTATTGAGCAATGTACTGTATATTGTGTTATAATGAAAACAAGAAGTAAACTGCACTATGAGCCTCATATGAAAGTACAAATACATAGATAAAAACCACTAACTTACTGTACGCCAATTCATTGTGGAAATGAGACTGAAACTGAAGGAAGTGATACAGGATGAGATACCTTGTGGGGAAAAGGCCCAATGTCTGGGAAGTCCACGTCATTATTTCCATGAAAGTCTGAGTGGGTTGACCTCGAGTTCACCCCCCCTTTTCTCGGGGGAGACAGTAAACTGATCCTTGCCTGAACTCATGAACTTATTCTGGATGGTCCTTTTCAGACTGGGAATTTTTCTGTACATGTTACTCTATCCCTTTTAAACAAAGACCATAAATTACTGTGTATAGCCAACTTGAAACCCACTACAGATATCCTGACTTTGCTCAACCGCTCCCTTCCTCCCTGCCTGGAAGCACTTATAATTTACCCTAAGGGAAAAATAACTGCCTAGGCATTGTGAGCTCATGACCAGACCTTATATGGTGACTTTCCAATTGTGATAAAATATTTTGTAGGTCAAGATGTAACTATGCATTGTGTATAGGTTAATGACTACCTCAACATTCTTTCTGAACATTGGGTATATACCTGAACATTGGGTATATACCAGAGCTGATTGGTCATGTGTTTCCTTCCTTTCTCTCGTGCACTTCACCATCGTCACCAGAGACCCCCTAGGACTCCCAAAGGCTGTCCTGGTCTCTGCCACCAGTGGCCAGAGAGGCGAAGAGCCCCAGGACGACCTGCAATGCCTGAAGCTGAACCACTGGCTGCCAGTTGCTGTGACATAAATTCTCATATATCACCACAATGCTGACTCATTAGAGAGGTGATTATGAACAGTTAATAAATAAGCAGGCCACCAGTGACAACTAGTTAAAACTTGTGGGGTTTGTGGATGATGAATGGGATAGAAGTGGCATCTCAGTTTGTGGATGATGAATGGGCACAAAAGTTAAATCTAGGCATATCAGGGGCTCAATTAATGAAGATCCAAATACTATAGTAGGAAAAGTTTTGTTGGAAAACAATAGAAAAGAAGCTGATGTATAAAACAGAAGAGCATGGCACTCATTAATGATTACAGGTGGTATGTGGGAAAGCAATCCTGTGCAAATTCCCTCCTATTTTGTTAAATCTGTAGTGTTTGTCATCAGGACAGTGTATTATGTAATCAATTTAAAGTATGGCAAACAGGATGCCTGAGGGAAATAGAGTGAAGGGAAAACATAGCACTAACCTGAATCTCCATTGTATTGTCATTTAAAGGGTTGTTTGCATTTTTTCTTCTTTCTTGATTGTAAGACATTGGCATATCTTGTGGACTAGAGGCTTCTGGTTTCCCTATTAGACTACCTGTTCCTGGCTTGCCTTGTTGGCTAGAAGATCCTGGTTTTCCTTTTTCAGGCTGGTTGACTTCTGGAATGCCTTGTTGATTTAAATTCCCTGGTTTCCCTGGCTGGTTGGAATACCCTGGTTGTCCTTGCAGAATGAGTGTACCCTTGTTTACTTGTGTGTTGCTACTTCCTTGCTTGTTATTTTCCTTTTGTCTTTCTTGATTATTAGCATCATTTTTTTTCACTAGGATAAGTGCAGGCTCTGAATTCTTTCCTGGTTTGGAAAAACTTGATTTTGATACCTGGGTTGAGGATGCTGGAAGAGACCACAAAGACAAAAATATATTGACTTCAGGAAATTAAAACCAACAGAATTCACCATATTATACAGTATGCATTTAATGCTTGTATTTTTAAACCAAATCTCAAGACAGAATCTCCCCATTTATTCTTAAAAACCTCATGTTGGGGTCTGGCAGTAGCACAGCAGGCTAAATGCATGTGGCACGAAGCAAGAAACCGCATAAGGATCCTGGTTTGAGCCTCTGGCTCCCCACCTGCAGAGGAATCATTTCACAGGACATGAAGCAGGTTTGCAGGTGTCTCTCTTTCTCTCCCCGTCTCTGTCTTCCCCTCCTCTTTCCATTTCTCTCTGTTCTATCCAACAATGACAACATCAACAACAACAATAACTACAACAACAATAATTTTTTTTTTTATATCTCATCCTGCAGGTGAGATAATCAACTTTCCACGTAAAGACTGGAAGATATTTGCCCCTTTGACAACTGTCCTCCTCCATCAATACCTACTGTTTTTGTAACCATTTTTTTTTCTTTTCACAAAGGCAGAAGTTTTTCTTGTCGCTCAACCTACATTTTTCTATTCTTTCCTTCTTTATTTTATTTTTGGTGCTAGAACTTTGAAAATTTAAGATTTTACTATTCTCAGGCCAACTTTCTCATTATTATTATTATTTTTTATTTCAGAATGAGAAAGAGAAGCAGAAAGGAAAAGACACCACAGGACAACCTCCATGGTTAAAGTATTCTCTTATACTAAAGTTCGAACCCAGGTGACATTCATGGCAAAGTAGGTGCCCTACCAAGTTAGCTATCTTCAAGTCCAAATATATATTTTCTTCTTGAATCAGTTTTTTTGTCTCCTAATTCCCATAAAAGCGGGAGCATCAATAAATCCACCTACTCTGGTGTTTGAGTTTTTCTTTTGGGGTCAAGGTACTCAAGGAAATAGTAGCTACTGCATTACTGTCTCTAAAAAACCATGTTTCATAGCTCATCTAATCTATTTGCTTCTTCAATATATTTTGGAAGCCCTTCCCATCACCATATGTACTTCAGATTTAATTTCAAAATGGGCAGGGTCTTAAAAACAATGAACATCCGAATGGAATGACTTTTGGACTGTTAAAGACTAATGATACTACAGCGCATCTGAACTTTTATCCCATTTTTGATACAAGTGTTTTTCATTGCCTTTCTGTTAGATGATTCTTCCATCTTCTTAATTTCGGCTTTCCTCAAAATGTTCACTCAGATTTACTTTGTTTATTTTGGTTATATTTTCAATTCATGAACTGGGGAGATGAAAGAATAGTCACACAAAAAGACTCTTCATGCCTGAGGCACCCAGGCTCAATCCACACTACCACCATAAGCCATAACTGAGCATGCTCTGGTTTTTTAAAAAAAATAACTTAAATATTTTCAATTTATACAATCTTTATTTCAACATGCTTTTGTCCATATAAGCACTAGGGTTTTATTACAATTTCTCCCATTTTATAATTCCATAAATAAACATGCATGTGCTATCAAGTAAAGTTAACTAAAAATAAATGTATCATAATTTGTCATCCATTGAACATGCTATATTACACTCCATTGCCAACGCCCACATTGTTTGCTCAAGCATAGGTGCTTATCACTCAGTAATCTGATTTTCTAAACTGGTATAATGAATAGAGATTCTAGGTATAATCTGAGCAGTCACTTAACTTACAAAAAAATAAAGATCTCATTACTATATTATAGCAAAATACGGTGATAAAGCTTGAACATGGTATTTATGTTTCTGCCATCAACAAAATGGAATATCTAGTCACGGATGAAAACAAGCAAGCATGAATTTATCAATGTGTTCAGTGTTCTGATGTGAGGAGTAAGTCAGGTAGTAGATGCAGAATGAAAGTGACAGACTGTATTAATAGGTGGGATGTCATTTTTCCTGCTTGGGGAAATTGACCTGAAAAGTTAGGTCTCAGACAGGAAAAAAAATAGACAAGTAAATAATAATTCTTGGCATAGAGATGAGGGTCTGCATCCAATCTAATGTCAAACATTGTTCACAACTCACATTAACTTCAAGTGTAAAACGGTAGATGAAATTAAAAAAAGACTTTTTTACTTATTATGTTCACTTTTTCAATAGATAATACAAGCAAATTGTGTCAAATCCCAAGATGCAAAAAGGCAAATCATTTGAAATAATTTCCCCTCCTCTCTTGTCCTAAGCCACCTACTTTCCTACCTAGGACAATCATATTTACTATGTTGCTCTATATTTTTCCATATATAGGGTTCCTTTCTTCTCCTTATCTTCTGTCTTGTCAGCACAGTGGTACCATCCCTGAACGCAGCACCTTGGACCACTCGGCCATCCTGACGCCATTTCCATCCCTATATTTATGTACACAGTAACCATCATCATTTTTTCCTGGTGGCTTAATATTATCTCATTTTATAAGTGTGCCATAATTTATTAAACCATTCTTCTTACAGTGAACAGCTATCCTATTTCCCACTTTTGCTTTTTGAGTAAGTTAATACTTAGTGAAGATCCTAATCAGACATTATTCCTTACATAGCTGAAAATGTAGGATAAAAGGCAGTTATCTTGGGAAGATGGGAGATTGTACCATGTGTTAACAATGGTGCTGTAAACCATTATCCCAGAGTAAAGTAGAAAAAACATCATAGCAGGAGTGAAATTTTTACTAATGAATAAGGTATCAGAATGTTGTTTATTTTGTGTTTTAATTTTTTTTTTTTTTTACAAAATAATGGCCTTCAAGTTTTCATTCTGTATTGTCTTCTTGTCTTCTTATTTTACAATCTCTAAATTGTTGTTTGATATTAATTTGTCTTACAAAAGACATTTATGACTCCTTGCTCTTCTTTATCCCCACTCCCAATCCATATAACCACATTTTCTGGTATTTTTAAAATTTATTTATAAAATGGAAATAGTTATACTACCACAGGATAAGAGGGATACAATTCCACAAAATTCCCACTGCCAGTATTCCATCTCCTAATCTGTTTTTTTTTTAAGATTTTTTCTTTTTTTTTTTTTTAGGTTTTATTTATTTATTATTGGATAGAGACAGAGGGAAATTGAGGGAGAGGGAGAGAGTGAGGTAGAGAGGGAAAGAGAAAGAGAGGCACCTGCATTACTACTTCACCACTTTGAGGCTTTTCTCCTGCAGGTGGGGACCAGGGGCTTGAACCTGTGTGCTTGTGCACTGTAATGTGTGCACTCAACCAGGTGTGCCACCACTTGACGTCATTATCTGGTATTAATACACCTTCTTCCATCAATAAATACCTACTAAGTACTTACAAAATATTATCTAGCAAGGCATTGAAGTTACATAAGATATATAGCTATATACAAGATACTGGATACTGTACAGCAAACCATAACAAAAGGACTTTTCAAAGTTAACCCAATTAACAAATAATGTGATGATAACATTAACTATCGATTGTCTTTCTGAACCCTAAGACAGCAGGAACCTCACATCTCCACTATAGAGCCCCTACTTCCCCCAGTCCTGGAACCCTTGGATAGGGCCCACTTTCCCGTATGCATCTCCCAATCCAAACCAAATAATATTGCATCCGCCGATCACAACCTAACCAACGCAACGATTGCCACCTCAACATGCTTCACCTCAGACTGTGTCCAGAGACTTCACGTGTGGAATGACAACCCTTCAGCTTCATTACTCGGGTGAGACCTTTCCTTTTATAGTACACTCTAATTTCATCTCAGGTAGTTCACTTTCTAACAAAGTCCCATAATCTAGATATACACCAGTTTCTGTGAGAGAGAGCTTATGTGCACACGTATCCATAAACTACTGCAAAATATATACCTGAAAGCAGAAGTACACTAGAGTTTGCAGTGAGTACCTCCCTAACACTTCCTCTCCACTATTCCAAGCTTGGGATCCATGATTGCTCAACAAATTGTTTGGCTTCGTATGTTAACTCTCTTTTCAATCACCAGGTTCCAGATGCCACCAGGATGCTGGCTAGGCTTCCCTGGATTGAAGACCCCACCAATGTGTCCTGGAGCTCAGCTTCCCCAGAGACACACCTTACTAGGGAAAGAGAGAGGCAGACTGGGAGTATGGACCGACCAGTCAACGCCCATGTTCAGCGGGGAAGCAATTACAGAAGCCAGACCTTCTACCTTCTGCAACCCTCAACAACCCTGGGTCCATGCTCCCAGAGGGATAGAGAATGGGAGGGCTATCATGGGAGGGGGTGGGTTATGGAGATTGGGTGGTGGGAATTGTGTGGAGTTGTACCCCTCCTACCTTATGTTTTTGTTCATTAATCCTTTCTTAAATAAAAAAGTTTAAAAAAAAGATATATAGTGCCAGCCATCAGGGAATGTTTTTGTTGTACTAAGATATTTCTTCTCTATATTTTGCTTTTATCTGTTATATATTTATATAGAACTATATACGAGTTTCTACAAACCTACCCCTTTGCCTTATGTTCTTAGGTCTTATTTCTTGCCTATGCTACCTACATCTTATTTCTTGTGTTTATCATTTCAAAAGCTCCCTACATGGTGTTTATGATCAATTTTCTCAAATTCAACCCATTTCAACATACTGCTGGCTGATATTTCTTAACAGCGTGGGTGTGATACCCTTCACACTCAACAATCTGAGACAACTGAAATATCTTCTGTGAGAACAGATGCAATAGTTCCTGTCTTCCAAATGTAAGCATTTTAAAGTCATAGATACTTTCATGATTTATTCTCATTATCTGTAAACAAAATGACCGAGAAGGTTGTAATTTGGGATTCAGTTGAAATTTGTTTCACACATCTTAATTTATTATATTGAGAAATACATTATTTTTATAATTTACTACCTTAAGAGGGTTGAGTTACTCAGTTGGAAATTTGATTTTTTGAAAATAGGTAACCTACCTATACTCTATTTACATAAGGAAATGAAAGATGTTCAGTGGCAGGAACCTAAGAAGAGCTTAAGTAATGGAAGATAATGCAAAGATGACTTCTTTTTTAAAAATTTAATTAATTAATTAATTTATTTTCCCTTTTGTTGCCCTTGTTGTTTTTCTTTGTTGTTTTAGTTATTATTATTATTGATGTTGTCATTGTTGGATAGGACAGAGAAAAATGGAGAAGGAGGGGAAGACAGAGAGGGGGAGAGGAAGACAGACACCTGCAGACCTGCTTCACCACCTGTGAAGTGACTCCCACTGCAGGTGGGGAGCTGGGGGCTCGAACCAGGATCCTTACACTGGTCTTTGTGCTTCTCACCACCTGTGCTTAACCCGCTGCGCTACCCCTCGACTCCCTAAAAAATGATTTCTATAACATCCTGTAGAAATGCACAATTAGGGCCAGAAAAATAGTTCACTGGCATAGTGTGCTGCTGCTGCTTTGCCATGTATGCCACTCACATTTAAGCCTGGCCCCCACTGCCTTGAAGGCAGCTTTGGTGCTCTGATATCTCTCTTCCACTTTCTCTCTCTCTCTCTCTTGTCCCTCTCTTCTGTCTCTATTTAAAAACAAAAAGGCACAACTACATCCATTTCACAATAGGTGAAAATGACTCTGGGGACTGGGTGGTGCACCTGGTTGAGTGAATGTGTTACAATGGGCAAGGACCCAGGTTTGATCCCCCAGTCTCCACCTGCAGGGGGGAAAGCTTCATGAGTGATGAAGCAGGTCTGCAGGTGTCTATCTCTCTCCCTCCCAATCACCTCCTTCCCTCTCAATTGCTGGCTGTCTCTATCAAATAAATAAAGATAATACAATTTTTTAAATGATGCTAGAGTAATTAAGTAATGTGTCCCCAAACTAACAAAAATAGAAAATTGAAAAACCAGGAGTTGAACCCACTCCTATCTGACTATACATGGATTATCATGCAAAATTATGTCCTTATGAGTATTCATTAACTCATCATTCTTTTAGACTGGAATTCTCCTCTCTAGTTTAACGTTTTTGCATTCTCCACTACTTTGTTATACCAAAGTGCTCACTCAGTGACTTTTGTCTCAGATTCATAGTCTATACTAATATTTACCCAATTACTAACAACCCTATTACATATTTGTTTAATAGAGATGTATCACTTTAAAATTTTCTGAAAATTACTTCTAAATATCTCAACATTATTAATCCTCTACTTTAGGAGTTATAATAAAAGTATTGATTATAACTTACTTACCTAAGAACATGGCCAAGAACATGAAGGGTAGGAAAATGAAAACCTTCATGTTAGAATCTACTCATTCAAACTTGGTTGTTGCCTGAAGTTAAAGATAGCTCTTCAGAAGTTGAGTTCTGAATAAACCCTAGCCAGCACTACCATGTTATATATTTTCAAAATCCTCCACCCTAATTGCTAAACACTGTCACTGTGTTAAAAAAATTACACAGTAACTTTCACAAATGGCATGGTGTCACTTTTTGAAATGATTGTTGTTTTTCAAATTAGCTTCATACCACAGCTTCTATAAATATTCAAGCTTTAATCAGATATCTTCCTCACAAAAAATTTAAATGGCAAAACACATCTGGGAATGTGGTAAGTTCAGTGTCCATTTATTCTCATTAAGCAATGACTTACCTTGAGTCAGTCATTCCATTGCCCCTCCAAATTTATATGTCTACAGTAGTCTTGTGACACTTTAATAGGCCACATATAAACTATGGCCTATTATTTTAAAATATAAATTATATAATTATATTTATAATTATATTTATAAATATATTTATATTTTATATATTAATATATACATTATTATAATATTACATATTAATATATTTATATATAATTATATGTAAATATAATTATTTATATAAATTATATTTTAATGGCAAGTACAAATTCATTGAGTATTGGTAATTAGTAAGTGATGGAGGAATACCAAAGGAGACTACCTGGGACTACAACAAGACAGGACTAGAACGACTTCAGGAACCCACCAAATCACTGGTGAGTGCAAACACGTGTGGCTCATGGACAGAGAGGAGCCTAGGGAGAGATTAAGTGGCTGTTAACAGTCTGGCAGTTTACCATTTGAGACACCACCTCCAGTCTCTTTCACAAACAAGGGGATGGCTGAAGGGAGGAGAGGACCCCCCTGAGACTCACCAAATGCAACTGTGAATCTCCATTGATACTGCCCTCAGAATCTGGAGCAGCAGCAGGGAGGCCCTGTGCTGACACCAGGGTACATAGAACTAAGGAGGAAACTCAGGAGAAGATCTAAAACTTGGTGGCCTAGCTGTGGGGCTGTGAAAGTCTCTTTGCATAACCACTGAATTATCTCTGCCCCACCCTGCTTTATCTCTTGGTCAGGAGTCAGTGATTAAGCTAACTAAGAAGCCTGCATATAGTTTGAAAGCCTTCATGCTTCCATAGCCTACAGGGAAGAAAAAGAACAAAAGAGGCTTTTAAGCCACTGTGCTCCAACTCAGGGATTAAAATAATATTGAAACAACTGTCAATTTCTACAGTTGTGAACCCTTTAATTACCTTACTTAGACACAAGTCAATCCTTGCAAGAGTGATCAGTAATTTGAAAAGTACTAAGAGAGGGACCTCATAACATACTATATAAAATGGTTAAACCAACAAGAAGAAATATTGGAGAAATGAGCTAGGACAAGAGTCCAGCTGAAAGTCCCCCAAAGGCTGAAGCAAAGAACAATGAAATCAGCATCCAAACACTAGTTAAGGAAATAATCACAGGAGTGAGTAAAGAGTTTGAAAGAATTGTCATCAGAAATGCAGAAACAACAAATGATGCCCTGGAAGAAAACACTAATTATCTCAAGGTTATTAGAGAACTGAAAGTTGAAATAGCTGCACTAAGAACACAACTAGCTGAACAAGTTAAAACAGTATTAGAACACGGTAACAAAATAGATGAACTCCAGAAAACAGTAGAGGGGATAGAGTAGAATAAATGAGGCTGAAGACAGAATTAGCAAGATTGAGGATGAATTAGAGACAACAAAAAAGAAGAGATCTCAAAAAGACATTAAGAGATACTGAAAACAACAACAGAGACCTATGGGGTGACTTCAAAAGAAATAATGTACACATTATTGGCTTACCAGAGGAAGGAAGAGAGGGAGGGGAAGAAAGCATTCTTCAGGACATAATAGCTGAGAACTTCTCTAGTCTAGACAACATCAAAGACATAAAGGTTCAAGAAGCCCAGAGGGTAATTAGTAAGTGATGAATGCATCCAGTAGAGAATGTTGATGGGTCATGTATTTTTATGAACAAGAGACAATAGACTTCATGTTAAAAAATAAGTACACTATTGGTCTACTAGCCTCAAGCTGTTATGCTAAGCAGAAGCTCATGTGAAAATGATTGTGAGGTTTTTGTCTGTCATAAATTCAGTTTTATGAAACACTGAAATATTTTGTTCAAGACTGACTGAGCAGTACCAGAGGAACTTGCATTAAGTGAATCATGTACCAGAAAAAAAAAAAAAGAAACAGGTAATATGTGTTATTTAGAGAGTCTATAGCATGATGTTGGATTATGGCAGTACAAAACATAAGTTTTATCATCCTAAAGCAACTTTAGGATGATAAATGAATGGTATTAGTATGGAGGAGGAGATAATTTAGAAACTATATAGCTACAGGTAGCAGAACTAGTTATAATTTAAAGAAGCACTGGATAAACATTTTGGAATTTGAAAGAAATTTTCTTTGGGAAAGGAGATGACTTATGCTTCTTTCTAACTTTAAAATCCTCAGATTTAATGAATCTGGTTTTGATTTTATTTTCATTTGAGTTTATTTCAAAGAATGAATGTGTTGAAACTGATAAACTATTTCTTTTATCCAATCCAGTAACTAATGAATCAGACAAGGCAACTTTAAACATTTTCCATAGATAAGAATAGTTTTTTTCCCTTATCCTTGGTATAGACCCAATTCATTTGAATATCAGAAGAAGCTTAATGATCACATAGTTGTACCCAAATTTTCTTATGAAACATTTTGATTTGTAGATGAAAATTATGCAGCGCAGTGGGTTAAGTGTACATGGCACGAAGTGCAAGGAGGGGGCATAAGGATCCCGGTTTGAGCCCCTTGCTCCCCACCTGCAGGGAGTCGCTTCACATGCAGTGAAGCAGGTCTGCAGATGTCTGTCTTTCTTTTTTTTTTTTTAATATTTATTTTATTTATTTATTCCCTTTTGTTGCCCTTGTTGGATGTCTGTCTTTCTTTCCCCCCTGCTGTCTTCCCCTTCTCTCTTGATTTCTCTCTGTTCTATCCAACAATGACAGCAATAACAACAACAATAATAGCCACAACAAAAGTAAAACAACAACAACAAAAAATCAGTAATAAGTCCAAATTTTCTTATGAAACATTTCGATTTGTAGATGAAAATTATGCTGTGAAAATACAAATAAGTTTTATTTATTTATTTAACTTATTCTCCCATGAATTGATCTAAATAAGGACAACTGATGCAAGTTATTTTCTTTATAAATTTTTTATTAATGATTTAATAATGATGGACAAGAGTGTAAGATAACAGGGGTACAATTTCATGTATTTCCCATCAGTTTTGTGACCTATCCCCACCACAAGTTATTTTTGTTTGTTTGTTTTTTGCATTCAGGGTTATCACTGGGGCTTGGTATCTGCACTATGAATCCTATGAATCCACTGCTTCTGAAGGCCATTTTTTCAAATTCTTTTTTAAATTCTTTATTGGGAGATTAATATTTTACAGTTGACAGTAAATACAATATTTTGCACATGTGTAACATTTCCCAGTATTCCACATAACAACCTCCATTAGGTCCTCTTCTGCCATCATGTTCCATGATCTGAACACTCCCACCCACCTCAAAGTCTTTTACTTTGGTGCAGTACACCAAACCCAGTCCAAGTTTTGCCCTTCTATCTTTACTCTACTAGAGTCCAATAATGTGCAGTCTTTGTTATTCAAGCTCCAATTGATATTCGCTTTGGATAGTCTGTATTAGGAGCTGAACATTTTTACCATTAGTTACATATATATTTTTTCAATTAATCCAAATGTCCTTGATAAAAAAATCCAAGCTCCTGATGTAGTCCTTATTTTTTTAATTTATAAAATGGAAATGTTGACAAGACTATAGGGTAAGACAGAGAGAAATTGAAAGAGGAAAGGAAGATAGAGAGGAGGAAAGAAAGACACCTACAGACCACTTGTGAAGTGACCTCTCCCCCCATGCAGGTGGGAAGCCAGAGGTTCCAACCAGGATCCTTGAACAGATCCTTGCATTTTGTACTATGTGCGCTTAACTCAGTATGCTACCAGTCCACCCCCTCCACAAGATATTTTCACAGCAGATATTCATGTATAGAACTCTAAAAAGCTATTTCATAAACATCAAAAATGAACCACAATAACTATACTTGAATTTTTCTTGAATAATTATCCCTTACAACGGTGATTATCACACACCATTTATGGATAAGAAACTATACCTCTGAAAGCACATAGTTTTGTAAAACCTTGACAAATCCCAATATTTTTTCAATGGTCTGTTACACATTTATGTCATTATCTGACCAACCCAGATCTTCTCCTAACTCTGTTCTGGATATCAAGATTGTATAAATAAATTACAATTATGATTGATTTCCTTATATGTGAGGACATTATAGTGAAAAGACAGTCTTATATTGTTGGTATGCATGAGACCCCTTCTGTTTCATTTGGTTTAAATCCCCCCTGCTTAACACTATTCTATTTACATAACCACTTCATTCTATTTACATAACCACTGTTAACAAGTTCCACCCTCCCTCCAGGGCATTTGTGGTTCAGTGATAGGATTCTCGCCTGCTCCACCCCCTCCTTGTCACACTCTGATTTTCACCAGTCACTTTTCTCTCCACCCTCTCTATGTCTCATCCTGTTTCCACCCTACTTGGGAAGTATATATAAAGACAGCATTGTGAGTTTTAGAGTACTGTACCTTGAGTTTAGCTTAGCTCGTCATAGATTGTGCTGCGTCCTGCATGAATAAAGAGATACTTCCTACAGCTCAACAATGAGTCCCTGGTCATCGGTTACCCGCCGGTGAAGCTAGCCCGGCGAAAACAACATAACCCGTCGAAAACAACATTATATAGCCTATTCTGTCAGAGAGACTATTCCAGTGGTTTAGTTGAAGTTGTTAGTTGCATGAATAAGATCTCTCTCTCTTTAACTGTCTAGTCTCCAAATCATTCCAAAAGACCTTTTAAATAATTGATTTTAATACTTTAGTTTTCCTAAAGGGAATATCCAATTGATTTTATAATATTAATAATGAATAAGAGAGTAATGATGATTATTATTCTCTTGCCTTTTAATTTCCATTATCTTTATTGACTTTGCAGAATTATTTGAATTTTGTCTTGAAGCAGAATCACAATTATATATTAGAAGAGAGGAGAGGGTGCATCCTATATCTTGGAGTGGGAGTGTAGATCAAGGCTATTCCTTCCTTAGTCATTTGCTTAACAGTTAAAAATAAACAGTTGTGGGGAGTTGGGTGGTAGCTCAGCAGGTTAAGCACACGTGACACAAAGCACAAGGACCAGCAGTAAGGATCCCGGTTTGAGCCCAAGGCTCCCCACCTGCAGGGGAGCCCCTTCAAAGGTGGTGAAGCAGGTCTGCAGGTGTCTTTCTCTCCCCCTCTGTCTTTCCCTCCTCTCTCCATTTCTGTGTTTCCTATCCAACATTGATGACATCAACAGCAATAACCACAACAATAAAACAACAAGGGCAACAAAAGGGAATAAATAAATATTTTTAAAAAATAAATAAAGATAAACAGTTGTGGGGCTGGGTGGTGACACACCTGGTTGAGCGACATGTTACAGTGCGAAAGGACCCAAGTTCGAGCTCCTGACCCTCACCTGCAGGGGGAAAGCTTTTCCAGTGGTGAAGCAGGGCTGCAGGTGTCTCTCTATCTCCTCCTTTCCTCTCAGTTTCTGGCTGTTTCTATCCAATAAATAAAGATATTTAAAAAATAAACAGTTGTAATGGAGGCAAGTGATACAAAAATCCTCTAATTTCTCTTAATTTTTTTACTATATGAAATTATGCAATTTAATATCTCTTTTTTTTTTCTGTCTGGCTCTTTTTCTTGTTTCTCTGTTCCTAAACTGTGGGGATAATATCACTCTGGAGGAAGTGTGATAGCTCACCTGGTGGGGAGCCTACTTTACTGTGCAGGCAACCCAGGTTCCAGTCCCCCACCCCTCACAGCTCTGAGGAGAGCTTTAATGATGTAGTATTTCTTTCTTTCTCCCTCTCTGTATGTTTTTATCTGAAAATATCAGCTCAGAATGGTGAAGCTCCAGAAACAACAAAGTAATAATAATATCTCACTGAAGCAGTAAGATATTATTATTATTATAAATCTTGCTAAATATATGCTGTGGCTTGGTGGAAAAATTCACACCTATTGGTGATCTTTTATTTATTTACATTTTAAAGTATTTATTTATCTATTAACATGAAACAGACAACTAAAACACTATGCTAGCACATATAATGCTGGTGGACTGAATTTGGGATTTTACACTTGATAGTTCAACACTTTATCCACTGTGCTACTACACCCATGGCTGCTGCTGCTGCTTCTTTTTCTTCTTCTTCTTCTTCTTCTCCTTCCCCTTCTCCTTCTCCTTCTCCTTCTCCTTCTCCTTCTCCTTCTCCTTCTCCTTCTCCTTCCCCTTCCCCTTCCCCTTCCCCTTCCCCTTCCCCTTCCTCCTCCTCCTCCTCCTCTTCCTCCTTATTCAAGTTTGAAATGGAAAGAAGAAAAGCAAGAAAAGAAAGAGTGAGGTATATACAAACCATTGATCTGTATCTGTAGGTATGGGATTTATGTCAGGTTCCTAAATTGTAGTGTGTGTATGTGTTGGGTTGAGCATAGTTTGCTTTGCTTCCTAAATCTCACATGAATGAGATCTGTTCATCTAGTTTTTACTTATTTAGCATGATCCCCTCTGGTTTCACCCATATTGTAGTAAAAGGCAAGATTTCAAATAGAATTAAAACTGAGTAGTATCTAGGAGCTTAGTGGTGGCACACTTGATTGAGTGCACACATTACTATGCACAAAGACCTGGGTTCAATCCCCTGCTCCCTCCCTAAGGGGGTGGGGGTGGGAGTTTCAGGAGTGGTGAAGCAGGTTTGCAGGTGTATCTTTCTCTCTAACTTTCCCTCTCTTTTAATTTTTCTCTGTGCTATCAAATAAAAGAAAAACAAAAGGAAAAAAATGGCTACTGGGTACAGTAAATTCCTCATGTACGCTGAGCCCCAATAGTAATGTGGTAGCAAAAAAGGGATAGTTGTAGAGATGATGGTTGGCCCATGTCTACATGGGACTGTGGTGGATTGCAGTAGGGAGACTAAAGATTCAAAACTCTGGTGGTGGGAATGGTGTGGATTCAAACCCCTGTTGACATGTAATTCTGTAATATAAAAATAAAGAAAGAAAAAAAAGAAAGCAAAGCTAACAAGCAAAAAACTGAGTATTGTCCCATCATTATCTGTACTACACTTTCCTTATCCACTCATCTGTTGTTGGGTACTTGGATTCTTTCTAAATCTTGACAACTGTAAATAGTGTTGCAATAAACATAAGTACATACGTATGCATATAAGTATGCAAGTATCATTCTTATTAGTATTTTTGCATTTCTCAGATAGATACCTAGCAGAAGAATTGCTATATCCAGTGGTGAATGTATTTTTTAATATTTTGAGAAATCTCCATACTATTTTGCATACATGCTGGGCTACTTGACATTCCCACCAGTAATGTATAGGGATTCCCTTGTCTCCACATCCTCACCAGCATTTGCTGTTTCTGACCTTTTAAATATAAGCCATTCTGAAGTATGAGAGGTGGAATCTTAGTATTGTCTTTATTTGTATTTCCCTAGTAATAATTGACAAAGGGCATTTTTTTTTCTTGTGTCTGTTAGTCACCTCTACTTCCTCTGGTGAGGCCTGTTTATACATCCCCATTTTTATGGATATATATATATATATATTCAAATATTTTAATTAGGAAAATAATATGTTATAAAACCATTGTTGTCATTGGGTTCAGTTTCTTTTCTCTTTGTGATAGGTGTCTGCACACCATTCCCACCACCAACTTAAGTCCTTCTCCACCACCATCATGTACAGGACCTATAAAACCCACTTGATATCTCTATCTCACTTAAGTCCTCTGCTTCCACAGAGTACTTGACTTTACTGCAAGAGACCACATTCAGACCAAATTATTGTTGAGTTTACTAATGTCTTCTAATATAGACCTTGGTTTCTTATGGTGGGATATCTTTTTTTTTCAATTATAATTAACAATGAGGTTGCAAGTTTGTAAGACTACAGGGTATAGTTGCACAATACATCCACCACCAAATTTCTGTGTCTTTCTACCTCCCAAAGATAATCACTGTAAACCATTAATTTCTCCAATAAAAAAGAATAAGGAAATATAGAAGCAGTGTGGGGTATGGATCAACCTGTCAATGCCCATGTCCAGTGGAAAAATAATTACAGAAGCCAGACCTCCCAGCTTCTGCACCCCATAAAGACCTTTGATCCATACTCTAGAGGAATAAAGAACATGCAACTTTCCAAATGGAGGGGATGGGCTATGGAACTCTGGTAGTGGGAATTATATGGAATTGTACCCCTCTTGTCCTACAACCTTGTTAATCATTATTAAACCACTTCTTCTTCTTCTAGCATTTGCCCTTCTTCCGTAGCCAGTCAACAGCGTCAGGTTGAGCCTGATGTAAAGTTTCGAGACCTCCTTTGAATCTGGAGAGGTGGCAGTCATTGATTATGTGGGTCATAGTCTGTCTGTAGCCGCAGGGGCAGTTCGGGTCGACTCTGGCTCCCCAGCAATGGAACATAGCGGCGCACCGGCCATGGCCTGTTTGATAGCGATTGAGGAGGGCCCAATCATAACGTGCTAGGTCAAAGCCGGGTTGACGCTTGCAGGGGTCTGTGATGAGGTGTTTGTTCTTTACCTCAGCTGACTGCCAACTCTGTTTCCAAGAGTCTGGAACAGAGAAGTTCAGTGTAGGCATAGGGGACCAGATTGGGTGACGAGACATCAAGCGTTGGACAGGGTGGGCAAAGATATCCGCGTATATTGGCAGGTCCGGTCAAGCGTAGACGTGGGAAATGAACTTAGATGATGCCGCATCCCAACGAATATCTGGCAGGGCGATGTTGCTAAGAACTGGCAGCCATGGAACTGGGGTGGAACGGATGGTTCCAGAAATTATCCTCATGGAGGAATATAATTTGGAATCGACTAAGTGGACATGGGGGCTACGGAACCATACTGGGGCACAGTATTCTGCAGTGGAATAGCATAATGCCAGAGATGATGATTGTAGTGTGGAAGCGCTCGCGCCCCATGAGGAGCTGGCCAGTCTTGCAATGATGTTATTCCTCGCGCCCAGCTTTGCTGCAGTTTTTATGAGATGTTCGTGAAATGACAGAGTGCGATCGAGAGTAATGCCAAGATAGACTGGCTGGGCTTCATGCCGGATTCTCGTATCGCCAAGCTGCACATTAAGCTCACGTGAGTATTACAAGATACTGTTCCAAACCACACCCATAACCAGAGTCCTGTACCCCTATCCCTGACCTATTCCACCACAGTTCTCAGTTTTAGAGACAGCTCTGTGTTTGTTTTCAACTATGTCATTTCAAACTAAGTTAAACCAATAGTTAACCTAACCAAACTATATAACAATTAACACCTGAAAAGAGTAACAAATTAAAAAAAACTCTGCCAAGATGACTTTATTGAAACTGCTTTCTTTTACGCATAATTAGTGACAGGAAATATATTGTAGTAGGGGACAAAGCATCTGAGATTAATTTTTCTAATGCAAACGGGAATTGAAAGCACATCCATCTTTGTAGCACCAGTAGAATCAACATTTCCCTTCATGTTTGAAGCAAAATTTTCCATTTTTAACACTGAAATAAAAGAGAAGGAACTCAGAGATAAAATGCATTGGAAGCAGATAAAGCCCTAGTTGGAAGAACTAGGAGAACGTACTTATTCTTTCTGGGCCTCAGTTTGAAGATAGCTATATTGTTTCAGTTTTTTAAAATAATAATTATTTATGAGTTAACTCATATGGGAAACAACTAATGAATAATATCCTACTCATAATCTATTGGCCAAGACCAAGGTGGCTGCTTCAACATGCTTACATAGTTGCTTTGCAGAATTCACAGGGGTTCTGGTAAGTCTGACCATCAGTACCACACACAGGTTTTTGGATCTTAGAACAGGGTTTTCCATTTGTAGTTTGTTTCTCATAGTTACTGCAAAAGGCCTGAAATTTAAATGAAGTTTTTATTATGTCACAAATTATGCTATTGACATCATTGGCTGTACTAAGGGGTGAAAAAATTTTGCTCACCTTAGGCTTAGAAATTCACTTTAAATCTATTTTATTATTATAACCACAATAGATATTGAAAATAAAAATAAATATCACATAGTTCTAGAACCCAGAGATATCTATTTTGGGTACTTTTCCTTCTTTTGTTTGTGCTTTGCATTTATATGTATATACTATTAAAAATTACATATCGGTGTCCATGTCCAGTGGAGGAGCATTTACAGAAGCTAGATCTTCCACCTTCTGCATCTCATAAGGAATTTTGGTCCATACTCCCAGAGGGATAAAAAATACAGAAGCTTCCAATGGAGAGGATGAGACGTGGAACTCTGGTGGTGAAATTGTATGGAATTGTATTCCTGTTATTTTACAATCTTGGTAACCATTTAAATCACTAATAAAAAACTTTAAAAAATAGAACCCATCTGGACATATATTTCATATATTCGTTATCACTTAACTTTTCCACATCATTAATATGAAAAGTGTGGTTTTTGTGTTGTATTGGTCTAATATGAATTGATTTGTTAATACCCTATTATGTCATGTTTCTTTTTTGTACATTAGTTGAACTACTGGATAGTTTTGAATAATCAGAATACTTGTATATATATTCTTAGGTATGTTATTATGACAGAAATTTCTTTTTCAAAATATATATACTTAAGATTTATATTGACTGTTAAGTTGCTTTATTATAAGAATAGATCCAAATATAAAGTCTCTAATTTTTCTCAGATTCCTAGAGAAATTTCTCTATTATGCATTGGGATCTCAGTGCACTATGATGGGGGAATATATAAATGGTGGATGATATGCATACACAGTTTTCTTGTAAATAATTACTCGCCCAATTAAATAGATATGCACACACTTTTAACCCTCCTGAGCAGTTATACATGGTCAATGGTATTAACACCATTTTATAAATAAAGAAAATGAAACCTAGAAAAGTAAAATAGTTTGTTTCAATAGAAGACAGTTTAACTTACGAACCAGTGTTGTAGCCTATTATATAATTGCAATCATATGAGAACTAACTTATCAAGCCAAGGCATTCCTTTGAAAATAATCCTAGCACTATAAATGCAATAGAATTTCATTCTCAAATCGATCTCTAAGGTTTGTCTTAAATATCATCCTCTAAAATTTTCTGAATAACTCTTGGGCAAAAATGCATTATTCCCGTTTCTAAATTCCTAAAAATATCTGATAACAACCTCCAGTAAAGCAGACATATTTTTGTTTGTTTCTTTGCTTTTGTTTTGGATTAGATCACACACATACACATACACACATCTGAGAAAGTTGGTAAAAATTGAGCAAGATGATATATTACATAAGTTCATACCAATACTAGTTTTTTATTATGATAATTATACTAAAGTTATGTAAAATATTAAAGTTTTCAAGAGCACAGTAAAAAGCATATGATATTTCTTTGGATTCTTTAGTTTTTTTATAAGTAAACTTATTTCAACAAGAAAAAGGTAAAAAGGAGATCTCTTTAATATCAGAGTACAAGTCTAAATTATAATTTATTTAAGGTTTTAAGTATTTGCAGATAAAAATACTTATTATTATTACTGTTATCAATATTAATATTATTATCTTGCTTCCAGGATTATAACTGGGTCTTGGTGCCTGCAGTATGGATCTTCTGTGGCCATTTTTCTTTTATTATTATTGTTATTATTATTTTCTTGCCTCCAGGATTATAACTGGGTCTTGCTGCCTGCAGTATGGATCTTCTGCTCCTGTGGCCATTTTTCTTCTTTTTTTTTCCATAGGACAGAGAGAAATTGAGAGAGAAGGGGAAGACAGAGACGAAGAGAGAAAGACATTTGCAGACCTGGTTCACCACTTGTGAAGCAACTACCCTGCAGGGGTCAGTGGGGGACTCGAACCTGTATCCTTGCACAGGTCCTTGTGCTTGGTACTATATGCACTTGGTGCACCACTGCCTGCCCCCTTTCCCCCAATTTCTTTATTTTTGTTGTAGACTAATTTCCAGAAAGTGGGACTAGTATCTCATATTTACAGGTCTTCTTATATTGTCTGATGCTTGCTGAATCACTTGTTGATAAATCTCTCTATTCATTTACTAATTCATTCATCTATGGTAGGGGAGATAATTATTGAATTGGTGCATAACTAAAATGCTTAGATCAAACACTTATACATGTTCTAAAAAAAAAAAGACAGAGAGTCAAGTTGGGAGGTAGTGAAGCGGGTTAAGCGCGCAAGTGGCGCAAAGCACAAGGACCACATAAGGATCCCAGTTCGGAAAAAAAAAAAAAAAAAAAAAAAGGATCCCAGTTCGAGCCCCAGGAGTGGTGGATTCCACTCAGTGAGTCCCAGGTAACCCTGGTGATGATAAAAAAAAGAAAAGAAAATTAGTAGTCATTTTAATTTTATTTCCCTGCTAAGGAACACGTATCTACATCAATGATACCAAGATCAGTGTGTCCTGCTGTCAGTGCTGTCATTTCATCTTCTCTTCACTGCAGAACAAACAAATATAACTTAGAAGATTTTGATATAACTGTTAAACTTCTCAACTCAACACTACCGTTGTTTATGATAAACGCCTATGAGAGGATTGCTCAACAATTTGTTTGGCTTTGTATGTTAACTCTCTTTTCAGCCACCAGGTGCCAGATGCCATCAGGATGCTGGCCAGGCTTCCCTGGACTGAAGACCCCACCAATGAGTCCTGGAGCTCCACTTCCCCAGAGACCCACCCTACTAGGGAAAGAGAGAGGCAGACTGGGAGTATGGATCGACCAGTCAACATCCATGTTCAGTGGGGAAGCAATTACAGAAGCCAGACCTTCCACCTTCTGCAACCCACAATGACCCTGGGTCCATGTTTCCAGAGGGATAGAGAATGGGAAAGCTATCAGGGGAGGGGATGGGATATGGAGATTGGGTGGTGGGAATTGTGTAGAGTTGTACCCCTCCTACCCTATGGTTTTGTTAATTTATCCTTTCTTAAATAAAAAATAAATTAAAAAAAAAAACTCCTATGAGAGGAAAGGACCAATGAAAAGGACACACATACCCGATAGCCTCCTTGGCTCACAGTTCCTGCAATGAAATAACAGACACTTACCACTAGACTCTTCAGTTGAACTTTTCTAGCCTTTAGGTTCATGATTAGTCAACAATTTGTTTGGCTCTATATGTTAACTCTTTTTTCAGCCACCAGGTTCCAGATGCTAACATGATGACAACCGAACTTCCTTGGGAAGACGACCCCACAATGTGGCTTGGAGCCCAGCTTCCCCACTAGGGAAAGAGCAACAGGTTGGGAGTATGGATCCACCTGCCAATGCCTAAGTTCAGCTGGGAAGCAATTACAGAAGCCAGACCTTCCACCTTCTGCACTCCATAGTGACTCTGGGTCCATACTCCCAGAGGAATAAAGAATAGGGAAGCTATCAGGGGAGGGGAAGGGATACAGAGTTCTGGTGGTGGGAATTGTGTGGAGTTGTACTCCTCTTATTCTGTAGTTTTTGTCAGTGTTTCCTTTTTATAAATAAAATTTAAAATATATATATAAAGTCTGATTTCCCCTAAAATCAGACTTTTCCAAAACTAGTCATTTTTAACCAAAAATCAAACCAACTGAGATAACCTTCAAGCCACATGAAAATTAGTTCCTTAATAATAAAGTGAATAATTTTCTTCCTTCTTTTCTTCCTTTCTTTATCTCTCTTTATTTTTTTCTGTAAAAAAAAAAAAAACAACAACTCATAAAATTTCAGATTTTTACAGATAAAATGACCTTCAGAGCACTTTAGAGTGAAGAAACTAAAGACCAGGGAAGGAAAACCCTGTATCATATTTTATATAACCTAGCTAGAGGCCAGGTCACAAATAACCTCTACAAAGCTCTTTTGACTACAATTGCTATTAATGTGGTGTGTGAATTCTTTCTAAACTTCTGGTTCCTTTATTCAATATATGTTTTTAAACTCAGCTACACTTGAAGAAAGAAAGCAAACTTGGGATTTATTCTTTTCCAGAGTGACATATTTAAATAGAAAGGAGCTAGAATTCCAAAATCTAGAGGCTATTTGATTAAAAGGTAACAAAGCTTACCATTTACTTTGATTTGACAACAAAATCATTTTGAAAGCATTTGGAGGAAAAAAGTATGATTTACCAATCTTACCACTACAATTACAATATCTAATTTCTATTAGGATAATTCTGTATTTTAAACCTTGTGCTGAATCCTACATACTAAGAAGTCTATTTTAAAGATGTGAAAACTGAGCTCTGAGGGTTAAGTAATTAGCCTTATGCATGGAAAGACAGATATCAGACTCAGGTTTCTTAGATTATAACCAATAGAAGCATGACCTTTTTATTGAAAAAAGTCACATAGCATGTAAGTATACCACCATTTATATTTGCTAAAACAGAAAATAAGTGAATTACTAAGTATTAAAGATAAATATAGCAGAATAATAAGAAGTCAAACATTAGAATCCTAGACTTGCATTCTTGTACTTCTCTCTTTCTTACTTTCTCCTTTTCTCCCACTCTGTTTATCAGGTTTGAGTAAATTGGAAGTTTCTCATACACTCTGTTAGTTGAAGTTCTTTCTATAATACATTTTTAGTGACCTTAAAGGTGAATTTCTATTTTCAATAGAAAATTTTCTTTGAAGAAAGGCTGATTCATAATATTAGACAGTTAGTTGCTCTCTACTGAAGGGAATCACAATCACCCTGGGACTCACTTGGAACCCATGTGATCTAGGATAGTCCATCTCACCCTATGAGATGTAACCTTGCTTTTACAATTGGATAAAACTATGTCCTGGGTAGCATTACAACCATAATTAAAGCAGCTACTTTATAAGTAAAAGTCAAAAGTGTGTGGGCAGTCCAACTATTCTTATCATGACCATAAGCATTATCATAGTCATTATCAACATAAATTCCATTATGAAAGCTGGCATTGGCCAGTCTGGCCCAGAAGGAGAAAGAGAGAGAACACTTACCCACAAAAATGAACAAATAAGCCATACTGACCAAAAGCAGAAGGGTACCTGATGGCTTCATGGTCAATAGCATTTTCCTGGTCTGTAGAGAATATATTAAAAGGGTTCACCACTATGGATGTTCTACAGCTGTATTTATAAGTGGATCCATATGCTTGCATCCAAGATACCTATATATCTGGCAGCCAACCAGACTCTTCACCCTTATTATGCAATTTATTTCCCCAGTGATTAGAGACATCAGAAACCAAAGCAGCTTATTTCATGTCTATTCCAAACAGTCCAGGACAATGGCCAAAAATATGTTTAGTCAGATTGAAATGATTTTCATGTACCCCAGAAGTTGCTTTCATCAGCACAGAGTGAAAATTACAACCAAGTCAGTTTCTTCTAATTTGCATAATTTAGATCTGCCCCCCAGCAGAGCCTTGGGACTAGTAAGGTTCCATCTGGCCATAATTTATAGCACACATACACATTAAGAATCCTTCCTGCCACAACCACTAGAAAAAAAAATTTTAAGTGCCTACATGAGGCATTTTCAAGTCAAGGAATTTATCAGACTGACTAAGCATAGTCTTTATGGCTGTTACATAAAAAAAAAAAATACCCTAGATATTCTGGGTGAGTGAGTGAGTGGGTGAATGAGTGAGTGAGTGTGAATTGGGAATTGTTTCTTGTAACTTCTTGCTTTTAGATAACACACACACAATGGTTACTATTCATCATTTTAAGTTTAATAAGTATTTCACAGGTTGATGTAGGTCACAGTGGATAAATGTCACCCACATCTACCTTATTTGCCTTTCTCAGGCACACCATGGACTCTTGCTCTACTCTAATTCCTTTCATCTGTGGATGTCAGTTTAGATGGACTACACAATAGTGACTGAGCAAAACATCTCCAGATCAAATCAGATCAATCTATTTTACTGTTTTAACAATGCTTTTCTTTTTCCTTTCTCCAACTCACCCATCCTTCCTTTTTTCCTTCCTTCCTTCCTTCCTCCCTCTCTTTGTCTTTCTTCTTACCTTTTTCTTCTTTTTTCCACCAAGGTTATTGGTGGGGCACAAATACACCGCTCCCTACAGCTTTGTTTTTCATTTTTTAAAATATTTTATTTGCTAGGATAGAGAGAAATTAATAGGGGAGGGTGGCAGAGAGGAAGAGAGACAGAGAGACACCTGCAGACTTGCTGCTTCACTGCTTGTGAAGCACTCCCCCTACAGGAGGGAAGTGCAGCTTGAACCTACCTAGGCCTTTGTGCTTGGTGATATGTGAGCTTAATTGGGTGCACCACCACCTGTCCCCACAGTGCTTTTCAATATCTAAAATTGTCTTTCTCATTTAGTTATTTGAATATATGTTTATAGTCATCAACTCAATGCACATTGCACAAATCATGAAAGTGCAAGCACATACATACACACTAGGATAATAATAATTCATGGGTCATTTTTATTACTGTTAAATTCAATGCTGTCTCCATGAATCAAAGTGTCTTATACACAGAAACAAGTAGACATCATTCTTCAAAAATAGTACCAATTATTTCAGAGATTACTGGTTGCAGAACATGTAGTGACAACATGGGCAGACTTCATAGAGGTTACACTCTGTACTTTTCCAAAAACTTGCTGAGTGGAACCAGTTGATTCCAGAAATGTTATTAGATTCTTAAGATTTTAGTTGAGTTAGAGAAGCAGACAGACAAAAAGAAAGGGGAACAGTTTGATTAAAGTTATGCAGAAACAAGAAACACTAAAGTGGTTATATTCATTTGAGTAAGGCAGGAGAATTTCAGAAAGGAAGTGTCCATAGGAAGCTTTGCAAAGAATCTGACATCCTAAGACTTAGAAATCAGAAACACTACCAGGCCACCCCATCATCCCTAGTCAGGGAAACCTGGGATTCCCACACAGATATAGTGGGCCTAGAGCTCTAACAGACCCCTCCCTCCACTATCACTGATCATCTCTATCAGGAACAACATAATTAACCCTCTTGTGGGCCTCTATACCTTACTCTCAATGTGGAACAACAATGTAGAAACTGCCCCATTCTCCAAAGGAAAGCTGGGTCAACATAATCTGCCACTCGAGAAAGACAGGTCCTGAAATTAGTGCAGACTAGAATGTTCCTAGCTATAACCATAGAATGTGAGCTCAGACCTACAAGGATGCAGAGGTTACACAGGCTCCTGTGCTGAATATGAATAGACATGGGCCCTAGGTCAGATAGATGGAGTTTATAGTTAACAGCATTTATATACCTTTCCCATATTTGGGAGCTGCACTCTGCCCTGACCCAGCTTTCTAGTCGTATTCCCGACTCTGATACTGTCTTCCCAACAATACTTTTAGCTCACCTGCCTGTTAACTATCAGGATCAGACAAAAACTAGTAAAGTCATGGGCTTCTTGGAATATACCTAAAATAGACTTCCTACCTTCTTCCATCATGAAGACCCTAAATCTCATTTGCTATACTCTCACCTTTGCGTTCCTGATTATTAAACATTTTTTTCTGCTTTATATCTTTTTTAAATTTATTTTTTATTTAAGAAAGGAGACATTAACAAAACCATAGTATAGGAGGGGTACAAGGCCACACAAATCCTGCCACCCAATCTCCATATCCCATCCCCTCCCCTAATAGCGTTCCTATTCTCTATCCTTCTGGGAACATGGGCCCAGGGACGTTGTGGGTTGCAGAAGGTGGAAGCTCTGGCTTCTGTAATTACTTCCCCGCTGAACATGGACGTTGACTGGTCGCTTTTCAGCCACCAAGTTGCAGTTGCTATCATGATGTCATCCTGACTTCCCTGGGCATATGACTTCACCAATATGTCCTGGAACCCCACATCTCTAGAGCCCTGGCCCACAAGGGAAAGACAGAAAACAGGCTGGGCGTATGGATCTACCTGTCAACGACCATGTCCAGTGGAGAGCAATTACAGAGGCCAGACTTCCCACTTCTGCACCCCATAAAGATTTTTGGTCTAAACTCCCAGAGGGATAAAGAATAGGGAAGCTTCCAGTGGAAGGAGGATATATGGAACTCTGTTGGAGGGAATTGCATGGAATTATATCCCTCTTATCATACAATCTTTTTTAAAAATAGTTATTTATTTATTGCCTTTTTGTTGCCCTTGTTTTATTGTTGTAGTTATTATTGTTGTCTGTCTTCGCTGTTGGATAGAACAGAGAAAAATTGAGAGAGGAGGGGAAGACAAAGAGGGGGAGAGACCTGCAGACCTGCTTCACCCTTGTGAAGCAACTCCCCTACAGGTGGGGAGCCAAGGGCTCTAAACAGGATCCTTACACCAGTCCTTGTGCTTTGTACCACGTGTGCTTAACCCACTGTGTTACCGCCTGACTTCCTTATCATACAATCTTGGTGATCATTATTAAATCACTAATACAAATAAAGAAATCAGAAACGTAAAGGAATAAAAGTATTTCAAGAATAAAGTCTCCACCTGCAGGGGGAAGATTCACTAGTGGTAAAGCAGTGCTGCAGGTGTCTCTATCTCTCTCCCTCTCTATCACCCCCTTCCCTATCAATTTCTGGTTGTCTCTATCCAATAAATAAATAAAGATTTAAAAAGTCTAAAAAAAAGGATAAAAAATAATATGGGAGAAGGAAAGCAAACAAAAGTAACACGTTTAGAAATGGAAGAGACTGTCCTTAAGATAAAAAGTTGTATTGCCTATGTTAAAGACTGTCACATTTCTTTTTAGTTTTTTTATATTTATTTATTTTACTGACTTAATTACGAACAACAAGTCTGTTGGGTAAGAGGGATATAATTTCACACAATTCCCACCACCAGAGTTCTGTATCCCATACCTTCTATTGAAAGCTTTCCTATTCCTTATTCCTCTGGGAGTATGGACCCAGGATTATTATGGAGTGCAGAAGGTAGAAGTTCTAGCTTCTGTAATTGCTTCTCCACTGGACATGGGTGTTGGCGGGTCAATCCATACTCCCAACATGTTTCTGTCTTTTCCTAGTGGGGCAGTGCTCTGGAGAGTTGGGGTTCCAGGACACATTGGTGATGTTGTCTGCTCAGGGAATTCATGATGGCATCATGGAAGCATCTACAGTTTGGTGGCTGAATGCTTTAAGATGTAAAACAGAAGAAATTGTTTAATTATCAAGAACATAAAGACTGTCATATTTCTAGTAAGAAGAAAGAACTGGGTTTGAGCTCCCCACCTACATGGGGTTTGCTTCAGGTGCAGTGAAGCAGGTCTGTAGGTGTCTATTGTTCTCTCCCCCTACTCCCCCTTCCTCTCTCAATTTCTTTCTGTCCTATCTCATTAAAATTTGGGGGAAAAAAGAGGAAAAAATGGCCACAGAAAGCAGTGCATTTGTAGTGCCAGCACCAAGCCCCAACAATAACCATGGAGGCAATAAAATAAAAAAGACTGTCATAACTGTCATATTTCTTCTACTAGGAGTCTACTAAGATATTAGATTTGTGAGTTTATAATTTGCATAATAATTATTTAAATATTTATTTATTTCAAATACATATCCTCCTAAGCTATTAGAAATTTTCCCACAAATTTTTGTTATTACTGTCAATATTTTTGTTTGTTTCATTTTCATTCATTCCTTTTTTAATTTTTATTTATAAAATAGGAACACTGACAAGACTGTTTTATTCATTTCTGAAGCTCCCCTGTTAAGTGTAGTGATGTTCTACAATAGCAATTGCTATAAATACCATGTTTTGCTATAAATACCATGTGGTGCATTTTCTTCTCAAACTGTTTAATAATACTTAGAAATATACTTTTATTTTTGCATCAGTTGTCTATCTACTTCACATGTTCTACTTTAAAGAATTCAAGTAGAGACTTAATAGCCTCATCTAACAAGTAACTCATGTCATGCTTAGTCTATTTATACAAGTAAGAGTTTTCTAAATTTAAGGTCATTCTTGATTCTTTGTTTAAGCAGATATTGTGAATTTTACTTTGCTGAATGCTAATTTTCTATTTAAATATAGTTGATCATTGTTCTTAGATATTGAATACAGGTAAATTACTTGGAAATAGTAAACATTTAGACAAATGATAAACAGATGGATAGACAAGAGGAGTAGAGGTAAATACAGATTTGGAATTTATTTTTTATTCTACCTTGAAATCTTTGCTAACTGGGACCCCAATAGTCTGTAATACAGGACCAATTTTACCATATGGAAGAGTCCATGTCCCTTTTGAACACCATGAGATACCCACTTTTAAAAAATTAATTAATTAATTAATTAATTATGGATAGAGACAGAGAGAAATTGAGGGCAAGAGGAGATAGAGAGGGAGAGAGACCCCTGCAGCCCTACTTCACCACTTGTGAACCTTAACCCCTGAAAGTGGGGACCAGGGGTTTGAACCCAGGTCATTTCACACTGTAGTATGTACGTTTAATCAGGTGAGCTAATGGCTGGCCCCATGATATTCACTTTTTAAAAAAAAAAGAGTTTATTTACTTATTCATGAGAAAGAGGAGTAGAGAGAGAAAGAACCAGATATCACTCTATCACTCTGGTTTATGTGCTACCAGGGGTTGAGCTTAGGACCTCACACTTGAGAGTCCAGTGCTTTATCCACTGTGCCACTTCACGGACCACCTTTTTTTTTTTTTACTTTTACTATTTTAATTTTTTTAAAAAACTTATTTTTTTCACCAGTTTCTGTGAGAGAGAGCTTATGTACACACGTATCCATAAACTACTGCAAAATATATACCTGAAAGCAGAAGTACACTAGAGTTCCCAGTGAGTACCTCCCTAACACTTCCTCTCCACTATTCCAAGCTTGGGATCCATGATTGCTCAACAACTTGTTTGGCTTCATATGTTAACCCTCTTTTCAATCACCAGGTTCCAGATGCCACCAGGATGCTGGCCAGGCTTCCCTAGACTGAAGACCCCACCAATGTGTCCTGGAGCTCAGCTTCCCCAGAGGCACACCTTACTAGGGAAAGAGAGAGGCAGACTGGGAGTATGGACCGACCAGTCAACGCCCATGTTCAGCGGGGAAGCAATTACAGAAGCCAGACCTTCTACCTTCTGTAACCCTCAACAACCCTGGGTCCATGCTCCCAGAGGGCTAGAGAATGGGAAAGCTACCATGGGAGGGGGTGGGTTATGGGGATTGGGTGGTGGGAATTGTGTGGAGTTGTACCCCTCCTACCTTATGTTTTTGTTCATTAATCCTTCTTAATAAAAAATTAAAAAAAAAAACTTATAAAAAGGAAACATTGACAAAACCAGAGGATAAGAAGGGTACAACTCCACACAATTCCCACCATCAGAACTCCATATCCCATTCCTTCCCCTGATAGTTTCCCTATTCTTTATCCCTCTGGGAGTATGGACCCAGAGTCACTATGGAGTACTGAAGGTGGAAGGTCTGGCTTCTGTAATTGCTTCCCCGCTAAACATGGGTGTTGACAGGTTGATCCATTCTCTCAGCCTGCCTCTCTTTTTCCCTAGTGGGGAGGGGCTCTAGGGAAGTGGGTCTCCAGGACAGATTGGTGGGGTTGTCTGCCCAGGGAAATTCAGTTGGCATCTCATGTAAGCATCTGGAACCTGGTGGGTAGCATATAGAGCCAAAAAAATGTTGGCTAATCATGAACCTAAAGGCTGGAATAGTGCAGATGAAGAGTTGGAGGGGTCTCTGTTTTGTAGATAGCTAGTAGGCATATTTTAGCTCTATTGCAAAGGGTCTGTGACTATACTAGGTTTCCTGTTTTGTTTGTTTGTTTGTTTAAGTTTTCTCTAATCTTCCTAGGAGAATCATAAAACATTTTGAGATCAATGTGAGTTCCAGCTGTGAATTGCTGTCTGCTCCACTTGAATAATTCTTTTCCTGCCACATGAATGTTCTTGACATACAATTATTGATCTATATAAAGGAGAATACTGAAGGTTTAGTCTGGAAATCTTTGGAGCTTTCTCACTGTGTCCTATACATTTCAGTTGGCATATTCTTCCTGCTGCCTTCCCCTCATGGCGGTGGAAACTACAGGTTATACTTGTGCCTCTTCTTCCTGTGCATTAAAATGAAGACCTCAGGAAATAAGTTGGTGTCCCTAATTTCAGGCTTCAGTCTCCTATCTCTAACTCTGATTCATGAAAATCTATGCTTACTCTATTTGGTATAGTTTAGTAGTATTTTCCACTGGGAGGGTAAATCCAGTTCAATAACCATCTTGGTTGTAACAGATTCTACTGTAATTATTTTGATTTATTTGATTCTGAGACGGAAGGTAATGAGATTTATATAAAGTGATATTACAATTAAGAAGAAATATGAAGATCACCACCCATATCTGATGGGAAATAGGTGAAAGGAAATAAGGAATACTAGACACTAGGAAAATATTGTCTGAGTATGCAGTGATAAGTGAGGTCTTCTCTCCTCAGCCAAGAAATTAAATATTTGATCCCACAACTCAACAAGTCATTCTCTGTAACTTTTTTGTATTATGTGTACCATCAATTCTATTAACAATTTTAAATATATTTTATTTGACCCAATCTGTATAAAATAATATTATTTGAGTATTAAATCAGTATAAAATCATTAATGAAATAATTTACATGTCCTTTTGATGTTTTCAAAATGTGTGTTTTTATGCTTCAATTTGGACTAGTCATATTTAAAGTATTCATGCTACAGGAAGTCAGAGGCTTTGATGTTAGTGCCAGCTATGACACTCTGACCATTTTTTATTATACCATCTAGTTCCTCTGTATACACACTTAGTTTTCAAATGTTTTTCCTTTTTTTTCCCCTTTTGTTGCCCTGGTTGTTTTATCATTGTTGTGGTTATTATTGTTATTGATGTCATTGTTGTTGGATAGGACAGAGAGAAATGGGGAGAAGAAGGGAAGACAGAGGGGAGAGAGAAAGATGAACACCTGCAGACCTGCTTCACCACCTGTGAAGCGACTCCCCTGAAGGTGGGGAGCTGGAGGTTCAAACCTGGATCCTAACTCCAGTCCTTGTGCTTTTGTGCCATGTGCGCTTAACCCACTGTGCTACCGCCCGACCCCTCAAATGGTTTTCTATTATTATCTTTGCCTTTGCCTTTAGAAAAATGGCTAGTCTGTGTGTAAAGAGCAGTAGAGTTTTCAAAAACTTGTTTGACATAATAATTATGAATTCACATAAGACTTTCATACTGTCAAAAAAATTGTTCTAATACTTTTCTTTGTCCTTGTAGCACTGAAGCCTGGTGCATGTGTGACACCCCCTTGTGTGAGCTGTGATTTAAGGACAATGTTTTTCACTATTTTAAAAAGATAGAGTAAAAGAACGGTGAGGCCATAGCACCAGTCTACCATTTTTGGAGTTCAGCTAATGCTGTCTATGGTGTTCCCATGTTGTGCTGACAGAATTCAAACCCAAAGTGTCCTGTATAGTGAAGCATATTCTACCAGGTTAACTATCTACCTTTTTTTTTTATTGGATAGGACAGAGATAAATTGAGAGAAGACAGAGAGGCAAGATAGACACCTTTAGATATTTTTTTTACCACTGGTGAAGCTCTCTACTACAGGTGGGGAGCCGGGGCTCAAACCCGCATTCTTTCACGGGTCCTTGCGTTTCTTACTATGTGTGCTTAACTGGGTGCACCACCACCCTCCCCAATCTTTTTCTAATATTATTTGAGTTCAATTTGTTTATGAAACTGACACAATAGAAGCTCTAGGAGTACCACTTAATATTATACCACAAATGCATATGTCACAGCTTTTAATCCTCTCATATTTTACTTTCATACTGCCTTCAAAAATATATTTCCCTTTAGTAAAAGCATTTTTTCTTATATGTGAAAACATGACTTGGTCAAAATATTGAAGGTCGTACTGGCACAAAGTTTTTTTTTTTAAATATTTATTTCCTTTTGTTGCCCTTCTTATTTTATTGTTGTAATTGTTGTTGGATAGGTCAGAGAGAAATGGAGAGAGGAGGGGAAGACAGCGAGAGGGAGAGAAAGATAGACACCTGCAGACCTGCTTCACCGCCTATGAAGCGACTCCCCTGCAGGTGGGGAGCCAGGGGCTTGAACCAGGAGCCTTATGCTGGTCCTTGTGCTTTGCGCCACATGCGCTTGACCGCTCAGTGACTCCCCTCAGTGCAAAGTTTTTTAAGACCCTAGTGAGGGATACCATACTTAAGGTGTTCTGAGAGTAAGACAAGTATTGAACTGGCAAAATTAGATGCAAATGAATATGCAACTGTGAAAGATAAAAACAATGAAATTGATGTGAGTAAAATCAGTATTCTTATGTGAAAAAACTGTAAGAATTTTAGACATTTCTTCAAGCCGGATACCCTATAATTGCTAGTAGGTACGCCTACTCAGAAAAATAATAATTCTCTCTGCAGAAAAGAGTTTAAAGCAGCCCAGTTCTTTCCATGGGCTTTGCATACCTTGAGAAAAACAGACTGACACTGATGAAAACTCAAGTGTACAGATCATTGGACAGTTTTAATATCGGTCTGGCTGACTGTAAAAACAAAGGTTGCAGGAACAAAGGAGAAAGCCCATGAAACAAAATGTTTTCCATTTAGCAAGTCTTCTTTTGTGGACTAGATTACATGTTTCTCTTGAAAAGAGCTTTCCTCTCCCTGCCTTTCTGCAGTATCCAGTTTCTCCTCTAAGTAGCAACATCTAACAATTTCCTACAAACCAAAGATGGTAAGAGCCTTTCAACAAACAGAAGCATCTTTTTCCCAGATGCTAGGATTTGGGAAACAAAAGATTCAGTGTCCTTAGAGAAATGGAAGTGAAATCATACTTGGTGATGTGTCCATGAGGTTTTGCTGGTTTCACTTATATAAAAGCATGGTTTTTCAGTCTGTCTCAGAAGTCAGCCTCTAATTAGTGATGACACCTGTAGGAGGGGCACAGTGCCTCTTAAATACTCACTAAGAAAGTATTTGATGATGTCTAACTTCAGTCTATAAAACTAGTTTTAGAAGATTGCACATCCTGCAAGATTATTACTGTAAAATGAGCTAGACTTCACTGGGTGAGCCAACATATTTCTGTGTATGAGAACTTGAGGGCTATGTTTATTTAGCAAAACTATTCATATGAAAAACAATTTATTTATTTTTATTTTTAAAATTTATTTCTTTATTCCCTTTTGTTGCCCTTGTTTCTTATTGTTGTAGTTATTGTTGTTGTTAGATAGGACAGAGAGAAATGGAGAGAGGAAGGGAAGACAGAAAGGAGAGAAAGATAGACACCTGCAGATCTGCTTCACTACCTGTGAAGTGATTCCCCTGCAGACAGGGAACCGGGGCCTCCAACCAGGATCCTTAAGCCAATCTTTGAGCTTTGCACCACCTGTGCGTAACCCGCTGTGCTACCTCCTGACTCCCAAAAAACAAACAATTTAGAGATCATTGCCATTCTTTTCTTTTCCCCTCCACCCTGCTGGGGCTGGGTGCCTACACTATGAATCCACTGCTCCTGGAGGCCATTTTTTCCCATTTTGTTGCCCTTGTTGTTGTCCTTATTATTATTTTTGCCATTGATATTGTTGTTGTTGGGTAGGACAGAGAGAAATCGAGAGAGGAGGGAAGAAAGACTCCTGAGACCTGTTTCACCACTTGTGAAGCAACCCCCTGCCGGTAGGGAGCTAGGGGCTCAAACCTGGATCCTTACTAGGTTCTTGCACTTTGCGCCACATGCGCTTAACCCCCTGCGCTACCGCTGGACCCCCTCACTGCCATTCTTATCTGAGACGTTTGTGGTCGTTCTTCCACTACTGCTTTTCTGTTACATTTCTTTTTTCTTTAGATATATATCTCTACTATATTATTTTTAACTCATGTGTATATTTTTAAATTTTTTTAGAGCCAACACTTTAATTTTTATCAAGATTGTTTCAGGGGTAAAATCCCATGCACCCTTTTGATATGTTATTAAGCCTACTAGCAAAGTATCAACATGCTTCTACCAAAGACTGTTGGGACCCTCTCAACACTCACTACAGTATTCACTTACCTCTTTCATGGCCTCAGTTCTATAGTCAGAGTCAAAGGATTAGTTTTTATTTCACTGAATCTGTTCCTTTGCCTTAATAAGTGAGTTCATCTGGTATTTCTTTCTTCTTCTTCTGGGCTAATTTTCTTGCCAGGGTTCATCTTCATCACTTTGCAGCAAAGAAAAAGATTTTGAAGCTCGATGGTGGTGCACTCGGTAGAGCACACACATTACCAGATATAAGGACCTGGGATAAAGGCCTGCCTCCCCACCTGTGGGAGATGGAGGGGGGACAGTTCCCCTCCCTTTCCAACTTCCCTCCTCCCTTCTCATTTGGAATATATATAAAATAGACCTACTAGCTTTTCCCAAAATGGAGACTCCAAAACTTTATCTGCAATATTCTTGCCTTTCAATTCAACATTTTTTTTTTGCTTTCTATCTTAACTCTTTCAGCAACCAGGTTTCAGATGATACCATGATGCCAGCCTGACTGCCCTTGGTAAACGACACCACCATGTGTCCTAGAGTCCTGCCTCCCCAGATCCCTGCCCCACTAGAGAAAAAGAGAGACAGGCTGGGAGTATGGACCAACCTGCCAACACCTATGTTCAGTATAGAATTACAGAAGCCAGACCTTCCACCTTCTGCACCCCACAATGATCCTGGGTCTATATTCCCAAATAGATAAAGAATAGGGAAACTATGAAGGCAGGGATTGGATTTGGAGCTCTGGGGGTAGAAATGATGTATAAATCTACCCCTCTTATACTATAGTCTTGTCAATATTTCCATTTTATTAAATAATTTTAATAAATAAATGGGGAAAATGGCCATTGGGAACAGTGACTCTTTAGTGCAGGCACCAAGCTCTAGCGATAACCCTGGTCAAAAAAGAAAAAAAAATAAAAATATTTCATCTTTTCTCATAATGGAGTGGTAGATATATATAACAACATTTTAATCCATCCACCTGTCATTGTTCTCTGGGGTGGTTCCATATCTTGGCAATTGTGAATAGGGCTGTGGTGAACATACACATGCATATATCTTTTCAGGTATGTGTTTTTGTGTTCTTTGGGTTGATACCAGGGAGTGACATTGCTCAATCATATAGTAGTTTTATTTTGCCTTTCTGAGGAGCCTCCATACCATTTCCCATGAGTGATGAATCAATTTACATTCCCTCCAACAGTGTCTCAGGGATCCTTCTACTCCCTACCCTTGCCAGAATTATATGTTTCTAGGTATTTTGTTTGTTTGCTTTGCTTTGCTTTATACTAGTCATATTCATAGGCTCCAGATGGTATCTTATTGTCATTTTAATTTTCATTTTCATAATAATAAATGATAATGGACATTTTTTATGTGCCTGTTAACCACAAACCATCAGTGTATATTCTTGAGGAAGTATCTGTCCAGCAAATCTTGACAATTTTTGACAGATTTTTAAAAAATTTTTTATTTATAAAAAGGAAACATTGACTAAACCATAGGATAAGAGGGGAAAAACTTCACACAAACCCCACCACCAGAACTCTGTATCCCAGTGGAAGGGTTCTGAGGAAGCAGAGTTCCAGGACATATTGGTGGGGCTGTCTGTCCAGGGAAGTCTAGTTGGCATCATGCTGGCATCTGGAACCTGGTGGTTGAAAAGAGAGTTAACATATGGACCCAAGGTCATTGTGGGATGCAGTAGGTTGAAAGTCTGGCTTCTGTAATTACTTCCCTGCTGACATGGGTGTTGACAGGTCGACCCATACTCCCAGCCTATCTCTCTCTTTCCCTAGTATGGAAGGGTTCTGAGGAAGCGGAGCTCCAGGACACATTGGTGGGGTTGTCTGTCCAGGGAAGTGTGGTCGGCACCATGCTAGCATCTGGAAACTGGTGGTTGAAAAGAGAGTTAACATACAAAGCCAAACAAATTTTTGACCAATCATGGAACTAAGGGCTGGAGTAGTGCAGATGAAGTGTTGAGGAGTCCTCCATTTTTTAGATAGCTTGTAGTTATATTTTAGTTATATTCCAAAGGGTCTGTGGCTATACTAGTGTTTTTTTTTTTGTTGTTGTTGTTGTTTTTTTGCCTGAGTCTGAAATCTGATATGCAGGTAGATCCTAATTATTGTCTGGGGAGGTGATGTCACGGCTAGGAAAAGGACCAGAAAGCTGGATCAGGAAGAGAGTAGCTCCTAAATATGCAAAAGGTGTATAAATAAGGTTGACTGTAAACCCCATCATTTTATGTGATCTGGGGCCCATATTCAGCTTAAGAGCCTATGTGACCTCTGCATCCCTGTAGATCTGGGCTCACATTCTGTGTTCATAGTAGGAAAGTTCCAAGCTGCCCCAATATCGGAACCCATCTTCCACAGGTGTAGAATAGAGTATATTGTCCAGCTTCCCTTCGGAGGATGGAACATTCTCTTCCATTGTTGATCCAAGTTGAGGGAAAGTTCCCATGGGGGCCCAGAAAGGGGCTTATTGTGTTGTTCCTGATAGGAATGACCAGTAGGTACTAATGGATAGATGAACTTATTCGAGGTCTAGGCCCATCAAGTCTGTTTGGGAATCTCAGGACTCCCTAAATAGGGCCCCAGCTGATGGGTGGCCTGATAGTGACTAAAGAGTCATCCTTAAAGTATGCCAGTCTCTTGCCCTTATTTAGCTTTTGCAGTCCTTGCTTTGAAAAAGTTAGCTTTGGAGTGAGTGAGAGAATTGTAATAGGAAGTAGGTGAGGAGAATATCTATGTCTAAGTAGACACTATTTCATTATGAACTTGATACTGACTCACTATAGACTATTGTGTATTTTTGCTTTCAGGTATACATTTTGCCCTAACTTATGGATACATGTGACCATATGCTCTATCTTATGGGACCTGGTCTATATCTAGCTTTTAGGACTTTGTTAGGAATTGAACCTCCTGGAATGGAATTAGAGAATACCATGAAAGGAAAGGTCTTACCCGAGTAATGAAGCTGAAGGGTTGTCATTCCACACCTGAAGTCTCTGGACACAGTTTGAAGTGAAGCATGCTGAGGTAGTACTCATTGCATTGATTAGGTTGGGATAGGCTGACAATATTATTTTGTATGAATTAAGAGAAGCATGCAGGAAAGTGTGCCCCACCCTAAGGTTCCAGGACTGGGGGAATATAGGCTCTATAGTGGAAATGTGAGGTTCCTGCTGTCTTAGGGTTCAAGAAGACAATAGATAGTTATTGTTATAATCACATTGTTTAGAAATTGGGTTAACTTTGAAAAATCCCTTTGTTAGGATTTGCTGTATCATAACCAACATCACCATAATTTATGTCCTTTGACATTATTTGTATATAGCTGTGCCACCAGTTGCTTCTGTTCTCCCTGGTCTAGGCTTTTGAAAGAGTCAACATATAAAAAAGTCAACATATAAAAAAGACTCAGCCTATGTATTTAAAAGACTCCGTCTGTGCTTTTAAAGGTTTAAGACATCCAATCAAATTTTCCCCTCTCATATTAATTAAATAGTGATTTATATGACTACAGATTAATAGGAGTGTATATAAACACCATTCCCACAACCAAAATGCTGTATCCCATCCCACCATCCCTCCGTTCCCAGGACCAAAAGACTGAGTCCCATTCCCATATCTTCCTCCTCACCACCCCCCCATGAAGCTGAACATCCACCCTCACCCTCAACCCAGGGATTTTACTTTGTTGCCCTACTCCAAGAATTGTTTGTATTTTTGTTAACTTTTGTCAGTTCTTTGTGTATTTTGGACATCAGCCCTTGCCAGATATATATTGTATGAATATTTTGTAGAAAGCCTTTTTTTCTAATATTTTTATTCCCTTTTTTTCCTTGTTTTTTTTATATTTGTAGTTATTGTTGTTATTTATGTCATCATTGGTGGATAGGACAGTGAGAAATGGAGAGAGGAGGGGGAGACAGAGAGAGGGAGAGAAAGATAGACACCTGCGGACCTGCTTCACTGCCTGTGAAGAGACTCCTCTGCAGGTGGGGAGCCCAAGGCTGGAACTGGGATCCTTACACCAGTCCTTGTGCTTTGTGTCACCTGTGCTTAACCCGCCATGTTACCACCCAGTTCCCCTAATATGATTTTATGTTCTAACATGGCTTATGATAGTGGTAAAAGACAGCTTTCTAAAGCAGTAGCTACAGACATCCATTCTACAATTTTCCCTATTGTTTTCTACTTGTATAGTTGTTTTAACATGTTATTTAGGCTGCAAGGTACAATATTCCTCATCATTTCCAATTTCTTACAACCTGATGATTTATACCAGTCTGGACTCTGTAAAACACTTGATTTTAAAATTTTACTATATGCTATAATACCACAAATAAATGAGAAATTTCAGAAAAAATATGATATAAATGTGGCTATAAATTAATTGACCATATTTCATTTACTAACGCCAAGCATAAATCATACATTATTTAACACTGAAAAATTAAGTCTTCATTTTGTTACTATTTTCTTTGTATCTTTTCACATTTTTCTTCTTTTCACTTGAGACAGTGCATATTGTCCATATAATTTACTTGAAGAAACTTTCACATGAACACAAATCCTCAGAAGAGCCCCCCAAGCCCAACATAATCATGGTTACAAGATTCATACAACCTGTTTTTGACTTGTGATGTATTTTAATTTTGAATACTCCTATTTCTAATGCTTCCAAATATATAGGACTAATTTCTCGGATTAAATACACTAACTCAAGTCCTCAAGTCACTCTGATTTCATACTATGTATTTTAGAAATATACAGTAAATAAAGAGTGGAAGCCACACTTGGAAAGTTGTTTTCTGAGTTCTGGGTGCTACACTAGTGAAGAACAAAAACAAAATTATGAACATATATGATCCTTCCATTTACCTGGAAGTGGTTATAAAAACATTTTAAAGAAAATTGTGTGTGTGTTTGTGTCATGTGCATGTGAACCTTGGGCCTCATGTATGAATAATTTCATCACTCCACAGCCATATTTTTACTCAGAGAGACAGAGAGGGAGAAACCATAACACCAGAGCTTTCTCCAGTGACATAACATATCCCATTTGGTTCTGGGGCTTGAATGCTACCAAATGAGCTATTTCTCTGCCCCTAATGAAAATTTACAAACTTGAGTTTAAAATAGTCTGCAGTGGACCTCTATCAGGCCACTACCTAGTTTGTTACCATTATTATTTTATTGTAATCTTTCTGTCATATATTTGTCCAAATATCTATTCAATATTTAGCACAACTCAGAAAAAAAATTGGAGAAAGTAGTATGCTTACCTCTGAAAATGTCACTATGATTATAATATAGGTCTATATTTTATGGATCTTAAATTTGGAAACTATCATATACATAAATCTGCAATGGGTTTTCACTGAGGTTTGACAAATATATAGTCAAACTTTTGAACTTTCACTGATGAATTTTAATACATGATTTGCCTCTTCTTCCTAAGAAATGAAAGCTTTTTATTTCTCTGAGGTATATTTTTATGGGCCCCCTTTTCCACTCCCAAAGAATAGTTCCTCCTGGGTCAGCAAAACAGGTCACTTGAATAATGCGCCTGCTTTTCCATGTGTGCAACCCAGCTTTGTGCCTGGTCCCACTGCATTGGAGGAAGCTTCAATGTGCTAGTGTTTTCCCCTTTATGCCTAGTTCTGTGTTTATCTCTATCTATCTCTATTTCTTGGAGTGGAGTTGTGACACTCCACTGATGATTAAAAAAAAAAAAACTACTCAGTAGTAGATAATAGATATGTTGATAGTTTACTTAGATGTAGCACTTGAAAGAATCCTTGACATAAAGCATAGTATTGAAATGAAAATATGGAAGTTGTATGAAGGAGAAGACAGAGGCAATGTGACAGAGGGGGCCACAAGAGACATTGCATGAAAGATATGACAAAGTGGAATTTTGTCAGTTGAAACCTAGTCTGACTAGAGAACAGTTTCCTAAAACAAAGAGTAAATAGACATGTCGGAGACAGTAGTTTCAAAGATGCACAGCTGACTCGATTATCAAACTATATATAATGTCCTGGACTATTGCATTAGAATAATATTTATTTCAGGGAGTAGATACTAAAGAAAAAGGCTTATTTTCCCGGCTTAGCATGGAACTGAGTATACAGAATAAAAAGAGGACAGAAAAAAAAATACTAGTCAACTGTTCTTTTTTTTCTGTCCTCTTTTTATTCTGTATAGAAAAACAACGCAGGAGGTGGTGCAGTGGTAGAGCCCTGGAACTGCAAGCATAAGATCCCAGGTTCAATCCCCATCACTTCAAATGACCAAATGATTGTCCTTCTCTTCCTCATTCTCAGTAGCTTTTAAATAACATTTTTAAAAGGAAGCATTTTTAAATATGTAAATACTGAAAGGAATAAAATTATATCAGTGAAAACAATAATATGCTAAAACTGATGATGCGTGTGATAATAAAATGTGACTGATGGGGAGTCGGGCTGTAGCGCAGCGGGTTAAGCGCAGGTGGCGCAAAGCACAAGGACGGGCATAAGGATCCCGGTTCGAACCCCGGCTCCCCACCTGCAGGGGAGTCGCTTCACAGGCGGTGAAGCAGGTCTGTAGGTGTCTCTTTCTCTCCCCCTCTCTGTCTTCCCCTCCTCTCTCCGTTTCTCTCTGTCCTATCCAACAACGACGACAACAACAATAATAGCTACAACAATAAAACAAGGGCAACAAAAGGGAATAAATAAATAAATAAATAAATAAAAATGTGACTGATGCTTTACTTTGTTACATATTGGAGACTATCTGTGTCTGCATTATTTTATTAATTGTGATAGTCAGATTAGGAGAAAGTTCTACAATTCCTATTACACATATAAGTAAATCGTGATACGCAGAAGTCTTGTTCAAAATCATGTATCTGTAGTAGAATTGCGTCTCACATTCTATTTAGTGTGACTTGAAGATGATATATTATGTGGTCATTTTCTTCATTTTAAACATTGAAAAAAAACAAACCTCATCTTTGAAAGAGTACACGGTATTTCCATTTCCAAACATTGTATACCCTAAAACCTGAGCCCTAACCTAAATAAATGATGCATTCTCCAGTTTGGATAGGTCTCTTCAATTATATACATAGATGGTACTGCCTATGTTATAAAATATGGCTGGACTTGTTAAAGCAGAAATATAATTTTCTCATTTATAGTCAATGACACCTTTTATACATCAGAATAAAGGCAACGATCTTAGACAATAATTAAAAAAATCCTTCATGGTTGAGTTCACTCTTCATTTACCTTATCCTATGATTTGCTCACTTAGTCTTCTTCATTACCATTGCTTCTTTGCCAGACCCTCAAGAAATATGGCTTGCTCTAATCTTTTTGATTGTCTTTTAGCTTCTTCCTTTGCTTTTCCTCAAGATATTTGCTTTCTCAACTCCCATCATGTATATATTTCCCAAGAAGAATGCTTAGAACCATTTGCCATAGTGCTACAATTGGCCATCTTACCACTGCTACCTCTTCCCAAGTCCCCTTATGTCACTTATTTGTTTACAGTTTGTATTGCTTTTATCTAGTTCTTCCTATTGAACTAAAAACTTCATTAAAACTGAGAATTTAGGCCTTCCCATTAGTAATTCACACTAATAAGCTTATAATAATAATAATCACCTAAATTAGAAGTTGCTAAAATAGCGGTCCGGGAGGTGGCGTAGTGGATAAAGCATCAGACTCTCAAGCATGAGGTCCTGAGTTCAGTCCCCAGCAGCACATGTACAAGAGTGATGTCTGGTTCTTTGTTTCTCTCCTCCTATCTTTCTCATTAATATATAAATAAAATATTTTAAAATATTAAAAAAGAAGTTGCTAAAAATATTGACATCTAATAAGTGCTTGTTGAAAGTTATGAACTAGCACATACATCTAGAGACATAAACTAGCTGGGGAGGTGATTACCATTATGGTTGGGAGCACACAGAAGCTTGGTGGTGGAAGTGTAATGGAATTATACCACTATTATATTATAAATCATTATTAAGTCATATATATAATACTCTAATGAGTACAGCATTCAAGAGGTTTCCCAAGACTTCCATCTGGATTGCTCAAACTTAGGTATTTATATATTTAACTTGTTTTAGAGTTGAATCAGCTATGTGGAGATTGAACTGGTTAGTAAATAAATGGATTTTATTGTTCTACTAGCCAGAGATTTTTATTTTTCAGATTTTTTAGGAAATGGAACATGATTCTGACATATGTAGTGCTAGGGATTAGACTTGGGACCTCTTACAAGTCCTGCTCTCTACCATTACTCCACTTCCCAGGCACCAGATCTATTCTTGGGCAATGACTAATGAAACTTATTCTGGACTTTAGATTTTCTTGCAGTTCACTGAATTCTCTCTCTCTCTCTCTTCTCTTTCTCATCTCTTTCTTTCTTCCTTTATTTCTTGGTAGTTTTGGGTTTTTTGTTGTTGTTCATTTATTTTTATTTTAATTTTTAGATTTTCTTTCTTTTTTAAACTTTGTATTTTTACTATTGGACAGAGACAGAGAAAAATTGAGAGTGGAGAGAGACATAGAGATACCTGCAGCCCTGTTTCACCACTCATGAAGCTTTCCCCCTGCAGTTGGGGACCAAGGGCTTGAACCCAGGCCCTTTCACACTGTAATATGTGTGCTTACCCAGGTACCACTGCCTGGCCCCTTCACCCAATTCTCTTATTCTAAAATTGAAATCAATTAACTACTTTTTAATATATATTCATATTTTTATTCTCTTCATTAATTATTAATATTTATTAATTACTCCCTATCAAATAATGTGTATCTTTATGCAAAATATAGCCCAAATCCACCATACCATACATATGGGAAAATAATGGTCAATAGAGTAGTTGGCTTATTTATTTTTTTTATTAGTGATTTACAATATTGTAAGATAACAAATGTATTAACTTCATATAGTTCCCACCACCAGAGTTCTGTGTCCCATCCCCTCTATTGAAAACTTTCCTATAGTTTGCCCCTCTGGGAGTATGAATCACAAGTCTTTTTAAGGTATAGAAGTTCGAAGGTCTGGCTTCTGTAATTGCTTCTCTGTTGGACATGCGCATTGGCAGATCGATCCATAGCCCCAGCCTGTTTCTACCTTTCCTTAGTAGGGTTGCTCACTGGAGAGGTGAGGTTCTAGGATACACTGGTGAGATCATTTGCCTAGGGAAATCAGGATAGAATCATAGTAACATCTGCAACTTAGTGGCTGAAGTGCTGTGTTTATTGAGATTGCAGTGACACTTCACCATTTATGACGTTCTATCTGCTTTTTTTTTTCTTGTTTTCATGCAATGCCTGGATAGGCAAAGCATATCTTCAATAGCCTAACAATCTCTCCAGCTCCTAATTTTATATAATATAATCAAAATTGGGAAGAACCAATATTATGTTATCTTAGTCCCAAACAATAGCTATTGTAAAAATCATTGTAACAGAAGTTGGGCGGTAGCGCAGAGGGTTAAACACACGTGGCCCAAAACGCAGGGACCAGCATAAGGATCCGGATTGGAGACCCCCGCTCCTCACCTTCAGGGAAGTTACCTCACAGGCGATGAAGCAGGTCTGTAGGTGTCTATCTTTCTCTCCCTCTCTCTGTCTTCCCCTCCTCTCTCCATTTCTCTCTGTGTGTCTAACGGCATCAATAATAACTACAACCACAATAAAAAAAATCATTGTAACCATAATGTATGATTTCATGGCTAGAAAAAAAATAACTTTATTATCCACAATGATAATTTCAAAAATGAGAGGGAAGAGGAGCCCAGCAGACTAGCTCATTTGGATAGTATATTTGTTTTGCCTTGGGCATAACCCACGCTTGAGCTCAGCTTTGCCCACCTCAGTGAAGGAAACTTTTGGTGCCTTGGTTCTGCTTCCTCTGTTTCTCTAGGTCTGTCTCTCTCTTTCTATCTGAAAAAAAAGTCAGCCTGCAGCTGTGAAGTCCCAGTTATGAGGCGAGAGAAAGAGAGAGAAAAAGAGAGAAGGAGAGAGAGATTTTCTCCAAAATTTTAATTTTATTTCGGGAAATTGTTTTGTGTTATGTATGTGTATTTTCATAACCTCAAAATATAAACACAAGCAATACATATGTAGAATTTACTTTATTGACAAGTGAATCATGGGAATTGTGGATGAATTTTTCTCAGGCCCAGGCAGAGCAGGTATTTCTTTATAAATTTAAGGGAATCTTTAAAGAAAAGTAAAATCTGAGGTGACAAAAAGATGAGCGAACTGGTTGCACAAGATCCTATTGATAGCACTAGTTCAGCATTTTCCATTATGTTTCAGTTTGATCTTTCCTCCACTTTTCCTGTCAAAGAGAAAGAGAAAGACAAATATATGCTCAGTAATGTCAGAATTCATCATAGAGACTGGAAAAACACTGAGCTATGCCGTGGGTCATGTAATCATGTGATTCCACAGGCAAACATGTCTATGACTTGACAGAAGTTGATTACATGTACACTGAGGTAACATTTGGCTAAATGTCAGAAAATATGAATCTTAAGCAAACACTTTCCCAATGTTTAAGAATCCTCAGACCTCTCATTTTAACTGTCTACTCTCTGAGAGTAAATATACCTATCCTTGAAATGTTAACAATGTCAGGAGAAATATTGGTAAAGATATTATAAAGTCAGGGTTTTATTTGGGTAGAATATAAGATGTAAAATCAAACATTTAGACATTTAGTATTTTATAACAGATCACATATGCAGACCTTTCAGTAATAATTATCCATTGAATCAAAAATTCCTATCTTCCTCCATTTCTCCTAAGTAAAGCTTGATATATATATATATATATATATATATATGTGTGTGTATATATATATATATATGTATATATATTGCTGTCCTTACTATTATTTATAAGGATTTATATAATCTCCATGCTTGGCAATTCTGCAGCAAACTGGAGGGAAATTAGACACACATAAAAGAAAATCTAAGATAAAAACGATGACACTGGTGAGAAATTGTGGTAACTCATGTATGTTAAATACATTATCCTAGAACAAGACTCTCAATTATTTATTTATTTATTTTTTACCAGAGCACTGCTCAGCTCTGGCTTATGGTGGTTCAGGAACCTAGGACTTTGGAGCGTCAGGTGTTGAGAAGTCTCTTTGCATAACCATTATGCTACCTACCCCTGCCCTGAATCTCAGTTATAACTGTCTCATCAAGAAACTTACGGACTGGAGGCTATAATCTACAGAAACTATTCTTCGTAAACATCAATATTCAAGAACTAATGTTCCTTGATAGGATCTTTCAACTTTACTACCTGTAAAGTTTTAATAGTCTAGTCTTTGTTTATAGGCCTCTGTCACTAAACTGAAAGAAGCCTGAACAACTAATTATAGCTAATTATAACTAATGTTATAAAGCAAAATGCTTCAAGAAAATTTGGGACATAATACTTTATAGAGAAATTTTCTGATTAGTTTTTCATATTCCTTACACTAGTGAATTTTCAGATCTCATTGCTACTCTAAAAATTGTACTCAAAGCAGAACTTGAACTTGAGTTGGTGTATTGCACCAAAGTAAAAGACTTTGGGGAGGCTTCAGGTCCTGGAAGTTGGTGGCAGAGGAGGACCTAGTGGTGGGGGTTGAATTGTTATGTGGAAAACTGAGAAATGTTATACATGTACCAACCACTGTATTTTACTGTTGACTGTAAACCACTAATCCCCCAATAAAGAAATTTAAAAAATTAAATTTTAAAATTCACACTCATCTTTTCCAAAATTAGTGATAGTAATGAATATAATGAGTGAAAGTCACAGGAATTCTTACTCAAGAATTAATGAAAAAGATAAATCAAACATTGAAAAGTGTATACATTTCTAAGAAAAAAGTGTGTTAGTCACATTCAGTAACAAAGTAACTAAGATTATGTTTCCAAATTATATATTATATTTTCTTTTTTTTTAATTTCTTTATTGGGGGATTAGTGTTTTACACTCAACAGTAAATACAATAGTTTGTACATGCATATCATTTCTCAGTTTTCCATAAAACAGTACAACCCCACTAGGTCATCTGTCATCCTTTTCCAGAAGCTGTACTCTCCCATTCACCCATCCCAGAGTCTTTTACTTTAGTGCAATACACCAACTACAGTTCATGTTCTACTTCTGTTTTATTTTCTGAACTTTTTTTTTCAACTTCTGCCTGAGAGTGAGATCTCCACATATTCATCGTTCTGTTTCTGACTTATTTCACTTAACATGATTTCCTCATGCTCTATCCAAGATGGGCTGAAAACAGTGAAATCACTATTTTTTAATTAATTAATTTATTTATTCCCTTTTGTTGCCCTTGTTTTTATTGTTATAGTTATTGTTGTTGCTATTGATGTCGTCGTTGGATAGGACAGAGAGAAATGGAGAGAGGAGGGGAAGACAGAGAAAGGGAGAGAAAGACACCTGAAGATCTGCTTCACTGCTTGTGAAGCGATTCCCCTGCAGGTGGGGAGCCAGGGGCCAGAACCAGGATCCTTACTCCCGTCCTTGTGTGTTGCGCCACCTGTGCTTAATCTGCTGTGCTACCACCTGACTCCCTAAAATAGTGCTTTCACTATTTTTAATAGCTGAGTAGTATTTATATATCATATTTTCTCTCTCCCTCTGACCCATATGCTTTCAGTCCATTTTCCAGAAGTTTATTCTTCTAGTTACAAGAATGAGAGTGTAGAGAGATTATCTAGGAAAGTGTCAATCTTCCTCTGTAAGAGTGTGTTTTTAAGGGGGTGTCAATATGATACTTACGCCACTGCCTTACAGAAGGAACACTTATTGCCATATGTCTGGCCATCAGAACCACAGTGGGGGTTAGATTCTCTAGTACAGTAGACCTTGGGGTCCTGAAACTCACCACAGTCAAGCTACCAAAAAAAAAAAAATGTTGACATTGACATTAGTGCATTGTATCTTCAAGGGGTCATTCCTTAGAAGTTCTAAACAACAGGTATATGCACATACACATAGTTGTGGCAGTTTCCTGAAATCAGTTAGCTTTCTTGATATGTTTTAGGCAAATAATTTAAAGAAAACCCATTTCTATATTGTTTTCAGGAGTGAGTTAATATTAGGTGAATGCTTATTCCTTGCAAACTTAAAGTCTAAGACAAACATTAGGTTTGGCCTTTTGCCCTTATTCTAAATTGCTCTAATTGAGAGTGGGGTTTGACCTTTAAAATCTGATGGCTTTATTGTTAACTTGTATTAGTACTAATCCTTCAGTGTTGTTATGGCTAGCTGTGGCTACTACATTCATTCATTATCTCTTGAAACTAAAATTTTAAGGAATTGAGCAGTGGCACATTCAGTTAAGTGCCCTAGTTATCATGTACAAGGACCCAGTTCAAACTGCAGTCCCTACCTGTGGGGGCAGGGGAAAGGGGGTCTTCATGAGCAAGGAAGCAGTATTACAAGTGTCTCTTTTTGAGAGACTGTCTCCCCTTCCCTCTCAATTTATCTGTCATATCAAATAAAAATAAGAGAAAGGAGGGGGAAAAGCAGGATGTGGGAATGAATGTTGGGAACTAGGGATTCATTGTGCAAGATCTGAAAGAGACCTAGGAATAACTGTGATGGCAAAGAAAATAAGAAATGAAGATGGGAGGGAAGGGGAGGGGAGGGGAGAGGAGAGGAGAGGAGAGGAGAGGAGAGGAGAGGAGAGGAGAGGAGAGGAGAGGAGAGGAGAGGAGAGGAGAGGAAATACTACCATCATGCCATCCTGACTTCCTGGGCAGACAACCTCACTAATGTGTCCTGGCATCCCACCTCTCCAGAGTGCTACCCTACTAGAGAAAGACAGAGAGACAGGCTGAGAGTATGGATCAATTTGCCGATGCCCATGTTCAACAGGGGAATCAATTACAGAAGCCAGACCTTCTACTTTCTGCACCCCATAATGACCCTGGGTCCATGCTCCCAGAAGCATAAAGAATAGAAAAGCTTTCAAGGGAGGGAATGGGATATGGAACTCTGGTGTTGGGAATTGTACCCCTCTTATCCTATGGTCTTGTCAATTATTATGAAATCAATAAAAAGGAAGGAAAATAATAATAACGTCTGGTGTTACTGCTTCACAATGCTTCAATCTATATTTATTTATTTATTTTGTAATCAACAGGTTTTACTGTTCATACTTAACCTTGACACACTTAAAATCGGAACACATAAATGCAGATAAACCATTGTATACTAGCAAAGCCTTCCAAAGACTTCCATGGCAAAATGCTCAGGAAGATTCACACAGTTGAGTTTGAAAAACAGTATCAAAAATACCAGATTTGAGGCACCCAAGACTGTCAAAATATACTTTTTATTAAGAAATTGCAATATTGTATTATTAAGGTTGGCTAAGATGGTGCTTACCAAAGCTCTTCTTAGGGATTAGCTGATTGGAAGATATCAAAGCTTCTTATAGCCCTACTCACAAGTGATTTTCATCACTGCTCTTAAAGTTAACTCCACTTTTTTTTTATTTGGGGTTGAGCATGTCTCAGCCTTACACATGCAAGATTTCATCACTCCAAGTCATTTTTTTTTAGATGAAGACAGACAGAGACAGAGCAAGAGGGAGAGAGATACTACAGTATCACAGCTTCACCCAATGCTGTAGTATGCCTACATGATATGCTAGCTGCATGACACGGGGTCACATACATGGCAAAGCAGGTGCCCTATGAGGTGTGATATTTTACCAGCCCTGAGGTATCCCTATCTTTACATACTACTGCAAGAATAGTAAGCTTGCCTTTCATTTTTCAAGGAGTAGAAAGGACTATAAAATGTGTAAGAAAGTATAAAACACTGGACATGAATTCATCTTTGTTTTCCTTTTAAAAATTAACACATAGTGAAGGATAGAACTGGACTTTAAAGTGAACCTCATGTAGCATCTACACATTGATTTGTCTTTAACACTGGAGCTTTACTACTCCAAGTTTTTTCAGATAGAAAGAGATCATAGATAGGCACCACAATATCATCTCCTTCAGAGCTTTTGGGTCTTGGACTGGAACTTGAGTTATGTGCATGACAAAAGCAAGCACACAGGTTCTGGAGGAGGTGCACATATTACCAAGTGCAAGGACTAGGGTTCAAGCCCCAGCACCCCACCTGCAGGGGGTCCACTTCATGAGCAGAGAAGCAGGTCTACAAGTGTCTTTCTCTCTCTCTCTCTCTCTCTCTCTCTATATATATATATATATATATATATATATATATATATGTATGTATGTATATCTCCCTCTCCTCTCTTAATTTCTCTCTGTCCTATCTAATAAAAATTAGATAGATAAAAATCTGGGGGTGATCATTACCAGGAGCAGTTGATCTATAGTGGCACTGCTGAGCCCCAGTGATAACCCTGGAGGCAAAAAGAAAAAAGAAAAATAGCAAGGACACTATCCAATAGGGCTTGGATGCCAGCCTCACATATGTTTATTTCTAAAGATTCTAAGTTGAAAGTCATGTTATTTTACAATGGAATGTTACTTCTATTTTTAAGACATTCATGTATTTTATATTGTCATTGATGCACACAGTTATATATAATCTTTTTTAATTTCATCTTTTTAAATTTTATTCATTTATTATATAGAGACAGAGAGAAATTGAGTAGGTAGGGAGAGATTGAGAGAGAAAGCAACAGAGAGACACCTGCAGTCCTACTTCACCACTTGTGAATCTTTCCTGCTTCAGGTCTTTGCACACTATAATGTGTGTGCTTAGCCAGGTGTGCCATTGCCTGATCACTACAGTCATTTGTTTAAATCAAAAAGGATAGAAAAACCTCAGGATCATTATTGACCTTTCATTTATACCAAGCAATGAGTATCTTGGGAAGGCAGTGGTAGTGGGTGTTGGTAATACTTATCTTCCTGTAAATTCATAAGCACATGCATTAGAGAAGTAGAAGGAACATAGATAATTGCAGCACAGTGTGACAAGAACATGGTAATGCAGGTGCTTCGAAAAAAAAGATCAATTCCATCAGAGACATATGTCTCTACAGTCAGGCTGGTGGAGAATAGAGAAAAAGAAAGTCTCTTACGTGAAAGAGACGTCTCCTTAAGCCACCTTTCCATGGCAATCGGACCTCTGATCTTGTGATAAGGCCTCCTTTCTCCTTTAGAAAACAGATATGGAAGTTGCCACTGGGGAAGGCATTTACTTTGAAGATTTTTAGATCCCAACCCAACTCCCTCCACCCTAGGCCTCTTTCACTTTATGCCCTGAGAAAGAGACTATTAAGAGCAAATAGTTTCAAATGGTATATGATCAAACATCCTTAGAACGTAGGCACATTTCCTACTTTGAATTTGTGGTAATCTTTGATAGTAATTGAAGTAAAATGAAGATTCAAATTAAATGACTAGTACTGGTATTGGTGAGCTATATCACCCTGATCAAAACATTCAATAGCTCTATGTTAATTTTCTAAAGTAATTTTTTTTTTGGAAAAAACAGCTGTTGCCACACCTCATTCCCAGAGTTGCTTATAGGGATTAAATACAGTCACATAAGGGTTGCAGAAAGTCAGTATGGATTATCTGGAAAAAGCCCTATGTGAGTGGCACAGAAATAAGTCTATATTAGCTCTAACTCTCCTCAATTTCTCAAGTATCTATATACCATAAGGAAGTTTGGTCCTTATTCACAGAGAGATAAAGAATTGGGAATCTTCCAATGGAGGGGATGGGATATGGAATGCTGGTGATAGGAATTATATGGCATTGTACCTCCCTTATACCACAATCTTGTTAATCATTAAATCACCAATAAAAACAAATAGTATGTATCTACAACTCATCCAAAATGTTAAGTAGCACCAAAGGAAATGGTCTCTAAGGACTATATCAGTTTTGATGGTTTAAGCTTCTGTGGTGACTTTTTAAGTGAAAAAATTAAATAAAATTTTGAAGTCTTCTGCTATTATGTTGGTTAAGAAAAGTAAAAATAAAAACTACTATTCAAGTCTTACCTTTTATGCCAGGAGCCCCTTTCATTTACTGTAAAATTATGGGGAGTTTCATAATGGTGATCAGGGACAGAAAAAAAAACAGCCTGTCTCTGAGAAATACAGTTTGGAAAGGGTGACTGACATTTTGCAGATCCAGTCAGAAATTTCTTCTGGGAGGCAGAGTGAGATAAGGCCTAAAGACTTGAAACCATAACCGTCATGTATTGAGGCCAGATTTCAGGACAACATCCTTTGCCTAATTTTTTTTAATCTTTTAATTTATTTATTATTGAATAGAGACAGAGAGAAATTGAAAGGGGGCAGAGATAGGGAAACAGAGATACACACTCAACACTGCTTCACTACTCGTAAAGTTTTTCCCTGAATGTGGGAACCATGGACTTGAACCCATACTGGAATGTGTGCTCTACCGGATGTGCCACCTGAACTTCCCTTTGCTATTTTTGTTGTTATTTGTTTTTATTGGATAGGACAGAGAGAAGTTGAGAGGGGAGAGGGTGATAGAGAAGGAGAGAAAGGTATATACCTGTAGACCTGCTTCACAGTTTGTAAAGTGTCTCCCTTGCAGGTGGGGAGGCAAGCCTCATACTTGGATCCTAGCATGGTTCTTGTGCTTAGTTCCATGTGGGCTTAACCTAGTGTGCCACCACCCAGCTCCCATCCTTTGCTTAATTGTTTTCTGCTCTTTTTTAAGTTCTTTGAGTAAAATTCAGACAACTTTCAATTTCACATTGTGAGCCAAATAAGGGTGAGACAAAGATATGTCTATCCTTTAAAATTTCCTTCATAGGCATGTAGGAGACTGACAACTGAAATCATTCTGAATCTACTTGAAATATCCTCATGTTCTACAGATAAGGGAATGTTCTTGTAGGTGGAATTAAATTGACCTAGATTTATATTTTCTTCTCCCATGTATTAGTGCATTACATTATACACACATTTCACTGTTCTAGATTTAAATCTCTTCATATCTAAGAGGGAGCTTCCAATATCTAAATTCAAGTATTACTACAATAACAAATCCTGTAAAAATACTTTAAAGTATCATATTATTCCTGGTTGGCATCTAGGCCAACAAGGATTCTGAAGGTTTCTGAACAGAGAAGTAATATCACAAAATCAGACGATGCCAGAAAACTATTGGGTTGTCTGAAAAGTCATGATGTGTTTTTGCATTGAAATATATATATATATATATATATATATATATATATATATATATATGGCAAAACTTTTCTTAAAATCCAATATAAGCATTAGGAAGGTAAATTATTTGGAGGATATAGTTTGTTACTTTATCTTGGTTTTTTTGTTTGTTTTTTGATTGTTTTGGATTTAATAAGGACCTTCATTTATTTCTTTAGCTAGTTCATGTATTAATTCATTTATTTTAGGGTTTTGGATATTAAAGTTAAGGATAAGCCTGCCTCCTAGTGGTTGTTTAAAGAACTGCTCTGTGTAAAATATTCTGTAATGTTCTGCAATGTTCTGGGTAGTTAGCATCCATATTAGCCATCTTTGTTTATAGTGATTACATCATCATTTAATTAGGATGGAAGGTGGGCTTATATGGTCCCTCTCTTTTAGTCTACAATTTTAGTTCTAAAAATATAGCAAATGAAAATTTTCAGTATCTCTCTCTCTCCTATGGTATGGAACTTTATTTCTTCTTTGAAAAATCAACCTATGTTGCTAGATTGGCCCCTTTCTATATAAAACTAGCCTTATTCCACTTTCTCCCTTGACCTCTATATCCCTGTTTCATACCCTTTCTATTGTACCAAAACTTCTCTAGAATTTGAAGATTTTAAGAATACATTCACTGGATCTTTATTAAAACTTCCATACTTTCTTAATATGTCTTATTATGAATCAGTCCAATATTTCTGAACTTCTTTTCTCATTGTATAATATACCAAAATCTAGTTAGTTCTTCTCTTGTGGCATGTTGAAGGAAAAAATTATCTACTGCATTTTCTCTAAGAACCTATAGTTTTCCCTGCCAATACTAATGAATTCTAGACATTTTATTTTGAGCCTCAATCAAAATCTTCAAACAATAATTTAAATGAAGAACCCCAAACTCATTCTAGTTATAGAGCTTTATTTTACAAACAGTTCTAGAATTCACCATATTTTAGCATGCATACATACACAAAGCTATCCATAAGAATAGTATTAACAGAATTCCTCTCATTGTTTTGGGGATGTTTGTTATATTAAATCCAGTCTGGGATAATCATTTAAATAACTCTCCAAGGGGGCCAGGAAGTAGGTCATACAGTATGGCAAGCAGTATACCAGGAGAAAGGTCCTGGGTTAGAGTTTTAGCACCACATAGGGGCACCATAGCACCAGGCCAACCTCCAGGGATGCTGGAAACAGTGCTGTAATTTTATGCTTCTTTCTTACCACTTTCCATTTCTATTTATCTATCTAACTTTTTTTTAAAAGTGAACTACTTGGTCAGGCCATACTAATCATACATAAAAACTTAAGACCACACAAGAAAATAATAATAAACGGTTTTCCATGTATGAATTTCTCAAGCACATAACCTTCTAGGAAAATGAACATTATTTTGATATTATTCCTTCCACACATTTTGGTTTTCTATTACAATTTATTTAACAAAGTTTCCTGGTGATATATAATAGTTTCATTTTAAAATTATTTATATTATTCAATGCTTATACTTGAAACATGTTAGTCATATTTTACAGAAAAAAAAGTTTACAGAACCATGCATTCCAAAAGTTTAAACACATACTTTTACTTTAACTTCAGTAATTGTTTTTGAAGTAATATGAAACCTTTGTGAATCTATAATTTAGACTGATGACTGTAATTTCATTACAGTTACTTCATCATGAAGAAATTTCCTTGAATTGCATGATTTGAGTGTTAGGAGGATCTTTTATTTTTTCTTTAACTAGATCAGACTTGGCAGGGCATTCTGCTAAGGTAGATTTCAACTTTTTTTCTGTCTGGCATTGGGATTGGCACCCTAGGAACAATTCTGAAGTGAAATGGTAACATTTATGTCATCTACAAAATGGAATTCCACTGCTGTTTATACTTGAGTGGTGCAAAGATAGCAGACTTGATTCACTTAGAATCAGATACCTAAAGCCATGTGGATTTTAGACAACACTGAATCCAAACCTTCATCTTAGAAATGTGAAAAACAGAAGCAATAAGAATGTAAAACACATTCCTCAAATTATACAGCCACTAAGTATTTAAATTAGGACTCATTCATATTATCTCCAGCCAATAGTGGATTTTAATGTGTTTTAGAAAGCACGGAAATCTGGGAAACTAAAAAATCAGGGAAATCAGAGTCCAAAGAACAGAAACAACCATGTGGAAGTCAGAAAATTAGCATTAAATTCCGTTATTAAAAATCTATGTGCAATGACCTTTGATCTTACTGTTTTTTTTTTTTTTCTATAATGAGATATAAAATGTATTGCTTCCCCAGAACCCCAACCTACTAGGGAAAGAGAGAGACAGGCTGGGAGTATGGGTCGACCTGTGAATGCCCATGTTCAGCAGGGAAGCAATTACAGAAGCCAGACCTTCCACCTTCTGTACCCCAAAATGACCTTGGGTCCATACTCCCAGAGCGATAAAGAATAGCAAAGCTATCAGGGGAGGGGATGGGATATGGAGATCTGGTGGTGGGAATAGTGTGGAGTTGTACCCTCTTCTTCTATGGTTTTGTTAATGTCTCTTTTTTACAATAAGTTAAAAAATTTAAAAAATAAAAAGAAAAATCTTATGCAGTGTATATAGTAGAAATGTTCAAGCTAGTAGCTGTGGTCCAGGAGGTGATGCCGTGGGTAAAACATTGGTCTCTCAAGCATGAGGTCCTGAGTTCAATCCCCAGGCAGCACATGTACCAGAGTGATGTCTGGTTCTTTCTCTCTCTCCTATCCCTTCATTAATAAATAAATAAAATATTTTTTAAAATGTTCAAGTTAGTAAATATTTTTCATATACTTTCCAGCTCCATTTTTTGGGCTGTAGTCTTTATAACATTTAATATAAAAATAATTAGGCACACCAAGATTAAATGACAGTGCCAATTTCAAGAAGAAGATATGGTGACTATCAAGGTCAAGTAGAAATATTCAAGTGGGACACATGATTAATTTTGGCAGAGCAAATACCACTTGTTTGTGCTATCTTTTGATCATTAGAGCAAGAAAATTAGAAAAAAAAATGGCAAATTTGTTTGTAACTAAGTGAAAAATAGTGAAGGTGATTTATGGCCATTCCAATTTTTTATCCAAATTCCATTTTAATTGGAGAGAACTAGTTTGTTTATGTTCAATACAAAATGTACTAATATATGTTGTCACGATTTCTGTCTAATCACTGTTGTTTCAAGAAGATAACCTCTGCTCTAACTCCTTCAGAAGTTTAATAATTATCATCCAATAAATAATCTTGTAATTTGTCAGACTTTCTCAGAGTTTAAGTAGCTTAAATCCAATACTCTAAGTGAGCAACCCTATTCCACTGTACATGGTGAAACTTGTGACAGAACATGAATATCACCATACATCTATCATGATATTTCTATTTATATTCACTTTACTTTAGCAAAATCTTCCGAACTAACAACTAGACTTTTTAAAACTGAAAACATAGATTGTAAAAAAAAAATGTTTCTACTAATATTTATACTTGTTCACTATTTCACTCTTTGACCCAGAGCTAACTAGTCAGTCACCTCTCAGGTATGAAGAATAGATAAATATATGAACTGACCTTTCCTTCTTGACTGAAGACACCTGAAAAAAAGCACAAAAATCCAAGCATTGTAATTTCAGAATGAGCAAATACAGGAATTGTACAATTGAGCAATGTCCAAGCCTGGTATGATATTTGGCATTGGTTCTTTGCCATCTCAACAAGTCAAGGCATATAATTCTTTTATTATTTTATACCTGCTAACTTCTCAAGGAGCAAAAGAAACTTGGAACATGATGTAAGAAGATGGGCCTTAATGAGATGATATTTGTTGGAGGTTGGGGTAAGGTGACCAAAAATAGTCAAAGGAACAGTAAATTCACAGATCTAGCTCAAACACTGATTTACTATAGGGATAATCTTATTTGACCAGTTCTAGTCTTAGTTTTGATTTTCCAGGAATAGTGAACAACCTATCACTCCAGTTGATTTAAGAGTTAGTCTGGTGTCTTCATTTTGGAAAAAGCTAGGAAGACTATTTCAGGTATTTTCCAAGGGGTTCATGACATTACTAATTTTTGCCTGAACCTGACAGCTAACATTCAGGTGGGCTAAAGATATCATGTCAGTAGATGGTATCAAAGATGGAAATGGGACTAGAAAGGTGGATCAGGGCAGATGGTAGCTATCAAATATGGGAAAAGCATATAAATACCGTTAACCATAGATCCTATCAATCTCACCTGGGGTCCATGTCTATTCACATTCAGCACAGGTAACACTGGTTCCACAGGTAGTCCTGGCTCCACACTTCTGTACCCCAGGTAATCCTGGTTCCACACTTCCAAAGGGATAAAGTATAGGGAGCCTTCCAATAGGGAGGGTATATGTAACTTTGGTGGTGGGAATTGTATGGAATTGTACTCCTGTTAATCTACAATCTTGTCAGTCATTATTAAATAAAAAAAAAAGAAGTATAAAAATAATAAAAAGAATTGGACTGGTAAACTAACTTGCATGGATAGTGTACCTATTATGCAATGCACTTGACCCAGGTTTATATCCAGTCCAAACCACACTGAAGGAAGATTCATTGTTGTGTTGTCTCTCTGTCTCTCTGTCAGAAAAAGTCAGTCCATATTGGTGAAGCCCCAGTGATGACAAAAAATAAAAGTAAATGAACACTAGACCCTTGGTGTCAGGGGTGGCTAAGCAGACTTTAATGCAGGGAGTTCTGAGCTTCCAGGTTCAATGACTTGAGTAACCATGAGCCAAAGCTAATTAGTGCTCTGGTTAAAAAGGAGGAGGAGGAGGAGGAGAAGGAGGAGGAGGAGGAGGAAGAAGAGGAAGAGGAGGAGGAGGAGGAGGAGAAGGAGGAGGAGAAGGAAGAGAAATGGACAACATGTTAACTAGCAAAGACAAACTTCTCCTGTGACTCAGTTTTCCTATTATATCCCTCAAAATTCCAGAAACAGAAGTGAAGACCATAAATACAGTTCTCTCTCTCTCTCTCTTTCTCTCTCTCTCTCTCTTTCTCTCTCTCCTGTGTGTGAATGAGTTATAGCTAGTTCAGTGTTGACTACTGGGATGAAGCTTTGTAGCAAGTTCAGTGATTCTTTAAAATAACAACAGATAAGTGGCCAAGAAAGTGTGGCATATATGCACAACAGAATACTACTAAGTTATAAAAAAATAATGAAGTAACTTTCTTCACCTCATCTTGGATGGAGCTTGAAGTGAGATAAGCCAGAAAGAGAAGGTTGAATATGGAATGATCCCACTCATGAGCAGAACTTAAGAAACAAAAACTGAAAGGGGAAACACTAAGTAAAACAGACTGTTTTGGTATATGGCACCAAAGCAAAGGACCCTGGGGAAGGAAGACAGGAAGAGGGATGGAAGGAGGTAGGCTTTGGGACCTTGGTAAGTGATGATGAAAAGGACCTAATTTGGGAATGAAAATGTTTTGTATACATCTGTTTTGGTAAGATGAGAAATTCTACTCATGGTCCAACAACTATCCTGCTGACCATTAATATCCAGATAAGAAAATAAAAAGATATGAAAGTATTAGGCTCAATTCTATCATGAGCTGTGCAGTTTTTATCTCTGCTTCTTTCTGTGCAAATTCTAATGCCAATAAAACCTCTCAGATGTAGAGAGAGCCATAGATGACACCCATGACTGAGGTATATGAATAAAAGCACTTACTCTGGCGCCTTAGCACTCAAGGGAGAACAGCTGAATATACCTCTAGTACATCCTCCACTAGTGGGGATGAATAAGGCTTTTAATTTGAAAGAAAGTTGAACATCTACTTTAATAACTACCAATCCTATTACAGTAGTCTGGTGAGGTACTTCACATGCATTTTCTTATTTAATCCTCACAAAGGGTATGTCCTGTCTTATCCTCACTTTACTAGAGAAGAAACTAAGACTTAAAAAGGCCACTCAATTATAAAATTAAAATGGCAGGACTGAAATTAATTTGCCTTGGTATCACTACTAAAACTCCTAAGAACTACATCTATGAAGGGCTGTGCTTTGTTAAATTAAGACTGCCAGTTAAGTAAAAGATCAGTTTACCTTTGTAAACAAACAGAAGTAACAAGTGCACAGCATTGAATTTTTGAATTCATCTTTGTAATCAAATTTAATAAAGTTATCAATGTTTATGTCATGTCATCAGTGGATGGTACCATTTCCCTATTTTCTCATATCTCTAAATGTATATTTACACACATAGATTAAGTGTCACCTGAACAATATCTTTTCAATATATTCAATCTCATTGGGGAAAAAACTTGTTAAAATTTTTTGATAGCAAAAATCAACACAGAAGCTGATACATCAGACTTGGATAACCTCATAACTTGGATAAGACTCTGTCTCATTTCTAGCATTTTATAGAAAAAAATAACACACACACACACACACACACACACACACACACACACACACACACCAGAGTTGAGTTATTTCCCCAGTTAACACAGCCAGTAGTGGAAGAGATGAGAATAGTTTTGGGTCTACAGAATTCAGTCTGTGCTTGTCTACTACAGCATCATAGAGTAGAATAATAAAGCAGGAGGGAGATTTTCTTAACTTCCTTGTGTCAGAGATTTTACATGTAGAACACTAACATGAATATCTTCTATGCTTATTGGAGATAATGCAAAAAACAAGTGACCTTGTTGATTCATGTGCCCCTTAGACAAATACCAGATTGAAATAAAGTTATCATCTACAGTGAACTGAGTTGAATAGATGATTACTAGTCATTAAAAGTAATCAAAGATTCCTCTACCAGGAGCATATTTTTTGATAAACTTTTCAGAAAGGTTTTGTAAATTCCCCCCCACCCCCGGTTTCATTTTCAGTCATCTGGTTACCAATTATAAGAATGATGAGCACAGGAAAACTGTTTAACCTTCAAAACAATTAGCCATTTTCCAAACTAGCACTTTGGAACTTGAATCAGCTAAGCTGTCAAGGCGACCTGGATTCAGATTTCAGTTGCAACTCCTTCAGAAATTTTCTTAGCTTCTTTGTGCCAAAGGTCTTTATATTCAGAATACTAATATGAATATCTTCTATGCATACTGTGTATAAAACATAAAAACCCTCAGTGCTGTCTAGAGTATATAATGGCATATATTCAACAAATGAAAGTTATCTTTATCATGATTGGCATCACCGTTTTTTATCTTCACTGTTAGGATGCTCTTAGAATCATCCTTTTCTATCAGAGCACTAGTATTTTGCAGTGACAAATGCATTTTCCGGCTGAGTAAAAATATTGGATTTTAATTTTATGAATAAGGACTCACCTGAGTAAAAGCAGAAAAGAGCCAGAGAGAGGAGCAGAAAGACACCTGATAGTTTCATGGTGCCTGATAGCTCACTCAGACCAAGGCTGCTTTGTCCAGCTCTGGTCCTCTGTCAAGACACTTCCCAGAGCATTAAAGCACATCTTCGAACATATATATAGACCTGATTGAGGGAGTTAAGATCTCCACCTACTTTATAAAAATTACATTCTACAACTATATACAGTATCTGAACACTTTAGGTATTTATTAGGGCCTGTCACCAACTTAAAGAAGTGCTTTATACTTCCAGTCAATCTTACAAATTAGGTCAATTATGTGAGTTGCACCTTACATCTTACTAGTAGAACATTCATTTCTCACTGGTAATAGACATTTTCCTAGCAACCAATAGATCCTCCCTACTCTGCTCTCTAAGGTTTCACTACATGAAAGGGATGATTCACTGGTGAGTCCACTTGACACCTATGTCTCTTTCAGACAGGTCCTACATGTTTTGTGGTCCAGATGAATAACCACAAGGTACCAGGACTTTGGGTGTAATTAGATTTTTCAATGTCCACGTCATCCTGGTGTATCAAAAGGGAATAGGTATTCTCGATTTTAACTATAACTTCATCAGAAAAAGTATTTTCTTTGTAGGAATCTGTTGCTTAATATTTTAAATTCACATCAAATGTTAATTATTTCCAAATTTTGAGTCAAAATGATCAAGGATTCAATCTATTTTAATCTTTATCACACCTGTGAGAATAGTATATATCAACAAAATAGAAAATGGCAATTGTTGACAAAAAATGTCACACAAAAAATGGTAGGAAAAGGAATTGTTATACTATTGGTGGAAATGCGAACAGGCACATCCCCTATATCAATACTAGGCATGTATCCAAGGAATATAAAAACACTAATTTGGGGAGTCGGGTGGTAGTGCAGTGAGTTAAGCGCAAGTGGCTCAAAGCACAAGGACCAGCATAGCATGAGTATCTGGGTTTGAGCACCTCCACTCCCCACCTGCAGGGGAGTCGCTTCACAGGCAGTGAAGCAGGTCTACAGGTATCTATCTTTTTCTCCCACTGTCTCCCCTCCTCTCTCCATTTCTCTCTGTTCTATCCAACAACAGCAACAATAACAACAATAATAATAAGCACAACCATGATAAAAAAACAACAAGGGCAACAAAAAGGGAAAAAATGATCTCCAGGAGCAGAGGATTTATGGTGCAGGCACCGAGCTGTGGCAATAAACCTGGAGGCAAAAACAAACAAACAAACAAAAAACTGCTAATTTGAAGGAATATAGGTACCTCTATATTTTATTTATGTATCTTGATACATAAATATAAGTTAATGAATTAAGAATTATTAATTATTTTCTCTTTTAAAAATAAAACATGTAGTCATTATAAAATTCACCATGTAGGCCAGCAACATAGCTCACCTGAAAAATTCACTATTTATATAAGTTAAATTTTTGTCTCATTAAAATGAATTTCTTTTAAAAAAATATTTATTTATTTATTTTCTATTTTGTTGCCCTTATTGTTTTGTTGTTGTAGTTATTGATGTCATTGTTGTTGGATAGGACAGAGAGAAATGGAGAGAGGAGGGAAAGACAGAGAGAGAGAGAGAAAGATAGACACCTGCAGACCTGCTTCACCACCTGTGAAGCGACTCCCCTGCAGGTAGAGAGGCAGGGGCTCGAACCAGGTCCTTGCACTCTGTGACATGTGCGCTTAACCTGCTGTGCTACCGCCCGACTCCCTAAAATGAATTTCTTATAGATTCGTAAGCAGAATAATTTCACACGTTTTCTGAATATTTTAAATTCTGGATCTTCAATACTTACCAGGTTGATGACAATAATGCATGAAAACATGAAAGTTCCTGTTAAAATTTAATTTTAATGAAATTAAGTATTAGCTCTGTACTGTATTGAGGAGGAAATGTTCTATGTATATAGAATACAGTGCCCATGATAAAAATTTATTAGATTTCTGAGTCTATGTATGTGAAAAGATATTTTTCCAATCTTCCCCTCAATACAAAATATTGTAAGTTCATGTTCAGTGGAGAAGCAATTACAGAATCCAGAACTCCCACCTTCTACATCCCATAAAGAATTTTGACTCATATTTCCAGTGGGGAAGAAGTGATAGAAGAATAGGACAAGAGAGCTCTCTCTGAACTCCAACTCCATCAGGAGGATCTGAAGAGATAAAAGGAAATAGAGGGACATTTGGGTGTAGTAATAGTTTATATGTGACTTGAAAGGAAGAGATGTGACCTTAAAAAATGGGCAATTACCCCCAAAACAATGTTGATCCATACTCCCAGTGGGGGAGAAGTGACAGGAGGAAGAGGATAAGAGGGCTCTGAACTCCAGCTCCATCAGGTCCCAGAGAGAGAGTAAGAAAAGGAGAGAGATATTTGGATATTTCCCCTTAGGGGGGAAGAGGGGATGAGACCTGGGAGAAAAATGGGGCAATTATGTACAGATGAAGATAGATGTAGAGATGACAGTTTATCCATATCTGCAAACTTAGGGAAACTGCTGTAGCTTACAGTAGAAGGACTGGGGATTCAGAACTCTGGTGATAGGAATGGTGTGCAGTTATGCCCTTGTTGTAATTTTGTAAATTAATATTAAATTACTAATGAAAATATATTATATGCTCTTCTAAGAAGTAAACAGTGCTTCTGAGCTTAATGTTTCTGTGATGACTTGTTTTCAAACTCTCAGGCTTATTCCTTTGACATACTGTTTCAGAAATACTTTTGGTATTTGTCAGTCTTGCATTCAGTCTCTCAAACTTGTATACTTTAAGTATGTCACAAAATTAACAACTCCTCTCAATTTTGAGCCAACTTTAAATCAGGTGAAGGATGGCCCTCCCCAAGATGTTCATAACAGACCTTTCCAAGACATGTTACATTGATATGAGGGTATTTCAAGCTCTTGTCAACTAAGGCCCTATAGGCACATGAGAAAAATATGATCATTCCCTTAATTGCTTAGAGGAATAAAAATTATAATTAACAGAATTAAGATTTCTTAGCAGAACAGAAATATTACTGCCAGAGAAATCTATCAATATATGTATACAATTATATATTTACATACATGTATATATGTGTATAAACACATTTACATGTATATAACAATATGTCAGGACAAATATTCAATTAGAGAGAATTTGGTCTTCATTATGAGTCACTCTCTTCTCCTTATGGCCTCCACTTTTTTCTCTGAAGCTCCAAACCCTTCTCCCACCTCTTAGCTCTGAGTATGTATCCTCATTTTGACCCATTGGTTTTAGAATCCACATTTGTCGATTTGCAAATAGATGTGACTAAGTGTTTTTTTTAAACCTCTCTTACTAATTTTAATTTATTTAAATTTTATTTATATTTATTTATTTATTTGATAAAGACAGCCAGAAATTGAGAGGGAAGGAGGAGATAGAGAGGAAGAGAGACAAAGAAACATCTGCAGCACTGCTTAACCACTCATGAAGTTTTCCTCCTACAGGTGAGGACTGGGGACTTGAACCTTGTGCACTGTAGCATGTGCTCTCAACCACGTGCACCACCACCCAGCCCCTCTTTAACTAATGGTTTGATGTTTATTTGATTGTCTAGTAGACTGAGAAAACAAGATGGGTATGGAAAGTTCTTCTGTGGCTTTTCATTGATAAACATCTTCTTGATCATCATCAACATCACTGAAATTGTCCAACAAATTAGAGTTCAAAAATAATCTATGAAAAGGATGATGGTTTGCTGGAGGGTGAGAAGTACTAACACCTAGCTTAGGGAAAGGTGCAAATGTACCTTTGTGACAAAAACAATCCTATAAATAAGCATCCCCTCAATAAAGTGATATTGAAATTGGAAGGGGAAAAAAACTTGTTCAGAAAACTTAGCTTCTGTAAGTTATTCTACTGAAATCAGTACTCATATATATTTTTTCTGGCATAGTATCAAGTTCTGACCCTTGTGAAATGCAGCGAGACACATTTAGTGTGACTTGTTTTTTAAGAATCTCCTAATCTATTTAAAGCATCTAGAACACTACCCATTCCTGTTATTTCCTGAACAGTACATTCTCACATGCCCTGCTTCTCTCCATCACATACAATGCCTCTTTCAAAACTAGATCATCATCATTTCTCATTTATTACTGTTACATTCTTATAATTTTACTTAATTTAGGTTATTGACTTTGCTTTTCTATTCTTAATGAAATTCTATGCATACTATACAATAAAAATCATATTATTCAGAGAGAATTCTCTGAAAAGCTAACTTGGAAATCATTTATGCATGATTTATTTTGAATATTTCACAGCTTTTCCAATATGAATTTTTAGTGAAATTCCTATCAGATGTCAGGCTCAGAAGAAAAAACAACAAAACACTAATATAGTCATAGGCCCTTTGTAATATAATTAAAATAGGCCTACTATCTACAAAACGGAGACCCACAAAACTTCATCTGCACTAATCCAGCCTTTAGGTTCATGACTAGTCAATAACTAGGTTGGCTTTATATATTAACTCTCTTTTCAGCCACTGGGTTCCAGATGCTACCATGATGCCAACCAAACTTCCCTGAGCAGATGACCCCACCAGTGTGTCCTGGAGGCCCATTTCTCCAGAGCCCTGTCCCACTAGGAAAGAGAGAGACAGGCTGAGAGTATGGATCGACCTGTCAGTGCCCATGTTCAGCAGGGAAGCAATTACAGAAACCAGACCTTCCACTTTCTGCACCCCATAATGACCCTGGTTCCATACTCCCAGAGGGATCAAGAATAGGAAAGCTATCAGGGGAGGGGATGTGATATGGAGTTCTGGTGGTGGGAATTGTGTGGAGTTGTACCACTCTTATCCTATGGTTTTTGTCAATGTTTCCTTTTTATAAATAAAAATTATAAAAAAATTAATAAATGAATTTTTCTGAAAATATTGTGGTCCTTTTGGTACTTTTTCCCTATGACAAATAGCTCAAGCTTAATGTTATCTGATGTGTGTGTGTGTGTGTATGAGAGAGGAGAGAGAGAGAGAGAGAGAGATCTGCAGCTTCATCACTAAGCTTCTGTTTTAAGGTAACGAGATGAAGAAAGAGAGGAAAAGACACCATATCACCAAAGCTTCCTCCAGTGTAGTGGAGGCCAACCTCACCAAAACCTGGGCTACACACATAACAAAGCAGGCATACTATCAAGGTGAGTTATATTGCTGAGCCAGTTTAAAGCAACTGGTTTCTGGTCCACTAATTTGCCTAACTTATTGTTTACCTTTCAGGACATTTGAAATTGAGTAGTTTGTCCTTTGACACTAATAGTACTTAATATTTTAATTTTTGTGAATATATATATATATATATATACAGGGTTAGGCTTAGAGTGATTAAGGGAAATGAAATAGGAAGCAGATGAGGAAGGCATCTAGGTGTTTGATTAAGTACTTTATTTATTTATTTATATCTTTTTACTTCCTTGCTGTGCTTATTGAGTAACTGCAGACTATTGCACACTTTTACTTTATATTTTCCCCTAACTTATGGATACTTATGTGCACTATCTCATGGGCCTTGGTCTATATCTAGGTTCTGTAACCTTATTAGGAGGTGTTCCAGTGTGTTCTATGGTTTCTAAAGGCTTGTTTAACTTGGCTACCTCTGTTGTCTCATAAAATTTACATATGACTTGAGTATAGTGCTTATTACATAGTGGCATCCTTAGAAGTAGAGAACTCACAGTTTGGCAAGTCAGATATATAAATATAACTCAAATGTAATGCAATAATACAATACTTATCTTTTAAGTATTATGCGTGCACAAATATAATTAGATTAATTTTACTAAGAACAATAATTAAAGAATTTTTCATTAAAAAAAAAAAAAAGAAAGTATCCTCTGTGGTCCAGGAGGTGGCACAGAGATAAGGTTTTGGACTCTCAAGCAGGAGGTCCTGAGTTCGATGCCCGGGCAGCACATGTGCCAGAATGATGTCTGGTTCTTTCTCTCTCCTCCTGTCTTTCTCATCAATCAATAAATAAAATCTTAAAAAAAAAAAGACAGTATCCTCAAGAATTCCTACATACAGGATACCACTGAGCTGTCCCATGGACCCATTTTTTTCTTTTCTTTTCTTTTAATTTAGTTGGAGTAGGGGTGTGGGAGAGTGAAAAGACAGCAAGAACACCACAACACTGTTCCACTGTTCATGGAGTTTCCATGGTACCTTCTCTGAGGCCTTTAGTTCATCCCCCGATTGCTTGTTTATTTGCCCTTTCTTCCTTCCTTCCTTCCTTCTTCCTTCCTTCCTTCCTTCCTTCTTTCCTTCCTTCTTTCCTTCCTCCCTTCCTTCCTTCCTTCATTTCTCTCTCTCTCTCTCTTTCTTTCTTTCATTATGTGTGTGTGTGTGTGTGTGTGTGTGTGTGTGTGCCTTTTGCCTTCTATTTTCTTCTCCTCTCTTCTCTTTTCATTTCTTCATTGGAGCATTGTTCAGCTCCAGCTTTATGATTGTGCCTGGGACTGATCCTGAAACCCTGGAAACTCAGGCACGAAAGTATTTTGCACAACCATTATAGTACCTGCCATCCCCTGACTGCACTTAAAAATATATGGGGGAGAGAAGAAGAGGTAAGGTCAGGAAGCCTTACTCTTAAGCCTTTTGTGTTCAAGGATTCTTATTGCAGAGATTATATCTGTTACCAAAAGAACTGCATTTCTCTGAAAGGCAACTACCAGATGCCCTTGCTCATATGTGCAATATAAAGAACTAAAACAAATGAACATATTTTTTAAAAGTAGCCAATATGTCCCTAATCTTTTGTGAAACCTCTAGGGCTTTATCTTTTGGGGGATGTTAAAGGAGGCCACAAAACTGATGGTGGGTGCAGTGAAGAACAATATCCCTGTAATCTTATGGTCTTGTAAACCATGACTAAATTATTAATAAAGTATATTTGAAAAATTTAAAACGGGGACAGTTGCACATGCATTTTCTAAAGAATACATAAGAATATGGTGGAAGAGAAAATATTGGAAGTAGAAAGGAGCTACTTAGCAAAAGGAGGGGTGTAAACAGATATTGATAAACAAGGCTAAAATTCATGAGGATAAATCTGAGTGAAGATTATTGAATGTGGGAAAACCAAATAATTCAGTGGGCTGAAGCATAGGATATACGGCAAGGGTGACTGAAAGTAGGTCAGCACCAAATAGGTTCCACAATGCCATGCTTAGAGTGAACAGTTGCTAAGGCAACAAGGGCTAGCCTTACATCACACAGTCATAAAAACCCTGACTGGCATGCTAACTTTCCCTACTACCCAAAGTTGGAACACTTACTCAGCCCCTGGAAAAAATGATGAAGACAAGCTAGGATGAATTGTACATGGGTAACAATGGGAAAAAATAGTATTAGTCCAGCTAAATGTCTGGTTTTAACTATTCTCTTTGAAGTTTAATTATAGCCATCAGAGGAAGCGTCTTAAATATTTGTTAATGTTCTTTACTATATGAGGGGAAAGTTCACCAGCCTTTCAAAATCACAAAGAAGCAGTATTTCCTGGGTCAGGTGATTTAGTGAAAACAAGTCCTTATTAGTCTTAGACTCAAGGGAAAAGCCTCTTTGTCAATTTTTATTTCTGTGTTCAACAATCCCATTGTCTCTGCAAAACAAATTCACTCTGTCTACTCTAGGCTTAATGAGCTACTCTAGAGAAAGGAGGACTGGGAGTGCTTCCCTATTGCTTAATAAAGCTTAATCAATAAAATTAAAGAGCTTCACTTGGAATTTGAAGCTTATTTTGTGATCTGGTCTGCCTTCGGCCCCAATTTCATCTTCCCACTCCCTTTCGAAATATGAGAGACTCAAACTATTAGAAATGTGAGGTATTCTGCCTCTCTTGCCTCTCTTGCCTCTCTCTCTCTCTCTCTCTCTCTCTCTCTCTCTCTCCATTTGCCCATTAACATTTGCTTGGTCTAAAACACATTGGTTCTATTTCTGCCTGCCTGAATCTGTTCCACCTTTCCTAAAGGCAAAATATTGCCTGTTCTATATTTTCAGGGTCAGAGAGATAACTCACCAGGTAGGGTGTGTGGTTTGCCATACATGTGGCCCAGGTTTGAGTCCCATCACCATGCTACCATGGGAGATGAGAGTACCATGACATTGGGGGAAGTTCCTGTAATGTGGTGGCTCTCTGTTTCTCTCACTGTCTCTCTCCCTGAATGAGAAAGCTACTCCACAGCAGTTAAATCCCACTTGGGCAAGAGCCCAGGTCTGTAATTAATAATAACAATAAGACTGGCAAAATAATTCACCTGGGAGGGGGGCTGTTTTGAGGGGAAGTTTCAGTCTGTGGTCTCTTTCTGTCTTTCTTTCTATCTCTTTGCAACTGAAAAAGTTATCCTTGTGTAGTGAAGCTCCAGAAATAACACTGTGTGTGTGTGTGTGTGTGTGTGTGTGTGTGTGTGTGTGTGTATTTTCCACAGATACCCCAGAAAGATCCTTATTCTGACTAATAATAATGCATAGTACTTGATCTTTCATATGCTATGAGTATAAACCCAGCTTATGTAAATGATTCATTATTACTAAAAATACTATGTAGCCTTTGAGAGTAGGTATTTGTTTGACATTTGCCAGAGTCCTTCATAAAGGATTACACAAAACAGTAGATACTAAAAAATTATGTTATGGGGGAGGGGAGGGGTGCAGCTGAGTACACATATTATCAAGAGCAAGGACTGGGGTTTGAGCTCCTGCTCCCCACCTTCAGGGGGTCCACTTGATGAGGAGTGAAGCAGGTCTGCAGATGTCTATCTTTCTCTCTCTAACTCCCTTTCCTCTCTCAATCTCTCTGTCCCATATTTTAAAAAAAAAGGAAAGAAAATGTCAGGAGAGGTGGATTCATAGTGCCCATACCAACTCCAGCAACTAGAAGCAAAAAAAAAAAAAAAAAGAATTATGTTATGCAGCAAACTTGTGTGATTCAATTGTTCAACTTACAGTAGTTAGGTATTTTTCTACAAGACTATTTAGTCATTTAAGCAATAAGAAACTGCTGGAGCAAAGTGGATATTCCTTGGTGATAGAGCTCAGCACTCAACACAGAGAGAAATTGAAAGGAGAGGAGAAGATAGAGAAGGGGAGAGAAAGGCAGACACCTGGGACTGGGCGGTGGCACCCTGGTTAAGCACATACAGTACCAAGCGCAAGGACATGCTCAAAGAACCCAGTTGGAGCCCCTGGCTCCCCATCTGTTGGGGGGGGGGTTGTAGGGAATGCTTCACAAGCAGTGAAGCAGGTCTGTCTCTCTCCCTCTCTATCTATTTCTCTTTCTGTTCTACCTGAAAAAAAAAATAGCCACAGGAGCAGTGGATTTGTAGTGCGGCACCAAGCCCCAGCGATAGCCCTAATAGCAAAAATAAATAAATAAATAGTTAGATAAATAGAGAGAGAGAAAGATAGGCACCTGCAGACCTGCTTCACCACTTGTGAAGTGATCCCCCCTGCAGGTGGGGAGCCAGGGACTCTAGTCAAGATCCTTGCAGGAGTCCTTGCACTTCATACTATGTCCTTAACCCAGTGTGGCACCACCCAATCCCTTGTGTTCCTGAATTTTGTATCAATCAAATAATACAATTTTAAGGCTCCCTGGTGTCCGTATTTTGGATACTGGTGAGTGTTACATCTTTCACTCCAAATTGTATTATGTAGGATAATCCTAGTTGATATGACAAAATATCCCTGGACATACAAATTTGTAGAGGAGGAAACTTGTTTTTCAGTTGCATAAGGTCTCTAAGGCTGTCCCTGATCTACAGGCATCCTTATTGCAAGCCCATAAACACAAAATACTCATCATTGCTGTAGCTGATCACATAACCGCATTTAAAAATGATTTATTTACTATTATTGTTATATATATTGCCTCCAGGGTTATTGCTGGGGCTTGTTGCCTGCACTATGAATCCACTGCTCCTGGAGGTTATTTTTTCACTTTTGTTGCCCTTGTTGCTTATTGTTGTTATTGCTGTCATTGTTGTTGGGTAGGATAGGGAGAAATCGAGAGAGAAGAGAAAACAAATAGAGGGAGAGAAAGAAACCTGCAGATCTGCTTCACCATTTGTGAAGCGACTTCAACCCCCCACAGGTGGGGAGTCAGAGCTCAAACCAGGATTCTTATGCTGGTCCTTGCATGCCATGTGTGCTTAACCCACTGAGCTAGGCATTATTATTATTATTATTTTACCATAGCCCTGGTTTATTATGGTGGTGTAGGAGGTTGAACGTGCAATCTTGGAGCCTCAGGCATTAGTCTGTTTGCATAAGCATTATGTTATCTCCCCTCTATCCACATGATCACATTTATATGTAATAGTAGCATAAATATAAGTTCCCATATTAAGTTTCTACTTCCTAGCAATTCTGTTACATTCTGGTAGTAAGGTGCAAACTTTGTAGGTGATGAACATTTCTAGTTGCCACATTCAAGACATATTTTTTTAAATTTTTTATTTATAAAAAAGAAACATTGACAAAACCATACGATAAGAGGGGTACAACTTTACATAATGCCCACCACCAGAACTCTGTATCCCATCCCCTCCCCTGATAGCTTTCCTATTCTTTAACCCTCTGGGAGTATGGACCCAAGGTCATTGTAGGATGCAGAAGGTGGAAGGATGCAGAAGGTGGACGGTCTGGCTTCTGTAATTGTTTCCCTGCTAAATATGGGCACTGACAGGTTGATTCATACTCCCAGACTGCTTCTTTCTTTCCCTAGTGGGTAAGGGCTCTGGGGGAAGCAGAGCTCCAGGACGCATTGGTGGGGTCATCTGTCCAGGGAAGACTGGTTGGCATCATGCTAGCATCTGGAACCTGGTGGTTGAAAAGAGAGTTAACATACAAAGCCAAACAAATTGTTGACCAATCATGAAACTAAAGGCTGGAATAGTGCAAATGAACTGTTGAGAAGTCCTCCATTTTATAGATGCTAGAAGGCATATTTTAGTTAAATTTCAAAGGGCCTGTGGCTATACTAGTTTTTTTTTTCTTTTTCTTCTTGCTCCTGAGCCTGAAATCTGATATCCCAGGTGATCCAAGTTATTGTCTGGGAAGATGATGTCATGGCTGGCAGAAGGACCAAAAAGCTGGATCAAGGAAAAAGAGTAGCTCCCTAATATGGGAAAGGGGTCAAGACATATTAATGTAATTCTCTAGGAAGGAACCAACTGAAAGCATTATCTAGTTGCTGCATCAGCAAACTGTTCTGAAAGTAGATCTTTATGGATACCTGTACATTATAGGGCATGCTACTAATCTCTTTCTCATTTTCTATACTAAATATATAGAAAAAGCTTTATATATTCAATATACATATATATTCCCATTCAGATGAAAAAAATTGAAGAGTAAGGACCATAAAAAAAATCTCAACTGACTTGAATGATTATATTCATTGTGTTCATAGTAGCACTCTTCACAATAGAAAGACATGGAATCAAAGCTCATACTTTAAGATTAGTGTCAGGGCTGGTAGATTAAAGTAACAGACACTTTAAACAGAACTTAAGAGTTTCTCTGGTAAAGCAAAGCCTCAACATTTAAAAGTTTCTTAAATATTTCTAATCAACGCAATGAGTGCCACCCCAGCATGCTTCACTTCAGACTGTGTCCAGAGACTTCAGGTGTGGAACAACAACCCTTCAGCTTCATCACTCGGGTGAGACCTTTCCTTTCATAGTATTCTCCAATTCCATCCCAGGTGGTTCACTTCCTAAAAAAGTCCCAAAACCTAGATATAGACTAGTCCTGTGATTTAGAGCATATGTTCACACGTATCCATAAACTAGAGCAAAATACATACCTGAAAGCAAAAGTACACAATAGTTTGCAGTGAGTACCCCCCACCACTTCATCTGCACTATTCTCTCTCTCATTCTTTTTGGAAAAAGGAATTACTTAAATTATATGGTGTTGTGTACATCATTCTATGAAAGATAGGTAGACAGCAAAATGAAAGATGTAATCCAGGACCTTTTCCTGTATAAGTACCATGTGTTGATTGCGCCACTGGAGCTCTGAGGCCCTATTTCCTAAGGAGAAGAAGGCTGAAAGTTTCCCATCTTAACATTGGCTTATTCTTTTCCTCCTCCCAACTATAAGCAGAAATACTATAACCTGCTGTTTTATTTCCCAGTTCTAACATCAAACCTATACTTTTATTCTTGTAGGACTAGGCTGTAAGTCACATCTTTCTGCTTCCTCTGGATACTACCCAAGGTGTGATATCAACCCTAACATCACAGTAAGCACTAGGAGGTGCTGCCTCTACTAAATTCCTCCTGGGAGCATGTTTCTCAAGAGCTACTGTGATGCAGGAAGTACCAGGGAACAAACAAAAGGCACCTTCTTCATTCACTAATCAAAAGCTGTTCAATTGCCTTGCATTTTGTTTCAGCCAGTATACTTAATGTTTGGACTGCTTGGAAAATAAACACAGCTTCTAAGAACTGAAAGTGATTATAATTATCTTATAAAAGTTGAACCTGACTAGAATCTTCATAAAACTTGCTTTAAAATTATTAGTGAAGGAGGAAAATAGATGAATAATAAACTGATGCTTCCCTTGTATCTGATGTGCTGCACCTTCTCTCCTGCATTCCTAACCAGGATGGCCTAAGGCAGTGGTGCTTTTATATAAGGAAAATTAGGGAGCAATCCAGCTTGGCCAGAACAAATAGGCTCCAGACCCTTATCTCAGCTGGCACCAAGATACATCCCCACATTTCCACAAGATAGGTGTGTCAGCACATCTTAATGATCCACCAAACCATTAGCCTGCTCCATTGTAGGTCTTCTCTCTATGTGACACAAAATAAATAAATCTCTAATAAATTATAAATTCTCTAATAAAATTTTATTGAAGTGCCAGCAACTAAGGTATGGGCAACTGTGCATACCTTATTCTTTTAATTTCAGATAGGTAGATAGATAGATAGATAGACAGATAGATAGATAGACAGGGAGAAAGAAAGGGGGATGAAGGAGACATAGACATAGAAAACTATGATATTCGGAATCGAGTAGTAGCACAGTGGGTTAAACACAGGTGGCGCAAAGTACAAGGACCTACATAAGCATCTGGGTTCAAGCCCTCGGCTCCCCACCTGCAGGAGAGTCGCTTCACAGGCAGTGAAGCAGGTCTTCAGGTGTCTTTCTCTCCATTTCTCTCTGTCCTATCTAATAATGATGACAACAATAATATTTTTATATTTATTTATTTTCCCATTTGTAGCTCGTGTATTTTATTGTTGTTGTAGTTATTATTGTTGTTATTGATGTCATCATTGTTAGATATGACAGAGAGAAATGGAGAGAGGAAGGGAAGACAGAGAGGAGGAAAGATAGACACTTGCAGACCTTCTTCACTGCTTGTAAAGCAATTTCCCTGGAGGTGGGGAGCCAGGGGCTTGAACCTGGATACTTACACCAGTCCTTGCATTTTGTGCCAAATGCACTTAACCAGCTGTGCTACCACCTGACTCCCTGCAGAAGCTTTTTAATTTGATGTAGTCCCATAGGTTTATACTTGCCTTAGTCTTCTTTGTAATTGGATTTATTTCATTGAAGAAGTCTTTAAAATTTATGTGGGAAAGAGTTCTGCCAATATTTTTCTCTAAGTATCTGATAGTTTCTGGTCTAACATCCAGGTCCTTGATCCACTTGGAATTTGCTTTTGTGTTTGGTGAAATATAGTGATTCAGTTTCATTCTTCTACATGTTTCAACCCATTTTTTCCAACACCATTTGTTGAAGAGACTCATCTTTCCCCATTTAATAGTCTGGGCACCTTTGTCAAAGATTAAATGTCCATAGGTGTGGGGGCTTACTTCTGGGCTCTTAATTCTATTCCACTGGCCAGTATGCCTCCATCCAGTCTGAATGACAGTCTAACATGATACAGTAGTCTTGGTTGAAAGCCTTTCTCATTGATCACTCGATAGACATCTTGCCATTCTTTTCTGGCCTGTAGTGATTGTGTGGAGAAGTCAGCTGCTAATCTTATGGGTTTTCCTCTGTAGGTAACTCTTTGTTTTTCTCTTGCATCCTTCAGGATCTTTTCTTTATCCTTATTCTTTTCCATTCTAAATATGATGTGTTTCAGTGTCTTTAAGTCTGGGTTAATTCTGTTTGGGACCCTCTGGGCTTATTGAACCTTTATGTCTTTTATGTTGTCTAGACTCAATAAGTCCTCAGCTATTATGTCCTGTAGAATGCTTTCTTCCTCTCCCTCTCTTTCTTCCTCTGGTAAGCCAATAATGTGTAATTATTTATTTTAAAGTCATTTTATATGTCAATGTTGTTGTTTTCAGTATATTTTAATCTCTATTTGAGATCTCTTACTTCTTTTTTAGTTGTCTCTAATTTGTTGTCAATCTTGCTAATTCTGTTTTCAGCCTCATTTATTCTATTCTCTCTCCTCTTTGCTGTTTTCTGTCTTTCATCTATTTTGTTATCCTGTTCTGATACTGTTTTAGATTATTCATCTTGTTGTGCTCTTAGCTCACCTATTTCAGCTTTCAGCTCTCTAATAACCTTGAGATAGTGTTTCTTCAGAGTCTCATTTGTTGTTTCTGCATTTCTGGTGACAATTCTTTCAAACTCTTTACTCACTCCTGTGATTAATTCCTTAACTAGCATTTGGATGCTGACTTCATTGTTCTATGCTTCAGCCTTTGGGGGACTTTTAGCTGGACTCTTGTCCTAGTTAATTTCTCCAATATTTCTTCTGTGTGATTTAACCATTCTATATAGTATGTTATGAGCTCCCTCTCTCAGTACTTTTCAAATTACTGGTCACTTTTGCCTGGATTGACTGTGTCTAAGTAAGGTACTTAAAGAGTTTAGAGTTGTGGGAGTTAACAGTTGTTTCAATATTATTTTAATCCCTGAGTTGGAGCACAGTGGCTGTTAAAACCTCTTTTGTTCTTTTTCTTCACTGTAGGTTATGGGAGCCTGAGGGCTTTTATACTATAAGTAGGTTTCTTAGCTTAATCACTCACTCCTGACCAAGAGATAAAGCAGGGTGGGGGATAGATAGCACAGTGGTTATAGAAAGAGACTCTCACACCCCAAGGATCCAATTTTCCAGGCTCCATTCAGCTTCTCTGCCAAGCCAAGCAGCACTGCTGGGCCCTGTGAGTTTCTAAAGAAGTCCTGTTTATAGTGTGTAGGTTCTGAGGCAATTATCCACCATTTTCTCATCAGGAGAACAATGTGGAAAGGCACCCACAATACAGCCCCACTGCTAGGCCACTGGGGTGCAGATCTCATTAGTTTCCTGGTCAGTTATCAGTCCCCCCCAACCCTCCCTCCCCCGCTGCTCCAACCTCTGAGGGCAATATCAATGGAGACTCACAATTGCATTTGGTGAGTCGTAGGGACATCCTCTTCTCCCTTCAGCAGTCTTTTTGTCAGTAAAACAGACTGGAGGTGATGCCTCAAACAGTAAACTGCCAGACTACTACCAGCTGTTCAATCTCTCTTTAGGCTCCTCTCTGTCTATGAGCCACATGTGTTTGCACTCACTGGTGATTTGGTAGGTTCCTGAAGTCCTTCTACTCCTGTCTTGTTGTGGTCCCAGGTGTTCTCCTTTGGTATTTCTAGTTGACCCAGGAGAGGAGAGGAGAGAAATAGCTGCTGCTGCTCCATAGCCCCACCTTCGGAAATGTGTTTTAATATTTTTAAAGTAACAAAAGCTTTCAAGGGAAAGTCAAGGATGTCTGAAAGGCTGTCTTCACCACTGTGAAGGCCCTACCTGGAAGGACAGTGAAGAGTCAGGAACTGACTCCGAGTTGGATATTTGGCCCACTTCAGGTACCAGTAAAGAAAAGCTTAGTAGTTCTTCTTCTTCTTTTTTTTTTACTGGTTAATAGTTTATTCTATGAAAATACCAGGAAAACTAGATAAATTAATGAAAATAACACTTGTAGCCCTCACAATATTTCATCAGGTGTATCTGAAGCTATCCACTATCTACAGGTTGGTACAGGTGTGCATTATAGTGAGCTCAGGAGAAAGACTTCAAGATAAAAATGACTTAAACCAAGAGATGGAAGTCAGCAGTCAACAGCTAGCACCATTTTGGTAGCTACACAGTAGAACATAGACATAGAACAAAAAGGCAGAAAGCCTAGCAGAAAAAAAACAGACCAAAGGTAAAACTGTGTAGCATACCCATCCTGCAGTAAGGGGCTTCTAGAGACTAGAGTCTGAAATGAGGCAGCAAGACACTATTCTGTCTCATTCTCCCAAAGTCATATGGAAATCTCCTCTTTCCTCCTCACCACAACATACAAACCACATAGCCACAGTGCTACCTAATGACCAAACAGCAGAAACTATGCTTAACAAAAGCATCTGAAAAAAACACCACCAAAATTTGAATTCATAAAGCTTATTATAAAGGCTTTTAAAGACTATAACCATAACATGCAGGCACAAATTCAGCGTCTTAGGGACTGCTTCACCAAAGAGTTACAAAACACACAAATAGGGAGTCGGGCGGTAGCACAGCAGGTTAAGTGCACATGGCGCAAAGTGCAAGGACCAGCATAAGGATCCTGGTTCAAACCCTCGGCTCCCCACCTGCAGGGGAGTCCCTTCACAAGCGGTGAAGCAGGTCTGCAGAGACCTCTTTCTCTCCCCTTCTCTGTCTTCCCCTCTCCTCTCCATTTCTCTCTGTCCTATCCAACAATGACAACAACAAGAATAACTACAACCATAAAAAAAAGGGCAACAAAAGGGAATAAATAAATAAATATAAAAACATCACACAAAGAAAAGTCTGAACTCTGAACAGAGTTATAGGATATGAAGTACACTTTAGATGGAGATAAGGATTATTTAAGAGGCCTACTAAATAGAATAAAAAGATAAAACCACAACACTCTCTGAGTGAAAGTTATTGAAGAAAGGCTTACTTCACTGTGAAATGAAGCATTTCTCTATAAAACATCAGACTCCATTAGAAAAATGAATGTGAGGGTTATTGTGATACCTGAAAATGAAAAAGAGGAGAAATTATAGCATAAAATTTATCACATCTGGGAGATAATCAAAGCATAGACATCCAGGAAGCTGAATGAATATCCAAGTTCCTGAATTCAAAACAGCCCACACCAGAACACACTACAGTAAAACTAATCAAAAGCAAAGACAAACTAAAAAAAAAAAAAATCTTTCAGGCTGTTAGGGAAAGGGGAAATCTGACATTCTAGATAGAATTATCAGGCTCTCATCTGATTTCTCATTATAAACCCTAGAAGCACTAAGGGAGAGTAATGATATATTTATGATTTTAAAGGATAAAGATTAGAAGCTATGAACTCTGCCAAATTTTCCTAATATAAAAAGAAGAATTAAAAAAAAATCTTCTCAAATATACAGAAGCTGAAGGACTTCACCACCAATAACCTTGTCTTGCAAGAATTACTTAAGAGTCCTACATGGAAACAGGTAAATAAATTCCAACTCTAAATGAAGTGACCAGTGGTAAAATAGACCCAGAAGCACAAACAGTAGAAGAAACAAAATACATAGTAAAGGGGAGGGCAATATGAACAGAGAAAAATGCCCAACATTGGTGAACCAAGTCCAACTATTAAAGAAGACCTGGGTATTAGACCAGAAGCTCTAAAATCCTAACCTTTGCCTCAACTCAGATGGAACTTGAAGGGATAATGTTGAGTTGGATGAGTCAGGACTAAAGGGATAAATATTGCCATCACCTCACTTGTAGGTGGAACTTGGGAGACAGAGTCAGAAAGGAAGAACACAGGATGAAACTTGCACTGAGGTGTGTATTGCATCAAAGGAGGGGACTCTGCAGAAGTTGTGGAAGAAGGGGACAAGGGGAAAGGGTCTGCAGTTCTAGCCTGGGGAGCAAGAGTATTTTGTAGACATCCATCTCATGTCTATAGGAAACTGTGCCCACGCTATAAGCCACTAATCTCCCAGTAAAATAAAAATGAAAATATAATAATATAATAAAATGCCAGAATGCCTTTATTATTTCCCTAACAATGAATATTTGGGTTGTTTTCAGTTTCTGGTGACTATTAAAGGGAATCACAATTAATACTCTTTTATTATTGTATATGGCTCATGGTGAACAGAGGGAATTATTCTATATATATATGTATTAGAATAATTTCATCGGTGAAGATCTGAGGTCCATTGTTCAATCCCCAGTACCACCTAAGCCAGAGCTGAGCATTGCTCAGGTTACAGTTTTAAAAAAAGTCACTTGGAGTCCAGGAGGTAGCACAGCCACTTAAGAGCACACATTACTATGTACAAGGACCTAGGTTCAAGTCCCTTTACCCCATCTATAGGGAGGAGGCTTCATGTCAACAGGTGTCTCTCTTTCTCCTCTATCTCTCTTCACCTCTTAATTTCTCTCTGTCTCTATCCAATAAATATTTTTAATGTTGGGTATAACACTATCTAGACAATTAAGGAAAATATATTGACTCTAAATCAAGTCAAAGCAAAGTATGGATATAGTCAGACCCTTTAAGATGAAATTTGGATGGAAACTCTGAAAGAATAGACTGGTCTATCATGATAACAAAGTGAAAAATAATTTAAGTTAGTCATATATTGCACAAAAGAAATACAGTAAACATTTGCCTCTATGCAAATATGATTCACAGAACCGAATTATGTTGTTTCTTAGTAGTTACCATTAGTATAAGTTTTTATTTTTCCATATATATTTTCCTGTAATTTTGTGCTATTTGTTTTTATCATTTTTTTATTTGCTACTATTATCATAATTTTAAACAATGAGAAATATGCAGCACTAGCAACTTGCCCATTCAAAATCACATTGTGATTTTATGAAAAGTTCACAATAGGATCTCAGGAAAGTTATTGGTTTAAATAGCAGTGCTTTACTGCCACCTTGTGGGTAAATAGCATTGTAACAAGTTCTGTAACTGGGGCACAGTATTCTGCAGTGGAATAGGCATTATGCTATTCCACTGCAGAATACTGTGCCCCAGTATGGTTCCGTAGCCCCCATGTCCACTTGGTCGATTCCAAATTATATTCCTCCATGAGGATAATTTCTGGAACCATCCGTTCCACCCCGGTTCCATGGCTGCCAGTTCTTAGCAACATCACCCTGACAGATATTCATTGGGATGCGGCATCATCTAAGATCATTTCCCACGTCTACGCTCAATCTGATCCTCTACGCCTACACTGAACTTCTCTGTTCCAGACTCTTGGAAACAGAGTTGGCAGTCAGCTGAGGTAAAGAACAAACACCTCATCACAGACCCCTGCAAGCATCAACCCGGCTTTGACCTAGCACGTTATGATTGGGCCCTCCTCAATCGGTATCGAACAGGCCATGGCCGGTGCGCCGCTATGTTCCATCGCTGGGGAGCCAGAGACGACCCGAACTGCTCCTGTGGCTACAGACAGACTATGACCCACATAGTCAACGACTGCCACCTCTCCAGATTCAAAGGCGGTCTCGAAACTTTACATCAGGCTCAACCTGACGCTGTTGACTGGCTACGGAAGAAGGGCAAACGCTAGAAGAAGAATTATGACTGAGGTTAGACTGTAGCAAGTGAAATAAAGTGCTTCATAAATTATACTGAGATACGTATTTGGATTCTAGGTCATAAAGTACAGTAGTTTTTCAAATAGGTTATATTTAAATTAAAATATAATGGTGACTGAAATATGTCTAGAACAATAAATAAATATAGAGGCAGCAGTATGATTACTGAAATAATATTTTAAAATAAGAATTAAGGGCTGGTTAGACAGCAGAAAGGTTATACAAAAGTATTTTCATGTCTGAGGCTCCAAGGTCCCAGGTTCAATCCCTAACACCACTATAAGCTAGAGCTGAGTAACGTTCTGGTCTCTCTCTCTTGCTCTTCTCTCCCTTTCTCTCTTGCTCTCTCTCTTTCTCTTTCTCATAAACTAAAGAAAAAATAAATAAAGGCAATATTTAAAAACTGAAATTAAACTTTAATAAAATAAAAATAAATAAACATAAATAATTGCTTATGGCCTAAATTTAGACTTAAGTTGAGATGAGTCTAAACTAAAATTCTATATTGTAATTGACTGATAAGAAAGAACATAAATAGTGACATTGATGTACTTTATAACATAGGGTGGGGTACAGTTTTAAAGAAAGAATAGTACTTAAACTAAACAGGCTGATATTAAAGATTCTGTGGTTTGCAAAAATTAAGCTAGTATATAATATTAGAAAATACATAGGGCTGGATAGATAGTTTACTAGATATGGTATGTGCATTGCCATAGGTACTATCCATGCTCAACCCCCACACCACATGAAAGTTGTAATGGATCCAGGGCAAGTTCCAGAGATGTGTTGTCTCTCTTACCCCCTTCTTAATGAAAAACAATACTAGAAGTGGTGAAATCATGAATGCTTGATGCCCTAACTCAAATCAGTTGCATATCACTGGTTTTGAGGATGCTTAAAGCTCAAAGAAAAAATTAATTGGTAGATTCATGATGTGGATTTGTGAGCTGCAATATATAGGCAACAGAGTACTCTAGATGTGAGTGGAAACATCAAACAGGAAATGGGGTGGGCAAAGAGGAAACAGCAACAAGAAAAATCTGTGACTGATTTACAGCTGCCTCATCTTTGATAGATATGCCAGAGGGAGAAAGATGGGTACTGTGTGGTCTCACTTATAAGTCAAACTTGAGAAACAAAGAAAGAAAAAGAATATATGGGGTGAAATTTGGACAAGATGTAATGTATCACACCAAAGTAAAGGTCTCTGTCAGGAGGGGAGATGGATGGAGGTGAAGAAGCTGTTGGGATCTTAATGTCTGATGGAGGCAAAGGACCTAAATTGGGGTTGGGAGTGTTTTGCAGAAACCAGTAACGGGCAATGAGATATAGTATCCATGTGACAACAACTATACAATAAACCATTATGTCCTACTCCCCCCAAAAGGGACAACTTTAAGGGCCAAGAAGATAGCACTGTAGTTAGTGCAACAATCCAAGCCACCTGAGGTCAGAGGTCTCAGATTCAATCTCTATCATCAACATTAACCAGAGCTGAGAAGTACCCTGTTTAAATGAGAAAGAACAGAACCTGAAAGTAGTGTACTCAGTACACTGTACACATCACCATGCACAATGACCTGTGTTCGAGACTCCCAGCCTCCACCTGTCAACTAAGATGAAGATTTCTAATATCAGGTATGTTTAATTGTTCTGAGAGTCTTCTGAATTTGAGAACTAGGCTCTCTTGGGGTATCCTGAGAGAGTACATATGGAGAAACCATTTTAAGGGGCCCCACATCTATGTTCACTCAAACACACCAAAGGGAAAAATAAGGGAGCAAATTATCCCACTAGATTGTCTTTCCTATGACATCCTTCCAGATCTAGAGAATAGCTTATGCAGATTTCAAAACCTCATGAAAAACCAGATTTAGCTCTCTTTGTCTTCTTAATCCTGTGTTAAAGATTGATGGATTAAGGAAGACCTAGTCACCGCTGTGTCTTTTGGATTTTTATCGCTGCTCTGCAGTATATATCAATAAGTAATTTACAGAAACTCATAGATGATCGGCTGTGCTGTGACCATTGAATGTCTCTGGATTAGTCTACTTTTAGGATGGTTAGAAGGTCCTGGTACAAAGCCCTGAGCTGTCTTCTCTGTGGGCTCCAGAGGTCATTCAGGACACCAAGATTTGCTATGCACACCCCAATATCTCCCTGACATTTTCCCTGGATTCCTTCAGGAATGGAGTAAGAATCATGAAAAACTCAGCTGCGCTAATGCACAATGCCAGACCACCATTTTTCCCATTAATGCTCCACCCCACAACCCCCTGCCATTGACCCACCTCTGAAAGAATAATAAAGGAAGAGAGCCACAAGTTCAGATGTGAATATCCGCCCCCCCCCCCTCTCTCTCTCTCTCTCTCTCTATTGTACACCCTTCCAGCTTGATTTCTGGCTGTCTCTATCCAATAAATAAAAATTTAAAAAGAACAGTTGTTTTTATATCAAATAAATAACACACAATCAAAAAGATATTTGTACACTTATGCTCATAGCAGCACAATTTGTAATAACAAAAACCAGGAAGCAACCCAGGTGCCCAACAACAGATGAGTGGCTGAGAAAGCTGTGGTATATATACACAATGGAAAACTATGCAGTTATTATGAACAATGAACCCACATTCTCTGACCCATCTTGGATGGAGCTAGAAGGAATTATGTTAAGTGAGCTAAATCAGAAAGATAAAGATGAGTATGGGATGATCACACTCATCAACAGAAGTTGAGAAAGAAGAACAGAAAGGAAAACTAAAGGTAGGATTTGACTAATCTAGAGTAGGATACCAAAATAAAAATCCTGGGGTGAGGGTGAGGGTGAGGATGGATGTTCAGCTTCCTGGGGGGACGGAGGGTGGTTGGGGTGGGTGTGGTGGGACACAGTCTTTTGGTAGTGGGAATGGTGTTTATGTACACTCTTATTAATTTGTAGTCATATAAATCACTAATTAATATGAGAGGGGAAAAATTGATTGCATGTCTCAAACTTTTTAAAACACAGACTGAATTGTTTTAATACATAGGCTGAGTCTTTGATATGTTGATGCTCTTAATAGCCTAGACCAGGGATAACAGAAGCAACCGGTGGCACAGGACATTTATGTCAAAGGACATAAATTGTGTGATATTGTATATGATACAGCAAATTCTAACAAGGGATTTTTCAAAGTTAACCCAATTACCAAACAATGTGATTATAGCAATAACTATCTATTATATTCTTAATCCGAAGGCAGCAGGAACCTCCCATTTCCTCTATAGAGCCTATATTTCCATGAGATAGAGCATATGTTCACCTGTATCTATAATCTATGATAAAATATATATACCTGAAAACAAAAGTACACAATAGTCTGCAGTGAGTCAGTATAAAGTTCCTAAGGAAATAGTATCTAATTAGACTTAGATACCCTCCTCACCTACTTCCTATTACAGTTCTTTCACTCACTCCAAAGCTAACCTTATAAAAGCAAGGACTGCAAAAGCTGAATAAGGGCAAGAGACTGGCATATTTTAAAGATGACTCTTTTTTAAAAAAAATTTTATTAAGAAAGGATTAATGAACAAAAACATAAGGTAGGAGGGGTACAACTCCACACAATTCCCACCACCCAATCCCCATAACACACCCCCTCCCATGATAGCTTTCCCATTCTCTAGCCTTCTGGGAGCATGGACCCAGGGTCGTTGAGGGTTGCAGAAGGTAGAAGGTCTGGCTTCTGTAATTGCTTCCCCGCTGAACATGGGCGTTGACTGGTCGGTCCATACTCCCAGTCTGCCTCTCTCTTTCCCTAGTAAGGTGTGCCTCTGGGGAAGCTGAGCTCCAGGACACATTGGTGGGGTCTTCAATCCAGGGAAGCCTGGCCAGCATCCTGGTGGCATCTGGAACCTGGTGATTGAAAAGAGTTAACATATGAAGCCAAACAATTTGTTGAGCAATCATGGATCCCAAGCTTGGAATAGTGGAGAGGAAGTGTTAGGGGGATACTCACTGCAAACTCTAGTGTACTTCTGCTTTCAGGTATATATTTTGCAGTAGTTTATGGATACGTGTGCACATAAGCTCTCTCTCACAGAAACTGGTGTATATCTAGGTTATGGGACTTTGTTAGAAAGTGAACTACCTGAGATGAAATTAGAGTGTACTATAAAAGGAAAGGTCTCACCCGAGTAATGAAGCTGAAGGGTTGTCATTCCACACGTGAAGTCTCTGGATATAGTCTGAGGTGAAGCATGTTGAGGTGGCAATCGTTGCGTTGGTTAGGTTGTGATCGGCGGATGCAATATTATTTGGTTTGGATTGGGAGAGGCATACAGGAAAGTGGGCCCTATCAAAGGGTTCCAGGACTGGGGGAAGTAGGGGCTCTATAGTGGAGATGTGAGGTTCCTGCTGTCTTAGGGTTCAAAAAGACAATCGATAGTTAATGTTATCATCACATTATTTGTTAATTGGGTTAACTTTGAAAAGTCCCTTTGTTATGGTTTGCTGTACAGTATCCAGTATCTTGTATATAGCTGTGCTATTGGATGCTTCTAATATACTTGGTCTAGGCTTTTGAGAGAGTCCACATATCAAATACATAGCCTATATATTAAAAAGATTCAGTTTGTCTTTTGAGAATCTTTGAGACATACAATTGATTTCCCCCCTCTCATATTAATTAACTACTGATTTATATGTCTACATTTTTCTAGGAGTGTACATAAACACCATTCCCACCACCAAAGGATTGTGACCCATCCCTCCCGCCCACTCCCACCCCCCACTGGCCCAGGAAGCTGCATGTCTACCCCTCACCACTGGGTTTTTACTTTGGTGCCCTACTTACAATTTGATCAGGTCCTGCTTTTAGTTTCCCTTTCAGATCTTCTTAGTCAGCTTCTGTTGATAAGTGGGATCATCCCATACTCATCTTTATCTTTCTGACTTAGTTCACTTAACATAATTACTTCTAGCTCTGTCCAAGATGGGTCAGAGAAGGTGGGTTCATTGTTTTTGATAGCTGCATAGTATTCCATTGTGTATATATACCACAGCTTTCTCAGCCACTCATCTGGTGTTGGGCACCTGGGTTGCTTCCAGGTTTTAGCTATTATGAATTGTGCTGCTATGAACATAGAAGTACACACCTCTTTTTGGTTGGGTGTTATGGAGTCCTTGGGGTATAACCCCAGGAGAGGAATTACTGGATCATATGGAAGGTCCATGTCTAGCCTTCTGAGAGTTTTCCAGACTGCTCTCCACAGAGGCTGTACCAATTTACATTCCCACCAGCAATGCAAAAGGGTTCCTCTGTCCCCACAGCCTCCACAGCATTTGTTGCTGCTGTCCTTTTTGATGTATGCCATTCTTACAGGAGTGAGGTGGTATCTTAGTGTTGTCTTAATTTGCATTTCTCTGACAATCAGTGACCTAGAGCAGTTTTTCATATGTTTGTTAGCCTTTTGGATCTCCTCTGTGGTGAATGTTTTGTTCATATCCTCTGCCCATTTTTGGATGGGGTCATTTGCTTTTTTGGTGCTATGTTTGCTGAGCTCTTTATATATTTTGGTGATTAGTTTCTTGTCTGATGTCTGGCATGTGAAGATCTTCTCCCATTCTGTGAGGGGTCTCTCTGCTTGTTTAATAGTTTCTTTGGATGTGCAGAAGCTTTTCAATTTGATGTAGTCCCATTGGTTTGTTTCTGCTTTAGTCTTCCTTGCAATTGGGTTTGATTCATCAAAGATGTCCTTGAGGTGTATGTGGGAAAGTGTTTTACCAATGTTTTCCTCTAAGTATTTGATTGTTTCTGGTCTGACATCTAGGTCTTTGATCCATTTGGAGTTGATTTTTGTTTCTGGTGAGATAAAGTGGTTCAATTTCATTCTTTTGCATGTTTCAACCCAATTTTCCCAGCACCATTTATTGAAGAGAGCCTCCATTTTCCATTTAATCCTTTGGCCCCCCTTATCAAAGATTAGATGTACATAGGTGTTGGGATTTACTTCTGGGCTTTCAATTCTGTCCCACTGGTCTGTGTGCCTATTTTTGTTCCAGTACCATGCTGTTTTGATGATGATGGCTTTATAATATAGTTTAAGGTCTGGGAGTGTGATGCCTCCATTTCTGTTTCTTTTCCTTAAGATGGTTTTGGCAATTCTAGGTGTTTTCAGGTTCCAGATAAATGATTGTAGTTTTTGTTCTATTCTCTTAAAGAAGCTTGGTGGAACTTTGATGGGTATTGCATTGAATTTGTATATGGCTCTGGGGAGAATATTCATTTTGATGATATTTATTCTTCCAATCTATGACCATGGGATATCTTTCCATTTCTTGGTATCAGTTTCTATTTCCTTGAGTAGCGACTCATAGTTTTCAGCATACAAGTCTTTCACTTCTTTGGTCAACTTTATTCCTAGGTATTTGACTGATTTTTCTGAAACAGTAAATGGGAGTGATTTCCGTATGTCTTCTTCTTCAGATTTAGTGTTTGCATAAAGAAATGCCACTGATTTTTGTACATTGATTTTGTACCCTGATACCTTGCTATATTGCCTAATAACTTCCAGTAATTTTCTACTGGATTCTTTAGGTCTTTCTATGTATACTATCATATCATCTGCAAATAGTGAGAGCTTGACTTCTTCCCTTCCAATCTGTATCCCTTTGATTTCTTTCTCTTGCCTGATTGCTATGGCAAGAACTTCCAATACTATATTGAAGAGTAATGGTGACAGTGGACAGCCCTGTCTAGTCCCCGATCTGAGGGTGAATGCTTTCAGCTTCTGTCCATTGAGTATGATGTTGGCTGTAGGTTTGCTATATATAGACTCCACTATCTTGAGGAATTTCCCATCTATTCCCATTTTTTGTAGAGTTTTGAGCATGAATGGGTGTTGGATTTTGTCAAAGGCTTTCTCTGCATCTATTGAGATAATCATGTGTTTTTTGGCTTTGCTTTTATTGATCTGGTGAATGACATTGATTGACTTATGGATGTTGAACCAGCCTTGCATTCCTGGGATGAATCCCACATGGTCATGATGAACAATCTTTTTGATGTGTTGCTGTATCCGGTTGGCCAAGATCTTGTTTAATATTTTGGCATCTATGTTCATCAGAGATATTGGTCTGTAGTTTTCCTTTTTTGTTCTGTCCCTATAAGCTTTTGGTATCAGGGTGATGTTGGCTTCATAGAAGGTGGAAGGGAGTATTCCTGTTTCTTCAATCTTATGGAATAGCTTAAGAAGTATGGGTATTAACTGTTTCCTGAAAGTTTTGTAGAATTCGTTTGTGAAGCCATCTGGTCCAGGACTTTTGTTGTTGGGGAGATTCTTAATAACGGTTTCAATTTCTTTGTCTGTGATTGGTGCATTTATAAAGATGACTCTTTAGTCACTATCAGGCCACTCCATCAGCTGGGACCCTATTTGAGAAGTCCTGAGATTCCCAAACAGACATGATGGGCCTAGACCTCAAATAAATCCCTCTCTCCATTGTTACTGGTCATCTCTATCAGGAACAATAAAATAGACCCCTTTGTGGGCCCCCCATAGGACCTTTACCTCAACTTGGATCAACAACAGTAGAGAATGTTTCGTCTTCCGAAGGGAGGATAGACAACATACTCTATGCTACACCTGAGGAAGATGGGTTGATATTGGGGTAGTTTGGAATGTTCCTATTCATGACCACAGAATGTGAGCTCAGATCTACAGGAATGCAGAGGTCACATAGGCTCCTATGCTGAATATTGGCCCCATACCCAATCAGATCGATAGCGTTTACAGTCAACAATACTTATACCCCATTCCCATATTAGGGAGCTACTCTCTTCCCTGATCCAGCTTTCTGGTCCTTTTCCAGCCATGACATCATCTTCCCAGACGATAACTTGGATACATCTGCATATCAGATTTCAGGCTCAAGGGAAAAACAAAAACAAAAACTAGTATAGCCATGGGCCCTTTGGAATATAACTAAAATATGCCTACTAGCTATCTACAAAAATATGCCTACTAGCTATCCCAACTCTTCATCTGCACTATTCCAGCCTTTAGGCCCATGATTGGTCAACAATTTGTTTGGCTTTGTATGTTAACTCTCTTTTCAGCCACCAGGTTCCAGATGCTGGCATGATGCCGAACAGACTTCCCTGGACAGAGGACCCACCAATGTGTCCTGGAGCTCTGCTTGCCCAGAGCCCCACCCTACTAGGGAAAGAGAGAGGCAAGCTGGGAGTTTGGATTGACCTGTCAATACCCATGTTCATCAGGGAAGCAATTGCAGAAGCCAGACCTTCAACCTTACTCCCATACTCCCAGAAGGATAAAGAATAGGAAAACTATCAGGGGAGGGGTGGGATGGGATACGGACATCTGGTGGTGGGAATTGTGTGGAGTTTTACCCCTCTTATCCTATGGTTTTGTCAATGTTTCCTTTTTTTATTGTTGCAATATTATTGTTGTTATTGATGTCTTTGTTGTTGGATGGGACAGAGAGAAATGGAGAGAGGAGGGGAAGACAGAGAGGGAGAGAATGATAGATACCTGCAGACCTGCTTCACCTCCTATGAAGCTATTCCCCTACAGGTGGGAAGCCAGGGCTCGATCTGGAGTCTTTCCGCTGGTCCTTGCACTTTGCCACGTGTGCTTAACCTGCAATGTTCCCTTTTTTATAAATAATAATAATAAAGAAATAACATTCACTTTAGAAAATTTGAAAAACAGAAATATGCTTGATTTATCTTCTATCATTTAATTTTAATAAATGACCAAAAGTAGATTGTGAGAGAGCTCATACAAAAACACATGCCTTGTTACCTGTGAGGGTGTGAGGCCCTGATTTGTGCCTCTATATCTCCTGGGAGTACTGGGGCTTCCACCAAGGGAGTACCTTGGATGGAACCTCTCTTCTCTGTGTATCTGATTGTCCCTGTCTTCTGCCTCACTAAAATAAAAAATAAAAGGAAGTAGGGAGGTAGCACTGCCTTCATGCAGAGGTTCACTGCATGAAGCACCAGGACCACCATAAGGATCTGGGTTCCAACAGTGGCTTCCCACATGCAGGGTAGTTGCTTCACAAGCGGTGAAGCAGGTCTGCAGGTGTCTTTCTCTCCCCCTCTCTGTCTTCCCCTCCTCTCTCCACTTCTCTCTTACCTATCCAACAACAATGACATCAACAATAATAACTAAAACAACAAGGGAATAAAAGGGAAAATAAATAATAAAAAATTAAATAAACTATAGTAAATAAAAATAAAAATTAAAAAAATGGTCTTCTCAAGGCTCCTAGTTTCAATAACCAGAATCCCATAAAAATAGTATAAATAACTGACAAAGAAAAACCTAATGATAACTTCAATAAAGGGCTCCATTGATTAGATGAAAGGGTAGTTTTGGGGGATAGAATTCAGGATCTCATGTTTTTGAGCCCCAAATTCTAGCTACTTTATGTGTTAAAATTTCTCATCCATATCGATCATCATCACCACACAGTAAATTCCAAAATTTGATATATTAAAAAAATGAAAGTGGAACAAACTATTTCATGCTACAAGGAATTATGTATTATCACTATGTAACTTCATATTTGTTTGTTTATTATCACTAGAACTTCATCTCTACAGGCCAAGTTTTTTCAGATGGAAGATAGGGAGGGAGAGAGAGAGAAGAGAGAGAGAGTGGAGATAGAGATAGAGATATGAGAGAGAGAGAGAGAGAGAGAGAGAGAGAGAGACCATAGCATAAATCTACTCTCAGCACTGTGGGGACCAGGCTCGAATCTGTCTTATATACGTGATAAAGTAGACATATTCCCAGGTGAGCTGTCTTGTTAGCTATGGCTCTTGCTATTTATTTTATTTGCCTTAAAATAGTTTATTGGAACCATTTGGATACACCCAAGTACTTGTTTAAAACAAAATGAAAGGGGCCAGGTGGTGGCACACCTGGTTATACACACACATTACAGTGTGCAAGGAGCCAGATTCAAATCCCTAATTCCCACTTGCCGGGGGAAAGCTTCACAGGAGATAAAGCAGTGCTGCAGGTCTCTCTGTTTCTTTCCCTTTCTATCTTCTCCCCTCTTGATTTCTCTCTGTCTCTGTCCAATAATATATATCAACACATATAAATTTTAAAAGAAATATATTTTTAAAAAATCTCTTTAAAAGTGAAAATTGGGTGTTGGGTGGTAGCACAATGGGTTAAGTGCAGGTGGTGCAAAGTGCAAGGACTGGTGTAAGGACCCCGGTTCAAGCCACCACTCTCCCCCTGCAGGAGAGTCATTTCACAGGTGGTGAAGCAAGTCTGCAGGTGTCTATCTTTCTCTCCCACTCTCTGTCTTCCCCTTCTCTCTCCATTTCTCTCTGTCCTATCCAACAATAACAACATTAATAACAACAACAATGCTAACTACAACAATAAAACAAGGGCAACAAAAGGGAATAAATAAATATTTTTTCAAAAGTGAAACTTTTCTGACATTTAAGTACCTTCCAAATTTCTAAGCAGTTTCTCCCCAATAAGTTGATTATCAATCACTTAGGCAAGATATCAATTCCAAGAATCTGCCAGTGGATTCTTAAGTCACAGGATTTAATATAGGCTTCCATTGTTCTCTGGTAAATTGGCTAAGTCTCAGCTCCATGGCCCATATTACAGAATTTTCACCATCTTAGGCTTCTTTTAATTTATCGTGTTTCCACAGCACTGATTTGCCTTCCATTAGATTCTCAGATATCACAGAAAAACCACCCTTCAAATCATCAGTCCTTCAACAGGTTATAGGTGAAAGTCTTTCCCTTCTCAGGAATTTTTCATCCAGCACCACCTAGCTTGCATATTCTTTTGCTCTACTCTTGAGCATTGATTTGGGGGAAAAGAATTCCTGACCTCTTCTTTGTATTGACAAAAAATTATCTTGAGGAGACAGATCTCTAGCTGATTTCAGGTCTTGGACTCTGTATTTTAGACAGTTTTTTTTTTTTTTTTAGAAAACTTGTATAACATGAAATAATCATTGGCCCAGTAGAGAGTATGATTTACCATGTGTAAGGACCTGTTTTTGAGTGGTGATATACATGGTAGCATCATGGAGGGCATGTTGGAAGCTTCAAGGATGGTGGAGCAATACCGCAGTTTTCTTTTTATTTATTTATTTATTCCCTTTTGTTCTCCTTGTTGTTTTATTTTTGTTATTATTGTTGTCTTTCTTGTTGGATAGGACAGAGAGAAATGGAGAGAGAAGGGGAAGACAGAGAGGGGGAGAGAAAGATAGACACCTACAGACCGGCTTCACCGCTTGTGAAGCGACTGCAGGTGGGGAGCCGGGGTCTTTTTTATTTTATTTTATTTTATTTATTCCCTTTTGTTGCCCTTGCTGTTTTTTTTAATTGTTGTAGTTATTATTGTTGTTGTCATTGTTGAATAGGACAGAGAGAAATGGAGAGAGGAGGGGAAGACAGAGAGGAGGAGAGAAAGATAGACACCTGCAGACCTGCTTCACCGCCTGTGAAGCGACGCCTCTGCAGGTGGGGAGCCGGGGCTCGAACCGGGATCCTTATGCAGGTCCTTGTGCTTTGCGCCACCTGCGCTTAACCCGCTGCGCTACAGCCCGACTCCCTAAGCCGGGGTCTTGAACCAGGATGCTTACATCGGTCCTTGCACTTTGCGCCACCTGTGCTTAACCTGCTGTGTTACCGCCCAACTCCCCAATGTCATAGTTTTTTTTTTCTTTTTTAAAATATTTATTTATTTCCTTTTGTTTCCCTTGTTGTTTTACTGTTGTTGTTATTGATGTCATTGTTGTTGGATAGGACAGAGAGAAATGGAGAGAGGAGGGGAAGACGGGGAGAGAAAGGTAGACACCTGCGGACCTGATTCACCACCTGTGAAGCGGCTCCCTCGCAGGTGGGAGCCGGGGGCTCAAACCAGGATCCTTATGGCGGTCCTTGCACTTTGCGCCACCTGGGCTTAACATGCTGCACTACCGCCCGACTCCCAATATCATAGTTTTCTATCTCCATCTCTGTCTCCCTCATCTCCCTTTCTTTCTCTCTATCAATCTGAAATTAAAAGAATAAGGTATGCACAGATGCCCATACCTTAGCTGCTGGCACTTCAATAAAATTTATTAGAGATTTATTTATTTTATGACACATAGAGAGAGAACCTCCAGTGGAACAGGATGGTAGTTTGGTGGATCGATAAGACGTGCTGACACCTATGTTGGGGAAATGTAGTAATGTATCTTTGTGATAGTAACAGTTCTGTAAATGAACATTCCCTCAATAAAGTTATACTTCACTGAGAGTGAAAGTTAGCTGAATCTTAAAATTTCCAATAGAACGTAAATATATTGACCTTAGTGCTGACATAGGCTAGGAGTTTGGACAGTGAGGAGTGGAGAAGTCATGATTAGAGGGTGCTTTGTGTTCAAATGTGCCTGGGCTTGTGATATCCCAGTCTCAGCGAGGAGATGTGAAACCGCTTCCTCAAGGCTGGTTCCACAGTTCGAGTTTTTCCAGCTGCTTAGATTATACTTATCCTCAGCTGTGGTCCAGTCGTGAGTGGTAAGTCTGCAGTCCCAATTTTTCACAGAGCTTGTGCAGCAGTCAGCAATCCCAGGAGAAGCAGAGACTGGTAGGAGGAAGCTGCTTCTGGGAGACTCTGGGTGCCATCTATAAAAGACTTTTTTGTTTTGTTTTGTTTTTAACTACTTTCAATTCAGATGCTTTAGACTCTGACTAAAAGCAGCAAGCTCCATAGATCAATACAGTCTCAGTCTTGCTGATGGCTCCAGGGGAGTTAGAACAGGTATTTTGTATAACACAAAGGTCAATATCAAAGAGGAGCTTCTCTCTTTTTTATGTATTTATTTAAGAAAGGAGACATTAACAAAACCGTAGGATAGGAGGGGTACAACTCCACACAATTCCCACTACCCGATCTCCACATCCCATCCCCTCCCCTGATAGCTTTCCCATTCTCTATCCCTCTGGGAGTATGGACCCAGGGTCCTTGTGGGTTGCAGAGGTAGCTTCTATAATTGCTTCCCCACTGAACATGGTCATTGATTGGTCGATCCATACTCCCAGTCTGCCTCTTTCTTTCCCTAGTAGGGTGGGGCTCTGGGGAAGCGGAGTTCTAGGACACATTGGTGGAGTTGTCAGTCCAGGGAAGTCTGGTTGGCATCATGCTGGCATCTGGAACCTGGTGGCTGAAAAGAGAGTTAACATACAAAGCCAAACAAATAGTTGACCAATCATGGACCTAAAGGCTGGAATAGTGCAGATGAAGTGTTGGGGAGGGTGGTACTCTCGCAGACTCTTGTGTACTTCTGCTTTCAGGTATGTATTTTTCCCTGGTTTATGGGCACTTCCAGCCTTTAGTGCAGATGAAGTGTTGGGGAGGGTGGTACTCTCGCAGACTCTTGTGTACTTTTGCTTTCAGGTATGTATTTTTCCCTGGTCTATGGGCACATGTGAACATATGCTCTATCTCAGGGGACCTGGTCTATATCTAGGTTTGGGGACTTTATTGGGGAGTGGACCACCTGGAATGGAATTAGACAGTACTATGAAAGGAAAGGTCTCACCTGAGTGATGAAGCTGAAGAGTTGTCGTTCCACAGCTGAAGTCTCTGGACACAGTCTGAAGTGAAGCATGCTGGGGTAGCACTCATTGCGTTGATTAGGTTGTGATCAGTGGATGCAATATTATTTGATATGAATTGAGAGAAGCATGCAGGAAAGTGGGCCCCACCCTAAGTTTCCAGGACTGGAGGAAATATAGGCTCTATAGTGGAAATGTGAGGTTCCTGCTGTCTTGGGGTTCAAGAAGACAGTGGATAGTTATTGTTATCATCTCATTGTTTTTTGTAATTGGGTTAACTTTGAAAAGTCCCTTTGTTAGGGTTTGCTGTATAACACCCAGCAACTTGTATATAGTGGTGCCACCAGTTGCTTCTGCTCTCTCTGGTCTAGGCTTTTGAGAGAGCCAACATATCAAAGACTCAGCCTATGTATTAAAAATACTCAGTCTGTGTTTTAAAAAGTTTCCACCACCAAAAGACTGTGTTCAGATCTCCATATCCATCCCCTCCCCTGATAGCTTTCCTATTCTTTATCCCTCTGTGAGTGTGGATCCAAGGTCATTGTGTGATGCAGAAGGTGGAAAGTCTGGCTTCTGTAATTGCTTCCCCACTGAACATTGGCAATGACTGGTCGATCCATACTCTTAGCCTGCCTCTCTCTTGCCTTAGTAGGGTGGGGCTCTGGGGAAGCAGAGCTCCAGGACACATTGGTGGGGTTGACTATCCAGGGAAGTCTTGTCAGCATCATGCCAGCATCTGGAACCTGGTGGCTGAAAAGAGAGTTAACATACAAAGCCAAACAAATTGTTGACCAATCATGGGCCTAAAGGCTGGAATAGTGCAGATGAAGAGTTGGGGGGGTCCTCCATTTTGTAGATAGCTAGTAGGCATATTTTAGTTATATTCCAAAGTGCCTGTGGCTATACAAGTTTTTGTTTTTGTTTTTGTTTTTCCCCCTGAGCCTGAAATCTGATATGCAGGTGTATCCAAGTTATTGTCTGGGAAGATGATGTCATGGCTGGAAAAGGACCAGAAAGCTGGATCAGGGAAGAGAGTAGCTCATGGGGTATAAGTATTGTTGACTGTAAACGCTATCAATCTGATTGGGTATGGGGCCCAAATTCAGCATAGGATCCTATGTGACCTCTGCATCCTTGTAGATCTGAGCTCACATTCTGTGGTCATGAATAGGAACATTCCAAGCTTCCTCAATATCAACCCATTTTCCTCAGGTATAGCATATAATATGTTGTCTATCTTCCCTTTGAAAGATGGAACATTCTCTACTGTTGTTGATCCAAGTTGAGGTAAAGGTCCTGTGGGGGGCCCACAAAGGGGTCTGTTTTATTGTTCCTGATAGAAATGACCAGTAACAATGGACAGAGGGATTTATTTGAGGTCTAGGCCCATCATGTCTGTTTGGGAATCTCAGGACTCTTCCGATAGGGCCCCAGCTGATGGGGTGGCCTGATAGTGACTAAAGAGTCATCATTAAAGTATGCCAGTCTCTTGCCCTTATTCAGCTTTTGCAGTCCTTGCTTTTATAAGGTTAGCTTTGGAGTGAGTGAAAGAACTGTAATAGGAAGTAGGTGAGGAGGGTATCTAAGTCTAATTTAGATACTATTTCCTTAGGAACTTTATACTGACTCACTGCAGATTATTGTGTACTTCTGTTTTCAGGTATAAGTTTTGTCCTAGTTTATAGATACATGTGAACATATGCTCTATCTCAGGGGACCTAGTATATATTTAGGTTTTGGGACTTTGTTAGCAAGTGAATCACCTGGAATGGTATTAGAGAATACTATGAAAGGGAAGTTCTCACCTGAGTAATGAAGCTGAAGGGTTGACATTTCACAACTGAAATCTCTGGACACAGTCTAAAGTGAAGCATGCTGAGGTGGTACTCATTGCTCTGATTAGGTTGGGATCTGTGGATGCAATATTATTTGGTATGAATTGAGAGAAGCATGAAGGCAAGTGTGCCCCACCCCAAGATTACAGGACTGTGGGAAATATAGGCTCTATAGAGGAAATGTGAGGTTCCTGCTGTCTTAGGTTCAAGTAGAAAATCAACAGTTATTGTTATAATCACTTTATTTGGTAATTGTATTAACTTTGAAAAATCCCTTTGTTAGGATTTCCTGTATCATTCACAACATCACCTTAATTTATGTTCTTTGACATTATTTGTATAAAGCTGTGCCACTGGTTGCTTCAATTCTCCCTGGTCTAGGCTTTTGATAGAGTCAACATATAAAAGACTCAGCCTATGTATTAAAAAGACTCAGTCTGTGCTTTAAAAAGTTTGAGACATTCAATCAATTTTCCCCTCTCATATTAATTAGTGATTTATATCACTAAAAATTAATAGAAGTGTACATAAACACCATTCCCACCACCAAAAGACTGTGTCCCACCCCATCCACCCCACTCCCCAGCCACCCCAGGAAGCCGAACATTCACCCTCACCCTCACACCAGGGTTTTTACTTTGGCTCTCTACTCCAGATTTTATTCTTCTTTCTCAACTTCTGTTGATGAGTGGGATTATCTCATACTCAATTTTATCTTTCTGACTTAGTTCGCTTAACATAATTCCTTCTAGCTCCGTCCAAGATGGATCAGATAAGGTGAGTTCATTGTTCTTAATAGCTGCATAGTATTCCACTGTGTATATATACCACAGCTTTCCAGCCACACATCTCTTTTTGGAAACTTGGGCTTCCAGGTTTTAGCTACTATGAATTGTGATGCTATGAACATAGGTGTACAAATATCTTTTTGGTTGGGTATTATGGAGTCCTTGGGGTATATACCCAGGAGAGGAATTACTGGGTCATATGGAATGTTCATGTCTAGCCTTGTGAGAGTTTTCCAGACTGCTCTCCAAAGAGGCTGGACCAATCTACATTCCCACCAGCAGTGCAGAAGGGTTCCTCTGTCCCCACAGACTCTCCAACATTTGTTGTTGTTGTCCTTTTTGATGTATGCCATTCTCACAGGACTGAGGTGGTATCTCAATGTTGTTTTTATTTGCATTTCTATGACAATCAGCGACCTGGAGCAGTTTTTCATGTGTTTGTTAGCCTTTTGGATCTCTTCTGTAGTGAATGTTTTGTTCATATCCTCTGCCCATTTTTGGATGGGGTCATTTGCTTTTTTGGTGCTAAGTTTGCTGAGCTCTTTGTATATTTTGGTGATTAGTCTCTTGTGTGATGTATGGCATGTGAAGATCTTCTCCCATTATGTGAGGGGTCTCTTTGTTTCTGTGATAGTTTCTTTGACTGTGTAGAAGCTTTTCAATTTGATGTAGTCCCATTGGTTTGTTTCTGCTTTAGTCTTCCTTGAAATTGGGTTTGTTTTCTCAAAGATGCACTTGAGGTTTAGGTAGGAAAGTGTTCCACCAATGTTTTCCTCTAAGTATTTGATAGTTTCCAGTCTAACATCCAGGTCCTTGATACATTTGGAATTGATTTTTGTTTCTGGTGAGATAAGGTGGTTCAATTTCATTCTTCTGCATGTTACAGCCCAGTTTTTCCAGCACCATTTATTGAAGAGAGCCTCATTCTTCCATTTAATCCTTTGGGCCCCCTTATCAAAGATTAGATGTACATAGGTGTGGGGGTTTAGTTATGGACTTTCAATTCTGTTCCACTGGTCTGTGTTCCTATTTTTGTTCCAGTATCAGGCTTTTTTGATGATGATAGCCCTATAATATATTTTGAGATCTGGGAGTGTGATGCCTCCATTTCTGTTTCTTTTCCTCAAGATTGTTCTGACAATTCTAGGTGTTTCCTGGTTCCAGATAAATGATTATAGTGTTCTATTCTCTTAAAGAAGCTTGGTGGAACTTTGATTGGTATTGCATTAAATTTGTATATGGTTCGGGGGAGAATATTCCTTTTGATGATATTAATTCTTCCAATCCATGAGCATGGGATGTCTTTCCATTTCTTGGTATCAGTTTCTATTTCCTTGAATAGTGACTCATAGTTTTCAGTATGCAAATATTTCACTTTTTTCAGCTTTATTCCTAGGTATTTTATTGATTTTGTTGCAACCATGAATGGGAGTGATTTCTGGATATCATCTTCAGATTTATTCTTTGCATAAAGAAATGCCACTGATTTTTGTACATTTATTTTGTAGCCTGACACCTTGCTATATTGCCTAAAAACTTCAGTAGTTTTCTGCTGGATTCTTTAGTTTTTTTCTATGTATACTATCATATCTTCTGCAAATAGTGAGAGATTGGCTTACTCCCTTCTAATCTATATTCCTTTGATTTCTTTCTCTTGCCTGATTGCTATGGCAAGAACTTCCAATACTATGTTGAAGATTAATGGTGATAGTGGACATCCCTGTCTAGTCCCCGATATGAGAGGGAATGCTTTCAGCTTCTGTCCATTGAGTATGATGTTGGCTGTAGGTTTACTATATATAGACTCCACTATCTTGAGGAATTTTCCATCTATTCCCATTTTTTGGAGTGTTTTGAGCATGAATGTGTGTTGGATTTTGTCAAAGGCTTTCTCTGCATCTATTGAGATAATCATGTGGTTTTTGGTTTTACTTTTATTGATGTGGTGAATGACATTGATTGACTTATGTATGTTGAACCAGCCTTCCATTCTTGGGATAAATTCTACGTGGTTGTGATGAATGATTTTTTTGATATACTTCTGTATTCCATTGACCAGGATCTTGTTTAATATTTTGGCATCTATGTTCATCAGAGATATTGGTCTGTAGTTTTCCTTTTTTGTTGTGTCCCTGTCTGCATTTGGTATCAGGGTGATGTTGCTTCATAGAAGGTGGAAGGGAATGTTCCTGTGTCTTTGATCTTGTGGAATAGCTTTAGACGTATAGGTACTGTTTCCTGAGAGTTTTGTAGAATTAGTTTGTGAAGCCATCTGGTCCAGGCCTTTTGTTGTTGGGAAGACTCTTAATAACTATTTATATTTCTTTGTCTATGATGGTGCAATTAGGTTTTGTAGTTCTTCTTGGTTAAGTTTTGGAAGGGTATTTGTTTCCAGGAATTTTTCCATTTCTTTCAGATTCTCTAGCTCGGCAGTGTATAGTTCTTTGTAGAAGTCTCATATAACGTTCTGGATTTCTGTGGTGTCAGTTTTGATATCTCCTCTATCATTTAGAATTCTATTTATTTGCATCTTCTCCCTTTTTTTCAGTGAGTCTGGCTAGGGCGTTGTCAATCTTGTTTCATTTTTCAAAGAGTCAACATTTGGCTTCATTGATCTTTTGTGTGGTTCTCTTATTTTTGATGTTGTTTATTTCTGCTGTAATTTTAGTGATTTCTGTTTGCTTTAGGCTCCCTTCGTTCCTTTTCCTCTAAATACTTAAGGCATGCAGTAATGTAGTTTATTTGAGCTTTTTCTTTTTCTCTAGTGTGTGCTTGTATGGCTATGAGTTTCCTTCTCAATACTGCTTTAGCTGTATCCAAAATATTTTGATAACTTGTGTCTTCATTTTCACTTGTTTCCAGTAACATTTGAATTTCTTGCTTGAGTATTTCTCTGACCCAGCAGTTCTTAAGCAGTTGTTGTTGAATTTCCAAATTCTGTGACTTTTAGTAATTTTCTATTTGTTGTTGAATGTTAGTTTTACTCCACTGTGGTCTGAGAAGATACTTGGGATGATTTCAATGCTCTTGAATTTTTTGATACTCTCTTTGTGGCCTAACATGTGGTCTATCATTGAGGATGTGTTGTGTGGATTTGAAAAGAATGTGTATTCCAGTTTTTTTGGGTGAAGAACTCTGAAAATATCCAGGAGGTATAGTCGGTCCATCTTTTCATTTAATTCTATTGTTTCTTTGTTGATTCTCTGCTTCATTGATCTGTCTAAGTGTGAGAGTGGGGTGCTGAATTCTCCCACTCTTATTGTATTAATATTGATGTATTTTTGTAGTTCTTTCAATAGGTGTTTGATGTTTTTAGATGATTCCTCATGGTGCATATATATTAATAATTGTTAAATCTTCTTGGTTGATTGATGCTCTAGTCATTATGTAATGGCCTTGCCTATCTTTTATTACTTTATTTAATTTAAAGTCTATTGTGTCAGAGATAAGAATGGCTTTTCCTGCCATTTTTGTGGTCCACTAGCCTGTATGATAGTTTTCCATCCTTTCACTTTAAGACTGTGTTTGTCTTGTTGGGTCAGGTGGGATTCTTGCAAGCAGATATGGTTGGGTTGTGTTATGATCCGTCCTCCCACTCTGTGCCTTTTAGTGGGTGAGTTTAAGCCATTGACATTTATTGATATTATGGACTGAATGTATTGTAGTGCCATTATTCAACAATTATTTATTTCCTCTGATATAAGTCAACTATTATAGTGATGTTCTTGATTATAAGGGGTCTTTTAGTACCTCTTTCAGGGCAGGTTTGGTGATGGTTACCTCCTTCAACTGTTGTCTGTCTGAGAAGGTTTTGATCCCTCCATCTAGTTTGTGTGGGACTATGTGTAAGCTTGATAGAGCTTAGGGAAAACTGCCTCCATCCTTGTATGGAGGTCTGGGAAAGACACCCCCTTGTTAGCCTCTCTCATCAAGATGAGCAAAGGGGAAAAACAGTCTCTCAGACTCAGTTTTCCCTTTTCAGACTCTCAAGCCCACAGAGATCTCATTGCCTCTCCCCACTGACTGCAGGCCACATGGCTGCCTGCCTTAAGGTTCATTCAAAGTTCACATAGTCACCCAGATTTCACACAATCACCTCACTTTTGATCACTAGAGAAAGCATACTCCATCAAACACCTCCCTGACATCATTCAGTGAAACTCCAAACTTTATTTCCTTATAGCTTTGATAACTATCATGCTCTGTTTGTCTTCTCTCTATCTCACCCTGCTGGTTTAACCCCTATGTTTCTCTCAAATACCTTTGGATAATTAAGTTGCTTGCATCATGGAGAATAATTGTCTTGACCTTTATGTATTTCATCAATTCCTGTCATACCAGCCCACTACAATAGGGGCAAGCTGGCAAGCTGACCTTTAAGAAACCTGTAATTTCTGACATGTTTGAAAAATGTTCTTTGTTTGGTTCTCTATTTAAACCAATGTCCCTCTGCAAATAAACGAGAGTGTCCCAATTCTCCCCAGTGTCTCTTACTATATCATGTCATCTCTTGAACGAGCAAGGGAGAACCGGTCATTTACCTTCCTGACTGAGAGCTAACCCACGTGAGCTCCAGCAAGTTTGAATGAAAGTTTAGCAGGATATATTATCCTTGGTTGAAACTCTTTTTCATTCAGGGCTTGATAGATATCTTGCCATTCTCTTCTGGCTTTTAGAGTTTGAGTGAAGTCTGATGACAGTTTTATGGGTTTTCCTCTGTATGTGACTTTTTGTTTTTCTCTTATAGCCTTTAGTCTTCTTTCTTTATCCTTACTTCTTTTTATTGTAAGTATGATGTGTCTTGGTGTCTTCAGGTCTGGTTTGGTTCTATTTGGGACTCTCTGAGACTCTTAAATCTTAATGTCCTTCCTGTTGTTTAGGTCTGGAAAGTTTTATTCCATTATTTCCTCTAGAATATTTTGTTCCCCTTCCTCTCTTTCTTCCTCTGGCAGCTCAATTATATGAATGCTACTTCTTTTGAGATCATGCCATATGTCTCTGTTGTTGTTTTCAGTGTCTCTGAACCTCTTTTTGAGCTCTTTTACCTCTTTCTTTGTTTTCTGTAGCTCATCCCCTGTCTGGCCAATTCTGTTTTCTGCTTCTGTTAATCTTCTTTCCCTTCCTTCAGCTTCTTTCTTCAGTTCAGTTATAGTATTAGCTTCTTCTGCTAGTTGGCCTTTTAGCTCAGCTATTTCAGGTTTCATTTCTCTAATTACCTCAAGGTAGCTTTTTTTTTTTTTTTTTTTGAGGATCTTATATGTTGTTTCTGTAATTCTGATAGCCCTTTCCTCCATAGTTGTCTTCATATCTGTGATTATTAGGTTAATTATTGCTTTTATTCTTTTCTTATCTATGGTTACTTCTGACTGATTTTTAGTTTCTTCTGGGATTCTGTCCTAATTCATTGTGGTGGCAGTTTTATTTGCTCTTGATTTAACAATTTTTTCATTGATGTGTTTTTTATTTTTTTGTTCTGTCATTTTTCAGTTGTGTTCTGAGTATAAGCCACACTATACTAAAGACCTTTATGACAAGTGCAGTCACCAACCTCAGGAATTACAATAGTAACTGAAGAAAGGATTGATGCAGTTCAACCAACACCAGTTAGCCAAACAACACCTCCAGTCCAAGAAAAAATAGCAACTGACATAAAAAGAAAGAGACCGGAAAAAAGGGAATTCAAGAATAGACAATTATGCAACTCTACTGTCTACTATAAATTCAACTGTGGCTCCAAAGTCACCATCTTGGCTCTGCCCCCCCCCCCCCATCTTTATCTTTGATAGCTACTCTAAATTTTCCTTCTGTTTTTTTTGGTGACATTTAATTCTTCATTACATTTTAATTACTTCCCTTAAGTGACCAGGAGGTGCAAGAGTGAATAGAGTGTAGGGATGCAAGTCTGAAGTCCCGAGTTTGTTCCCTGCTAATATATATATAACCTAGTCCTTTGAAATTGATTTATAATATTAAAGAATCTTACTCCAATGTTGCTGAAATATGCATTTCCACTTTTCATTAGTGTTTTTAGATAAATGTAAAACTAGTGATCAGGCACACATCTTTGATTCATAATAATTTGTTTTAATTCCCACGAGGCTTATCACGGTGGCTTGGTGACACCATTGCTCCTACTGGCCTTTTAATCCTTTCTTCTTTATATTTTATTTGACAGGACAAAATGAAATTGAGAGGGGAGTGTTAGTCAGAGAATGAGAAACATAGAGAGACACATGCAGACCTACTTAACCACTCATGAAGGTTTTCCCTTCTAGGTGAGAAGTGGGGATTTGAACCAAACTGTGTTCACAGTAATGTGTGCTTCACTAAATGTGCCACTGCATGTCCCCAAATCTTTTTCTTGCTCTCTTTTTTTTTTTTTAAGGCTGTCGATTTTTATTTCACCAGTGTGTTTATCACTCTCCACCTGGGGGTGGAAATATAGGAAATATTTCTTCATGACTAAGTATTGAAGGAAATGATAACGATCTTCTGTTTAAGAGTGATATTCACAGAGACAAGCTTAACAGTATTCTGCTGGGAATCTTTTATTAAGGAATCATATCCATAGGTTTATCACCAAATAGTCATCCTGGAGAAACTCTCTATGTAGAAACCATAAGAGGGAACTTCATGTCTTAGAGCATCAGGAATACTCAGCATTCTCCATATTTCATTATATGAAGTCCATTTTTACTTCTCCTACAAAAGAAATATTCTTTTAAAGTGGTGACCAAATTATCTCTTCAACTTTGTGAGAACTGTGATATTTGGGGCAAGAGGAGGGCAGAGAACTTTGCTGGGGTTAGTATGATGATTTAAATGCACTATTTGTCTGCATAGGGTTATAGCTCTGAAATCCTATAATTTTGTAAAAGCACTCCAAGTTGCTAATAAAAGTTGTGGAAAACCATATATATGCTTTTAAGAAAGTGTTTGGAGACCTTACATTTAGAGTAATCTATTCTTGAACCTGGAAGTTGGCTCACATACCTTCCATCGGGAAAGTGTTGGATTTGATCCCAGGTACTACAAGGAAGCTCTATGTATAGTGAGGTGGTATTTGGGTGTCTCTTTCAAAACATTGAATAAATGTTGGGTTGGGGAGGCAGTGCAATGGTACTGGGAATGTGTGAAGCCTTGGGTTTACTACCCAGGGTTGCATAAAAACAATGTTGTCTATTCTTATATCAAGTCAATCAAATGAGCACATAATATTTAAAATGAGCAATAAGGAGGCCAGAGAGACAGTTTACTGGGTAGAACATACTCCTGGCCCAAATTCTGTATATGCACTAGGACCTGTAGATGTCTCTTTCTCTCTCTCTCCCTCTGCCTTTCGATGTGAATAAAAAAAAGTCAGGCTGGGAGAGGTAAAACTGCCTATTCAATAGACCCAAGTTTCTTAAAACAGAAGGGGAAAAAGCAACTAAAGAATGAGCTTCAGCATGTTAGTAAAAGGAATTCAGTGTTCCAGTACAAATCAGTATCAGGAACGAAAAAAAAAGAATCTGTAAATTCCTTGTTTTATGCCACTTTATAATGTTATGATTTTAACAAATTTCCCATTTTTTCTACCCCAGTCTTCATTTTTTCCTTTTGATGTGTCTCTCTCTTCATATCTCTCTCTCTCTCTCTCTCTCTCTCTGTCAGAAACCATGAGTATCAGTGAATCATCTGTCTCTGAGATTCATAGAAAAACTAATTTATTTGATAACTATTTGATCATTGTCTCTATGGGAGAGGTTACTTCTACATTAAAAATATGTTGAATTCGGTACTTACAATGCAGCATTGCAAAAGAGGCACTCATTGGCATAATTACGTCCATCAGATCCACAAAGAGGTGCATAATTCAGGGTACATATGTTAGACACCTGTGTGCATTCAATCCTTCCCTGTCCCAATGAATAAAGATCAGAATAAAATAATTTCACATTTCAAAATATTAAGCCTTATAAATTAACTTTTTAAAGGTCTTGAGAGGCCAAGTGATGGCATAGCCGGTCGAGCACACATTATGATGCACGATGACATATATTCAAGCTCCTTGTCCCCATTTGTGGTCACGAGGTTTTGCTAGCTGTGAGACATTTCTACAGGTGTCTATGTGTATGTGTGTGTGTGTGTCTGTCATTCTATATCTCAGCTACCCTCTTGATTTCTGTGTAGAAAGGAACAAGCTTTACTACTTGTTACTTGTACCAGCAATGTTGGATCTTATAGGAAGGGGAAGCTGAATTTTGTCTAAGCCTTCCTGTCACTCATTTTTTACCCCCAAATTGACAACTATATCCAGTGATAATATATTGGACTTGATTTGCCATTTGTCATCTATCAAACTGAATTCAGTATCACTTCTTAAAATGAGTTGTGGGGCCAGCCAGCTCAGCACACACAGCTGAGTGTGCATGTTATAGTTCTCTGGATGGCAGTTCAAGTCTCTCCTCCTATGTGCAGGGGTGAAGCTTTATAAGTGGACATATACGTGTCTTTCTTTTTCTCTCCCTTTTCATATCCCATCCTCTACTTCTCTCTGTCTCTACCATAACTTTTAAAATGGGGAAACAGAGAAAACGATCACCTGTAAACCAATGTCTTATTTATGAGCTATGAGTGAAGTTCTTAGAGTCGCTGGATTACTCCATTAACTATATTATCTCATTAACTATATATATATATATATATATATATAATATGTAACCATATTATATCATTAACTATATTATCTTTTATTATTATCTGAAATGAGTGTAGCCTAGAATGTTCCTGGCTGAGACCATGGAATGCGAGCTCAGACCAACAGGTATGCAAAGGTTACAAAGGCTCCTACGCTAAATATGAGTATACATGGGCCCTAGGTCAGACTGATGGGGTTTACAGTTAAGGGCATTTATAAATTCTTCCCATATTTGGGAGCTAGTCTCTTTTTAAAAAGTTAGCCAGATGTCTGGCCTGACTATAGATAATTTATAGCATACCTGTTTCAAAATGAGTTTTCTCTATGAAAGTGAGAAATAGTGCTGAAATTTTATATTAATACTAAACAATAGTGCATATGTTACCATACACAAAGACCTAGGTTTGAGCCATCAATCCCCACCTACAGTGTGTGTGTGGGGGCTTCACATGTGATGAAGCGGATCTTCAAGTGTTTTTCTTTCTCTCTCCCTCTCTATCTCCCCTTATTTTCTTAATTTCTCTCTGCCCTACCACTAAGAAAGGGGGCAGGGGAGCAACAATGGTAGAACAACAATGTTAAAAACTGCCCCGCTCTCCGAAGGGAGGCTGAGTCAACATAATCTGCTATTCTAGGAAGACTGGTCCTGAAATGAGTGTAGCCTAGAATGTTCCTAGCTGTGACCATGGAATGCAAGCTCAGACCAATAGGTATGCAAAGGTTAAACAGGATCCTACGATAAATATGAATAGACATGGGCCCTAGGTCAGACTGATGGGGTTTACAGTTAACGGTATACTCTCTGCCTGGATGCAGCTTTCTAGTCCTATTCCTAACTCTGACACTTTCTTCCCAAACAATACTTTTAGCTCATCTGTGTGTTAGCTGTTAGTCTCAGGCAAAAATTAGTAAAGTCATGGGCCCCTTAGAATATATCTAAAATTGACTTGCTAGCCTCTTCTAACATGAAGACCTCAAATTTCATCTGTTATATTCTTATCTTTAGGTTCCAGATTATTAAACAAATTGTTCTGCTATATACCCTATTGTTTTTCAGCCACCAAGTTGCAGATGCTATCATGATGCAATTTGATGTCCCTGGGTAGATGACCTCACCAGTGTGTCCTAGAATCCCACCTCTCCAGAGCCCTGCCCCACTAGAAAAAGATAGAAACAGGCTGAGGGTTTGGATCAACATGCTAATGCCCATGTCCAGTGGAGAAGCAATTATAGAAACCAGACCTCCCACCTTCTGCACCCCATAAAAATCTTTGATCCATACTCCCAGGGGGATAAAGGATAGGGAAACTTCCAGTGGAGGGGAGGGGATATGAAACTCTATTGGTGGGAATTGTACCCCTCTTAGCTTACAATTTTGTTGAGCATTATTAAATCACTAATTTAAAAGGGGGGTCAATGGCCTTCAGAAGTGGTAGATTTCTCATGTAGGCATGGATACCCAGTGGTAACCTTGGTGGCAATAAAAACAGAAATCGCTTGCCAATTAAGATGTCTGCCTTGTGAAATCTAGTTTCAAACTCCAATAACACATAGGATGTTTTTATCTCACTGTAGGAAGCTCCAGTTCTGTGGTGTCTTACCTTCTGTCTTCTCTCTCTCTCATTATTTCTTTCCATCTAAATGTAAAAGTGACTTTGAGCTGTGAAATTGTGTATGTGTGTGACCCCAGTTCTGCAAAACAGAAAAACTGTATACTTACACAGGCATTGTCATGAAGTTTTCTGACATCATATCCTCTTTGTCTGGAAGAGAATATTTTGTTAAATAGACAATGCAATTACTTGTTATTTCATATTATACAAAGTGAAAATACTTATATGTCATTCTGTGTAGTATGATCTTGACTGAAAATGAAGAGATCTGCTTGCTAACCTATTCTAGTTAGCTAAAAGTAACCATTAAAACCTTTGATTGATTTCATAAACAAGTAAAATGTAAGGAAATATGGCAATACTAAAAGGAAATAGGGCATTTTAAAATATAATATAAAGATTATAATTACAAAAAAATAAAACATGTCAAAATCTACTTCTGACCTTTATAGGCAACAAAGTCATCATTATTTTCCTGAATACTAATTTCCTGTCTTCTGAGGAGGGACATAATTTAATAAATCAATAACATCTTCAGTATCTTATGGTTTTATTAGTGCATGGATAGTACTTAGGGGCTAGGTAGTGGCACACCCAGTTAAGTGCACATCTTACCATGCACAAGGACCAGGGTTCGAACCTCTGCTCCCCACCTACAGGGGAGATATTTCACAAAGCTGTGAAGCAGGTTTGCAAGTGTCTTTCTTCCTTCCTCTGTATTTAATCTATCAATTTCTCTCTGTCCTATCAAATATAATAGAAAGAGAGAAGAAGGAGAAGAAGAAGAAGAAGAAGAAGAAGAAGAAGAAGAAGAAGAAGAAGAAGAAGAAGAAGAAGAAGAAGAAGAAGAAGAAGAAGAAGTAGAAGAAGAAGAAGAAAGGAAAAATAGCTTCCAGAAAGATTGGGCTGGCACTGAGCTCCAGCAATAACCATGGTAGCAATTTAAAAAAAAAAGTAGTATTTGTCAAACCAAGGGTTTTTTTTTGTTTTGTTTTGTTTTGTTTTGCTTTTTCCAAAGCATACTTAGGCAGTCTAGACTTAATTATCCTTAGAAAGGGGAAGGAGGCTCCAAACTGAGTGCTAAACTTACAGGTTATTGAAGCACAGCATGCATTCATTAGAATAAGTTTTCAGGTCTGAACCACATACTGGTTTGTATATCCTTTGGCATGCAATTGTTCCACCTTTACCACTATATGAGGCGCAATCCACCTGTAATTGGAACAAGTATCAATATTCTATAGTGTCTTGAAATCTGCAATCACTCTCATATCAAGGTGGAAAGAGAAAGAAGAGAGTGCGGACCTTTCCAACTTTTCAGCAGCCAAATCTAAAAGATAACATTTGGACCAGGTGCTGTGTGTGTACCACACACACATCAGACCTAGAACATTCCCTAAAAATTTGATGAAAATTAGTTGTTTCAGGAGGAAATACGAATTCTCCTTCCTAGGGCCAGAAGGAGTGTCAGATTGAATGATAAATGTGGAAAATAAACATAAATACTTAAAATGCTACCCAATAGAAAGGATTACTCTATTTGCTCTTCTCATTTTATAAGGAGGTTCTTTATTCTGCAACCTTTGAAAGAAGAAGCAGCACTACAAGAAGAGGTAGAATAGGAGCAGCGTTACCTCCTGCATAATTTCCATTTTCTTTGAATTAGACTAGCTACTTATAAAGCTCAATTCACCCACTAGTTCTAATTTCATTTTTATAAAAAGTACACATAGAGAACTGTACTCACTTGTGTTCCCAGTGCTGATCACCAGAGGCGAGCAAATGCAAGACATATTTGTAGAGAAAGAATGGAGATAAAACAAATTCTAGTTAGTGCAAAGCTGAATTCATTGTTTATAGCAGCAAGAACACATTTCCCAACATCCTTGGATCAGGCCAAACCTTAGAGAAATAACTTCTTTACTCGTCTATCTCAGAATGAAGATAGATGTAGATGTAGGTGATTCTGATGAAAAATAAATACACACACACACAAGGGTGGTGGTGGTTAAGGAAACTGGTGGATGGAGAAAGGGTTTGCACAGATATTTAGATGTTCCTGTGGTTATGCCCAAGTGAGGTTGGGTTATGCTCACAAAGTCAAGTGTTGTTTCTGAAAAAACAAGTCATATGGTAGAGAAAATATTTCAACATTCACAGGATTTTTAAGCCTGATACTCCAGAACTCCTTGCTACCAGCTTAAGCCAGAGCTAAGTAATGCTTTGAATCACCCAGTCTCTCTTATTTTCTCTCCTCTCATAAAAATAAATTATTGAATCTTTAAGAAACCAGTAAAATAGAGAGTCAGCAGCCTGAAAGATCCTTATCTGAAGTTGAACAGAGAGCTCACAACATTTTCATTCTTTTCAGTCTCACTTCCTTTTCCCAAAGAGCTCACTCATCCCTATTTTGTTAATCAGGTCAGTTCAAACACACACCTTCTTCCCACTGTAACAGTCTCTAACTAGCAAAGGCTGTATAGATTGTGGTGCATATGGGTAGGGGTATTTGAAGGGTATCCTAACTCACCAGGTGGAGAGACGGCCCACGCAGAGGTAGCCAGAGCAAGGATGGCACAAATAGTGATGACATTCATGATGATGAATCGGAGTGAGCTGCTCTAAGGCAAGACCAGCAATAGAAGGTAACTTGCCAACTGCACAAGGATGTGTATATATACCACACACTCAAGCGAGTGCTCCACCCTCATTAGATACTGACACTTTCAGTGATGATGATTTGCTAGCCCAAGATTGGTTGTTTATTTCACTTGTCAAGGAAAACTTCCTTATTATCTTAGTTTAAAGATATTTGGAACAGTTAGCCCAAAATTCATGTACTAAAAGATCCTTTTTTGTATCATGATCTCCTAGCAAATACAACACTGTGGCTGTATTTCAGAACAAATAAAATCATAGGTGCAGTGAATTAAAAACAGAAGGCTGGCAAGATAGCTTCCTTGAGAGAATGCCTGTTTTGCCATACACACAATCCAGATTCAAATCTGGCCTCCTCTGCCCTGGAGGGAGTTTCTGTACTGTGACATCTTTCCCTGGTAAGTCAATGATGGGTAGAAGGATAGGCTAGCAGGCTGTGCAGTAAACGAAGTGCTTGTCCTGGCTACACTCCAAGTCCATTGCTCTGGAAAGTAGATTCTAATATGACTACTGTCAGACTGAGGCAATGCTTGAAAAGGCAGCTGCCTTTCTTCCATGGTAGTTCCCAGTTTCTCTCTGTCTCTCTCTCTTTTTAATGTTTTTATTAGCGATGCAGTATTCATTTACAAAATTACATGTCAACAGGGGAATAATTCCACTCCATTCCCACCACCAGAGTTCTGAATCCCAAGTCCCTTCATTGCAAACCACCACAGTTCTCCCACGGTTGCAGACATGGGTTAACTGCCGTCTCTACAGCTCTCTGTTTACATTTATACATAACCTCCTCCTTTTCCTTCCAGGCCCAATCCTCTCTTCCCCTCCAAACCACTCATAACTCTATTAATACATCCAAATATCTCTCTCCTTTTTGTCCTCTCTCTCTGGGACCTGATGGAGCTAGAGTTCAGAGCCTTCTTTTCTCTTCCTCCTTATCACTTCTCCCCCACTAGGAGTATGGATCAAGATTGTTTTTGGGGTGTAGAAACTAGGAGTTCTGACTTCTGTAATTGCTTCTCCACTGTATTTGGGTATTAGCAGGTGGATCCATACACCCAACCTGTTTCTATTTTTCCCTAGTGGGATAGGGCTCTAAGAGGTGAGGTTCCAAGACATATTGGTAAGGTAGTCTGCCAAGAGAAGTCAGAATGGAATCATGGTAGTGCCTGCACCTTGGTGCCCTGAAGGTGGCAGGTGCCCAGAAGGTGAGACAAAACGGTTAATGAACAGGAACCCAAAAGTGGGGTAATTCCCAGTCTCTATTTCTTCTTTCTCACTGCTATAAAGTTGTGGGTAGAACGTTGTAATAGTATTGGGATGACTGGCATGACACTGAGCCATTGGGTAGCAGCTGAGGAATCCATGGTAGATAGGGGATGATGAAATAATGGTGGGTGAGATGCAAGTAATCAGGGTGCAGTGAGTCATGGGTGGGCTAGAGGAGGAATTGGACACCATGATGAAGATCTGGGAAATGGCTTTTTTACTTCTCAGATCCTTGTGTCCCTCTGAACATTCATCCTCCATTGTGATAGCTTGCAAATTGCAAGATTTTTTTTTTTTAATGCAGGGTTTTCATGTTCCTTGTAGTTTCTGTTGTGAGACAGAAGGAAGGCAGAGGGAGTCGGGCTGTAGCACAGCGGGTTAAGTGCAGGTGGCGCAAAGCACAAGGACCAGCATAAGGATCCCGGTTCGAACCCCGGCTCCCCACCTGCAGGGGAGTCGCTTCACAGGCGGTGAAGCAGGTCTGCAGGTGTCTATCTTTCTCTCCCCCTCTCTGTCTTCCCCTCCTCTCTCCATTTCTCTCTGTCCTATCCAACAACGACGACAACAACAATAACTACAACAATAAAACAACAAGGGCAACAAAAGGGAATAAATAAATAAAATAAAAAATATTTTTTAAAAAATTTTAAAAAAAGAAAAAAAAAGAAGGAAGGCAGAAACTACTGGTCTACCATCTTGGCTTTGGCAGTACCATTTCATATAGTATTTCAATAACAAAATTTAGTATCTATAATTAAAATCCAAGTTTTAGAATTATTATATTCTAAATTTATTATATTATTATATAATTATATTCTTTAAATTTTAAACATGGTATTTTGTTTGACATATTTCCTTTTACACTTACGTATCTATCTCAAGCCACATAACCAATACTTGCATGTTACTTCAATATTTTTCAGTAATGCAAGCCAATTATTTCCAGTAACCTAGTATACCCACCCTATGACAGTATAAACATCACATCAGTTCTCTAGAAAACAATTAATCCTCTACAGAGTTAATATGTAATTAATTAAGAAAATGCATACTCAGCCTGGCAAGACAGCTCATTTGAACAGTGTGTCTGCTTTGTTCTGTATACAATCCAGTTTGAACATAGCCTCCATCCAGATGAGGCAAGCTTTGGCACAATAGTATTTTTCTCTCTATCCCTTTGTCTCTGTCCCTATTTTTTTTTCTGAAAAACTTGACCCGGGATAGTAAAGCCTGGTGACCACACAGTAAAATATATGGCATATTCATAGATAGTGGAGTTAAACAATATTTCCAGAGTTGATAGTTACTGAGTGATAAAACACTGACAGAAAACATATCTCCCAATTTCAGATCCTTTGATCTTGCAATTACTTCTTGCATTTCTTTCTAATTTCCATGCCCACCCATCATTGATACTTATTTTTCTAATACATAATCTTTCCTCAGATAGAGTTCTCCAACTTCATTCTATTCTATTTTGAAATGTAAATACTTACTCCTCACATATATATGCTCAACGTTTCATCAACATCTGAAATATATATAATTCTCTCCAGAATCGTTTCTGGACTCTCCCAAGTTATAGTGAAACATTTGACAAGACAGACCATGCTCCAAGTAGGTAACAGCAATGATAACAAAGTTTCATAAGATTTTTGAGGTAGCATGATCTTCAAGAATGACCTCACCAATTTGTCCTGGAACACTACTTCTCCAGAGCCCTGCCCCACTAGGGAAAGATAGAAACAGGCTGGGTGTATGGATCGACCTCTTACTGACCATGTCCAGTGGAGAAGCAGTTACAGAAGTCAAACCTTCCAATTTCTGCACCCCATCATGATCCTGGGCACACACTCCCAGAGGGATAAAAAATAGGAACACTTCCAGTGGAGGGGATGGAATGCAGAACTGTGGCAGTGGGAATTGTATAGCATTGCATCCCTCTTATCCAACGGACTTCTCATTAGTAATTAAATCAATAAAAAAGAAAAGAAATATCTGGATCTATGTTTTTCAGATGTTCTCTTATTTAAGAAATGGAATTTGGCATCAGACAGCATTGCAAAGGGTTAAGCACTTATAGTACTAAGTGCAAGGACCCCAGTTCCAACCCCAGGATCCCCACCTGCAGGGGCATCTCATCACAAGCAGTGAAGCAGTTCTGCAGGTGTCTTTCTATCCCCTCTTTTTCTTCCCTTCCTCTCTCAGTTTCTCCCTGTCCTATCCAATAAAAAGTGGAAAAAATGGCTGCCAGGAGCAGTGGATTTGTAGTGTCGGCACTTATCCATAGTGATAACTCTGGAGGCAAAGAGATAGATAGATTAAATAGATAGATACATACATAGATAGATAGATAGATAGATAGATAGATAGATAGATAGATAGGAGAGAGAGAGATTGAGAGAGAAATGGAATTTCACCTCTCAAATGTAATTTAATGAAAGGGGTAAATAGCTTTTTGCTAAGGTAAATTCAAAAAGTATCTATAGTTCCACCATACACAAACTTTTCATGGAAATCCCTTTGAAAACTTATTATCTAGACAAAAAGAAAAAAAGAAAATAGAGGAGTAGGATGAGGTACTAAATTTGGAGTAACTTGTCCAGTTTCACTGTATCAATCAGATTCCCTGATTTGATTCAGTACAAGATTTTTTTTTCCTGCCATGTCATTTCTTCTCATAACCATCTTATCATATGCCATGTGGAACTCCAGTTCTACTTTATTTACCCAATAAAATGACATGAGATCTATTCGTTAGATCATAAACTCAGTTTTCTATTGCTTATGGAATAGTATTTTCTGGGTATTTCATGCGATATCTTCAAGTCAACTTGTTTCCTAGACCCAAAACCTTGCTGCTATAATATCCCTTTTTATGTAGTTCTGAATAATGTACCCATGGACTGACCTACCACAAAACAGCTTTTTTTTTTTTTTTCCCCCTCCAGGGTTATTGCTGGGCTCGGTGCCTGCACCATGAATCCACGGCTCCTGGAGGCCATTTTTTTTTTTCCCCTTTTGTTGCCCTTGTTGTAGCTTCGTTGTGGTTATTATTATTGCCCTTGTTGACGCAATTCGTTGTTGGATAGGACAGAGAGAAATGGAGAGAGGAGGGGAAGACAGAGAAGGGGAGAAAGATAGACACCTGCAGACCTGCTTCACCGCCTGTGAAGCAACTCCCCTGCAGGTGGGGAGCCGGGGGCTCGAACCGGGATCCTTACGCCGGTCCCAGCGCTTTGCGCCACATGCGCTTAACCCACTTTTTTTTTAATATTTATTTTATTTATTTATTCCCTTTTGTTGCCCTTGTTGTTTTATTGTTGTAGTTATTATTGTTGTTGTCGTTGTTGGATAGGACAGAGAGAAATGGAGAGAGGAGGGGAAGACAGAGAAGGGAAGAAAGACACCTGCAGACCTGCTTGACCGCCTGTGAAGCGACTCCCCTGCAGGTAGGGAGCCGGGGTTCGAACCGGGATCCTTATACTGGTCCTTGTGCTTTGCACCACCTGCGCTTAACCCGCTGCGCTACAGCCCGACTCCCTTGAGCTTCTTTTTTTTTTTTTTTTTTTTTTTTTAAGAGCAAGAAAGAGAAGCAGACAGAGAGGAGTGGTGAAACACTACAACACTATTCCATCCAGGGTTTCAGCTCAGGTCTAATCTTCATGCATACATGATCTACTGGGTGAACTACCTTCAAGCCTTAACAAATTTCATTTCTACTGGTTTACTTGCAGTTGTATTCTATTGACATCTTTAAGTAGTAACTTAATAACAGTCATACTCAGACCTGCGAGGTGATATTTCACTGATGTTTTGGCTTACATTTCAATTTTTAACTGAGATTGAGTATCCATGTTTCTAAGATTTAATACTTTTTTATAGTCATGCAGTCATCATTCTTTTATTCTATAATTCTACCTAGTGAAAGTCATGGTTAGTCTTAAGTCTGCCCCTTGAATCGGTGGGGGAAGGTTGATAGCATAATGGCTGTAGAAAAACTTTTTCATACCTGAGACTCCAAGTATTAAGTCATACACCACCATCACCACCACTACCATAAACCAGAGCTGAGCTTTGCTCTTGAAGACAAAAGAAAGAAAAACAAACAACAAACTTCGGCCCCTTTATTTCTCTTCAAACTGTCATTCATTCTATTTTTTCTTTCCAAAATACTCAAGGCACTAAGATTAATTTTTTCTTTTGTTTATAATTTTGTCCAGTTTACTTCTAACCTTCTCTAAAGTAAAAAGTGTATACCTTTTTTTCCTGCTGGCTTTGCGTCAGGGTGAGGAAAAAGGATCAGCAAAGCTAGTTAGTTGCTTTCACTACTGTTTTCATTGTTTATTCTGAGTTAACATTTTTATTTGTCACATTGAAACCAGAAGGACAGTACCAGTTTCATTCTTTTAGGATTTTTCGCTTGTGCTTCCAGAAGTGCTAATCAGGTCAGGGATGAGAGGTGGGAGGTCTCGGAGTGCAGACCAAAGCACTTTTTCTGTGCTCACTTATAACTGGAACTTACCCAACGGTTTGTACAGCTTCTGAGTACAGAGGAACACCCTCTAGGTAGAGAAGAACATGATATTTCCTGCTTTATTCATCAATATCTGTCCTGGGACCAGATCCCTAGTCCTAAGCAAATATCCTTTGTGGACATGACATGTCAATAGCTGACTTTTAAGAGGCATGGCAATTGTAGTGCTGGCAACTTCCTCAAGGTCAATTTCTTGGATACAAGTGGACCCAGAAATATGAATAAAACAGTGATAAGTTTTCATTTTATGTCTGACCCACGATTTCTTTTATGTAAGTCAAATCAGTGGAAGTCACTGCTTACTACCATAAATTATAGACTCTTAAGTATCCTTTCTCCTGACACCTGTTATTTAGATTTAGAATTGAAGTATTTCACAAGTAAAAAAACATAATTTTTTTCCAGACAGTGAGAATTTTTCTAGGATTCTAGGTGTAAAATGTCATCTTTGTTCAAAAAAAAAAAAAAAGGAATTCAGGAAGATATTATTCACATGAGGATGACCTTAGGAGGTCTGAGGCATTAGCATAAAACCACTTACTTGAATACGTGTTTTTGTGTACTTCCATTTAAATAAGCTCAGAAAATACTTCTCCTTTCATGGAACCAGCATTCTCATATACTTAATATAGGTGATCATATGGGTGAATCATCTCTAATTCAACATTAAATAAAATTCATTTTCCCTGAGATGATCTCACTCATAGGCAGAAGCTGAAAAACAAGATCAAAAGGGAAAATACTAAGCATAACTTGGTCTGGAGTTGGTGTATTGCACCAAAGTAAAATACTCTGGGGTAGGGGTGGGAATATGATGGCAGAGTAGGACCTAGTGGGGGTTGTATTGCTATGTGGAAATGTTATGCATGTACAGACTATTATATTTTACTGTCAACTGTAAACCATTAATCTTCCAATAAAGAAATTAAAAAATAAATAAATAAATTTTCCCTGAATGAGGCCTTTCTCGCCACTATATATTATATATGTGACTGACAAAAAACAATTAGTGAAAAGTTGTTCACTGCTAATTGCAACATTACATAGAACAGGCTATTTCACTGGGTTCATGATGTGTTTTTTTTTAAAAAAAAACTGTATTTAGTTATTTAATCTGTTGTAACAGAAAAATTGAGAGACGAAAGGGAAGGGAGAGAAAGACAGAGAGACACCTGATTCACCATTCATTATGCTTCCCCCGCCTGCAGGTGGGGAGCAGGGGCTTGAACCCAGGTCCTTGTGCACGCACTTAACCAGGTATGCCCTATAATGCCTTTTTGCTTCCCTCTTTGACTACAGCTTTTGAAATGTTATGAATGTTATGGGAGATATTTTGTTAGTTCATATTTACATGTAACTAAGTTATTCCCAAACATCATGTCAGCATTTTTTTTAATTTAAATAATGAAGGAAATGTAAGATCTTTTTTTCTGAGCTGAAGATTTATGCATTTGTGATTTAACTACTCTGAGATAACTTTTTCATTTAGATAGATCATAGATAGATAGATAGATATGGATAGATTGATAGAGATAGATGATAGATAGATAGATAGATAGATAGATAGATAGATAGATAGATAGATAGACAGACAGACAGACAGAATGATAGACTGACCAACCATAGCACTGGATCTTCCCCAGGTGCCATGTTTTTTTTCATGTGATGTGGGGTTCAGACCTGTGCTATCTGCATAGCAAGACATGCGTCCTACCTGGTGAGATATCTCTCCAACACTGATGGCATAATATCCTCTACATATTCGAAATATAATGGCTTTCCTCTATCCTCTCTAGGATTTATGTTATTGACCAGAACTGAACTGAGAGTATCTTCTGAATCCCCTTTTAACACCCCTACTTGAGGACTAGGCTCAATCAATATCATTTAATGAGCTTCATGCCAAATATTGTAGTAGACATTGGAGGTTGTAAATAGATAACAATGACTTCAACTGTTTAGAAGACTCAATATAGAAAGAGAGAGGGAGTAGTAAGTAAATAGCTACCAAATAATGACAGCTGTTAATATAGATGTAAGTACAAGGTGATTTAGGAAAGCAACAAAATATAACTCAAATTCTAAAGGGAAAGATGTTAGAGATAGTTTTTAGGAAAAATACTACATCTTTAAAGAAGTAAGATTGAACTTTATAAGATGAAGGAGAAGATGGAAGAAAGATCAAAAGTTGATAGCTATAAATTACTAGAACGAAACTTTTAGGAATCTAATAGAAGAAAGGAAGGGGAGGAATGAAAGAACTTGGGTTTAAGGGGTGATTTACATATATTGAGCCAACCTTGCACCCCTGGATTAAATCCCACCTGGTAATGATGTACAATCTTTGTAATATACCAAAAATAGCACTGGTATACTTTAGTTTTTGCCTTCCTTGAAATTGGATTTGAATCATTGAAGATGTCTATAAAATTTAGATTGAAATAGGCTCTGTCAATATTTTCCTCTAAGCATTTGATAGTTTCTGATCTTACATCCATGTTTTTTATTTATTTGGAATTTACTTTTATTTATGGTGAAATGTAGTGGTTCAGTTTTATTCTTCTGCACATTTCAACCCAATTTTCCCAAAACACTATTATGCATATACTTGAGCATAGTACTATGTGCACTTAAACAAGCACACCAGCCCTCAGCCCCCTGGAGAATTTTTTTTAAGTACTATAAAGAATTGAGACAAGCTATGTGTTCAGAGTCCATTGAAAATGACTACAGAAGACATTTGTAAGATAGTCTAAAACACATAAAATCACCACAAAGGGTAAAATTCAATATCTATCTACATATATCTACAGGATATCTACAGGGTTGAAATTTGTTGGCAGATTAGAATATAGTGCATAGAACGACCTCAGAAATAATCCAGAGAAGCAAGATGAACAAATAACAACTATGTCATGGATGAAAAATATTTTATTTGATTTCCTGGAACTGACCTTCAATTGACAATTTTTCTCTTTGTTCTTTCCTTATGCTTGAATAGTACATATAACTTAGAACTTCAGCTTGACTACTGGAAAGAAAACGGGATTTGTATGCCAGTACAGTGTCAAGGAAAGGACAAAATGTCCTGTGAGGTTACCTCAATGAAGGAAATAAAGACAACTCACCATTGGCAAAGGTCTTGGGAGTTTAATTTGAGGATGCATTTATTCTATTTATCATCTAATCTGTAATATGTAAAAGGAGGCTTTGCTCTAAGAATCAAGAAGGACACAAAGATTGAAATCCAGATCCTGTATGTGCCAGAATTGCTAACTAGAATAGCACCATTGTTTTCTTTTTTTTCCCTGAAATGACTTTACGTTTTCATACTTGGAAAATAATTTACAAGCCTTCTTTCTTTTATCATAACACAGGGGAAACAGCATAGTGATTGATTTAATTTTACATAGCTATAATGCACAAAAATTAAATAATTCTACTAAAACTCCCCTATGGGCAGTTTATGTAAAAGGAAATAATGTAATACTAACTTCCCAAACCCAATGAGACCTGCCAATCCATAAACATTTCTTCTGTTATTGAGAACAACAACAACATAAAAACTACCATGAGTTCTCAATATTTTTTCTCCCTCTGGAATATTAGCATGAGGCTACTATATGCAAGTGGAAAGCATAACTAGGACTCTACAGCAAAAATCTGAGGGCAGAGTTTCAGCATCAAAGCAGGAACTTATAAGTTGTTCCACCACATACCTAATGTATACACCTCTTTGTAGATTTCCCATGCCCACTATTTTCCGGTCTCTTTTAGTGACTCTATTTGCTTGCAGCTATTAACCACTTGAAATATATCTGGTCCAAACTAAGATATGTTGACATTATAAAATCCACACTAAAATCAAAGACTTGATTTAAAAATTTTATGAGGTTATATTTTTAAATGAGTGCTTGTGATATCTTAGGGTAAATTAAATAACTAAACTGATTCTACCTATTTATTTTGTAGCTCTAAGAAATTTTGAAATATATTATATATATGACATGTATTACAGTATACTATTATACTTCTATTGGACAGTGTTCTACAGATTTTCCCACATTGGTTAAATCATATTTCCTGAATCTCCCCCAGATGATGGATCCAATACATTGGAATAGGAAATTATTAAGATAGTGTAATTAAATATGACAATTTACTGGTTTTTGTTATTTAGTAGAGTCTATGTAACTGAGAGATAGTTATATTAATCATGGAAGGACAATCAGTAGATAGGGGATTCAGTGAGGTGACAATTAGTAAAGGTAAGGCTGACATATAGTTGTTTTGATTTTTGTTAATGTTTATTTCTTGTTTTCAATTTGATAGGATAGAGAGACATTGAAAGAGAAGACGAAATAGAAGGAAAGAGAGAAAGAAAAACCTGCAGACCTGCTTTACCACTCATGAAGTTTACCCTCTGCAGGTGGGGACTGGGGGGCTTGAACAAGGGCCCTTGAGCATGGTAATGTGTATGTTCAGCCTGGTACGACACCACCTACTCCCAAGCTGTTTTAATTTTATACAGTGAACTGGTGGTAACTGGGAATATATATCTTACTACCTTTCTTTTGGATATCACATCTTAATTATGATAGCAATTCAAGCCAGAAAAAAACGAGCAGTAATTGTCCACCAAGGGACTTAGCTAGACAAAAAGTTAGAGTTTATTCAGCTTCTGTTAAAAAAAAAAGTATTCAGACAGTGACAAATAAATCGCAGAAATGGTGTTCTGCTGGGTTTACTTTTATTGAACAAGCAGTTGAGCAAAAAACATTGTAACTAGGAGATTTCCAGAGCATAGATCGGGTTTAGATGTGTATCTCTGAGCTTCAGATCACAGATTCTAGATGGAAAAGAGATGGAAAAGACCAAAAGTCAGTAAGTCCATTCCCCCGACAGCACTGTTATTATTTTCTATAGTAAATAAGGTGGGTTCTGAAGAATTCTATAGTCATATGGTGAGGCTAGGCATACATTTTCCTTGATGGATTTCACCAATTCTTGCATCATTAGTCCTAGAAGACAAGAGAGGTAGATTAGGTGCTAGTAACTCAAAGATATAGGAATACAACCTATACATAAATAGTTATACCATACTCAAAGAAATCCACAGACTTCAACATTTTTGTCAGCTTATAATCACTTTCAACTTTGATGCACAATATTTGAATACCTAGTGTATGTTAAAATGAATACAAAAATGGGACTCTGCTCTTGACTACATGTGACTTTTGTGGTATAAGTAGTGTTTTCATCCACATCACTTAACAGAAGAGGAAATTACACTCAGATAAGTTTAGTGGCATGCCAAAGACATTAAAGACACCCAGGACTTAAAACCAATTCCACTAACATTAATACTATATAGTTATACTGTATTCAAACCTGAAGAATACAATTAGTCATTGTCTGACTTCTCCATGTATTCATATACTCTTGAAATCAACATTTAAAATAATAAGTGAAAATTTTAGTAAATCTCTAAAAGAGTAAAAACTTCAGAAAGTTTTCTTTCATGTAACTGATCAACACTATTACTCCAAATGTAGACCTCCATTTCATTTCTCATGTTTAGGATTTCCCTTGGTTTGAAAATAACAAATTGGGATATTGTGAATCTTGATCATTTTTGCCATGGAGTTGAGAATAGTCATAACCTCACAAAAATTCTATTGATATCTTCCTTAAGGTATAAATTCCCTTCCAAAGCAGTAGCTAATTCTTATTATTGAGATAATCCCTTTCTAGAAACTCAGATTTGCAGAATTCCCAGAAATCTGAGGGGTGGGAGTGGAGTAAAAGAAATAAAGTGAGAAGATCTACAGTGGACTCAAAATATTCTGAACCACTGTTGAATCACTGGATTTCCCCCAGGCTGATTCTCTGTATGAGGACACTCTAATCACAGATTACTGTAAGAATACAAGAACTGAAAACTAAAAACTAAAAAGCTAAAAACTAAAAGGAGGATCTGATTAAATCTAGAGCAGGGCACCAAAGTAAAAACCCTGTGGTGAAGGGGAGGGTGGCCATTGGGCTTCCTGGCTCGGCTGGGGGTTGGGAAGGCGGGGGTGGGTGGTTGGGATGGGACAGTCTTTTGGTGGTAGGAATGGTGTTTATGTACAAAAAAATAAAATAAATAATACAAAAAGAGACACGCATAAAACTCTATAAAGAGTTATATAAATCTCAATCATCATTGCATATTTTTGTTGTATAATAGAAAGTACCTCTTAGAAAATAAAGATGAGTATAGATCCCAGTACCTTTAACCTATATTTTGAAGTTAGTGACTTTACCAGCATTTTTATTCCATTCTTGGAATTAAAAAATTCTTTCTGAGAATTTAAGAACAACATTCAGGTTACAAGTTCCTGCCTCCATCATTTGTATCCATAATAGTCTTCAGAACAACAGACTAGGACTTATCTGTGTCACCTCAGTGTGTCTACTGTCATATCATTGAATCATGCAAGGGAAAAAAATCCAGGCCCCAAACACTTTTGTTTCTAATGATTTTCTCCCATCAACTAATCTAATTCCTCTTTCCAATTATACCTGTTGCATAACACTAGTAGAGAGAAAGCACTCAAAATGAAAGCAAAGAAATGCTATACAAATATCTTGTGTCCATCCATCTCTGGCAAGATCCTTTAATTATTTGAAAAATACCTGTAATCAGTATAATCCCATGGCAATTTTTCCAATTTGTCTACATAAAGTCAGAGCAAGGTGGGTCAAGACACAGCCTATAGAACTTGTAAAAGATTATTTTTACCCCCCTGTTCTGAGATACATGGAACAAGGTGTGTTTTTGAGATGTGTGGGCAGTATATTCTATCAATGACACAATGAGCAAGCGGTGAAGCAATTCCAGAAGCCAGACCTCCCATCTTCTGTACCCCATAATGATCCTGGGTCCATACTTCCAGAGGGTTATAGAATAGAAAAGTTTTCAAGGAAGGGGATTAGATATGGAATTCTGGGGTTGGGAATTGTATGAAATTATAGCCCTCTTATCGTATGGTCTTGTCAATACTTCCATTTTATAAATTAAAAAGCGAGTTTACATACAGTAATTACAGCAAACATAATATGGAGATCAGAGCAAAATGTTTAAATTTTATGTAATCTAATGAATGCATAAAAACTCAGAGCAGAAAGATAACTTGGCAAAGTCCACAAAAGAAGAAACCTAAGGACTCTGGATTTCATCTCATTACTCTGCTTTCAGTATTAAGCATCCCAGCAGTTAGTTTGATACCAGTAACACTTAACATTTAGCCCTTGGTTTTCCATTCCCTGTATTAAGAATCACAGCACAGTTCTTTTGAATGCAGTCTCAGTGTTGTTTAATAGCCCCAAATCTGAGCTTCCATATTCTTAACTGAGAAAAATGGAGACTGAAGTACCACCCCACCTTTTTGCAGTGCCAGAGATAAAACCTAGGAAGGACCCCAAGCATGTAAGGCATACACTATACATCGGAGTCACCTTAGCCCTCCAATTCCATCATTGCCAAAGCTTTTGGCATCAATGAAACAGTTAAAACAAATGCTAATAATAATAAATCTTTATTAAGTATGTTATGAAAAATTGAATTTTATTAAATATGCTTGATGAATATCAAATTTATACTTACTAAGATATTTTTGGATAATTTATTAAAACTAATAAGCACCATTCCAATGTCTCTTCATCTAAGTTTATACTTTGGTATAAACTATCTCAAGAATGATAGTAATATCAATCATAGTAACCAAGGCTATTCATTTGGATGCAGTATGTTAAATGGTTAAAAGTTATTATTTTGGGGCTTGGTTGTGGCATGCCCAGTTGCACAAATTTATACATACTAAGATATTTTGGCTAATTTATTAAAATTAATAAACACCATTCCAATGTCTCTTCATCTAGGTTTATACTCTGGTCTCAAGAATGATAGTAATATCGGGAGTCGGGCTGTAGCGCAGCGGGTTAAGCTCAGGTGGCGCAAAGCACAAGGACGGGCATAAGGATCCCGGTTCGAACCCCGGCTCCCCACCTGCAGTTGAGTCGCTTCACAGGTGGTGAAGCAGGTCTGCAGGTGTCTATCTTTCTCTCCTCCTCTCTGTCTTCCCCTCCTCTCTCCATTTCTCTCTGTCCTATCCAACAATGACAACAACAATAATAACTATAACAATAAAAAAAAACAAGGGCAACAAAAGGGAATAAATAAATAAAATAAATATTATTAAAAAAAGAATGATAGTAATATCAATCATAGTAATCAAGGCTATTAATTTGGATGTAGTGTGTTAAATGGTTAAAACTTATTATTTTGGGGTTTGGTCGTGGCATGCCCAGTTGAGCACACCTGTTACAATGCACAATGACTCAGGGTCAAGTACAGGTCACCACCTGCAGGAAGTGAAACTTTACTGCAGGTGGTGAGCCTTCACAAGTGGTGAAGCAGAGCTAAGGTGTCTTTACACTATCCCCCCTTTCTTCTCAATTTCTCGATCTCTACCTAATAAGTAACACACACACACACAAGTGTGTGTACTTTCAATACACTGGTAAGAACTTTGGTTTAGATATTTATGTAGTTCCAGTTTTTGGAATATGAGTTCATATTTAGTGGTTACAAAAATATTTTTCTCTACTTTGAAATTTTCTTGCTTGAGGAAAATATTCCTTAAATACAATCACTACAGAGAATGCAAGAGTCAACAATGGGTGTCAAATTTTCCTGGTAGGGATTTAATAACAAAGGTCAAATTTCTATTTTGGGGAGATAGTTTAAGGCATTGTATAGAACAAGGATATGAAAATTACACAGAAATGATTGTTTTCCAGGTCTGTCAGCAATTGACTTCACTTGGTCTCTGCCTCATCTTTTTGTATGTAGATCTTAGAACATAAAACTTACATTAGGGACACTAATTATAAACTGTCAATTAATGATCCCCTTAAAAAGAACAGACATTTAAATGATAACTACCGTGCTGTTATTTCTACATATTTCAGTATTTACTTAATTTTATATGTGTATGTGTAGTTGGGCAGGAGCAAATCTAGGACCTCACCCTAGTGAGGTATTTGTTCCACCACTGAGCTACATATGAAGATGTGAGCAATTCTGGGGTTATCTGACTTAGCATCACTTCTCTGAACAGCATAAAGCCCATCACCCTGTACAAGGAAACAGAAGCAGAGCCCAGGGGCACTAACACTTTTATTGTGAACTCCAGTGTACTTACAGATGCTGACACACTAAGAGGTGCTGTCTTGCGAATGTTACTGTCCTCACACCGCCCTTCGCTGCGTATGTGTGTATTAGTCTGGTGTATCCTGAAACAGAACAGATGGAATTTTAAACAGATGGGAAAAACTCACTGTCATAATACAAAAAAAAAAAAAAAAGAAAGAAAGAAAAAAGGAAAAAACCCATTATGACATGTGGACATCAAATCAGAACTGAATTTTTTAGGGATAGTGTCTGGGATCTACATTCTACTGTTTCATTTATTTGTCCTGGATTTATTGTCACATTTTATCCATTCATCTATGCAGAGGATTGTTGAATTCTGGAAATAAAAATGTGGATACCATTTTATATAAAGATCATTGCCTTGTAGACAGGAAAATCCCAGAGTGAGTTGTGTACTTATTATGTGTCTAGGGAACTTTAGTGTAAACATAAGCAATGATATATGTATGATGTATATAGAAAGTGTATAGAGTAGATATTATATCTTGCAACATGAAACAATACGCAGTCATCCAGGGGCCTAGGTGGAGCAGGTGACAAAGTTAAGGTTTGCCCTAGCTCTCAATTAATGCTGATCAAATGGTAGTTGAGAAAAGGTGAAGAATGTATATGGAGACAAAGATTAGACAATATCAGAACAACAACAACAAAATGTCAGAACAACAGAGCTATAACAAATAATTAGAGTACTATAATAAAGTCCATGTATTTAACTTAAAAAGCAGCAATTCTTTCAACAGCCCTGTGAAAGCAGTTGTCTCAGGAAAACTGACTCCATTTCTCCAATGGAGAAAATGAATCTCAGAATGAAAAGATTATATGCACATGAATGCAGACAAAACAACTCTGAAAACAGATGCCAAGTTTTCTTTTGTATATTTGGCTATAAGAAGAAAGCTTAGAGTGCATGGCAAATCTGTGACTCTCCAGTATTCACAAATCCCGTTATAGATTACAGGTGAGTTGATTCTGAAGAGAAATAATACTGAACCTTTTTTTCTGTTACTTATTAGGATGATGATGTGCACACTCCCTTGACTGTGCATAGGCTCATGTAGAGGTTCCCTAATTGATGTGACTCTACCACTATTTCCTTTCTTTCACCAGTAAAGCACATGTGTTATTTTACTAAATGAATAATCTTAAGTAGTCTTTTTCTTATCATGGGATCAAGACTACCCACAAAATTAGAAATTTTAACTGCTGTGACTAGTAAATTAGTTTGCCACATAATTCAGCCTACTATATGTGGATCAACATTGCAATTGAGTATCTCTTCACTGGGATATATGATAGTGTGATTTGTATACTTACAGGTTTTCATGACAGAGCATGCAGGGATTGTTGTACGTCTGGCCGTCGTCACCACATACAGGATGTAAATTCTTTGGGCAAAGGTAACCCATCTTGGGCATTATTCGATATTGTTTGCACATATCCGAATCCTGAACAAGCAGAATATAAATCAGATTTGTTTAGTGGGATTCAAGAATAAGTTTAAAAGAAATCCTTTTATTTTCACAATCATATTTAAATAAATTGATAAAATAAGTTAGTATTGGTCACAAAAACTCACAGGTATAGTTTGAGAAAGAGAGAGAGAGAGAGAGGAAGAGAGAGGGAGAAAACTACATATGACATTGAATTATAAAGTTGAGGCTCCTTAATACTGATATGATTCCAAGTGAGATAAATCATATTCATTACACACTCACTTTCAAAAAAATGTGAAAACATATTAAATTGGCTTGGAGCAGAGCTCATAGCTTAAAATAATATAACAACAACAAAAATAATAATAGTCATTCCAGAATTTTACACATAATCTACATTTAATCCTTAAAGGAGTTGAACCAATCTTTCCAGCCCTTTGTAATTGAGACTTATAAATAATGACTGACAGGGACCCAACTATAAACTCAATTAGTAATTAGTTTCTTTCATTTTTTTTTTCATCCAGAAATAGTAGTTCTTACCAGGGAAGACACAGGAGAATTTGAGCTGTATTCCTCTTCAGAAGATCTACTGTAGGATGACTTTTCTTTAGCTTTTTGACTGGAGAGAAAGACAAAAAGTAATTTAAAGTTGTATTTAGAAATAACTCCCAATAGGTAGATGAACAATTCCAGTAAAATGTGATGGAAAGAAAGAACATTCAATAGGAAAGTGACCATGATGACATCTTAAGAAACACATGGGAACCTAGTTTAGGGTTCCTATGGTTTAACAGATGTGGCAGCTTGAACAAATTCCCTAAATACCTTGAAATTATATTTCCTAAAATATAGAAGGAGGGGACCACTGATAAAATTCTTTCTACAAAGACTATAGGACAGAAGATCTAAAGAATCATTTTTATTATAATCATTTTTGTTATTGTGTTCATAGTGTTTTTCAGTTGTCATTATCACCACCTGCGATTTTCATTAGTCCCTAAATATGGTTGTCCTGCAAAATAAACTTCAAATCCTTTCTTCTTTTCTTCCCTTTTCTTTCCTTTTTTCTTTCCTTTTTTTCTTTTCTTTATAAAAAGGAAACACTGACAAAACCATAGGATAAGAGGGGTACAACGCCACACAATTCTCACCACAAGAATTCCATATCCCATCCCCTTCCCTGACAGCTATCCTATTCTTTAACCCTCTAGAAGTATGGACACAAGGTCATTGTGGGATGCAGAAGGTGGAAAGTATGGCTTCTGTAACTGCTTCCCTGCTGAACATGGGCATTGTCAGGTTGATCCATACTCCCAGCTTGCGCCTCTTTTTCCCTAGTGTGTGTGTGGGGGGGGGGGGGGGGCTTCTGGGGAATCAGAACTCTAGGACATCTAAAAACATAAATTTCTCTCTGATGGAGATTTTGATTGAATATTCCTTGAAGCATACAATTCAGTATTTTAGAAAAGACTTCTTTGTTGAGTCTGATCTATTGTAAAACAAAGATCTGGAACAATTTCTTGTAATGATGATCCCAAGAGTTAAAAACAAATTTTTAAATGACACAGTAGTTAAATATTGTGGTTAGAACTCACATCTAAAAAAAAAAAAAAAAAAAAAAAAAAAGAACTCACATCTAGATTTCTTTTTTTCCCCCATTTTAACTGTCTGTGTGTGTGTGGGGGTAGATAGACAGTGTAGTCATTAACACATGGGCACAGTTTCACTATGCATCAGGAACCCAAAGTTATCTTCCTCCTCTATCTCTCTCCCTCCTCCAGAATCCTTGGCTTTAATGCAAAATACCGTGCTCAGGGGGAGTTTCCGGAAGATGGCGGACTGAGAAGCTGCTAGTGGCTTGAGCTCTGACCACATCGACTGGAAACGGTAGGATTTTCTGCCTTTAGTAGGCCAGTCAATAAGGGGTAATAGCAGTGACACCAAGGAGGTGACTATAACTTAATTTGGGTTAAAAAATAGAGTAGAAAGAAATGGGAAAAAAAAATTTTCTTTTAAATTATTATTCCCAAAGCACACCTCCTCCCCCTTCCCTCTCCCATAACCAGTTCCTGGGGACCAGCTCCTAGCAGGCTCCCCTGCTGAGCTTCTTTCTTTACCAAGATTCCTGTCCCACCAGGGAGTATCATTCATTCTAAGTCTATTCCCTTCTGAAACCTCTGGCCTTTTTTCTTTCTAAGTAGCCAACCAGCTGCCTCTGCTCAGGCAGCTCCCCTCCCTACTTCCCCACCCTGCATAGCTAATTAAATAATAAAAAATAAATAAATAAATAACTCTTTCCTTTCACCGCTCTTTTAACTATTCTTTTTCTTATATTTTCTCTCTCTTTTTTGTATTTTTCTCATTCTTGTCATCCTTTCTTCCTTAATCCTACAGCTTTCTGAATTCATTGATACACATTTGGGAATTATTTTGGGGAAGAAATCTGACTCAGAGTGGACTCTCTCTGCAAGTATCTCTGCTCAACTTCCCTTCCTCCTTTAGCTACCCCTAGAATATACAGTGGATAGTAGATTTGCATAACTGTCTATTCCTGTATCCTTGTCTAGTCGTGAGGTTTTTTTTTTCTTTTTTTTTTTTCTCTCTTAACAATCAGCTGCCTCTGCTCAGGAGGCTTGAGGCAATCTGGGACAGGTTTTTACCCTGCTCTACTTTATTATTAATATTACATAAAGGCATATATCTCCCCTCACCCTTAGGTTGATCAGAATTAACTCTTAGGGTATCTTTCATTGCTAGGGTAGTGGGCATCGTATCTATTGTGAGAGGAACTTGTCTCCTTACTCCTACCTCCTCTACAGACTCTCCCCTTCTTCCTCCTCCTAGCTAACTAAAATAAATAAATAAATAAATAATAAATAAATAATAAAGTAATAAATTAAAAAAACTTTCCTTTCTCTGCACTTTAATTACAGCTCTTTTTCTTATCTTTTCTCTTTCCTCTCTCGTTTCTCTTTTTTTTTTATCTTGTCATACACTTCTTCCTTCTTCTTTGCCTTTCTGAATTTGTGAATTATTTTGGGGAAGAAATCTGACTCAGAGTGGACTCTCTATGTGTGTATCTCTGCTCTACTTCCCTTTCTCCTCTTGTTACCCCTAGAATATACAATGGATAGTAGATTTGCATAATTGTCTATTCTTGCTATCCCTTCTTTCTTTTCTCTTTCTTCTTCACTTGGACTTGGTTGCTATTTTTTCACGGACTGGAGACATTGTTTGGCTAAGTGGTAGTGATTAAACTGCTTCAATACTTGCTTCAGTTGCTATTGTAATTCCTGAGGTTGGTGAGTGCAATTGTCATAAAGGTATTTAGTACAGTGTTGCTTGTACTCAAGACACAACAACTGAGGAACAACAGAGCATAAAAATAAGAAACACATAAGTCAAAAAAATGGGTAGATCAAAAACAAATAAAACTGCTACTCCAATGAATGAAGACAAGAGCCCAGAAGAAACTACAAATCAGCCAGAAGTAACCATAGATAAGAAAAGTATGCAAGCAATAATAAACTTATTAATCACAGAAATGAAAACAACATTGGAGGAAAGGAATGGCAGTATTAGGTAAACAACGGTTGAGACCCCCAAGGATAATACTGATAATCTTGAGGCAATTAGAGAACTGAAAACTGAAATAGCTGTGATGAAGAAAGAAGCTGAGGAAAGGGAAATCAGACTAACAAAAGCAGAAAACAGATTTAGTCAGACAGAGGATGAGTTAGAGAAAACTAAGAAAGAGGTGAAAGAGCTCAAAAAGAGATTGAGAGACACTGAAAACAACAACAGAGACATATAGGATGATCTCAAAAGAAGCAACATTCGTATAATTGGCCTGCTAGAGGAAGAAAGAGAGGAAGGGGAAGCAAACATTCTAGAGGAAATAATAGAAGAAAACCTCCCAGACCTGAATAACAGAAAGGACATCAAGATTCAAGAGGCCCAGAGAGTACCAAACAGAATCAACCCAGACCTGAAGACACCAAGACACATCATAGTCACAATGAGAAGAAGTAAGGATAAAGAAAGGATCCTAAAGGCTGCAAGAGAGGAACAAAAAGTCACATACAAGGGAAAACCCATAAGATTATCTGCAGACTTCTCCACTCAAACTCTAAAAGCCAGAAGAGAATGGCAAGATCTATCGAGCCCTGAATGAAAAAGGGTTTCAACCAAGGATAATATATCCTGCTAGACTTTCATTCAAACTAGATGGAGGGATCAAAACCTTCTTATACAAACAACAGTTAAAGGAGGCAACCATCACCAAACCGGCCCTGAAAGAGGTTCTAAAAAACCTCTTATAAACAAGAACATCACTATAATACTAGCAATACATCAGAGCAAACAATATTTTTTTTGAACAATGGCACTACAATACATTAAATCCATAATATCAATAAATATCAATGTCTTAAACTCACCCATCAAAAGGCACAGAGTGGGGGGATGGATCAGAAAACATAACCCAACCATATGCTGCTTGCAAGAATCCCATCTGTCACAACAAGGTAAGCACAGACTTAAAGTGAAAAGATGGAAAACTATCATACAGGCTAACAGACCACAAAAAAGGACAGGAACAGCCATTCTCATCTCAGACACAACAGATTTTAAATTAAATAAAGTAATAAAAGATAGGCAAGGACATTACATAATGATTAGAGGATCAATCAGCCAAGAAGACTTAACAATTATTAACATCTATGCACCCAATGAGGGACCATCTAAATAGTCAAGCACTTACTGAAAGAATTTCAAAAATACATCAATAGTAATACAATAATAGTGGGAGACTTCAATACCCCACTCTCACACTTAGACAGATCAACAAAGCAGAGAACCAACAAAGATACAAGAGAATTGAATGAAGAGACTGACAGACTAGACCTCTTGGACATTTTCAAAGTCCTTCATCCCCCCAAAACTGGAATACACCTTCTTTTCAAATCCACATAACACATACTCAAGGATAGACTACATGTTAGGCCACAAAGACAGCATCAATAAATTCAAAAGCATCGAAATCATCCCAAGTATCTTCTCAGACCACAGTGGTGTAAAACTGACATTTAACAACAAACAGAAAATTATTAAAAGTCACAGAATTTGGAAACTAAACAACATATTCCTTAAGAACGACTGGATCAAGCAGGAAATTCAAATGTTCCTGGAAACAAATGAAAATGAAGACACAACCTATCAAAATATTTGGGACACAGCTAAAGCAGTACTGAGAGGGAAACATATAGCCGTACAATCACATATTAAACACCAAGAAGAAGCTCAAATGAACGACCTTACTGAACACCTCAAGGACTTAGAGGAAGAGGAACAAAGGAACCCTAAAGCAACCAGGAGGACAGAAATCACTAAAATTAGAGCATAAATAAACAACATCAAAAATAAAAGAACCATACAAAAGATCAATGAAACCAAATGTTGGTTCTTTGAAAGATTAAACAAAATTGAAAAACCCCTAGCCAGACTCACCAAAAAAAAAGAGAGAAGACTCAAATTAATACAATTGTAAACGATGGAGGAGATATCACAACTGACACCACAGAAATCCAGAGAATCCTGAGAAACTTCTATGAAGAACTATACGCCACCAAGCTAGAGAATCTGGAAGAAATGGAACAATTCCTAGAAACATATGCCCTTCCAAAACTGACACAAGAAGAACTACAAAATCTAAATGCACCAATCACAGACAAAGAAATTGAAACCGTTATTAAGAATCTCCCCAACAACAAAAGTCCTGTACCAGATAGCTTCACAAACGAATTCTACAAAACTTTCAGGAAACATTTAGTACCCATACTTCTTTATTTTATCTTATTTTATTTTATTTATTCCCTTTTGTTGCCCTTGTTGAGTACCCATACTTCTTAAGCTTTTCCATAAGATTGACAAAACAGAATACTCCCTTCTACCTTCTATGAAGCCAACATCACCCTGATACCAAAAGCTGATAGGGACAGAACAAAAAAGGAAAACTACAAATCAATATCTCTGATGAACATAGATGCCAAAATATTAAACAAGATCTTGGCCAACCGGATACAGCTACATATCAAAAAGATTGTTCATCATGACCAAGTGGGATTCATCCCAGGAATGCAAGGTTGGTTCAACATCCGTAAGTCAATCAATGTCATTCACCACATCAATAAAAGCAAAGACAGAAACCACATGATTATCTCAATAGATGCAGAGAAAGCCTTTGACAGAATCCAACACCCATTCATGCTCAAAACTCTACAAAAAATGGGAATAGATGGGAAATTCCTCAAGATAGTGGAGTCTATAGATAGCAAACCTCCAGCCAACATCATACTCAATGGACAGAAGCTGAAACATTCGCCCTCAGATCAGGGACTAGACAGGGATGTCCACTGTCACCATTACTCTTCAACATAGTATTGGAAGTTCTTGCCATAGCAATCAGGCAAGAGAAAGAAATCAAAGGAATACAGATTGGAAGGGAAGAAGTCAAACTCTCACTATTTGCAGATGATATGATAGTATACATAGAAAGACCTAAAGAATCCAGTAGAAAATTACTGGAAGTTATTAGGCAATATAGCAAGGTATCAGGGTACAAAATCAATGTACAAAAATCAGTGGCATTTCTTTATGCAAACACTAAATCTGAAGAAGAAGACATCCAGAAATCACTCCCATTTACTGTTTCAGCTAAATCAATCAAATACCTAGGAATAAAGTTGACCAAAGAAGTGAAAGACTTGTATGCTGAAAACTATGAGTCGCTACTCAAGGAAATAGAAACTGATACCAAGAAATGGAAAGATATCCCATGCTCATGGATTGGAAGAATAAATATGCTCAAAATGAATATTCTCCCCAGAGCCATATACAAATTTAATGCAATACCCATCAAAGTTCCACCAAGCTTCTTTAAGAGAATAGAACAAACACTACAATCATTTATCTGGAACTTGAAAACACCTAGAATTGCCAAAACCATCTTGAGGAAAAGAAACAGGAATGGAGGCATCATACGCCCAGAACTTAAACAATATTATAAAGCCATCATCATCAAAACAGCATGGTACTGGAACACAAATAGGCACACAGACCAGTGGGACAGAATTGAAAGCCCAGAAATAAATCCCCACACCTATGGACATCTAATCTTTGATAAGGGGGCAGAAAGGATTAAATGGAAGAAGGAGGCTCTCTTCAATAAATGGTGCTGGGAAACTGGGTTGTAACATGCAGAAGAATGAAATTGAACCACTTTATCTCACCAGAAACAAAAACAACTCCAAATGGATCAAAGACCTAGATGTCAGATCAGAAACAATCAAATACTTAGAGGAAAACATTGGTAAAACACTTTCCCACATACACCTCAAAGACATCTTTGATGAATCAAACCCAATTGCAAGAAGACTAAAGCAGAAACAAACCAATGGGACTACATCAAATTGAAAAGCTTCTGCATATCCAAAGAAACTATTAAACAAACAAAGAGACCCCTCACAGAATGGGAGAAGATCTTCACATGCCATACATCAGACAAGAAACTAATCACCAAAATATATAAAGAGCTCAGCAAACTTAGCACCAAAAAAGCAAATGACCCCATCCAAATATGGGCAGAGGATATGAACAAAATATTCACCTCAGAGGAGATCCAAAAGGCTAACAAACATATGAAAAACTGCTCTAGGTCACTGATTGTCAGAGAAATGCAAATTAAGACAACACTAAGATACCATCTCACTCCTGTAAGAATGGCATACATCAAAAAGGACAGCAGCAACAAATGCTGGAGAGGCTGTGGGGACAGAGGAACCCTTTTGCATTGCTGGTGGGAATGTAAATTGGTCCAGCCTCTGTGGAGAGGAGTCTGGAAAACTCTCACAAGGCTAGACATGGACCTTCCATATGATCCAGTAATTCCTCTCCTGGGATTATACCCCAAGGACTCCATAACACCCAACCAAAAAGAGGTGTGTACTTCTATGTTCATAGCAGCAAAATTTTAATAGCTAAAACCTGGAAGCAACCCAGGTGCCCAACAACAGATGAGTGGCTGAGAAAGTTGTGGTATATATACACAATGGAGTACTATGCAGTCGTTAAGAACAATGATCCCACCTTCTCTGACCCGTCTTGGACAGAGCTAGAAGGATTTATGTTAAGTGAGCTAAGTCAGAAAGATAAAGATGAGTATGGGATGATCCCACTCATCAACAGAAGTTAACTAAGAAGATCTGAAAGGGAAACTAAAAGCAGGACCTGTCCAAATTGTAAGTAAGGCACCAAATTAAAAACCCTGTGGTGAGGGGTAGACATGCAGCTTCCTGGGCCAGTGGGGGGTGGGAGTGGGTGGGAGGGATGGGTCACCGTCTTTTGGTGGTGGGAATGGTGTTTATGTACACTCCTAGTAAAATGTAGTCATATAAATCACTAGATAATTAATATGAGGGGGGAAAATTAATTGTATGTCTCAAAGTTTTTTAAAACACAGACTGAGTCTTTTTAATATATAGGCTGTGTATTTGATATGCGGACTCTCTCAAAAGCCTAGACCAAGTAGATCAGAAGCAATCACACAGCTATATACAAGATACTGGGTACTATACAGCAAACCCTAACAAAAGTACTTTTCAAAGTTAACCCAATTACCAAATAATGTGATGATAACATTAACTATCGATTGTCTTTTGGAACCCTAAGACAGCAGGAACCTCACATCTCCACTATAGAGCCTCTACTTCCGCCAGTCCTGGAACCCTTGGATAGGGCCCACTTTCCCGTATGCCTCTCCCAATCCATATCAAATAATATTGCATCTGCCGATCGCAACCTAATCAACACAATGATTGCCACCTCAACATGCTTCACTTCAGACTGTGTCCAGAGACTTCATGTGTGGAATTATAACCCTTCAGCTTCATTAGGGTGAGACCTTTCCTTTCATAGTATACTCCAATTCCATCTCAGGTGGTTCACTTTCTAACAAAGTCCCAAAACCTAGATATACACCAGTTTCTGTGAAAGAGAGCGTATGTTCACACGTATCCATAAACTACTGCAAAATATATACCTGAAAGCAGAAGTACACTAGAGTTTGCAGTCCCTAACACTTCCTCTCCACTATTCCAAGCTTTGGGTCCATGATTGCTCGACAATTTGTTTGGCCACGTATGTTAACTCTCTTTTCAGTCACCAGGTTCCAGATGTCATCAGGATGCTGGCCAGGCTTCCCTGGACTGATGACCCCACCAATGTGTCTGGAGCTCCGCTTCCCCAGAGACCCATCCTACTAGGGAAAGAGAGAGGCAGACTGGGAGTATGGACCGACCAGTCAACGCCCATGTTCAGCGGGAAGCAATTACAGAAGCCAGACCTTCCACCTTCTGCAACCCACAATGACCCTGGGTCCATGCTCCCAGAGGGATAGAGAATGGGAAAGCTATCAGGGGAGGGGGTGGGATATGGAGATTGGGTGGTGGGAATTGTGTGGAGTTGTACCCCTCTTACCCTATTGTTTTGTTAATTTATCTTTTCTTAAAAAAAAATACCGTGCTCAGCCCATATTTCCATTTGTGTTCTCCCTCCCTTTCCCTGCTTAAGTCCTGCTTATAAGTGAGATCTTTTGGTAGCTCTCTTCATTTGGGCTTATATAACTTGACATGATATCTTTAAAGTATTTTTATTATCTTTGTTTATTTATTGGATAGAGACTGCCAGAAATTAAGAGGAAAGGGACATAGAGAGTGAGAGAGACAGAGAGACACCTGCATCTTTGCTTTAACACTTGAAAAGGTGGGGGCCTTTAGGTGGGGACTGGGGGTTTGAACTGAGGTCATTGCACAGTGTAACATATGCACTCACCGGGTGTGCTACCTCCCAGCCCCCCTTAACATGATGTACATGAAGTACATCTGGATTTCTTGTTATCAAATAGGTTTCTTCCATCCCTCCTTCCTTCCCTTCCTCCTCTCCTCCCTCCCTCCCTTCCTTCCCCCTTTCTTCCCTTCCTTCCTTGCTTGCTTCCTTCCTTCCTTCCTTCTTCCCTCTCTCCCTCCCTCCCTTCCTTTCTTCTTTCCCCTTCTTTCTTTTCTTCCTTCACCCCTCTCTTTCTCCCTTTCTTTTACCACCAGAGAGCGCATTGCCTGCATGATTCCACTGCTCTTGGAAGCCATTATTTTTCTTCTTTTAGACAGAGGATGATAGCTAAGAGAGAGGAGGGGACTGGGTAGTGCTGCACTTGGTTATGTGCACATATTACCATGAACAAGGACTCAAGTTTGAGCCCCCACTCCCCACCCACAAGAGGGAAGATTCATGACCGGTGAAGCAGGTCTATAGGTGTCTTTCTCTCTCCCTATCTTCCCCAACCTTCTCAATTTCTCTCTGTCTTATCCAATAAAATTGAAAGAAAAAAAGGAAAATGGCCTCCAAGAGCAATGGATTGGTAGTGCAAAGAGAGAAGGCAAGGAAAGACACTGCAACACTACTGAAGCACTAGAGAAACTTGTCCCCCTGAAGGTACTTAGATGTGGTGGCTGAAAGCTCAAAACCAGGTCCTTGTATATGTCAAAGTGTGTGCTTTACTAGATGAGTCACCAGCTGACCCCCAACTCTAAGTATTCTTTATCCTGTAACAGGTGTTTCCTTCTTAATATTTAATTCAAAAACCTTGTGGATTCATGCAGTTTAATCAGGAAATTCTAAAATGCAGTTCCTTCTCTAATTGAAAGGGGGGCAAGATCTTTGTCTTTATAAAATTTCACAAAAAGTGCACAAGTTTTCCCTTTATCCATTACCTCACTTCCCCTAAAGTTCAACATCTTTCATAGGCCTAAGAAAATGTTCATTAGCACAAAAATTAATATTGTTAGAGTATTATTAAGCAATTGACATTATTAAAATTTAATCATTTTTCCAGCAATATCCTTTGTTGGAAATCATGCTTTATTTTTGCCACAGCAGTTATCAAAATTTACACAGTACTGGTAATTATTATTACCTTAAAATCAGATACAAGAAATCCATTACATGGGGAAGATACAAGTAAACCATTAGTAGAGAATGCAGTACATACAGAGAACTGGTTTATAATGATGCAGACCTGCATAAGCAATGGTAATTCAATGCAAAATATTTCTTCAAGAGAACTTTCCAAATATAAGCCATATTTAGTGTGGTATAAGGCTCACTTATACACAAAATCAGACCCTCTTAACTCACAAGATAGATCTGCACATGTAGCACTTGTTCTTGTACAACTTCCCATCAGTGCCGCGGACGGGGTCATTCTCTCGGGTACACAGGAGTTCCTCATTCTTCCTATAAGCCTGGAAGTTACTGCACTCGTCCTAGGAAAGGAGAAAGGGAATGTCAGTGTGATATTTCCCTTCTTGGCTTGGTAGTCTTCCCAATCTAGATTTAAGGATGTCTCCTCTTGACTAGTGGGCTCGGACTCACTGGACTGATGCTGGCAACAGAGGCCAAGGAACGCCCAGGCTGTCTAAACTTCCCACTCTCCGCCTGATTTGAAGCCTCCCTGCACTGGTCCTGGAAATGTAAGGAAACAAAAAAATACATAAGAGACCTTCTGGTTACTCTCACCCTTTCTTTCCATCTTCTTCCCCCAGGCCTACATCTCCAGTTTTTACAGGAGGTATGCTGTCAACTAAAGGATAGCCTCACAGGACCCTAAGTCTACAAATAATATTATCACATTAAACGACTGAAGATATCTTCCTTGTAGTCTTGAAAAGCAAGCAGAAAAAGCATCATGCATGCACCCTACTGATTTGTAGATGCTGAGAAAATCATCTGGAGAAAACAGAAAAAAAAAACAAGACATTAAAGAGAGAAGTTAGAAGGGAGAGCTTGAGACTGATTTATATTGCCTTATTAAAATCATGCCAACAATCTATCTGACATCTCATTACATATTTATAGTATAAGAAATAAGCATATGTTTGACGTGGTAAAGAATTTTACCCTCTATTTCATCCCCATCAGATGGAGATGGGAGGCTCGAAAGTGGGTCCTTATGCACTGTAACATGTGCACTCAACCCATATTTTTCCCAAAGAGAGAAACTAATGAAATAATTGATACATATTGTAGAAAAATTATCTACAGAAATTATTACAAACTTAAGCATCAAAACCAGAAAGAAACCATAATCAAAATATTAAGACACAGTGGTATGTCAAAATCAATTTTCTTTGCAGCAACAGTTAGCATAATTACTGCCCAAAATCTGGAGAAGGATATATGATTTTGAGGATTAAAAGTAGAATAGTTATCTTGTATTAAGAGAGAGACTTTACATCATTTGCTGATGTGGAACTTGATTTTTCTAGGTCATCCTTTTTTCTTTCATTGGCTTCTCGCTCACTGCAAAATAAGAAAGGATAGGGTTATTACTGAGTTTTTAAACTAAATACCCATCCTGTTCTAAAGATCAGCAAATCTAATATTTTCTCATATCTATGTATTAACGAGAAAGAGAAGTGGGGGGGGGTAGCATGAGCAGGAGAGAGAATCAGAGCATCATTCTGGCACATGAGCTGCCAGGGATCAAACTCAGAACCTCATGATTGAAGGTCCAACATTTTATCTACTGTGTCACCTCCTGGCCCACTTTATATTTTGATAGAAGTTGAGAGACAGAGAGAGATGAGGGTGAGAGGCAGAGAGGGAAGATACCTGCAGCACAATTCCACTACTCATGAAAATCCCCCCTCAGGTGGGGACCAAGGACTTCATATTTTTCAGAGTGCTATCAACTTCCATAAATTAAAATCAAATAACGTCATTCAAAGTGATACTATCCTAAATGGGCATTACTTTCTTCCTTAATAGGACATTATCTGTGACACTCATATAGGACAGTTTCATTTCACCTATTTACATTTTTTATTAAATTACAACTATTGTCTCCTGTATTGATATCTTTTTACATAAAGCGGCTTTTCTTTTAAAAAAAATACTACCTTAAAACCTTACAGAAACTATATTGTTTGACAATCATTCCCTTTACACAGTATATAAGAGGAACTAGGAATTCACAATGTCAAGGGGCTTTCCCAGACTACTGATTGATTATATTTTCTCTCTGAAAGTCAGTGATTTTGTTCTTATAAGATAATTATCTTCCTACGGCATATGGTCTATATTATTATTATGAATATAATAATAAAAACAAGATTTTGTTGTGATTTGCTTTGGAAACGTATTGTCCAAAAGTGTAGAGCTATTATAGGTTGCATTCGTATATATGTCTTTCTCTCTCTCTCTCTCTCTCTCACACACACACACACACACACACACACACACACACACACACACTTTTGTCTTTGTAGGGACTTCACCCACTTTGGAACAACTATTTTTCAAAGAGAGAAACAAAGAGAAGGAGAAACACTGTTAAATATGTGAAGTCATGTGTCTTAGGTTTCAAATTAAGAGGAAACAATTTATGCCAGACAAGTACAATATAGCAAACTGACTAGTAAATCTATTCACGTACAAGATGCTTTGACACATGGCACATTTGTTCACGTGAGTCTTGCCATCTGGGCCTCGAACAGGGTTATTTTCTCGGGTGCAGATAAGCTTCCCGTCTCTCACCTGGCTCCGAAATTCATGACATTGATCCTGCCATGAGAAACAATAACAAGTTATTTGGTTCTTAAGCTATAAACTCCTAAAATTTAAGATGAGAAAAATAAAATTCTAGAAATGTAATGCATCTTAGTTGAATCTCTGTTGTGAAGATTAGATTTCTCTCCATTGTTTCCCTTTCTTTTTTCTTTTTTTTTTTTTCCTCCATGGTTATCACTGGGGCTTGGTGCCTGCACTTCAAATCCACTGCTCCTGGAGCTATTTTTTTCCCTTTTGTTGCCCCTGTTCATCGTTGTTGGATAAGACAGAGAGAAATGGAGAGAGGAGGGGAAGACAAAGAGTGGGAGAGAACTTGCAGACCTGCTTCACTGCTTGTGAAGTGATCCTCCTGTAGGTGGGGAGCCCGGGGCTCTAATCAGGATCCTCCAGCTAGTCCTTGTGCTTTATGCCATGTGCGCTTAACCCACTGCACTACAGCCCGTCAATCCCCCATTGTTTCCCTTTCTAACTGACCAGTCCCACCAGATTTTTACTACCATGAAAACAGCCCTTATATTATTACATTCATGCAATTAATATAACATTGAACTTGTCTCCCTGGACTTCAACTTCCTCTACACATAAAAAGCTCAGGAATGAACTTAAGATTCTCTTTTGGCCAGATACAAGCCTGTAAAATTTTAGCTTTATTCCATCATAAAAACATTTCCTAAACATTTTTTATTGTCTGTATTATGTGAATGATTTTTGGTATACCCCAATAAATTTTATTTAGTTGTTTTAAAAATTCTAGTAGAGCTAGGGTAACAGCATAGTGGTTATGCAAAAAAGACTTTCCAGTCTGAGGTGGTACCAAAGTCCCAGGTTTAACCCCCAGCATCACTATAAGTCAGAGCTGAGTAGTGTTCTGGAAAAAGAAAAAAAATGTCTATTAGATAAAAACTGTTTACTGATGAGAAAAAAAAAGATCCAGAGGAAATGAAGTAATTAAAATCACTATTGAGTTTATATTTAGAATCCTGTTAACAACCAAGTCAACATTTTCTTTGCTATCACCTGGAAGAAAATAAGAAGATAACAAACTTGTAAGAAGATAATGTTTTATTGTTTATGGAAAAATTTGAACCTTAAAAAAAAAGTCAGTGGAACTGAATCCTCCATAGAGTCAAACAGGATTTGGCTTCTATTAAAGTTCTTGGATACATACTGAGATTTATTTTGAATTTCCTTCAAGTCCAAAGAACCAGAAATATAGGAGCATTACCTTAAAAAATAGTATCAGTTGCCTGAATTACTGCCCTTCTTTCATTCATTGTGACATCAAGAAGTCACTCTAGACCCACTCTGATTGCAGCATTTAAAAAATTCACTGAAACTGCACACCCTGTCAAGATCTTAAATGCTTCATAAACATAATTTTTAGAAGTTACTGAAGTTGCTTTCTTTGTCAAATACCCAGAACATATATAATGGTAGCACCTGCTGCCTGAAAACCTTTGTTTGATGGGTGTGCTTTTCTGACTCTTCTACTACTATTTGTATGTAGCAAATTTCTCTGACTTTCTTCTCAACTAAATTTGTTTTCTTCTTTATAGCAAAAAATGCCTCTAAGATTGGAATAATACCCACCACTAGATGCTTTGTTTTATTTTATTTTGCCACCATGGGGCTTGGTGTTTGGGCTATGAATCCCCTGCTCCTAATGTCCATCCTTTTCTTTTACTACTTGTATTTGATAAGACAGAGGGAAAATGAAAAGGGACAAAGAGATGGGGAGCTAGAGCTAGAACCTGGGTCCTTGTACATGGTAATGTGTGTGCTCAATTTGGTGTGCCACCATCCAGCCCCTGTAAAATATTTAATATATTTATTTATTTTGTGTAGAGATAAAGAGGAATTGAAGGGAAGTGGGATATACAAAGAGAGAGGGGAGGGAGAGAGAGAGATCTATAACACCACGCCACAACTCAAGAAACTTCCATCTTCTAGTGTTGGAAAGGGACTTGAACTGTAATTAGTGCACTCAACCAGGTGTGCTTCAGCAAGGCCTCCACCATTGGATTTTTTCCAGAAATCCTGAATCACAATGTTATGTGTGCTTTGTGAAGCTGTTTTTTGCTTGTTTGTTTGTTTTTTTTTATTTGCATGTATAGCTTAGATTGTAGCACTCTTCCGTACACAATAATTTTGATATCTTCTACAGGTAACATAGAAACTGTATTTTCGTTTGAAATTCTTTTAATTATTAAATATATAGATAGAGAGGCAGAGAGGTAGTGAAAGAGGCCACAGCATCAAAGCTTCCTTCAGTGTGGTGCAGGCCAGTGTCAAACCTGGTTAGTGCACATAGCAAAGCAGTATCCAAGTGAACTATTTCACTAGTCTGTTTGAAATTCTTTTTTTTTTTAAATCTTTATTTAATGGATAGACACAGCCATAAGTTGAGAGGAAAGGGGTTGATAGAGAGGGAGAGAGACACCTGTAGCACTGCTTCACCACTCGTGAAGCTTTCCCCCGGCACGTGGGGACCGGGGACTTCAACCTCGGTTCTTGGGCACTGTAAGATGTGCGTTGAACCAGGTGCGCCACCACCCGGCCCCTGTTTGAAATTCTTAATATAGGTATTAATAAATGAAAATTGACCACTATTAATATTTAAGAATAGACTAGATAGCTAGTCTATTTTCAAAGTCATTCATCAGTCAAAATGTACAACAGACTATCCAATGTATTTTAAATAGATCATAGTTATTCTCAATATCTCTTTTTGCTTTGTCAGTATTGACATAACGAAAAATTTGTTTCACTAAAAGAAAAAATATTCCTGGGTAAATTCTACTATATTACTTATCTACTTGGACTTTATTGATGGATTAGAAGATACTGTGTTGGGTTGGTTATAAAACACCGAACATTCTTTTTTAATATCCAAAATTGAACACAAGAGGGCGCACAAAGGACAAGAATTTGTCATCCATCACTCCACAAAGTTTTTATACTTGTTCACATTTGGGGCCTATTTGCTTATTATTGTTATTATTATTAATTTCAGATAATAAATTCACTTGATAACAACAACTGGCATTTTTCACTGTTCTTTCAACTGTGTGGTAGGTAATTACATGGGAGTTGCTCTTAGAACACTGAATAGCATGCTATTTCTTAGCTAGATCTGGCCCTGTCTTGCTTACCATTGTTATCCATAATGATCTATTAGAGTAGACGTTCTAGAAATCTTTGGGGCATAAGCTAACTATACACCAATAATCTTTTTTTTTAGGTTTTTTTAAAAAATGTATTTATTCCCTTTTGTTGCCCTTGTTGTTTTATTGTTGTTATTGATATCGTTGTTAGATAGGACAGAGAGAAATGGAGAGAGGAGGGGAAGACAGAAAGGAGGAGAGAAAGATAAGACACCTGCAGACTTGCTTCACCATTTGTGAAGCGATTCCCTTGCAGATGGGGAGCCAGGGGCTCGAACTGGGATCTTTATGCCCGTCCTTGTGCTTTGTGCCACCTGCACTTAAATCGCTGCACTACTGCCCAACTTCAGATAATCTTAACGTATATATTTGCATGCCTAGCATATGTTAATTACATTGCTCTTGTTTCCTGTGATTCTTGATTCATCCTCTTTCTTCTTTTTTTCAGCTGCTTCTCTTTCCCTGGAAGAGAATATGGAAAGAACATTTTTAGCTAAAATAAGTAAATGCTTATTAAATACAGGATCTGCTTTTTTTCTTTTTTAAAAAGCTCCATTTTCTTATACTGGTAAGACACAGTCATTATACTTTAAGAATAATAACTTGGGGGGGGGGTCGGACTGTAGCACAGTAGGTTAAGTGTGCATGGTGCAAAGTGTAAGGACCATTGCAAGGATCCTGGTTCAAGCCCCCATATCCCTACTTGCAGAGGGGTTGCTTCACAGGTGGTGAAGCAGGACTGCAGGTGTCTGTCTTTCTCTCCCCATCTCTGTCTCCCCTCCTTTCTCAATTTCTTTCTATTTTGTCCAACAACAATAGCAGCAATGACAACAATAATAATAACAACTACAACAAGGGTATAAACAGGGGCAACAAAATGGGGAAAATGGCCTCCAGGAGCAGTGGATTCGTAGTGCAGGCACCGAGCCTCAGCAATAACCCTGGAGGCAAAAAAAAGAAAAAGAATAATAACTCAACACCCCTCTTAGAAAAATACTCACAATCTTTCCTTACACATAGCACATTTATTGCCATGTGTTTTCCCATTTGGTCCTCGGACAGGGTCACTTTCTCGGGTGCAGATAAGTTGACCATTTTTCATGTGACTTCTAAACTCATCACATTCATCCTGAAAATAAAGAAAGATCACACTGGACTTCCGGATCTTAATTCTCCGAACATGTTAACTATGTTGCCTAACAAGAAGGACAAATTAATCACTGGGTTTTCAAATGGTGAGATTATTATGGATTATCTGGGTGGACCCATTCTAATCACAAAGTTTGTATGAATGGAAGAGGGAGGCAGGAGAGACCTGTCAGAATGATATAGCATGAAAAGGATTGAATAGACTACTGCTGACTTTAAAGATGACCAAAAGCCAAGGAATGCAGGTAGCTTCTAGCTGTTTGCAAAAACAAAGGCAGAGATCTTCCCTTAGAAGTTCTACAAAGGAATGTAACTCCCCTGACACCTTGGTCTTTTACTGTGGGAGACTGATTTAGGACTTTTTGAAATACAGAAATGCATGACAATAAATCCATTTTTGTTTGCTTGTTTTGCCACCAAAATTATTGCTGAGTCCTCTCAGATTCCCACTCTTCCAGGCAAGCATATTTTTATTGATTTTTAATTTTTTTTTTCTGACAGAGAAAGGGAGACAGAGATCTGGAACCTTGTTCCAACCCTTAATGAAGCTTCCTCCACTGCAGATGAGGACTGGGGGCTTGAACCCAAATCCTTGTGCATAGTAACATGTTTACTCTACCAGATGTGTCACCACCTGACCCTGAAATGTTTTTAGACATTATTGACCTTATTTCTTACAAAGGCTGAACTTCATTTTTCCTAGAATTAAGTTCAGTTTTTAAAAAACTTATTTGAGTAGGCTAATTTGAGAGCATTAAATAAACTACTTATTTATAAAAGTGCTTGGTATAAGCCACAGTACCTGCCACCAATGTTCCTTTGCCCCACTATTTTTTCCCTAGTTCCCCCACTTCCTTTCCCTTTAATGGCTGTTATGCTTTTCATAGTCTGTAAGACAGTCTGGCCATTTTATTTTATTTTTTCTTGCAAGAAAACAAATTAAAAATCATTTTATTTTAAAAAAAAAGCCAATTTGTAGATCATTAGACTAAAGATTCTCCACCTGATGTTAAATTTCTTTTTTTTAATATTTATTTATTTATTCCTTTTTGTTGCCCTTGTTGTTTTATTGTTGTAGTTATTCTTGTCGTTGGATAGGACAGAGAGAAATAGAGAGAGGAGGGGTAGACAGAGAGGGGGAGAGAAAAACATCTGCAGACCTGCTTCACCACCTGTGAAGCAACTCCCCTTGCAGGTGGGGATCTGGGGCCTCGAACCGGGATCCTAACACAGGTCCTTGAGCTCTGTGCCACGTGTGCTTAACCCGCTGCGCTACCACCCGACTCCCCTGACATTAAATTTCTGTGACAAGACTGGGGAACCTTTTTGTCAGTCAAGGACTATTTGCATATTTATAACATTGTGAATAGGCTACTGCAAGTTATCAACTTAAAAAAATAGCACTTGGGAGTTGGGTGGTAGCGCAGCGGGTTAAGTGCAAGTGGCGCAGAGCACAAGGACTGGGTTGTATCAGGGTTGGAGACCCAGCTCCCCACCTGCAGGGGAGTCACTTCACAGGCGGTGAAACAAGTCTGCAGGTGTCTATCTTTCTCTCCCCCTCTATGTCTTCCCCTCCTCTCTCCATTTCTCTCTGTCCTATCTAACAATGACAACATCAATAACAACAATGATAACTACAACAACAATAAAAAGACAACAAGGGCAACAAAAGGGAAAATAAATAATAAAATATAAAAAGTTAAAAAAAATAGCACTTACTGTTGCTATAAAAATGCTTCTAGATTCATTGGGATTTGAATCCTGCCTTCCATAACCTTGGCAGGGTCAGATCAAATTACTTTGCAGGCCTGTATAACCCACAGGCTATACATTCTCTATCCCTCATCTAGATGAACAAATTATAATTGATTTCTTATATTAGTGGTGGTATCTGACCTTCTAAGGGCAAGGTCTTAGTTAACCAAATTTACACTCTTTCTATATTTTTGATAGTCTAGTGTAAACTTACAGAAAGAAGATTCTGCCCCAGACCTAGTTAACAACTCACCTTTCCTGATGAGGTCCCATTTGATCTATTGCCAGAATGTTTTTCTTTTTCCTCTGCTTCTCTTTGTCTGAAAGAGAAAAAGTCAAGTCATCTTGTTACCACATATTTAGGTCTAGAAGGAAAAATCCAATAATTCCATAATGACCAAACTTTATTTTGTTCACCTGAAAAGTAGCAGTCCACATAGACTGCCTATTACAAAGCAGATAGTAAAAATCACTTATTGTCAACTAAATTGTTTCCAAACATTACAAATATTACAAACATTACAAGTATTCTATTTGTGCCATGGTCTGTTAAATGCTTCAAGTAAGTAATTATAATGCAGATGATATATACTGATTGCATTAGCAAAGCTTATCCTAATTTTTTTCTCCATATGAGATCATTAGTTCTTTCTCAAAGTTATCTATTAATATGTGATATGGAAAGAAATAGTCACAAGGAGCTATCTCTGTACAAAATGGCAACATGGAACAGTATGAAATATCATAACATCAATCATTATTATTTCAGCTAGAAATGATATCTATCATTATTGACCACTCATAACAGTGTTAATAGAGCGAATTATTATCTACTGTGTGTCTATTTTGAGCCAGGCTAAGAGCTCTACAGGAGTTCTACTCACTGAATAGTCAAAAGAAACACTGTGTGGATACTATTATTATTGTTGCCACTACCCTCATTATAAATATTATAAAGCTGATGTCTAGGAACTTGAAATAAACTGTCAGAAAATATGAACAGGAATTGAAATAACCTGCTGATGTTTAAATCTTAGCACCAAACCACTCAGACAATCTCCTTTTATTAAATCATTTTAAGAACACATGGCATGCACTAGTCTGCCATTCAGATGAACTGGTTCAAGTTTTATCTCTGAAGCCTACTTCTACTCTAAATTAAAATAATTTTGGGTAAGGGGGGACAGTGGCATACTTGATTGAGTGCAGACATTACCATGTTTACACAAGTTTGAGCCCCTATTTCCCACTTGCAAGAAGGATGTTTTACGAGTGGTGAAGCAGGTGTCTATCTTTTTCTCTTCCTTTCAATTTCGTTTTCCTCTCAAATCAAATAGAAAAGGGAAAAATGGCTGGTAGGAGTGGTAGATGCCTAGTGCTGACACCTGGCCCCAGCAGTAACCCTGGTGGGGGAAAAATCCTATCTGTTGCGACCATGATGCCAACCTGACTTCCCTGGGAAGACCACCCCACCAGTATGTCCTGGAGCCGCACCTCCCCAAACCCCTGGCCCACTAGGGAAAGAGAGAGACAGGCTGGGAGTATGGATCGACCTGCCAACACCCATGTTCATCAGAGAAGCAATTACAGTGCCAGACCTTCCACCTTCTGTACCCCATAATGATCCTGGGTCCATATTCCCAGAGGGATAAAGAATAGGAAAGCTATTCTTCAAGGGAGAGGATGGGATACAGAATCCTGGTGGTGGGACTTGTACCCCTCTTACCATACCTCTTACTTCTTACCACTTTATAAATAAAAATTATATAAATTATAAAAAATTAAAAATAATATCTGTAAAATGAAGCATTTGGAATAATTAGAATTTTCTCATGTGGCCTAATTATCACAAGTTTTTTTAAAGAATAAAATTAAAGGATATATTTTTCCATTTATGAAATAGTAGCAAATGTTTATTGATATACAGCAATTAAATGTAGTGATTAGAGGCATTGTGATATACACAATGACTTTTATTGATGTATTTTGTCAGACTGAGAAAGAGAGAAGAAAAGAAAGGAGGGAGAGAAAGAGAAACACCTGAAGTGCTACTCCACTGTTCACGACATTAAAGATTAGCTGTTCTTACTAAGGCACGTTGTTCTGTAGTGGATGTGCGAGGAGATAAAGAATTGATATGGGCAAAAAGAATAATTTTCTTGGATGGAACAAATATACATCAGTAATAAATTCAGGAAAAACAGGTGGCTATCTTTTAGATCTGTCTGGTGAAAGAAGTACTTACAGAATGTCTTTGCACATAGTGCACTTATTGCTGTAGGATTTTCCATCTGCATCACGTACAGGATCACTCTCCTTAGTACAGCTGAGTTTTCCATTGTCCATATGGTCCCGAAACTCAGCACATTGATCCTGAAAGGGATACAGAAGCAAACTTTCTTAATCACTATGCTTATTGTATTGTTCTTAAGTGTGTTCGAGTAAGAAGATTTCCTATCTAGCTCCTTTTACAAGGGATATAACAGCTAGCCTTTTTATCTAGAGAAAGAGGGGCTGAGTTCAGCTGCTAGATGGCTAGTAATGTTGCTTCTAAGTTTCCACACAAGGGATACATAAAATTATCTGGGATTTAATAGCATAGATCAAGACAAACTAAATGACTATACTGCTAATGCAAAAAAAACTGGTCTTATATATAACTTTAAACACATCTTTATTTATCCATTTAGATATTTTATAACCATTTTGCACAATGACAGAGTTGAATAGTTAGAACAGAGACATTATTAACCACAATATCTAATATAGCAATGATATTTGTTCTTTCATAGAAAAAAAGAAGTGACTTCTGTTCTTTATAGAAGGGAGGAAGATATACTAAAAGTAAAGGCATTAATGTATAAAATGACATGGTCTATAGGCTGAAACAAAGTACAAAAAAGAGAGAGAATGGAGTCTTAAAGTGATGTATATCATTTGAGAGTGAGAACTCAGCTTCCAAAAAAAAGTAATGGTGGACAATCAGGAAGGATAAAATTTATCAAAGGCTTAGGCCTGTGTCAAACCTGAAAGTCAAGAGATGGTCTTTATATTCTAAGGTCCTAAGAAGAGATCTAAAATGGTTGTACTCTTATGAAATTGTGTTCACATACCCAAGGAGCAGCTATGTACATAATATTGTAATACTTACACTTAAAATGTCTTAGGAAATATTACTAAATTAATTTACTCTATCCCTATAAAAAGTACTGTTAAACATGAGAACTGGAGTTCATGAGATGAAGTAATTTATTCAGTGATTTTACAAGTCCTAAGTATAGCGCAGGATATACAAATGATTGGACTCCCAAACTTAACTTTCGCTCTATTATGTTGCCTTGAATCAATAAAAAAACAAAACTCAGAAAGTGATTCCATTATTACAAAGAGAGGTCAAGGGACTGGGATAACTTCACCAATACTGGGGAACATTGATATTAGATGTATCTCAATCAGTACCTGTAAGTCTCTGTTTCCAGTAAGCTATCTGGATATTCCTCTAGCTTAGCTGGGTTAACAGACCACAGTCTGAGGGTAATCAAAGCTCTTGGGCATTTAATGTCTTAACCTTTGATATGGAAGAGGGTTTCCATAGTTACTGCTAAGTACAAGCCATTTGTGTGCTGAGTGTAATCTACTATCTTTAAATTCAGTTATTACACCCTATGTTTTTTTTAAATATACGTATTTATTAACTTTTAACGTTTTATTAGTGATTTGCACTGTTATTAACAAGATTTTAAGATTACAGACCCCGGAGAGAGACCAGGGCCTAGGGGACAGGGTCCATGAATCCATAAGTTAGAGGAAACTGTATACCTCAAAGTAAAAGTGCTCAATAGTCTGCTGTGATTAAACTTAGACTTAAGCTCAGCAAGTAAGCAGAAAGATTTAAAGGAGGCACCATAAAATGTCCAATGAAATATTTACTACCTAGGCAATATCTTTATCTTTAATCATTTACCCCATTGTGTGTCCAGCTTCCTGTCCAAACCTTAAAGGACCCTGGGCCTGAAAGGAGTGCCTTTTTGCTGGCCTACTTTCACTTCTAGTGTGGTGCTGTGGGTCAGTGAAAGGACACCTCCTGGTTCTCAGACACAGAACTCTTTAGGCTGTCTGAGTAATCTGTTGGGCATCCTGTGTCTCCAGCCTTGACAATGCAATGCATCAAGTTAAATATTTTCAGGAGTAAAGAAGTGAAATACCATATCTTACCAGTGAGACCAAAAAAAAAAAAAAAAAGTTGACTCTTTACAGTCTAAAGGGGGAAACACCTGTAGTCTTCCCAGGCACTTGTTTGTTTTTACCTCCAGGGTTATCACTGGGGCTCAGTGCCTACACTTACAAATCCACTGCTGACAGGCTTTTTTTTTTTTTTTTCATGTTGTTGGATAGGACAGAGAGAAGTTAGGAGAGGAGGGGAGATAGTGAGAACAAAAGACTCCTGCAGACCTTCTTCAGAGCTCATGAAGCATCTTCCTCTGCAGGTGGAGAGCAGAAGCTTGAACTCTAAACAGGATCCTTGCACTTAGTACTGTGTAGGCTACTGCCCCGATCCCTTCCCAGGCACTATGCAACGTGGTAGCTATTACCACGAAGCCACAGATGCACTGTCAGAAAGGTGAGCCGGCTCTAGCAGTGGAAATCAGAATGTGTGCTCACCTGAGCTTTCCCTCCTCCACTACCACTGGAACCATGCGCTCCAGTATTTCTCTGACTATCCGCTTCTTTTCTCTTTCTTTCTTCATCTTCTTTCTGGCTGGAAATTAGAAAGTGGAAAGTGAGGAAGTAGTAGATTATAGAAAGTAGAGTGTATGTCCCTCTAAGTTTCTCTATATCTGTCTAAATTAGATTTGCATAGAGTTTGCCAACATTTATTGAACATCTACTTTGCTATAGACCCTTTACTTGCAAAAACAAACTGTTGAATTATATAGAATCTTTTGCCTGACAGGGCTCTGTAACAGTAGAAGAAAACTAACATCTGCATAACTGCAAGTGAACCCAGTGAACTATTACTGAGCACTTTATAAATTCTCATTGTGAATCTCAGCTGGATTTTTCCTCAAATATCTCATATTCAAGATGTCAAAAGATCCCCACACCTATGGATATCTAATTTTTTTTTTTTACAAAGGGGCCCAAACTATTAAGTGAAGAAAGATGTCAAAAGAATTCTTTCCTATCTGCCGGCCAGGCTTCCCTGGACTGAAGACCCCACCAATGTGTCCTGGAGCTCCACTTCCCCAGAGACACACCCTACTAGGGAAGGAGAGAGGCAGACTGGGAGTATGGACTGACCAGTCAACACCCATGTTCAGCGGGGAAGCAATTACAGAAGCCAGACCTTCTACCTTCTGCAACCCACAATGACCCTGAGTCCATGCTCCCAGAGGGATAGAGAATGGGAAAGCTATCAGGGGAGGGGGTGGGATATGGATATTCGGTGGTGGGAATTGTGTGGAGTTGTACCCCTCCTACCCTATGGTTTTGTTAATTAATCCTTTCTTAAATAAATAAATAAATAAATAAATAAATAAATAATTTTTAAAAAATTAAAAAAAAGAATTCTTTCCTATCAGATATGTTCTTGTTGTTGAGTTGTCTGTCTTTCAAAAAGAACAAAAAGATGGCATCATCCCTTACTGTTTTCTCTCCTTCAGCTACATAACATTGATTTCAACTTCATAGTATCTTCCATGTTATTCACCTTCTATCTGATTTGCCTTGTTCTAATTACTTATCGGCACATTATAAGTCCCTACCTTTGTCACAAGCTATGTAAATTTAGTCTCTTTCTTCTCCTTTTTTACTGTTGATATACAAATATTCTCAAAAGAACTATATTTATATTATTCACTTTCCTAGCTGGGAAATGATAGCAGCACTGCACTGTATGTACAATTAATAAAAAAAAATTCTACCCATGTGTCAACAACTAAACTCTAAACTACTAACTCTCCAATAAAAATGACAAAAATAAAATAAAACATTGTATATAAAAAAGAATTTCAAAATATTTGATTTGGCATGCAAAGCTGGTAATGTGGATAAATTCATAATTAACAAACACCTAAATTAGCTTAACTAAATAACTTGTTCTTTATAGTACATATAATTTTCTTAATTTTAGATCCTCACCTAAGATATTCTCTTTCCCTTTCATGCATTCTTTCTTTTTTAAGACTTTTTAAAATTTATTATTAACAGCAGTTTACAAGATCCCTTCATACTGTTCTTATCCTGCACATGTTTTACCAAAATTACAAGGGTTAATTTTATCTACCATAAAAGTTTCTATTCATTCTCTTCCCTTTAAGTACCATAAACACTTAATATATCATCTTAAATTTAGCAGTTTCTCCTCCATATTTTTTTATTTATGCTCATGTTTGCTCCCCATTGGACTATATGAAATCCAAGAAGACCATCTCATTCAGCTTTATGTAATCATAGAAACCATACACTGTAGATGTTCAATAAATGGCTTACAAATCATTTAAATGTTGAAGGTGTTTCTATGTTTTGTATAAAGAAATAACTTCATTTTTCAAAAAATGTAACACTTAAAAAAAGACTGATCAATAATAAAATCTGTTTGATTTCTTACAATTATTCCAAAATCAATTCAGAGAAAGGAGTCATCTTCCAAGGAGGAATTTATAGTTTTTTCAACAACGATGTGACAGTCTACTGTTAGGTTTTACACCCAAACTAAAAGAGAATATGATAGCCTAGTCATATAATGTTTGTTTCTAGAACAATGAATCCTGACCTTTTTGAAACAGTGTTCACCTAAAGCTGCTTTAAAGACAAACACTTGTTGCTTATAAACACAATGTGTGTTGCTGTTCCAGTTCTTTGCATCCCCAACTCAACCAACTCCCAGTGGGGCTTCATTTGTGCACTCACAAGACTGCTTTGCACATGGCACACTTGTTGCCATGAGTCTTGCCATCTGGACCACGTACAGGGTCATTTTCTCGTGTGCAGAAAAGATTCCCGTTTTGCAAAAGGCTCCGAAACTCATTGCATGTGTCCTAAAGTGAAGAGAAAGCAAATGAACCTGTGTCTTTTCTTGGAAGCTAATTGGTTGGATTTCTACTAGGTATTTCTTGAAAACAAGAGAAAACACACTAAAAGGTTTTTGTTGTTGTTTGTTTTTGTTTTCTCCTTTGCTCAATTCCTACTGAGCACGTAGCACTTATAAAGAAGTTTCTGTTTCTTTTCCCTTGAGATACCAATCCTTAAATCCATATAGAAACTAAGATCATATACAAGCAAGACTCTTACAAATGGAATTCTCTGAGGACTAGCTGTAGGGCTCATTTGGAATTTTATTGTCCAACTTGTAGTATACATGCCACAGAATAATAATAAAAAACAGGTTTGGTTTTGGACAGAACTTTAAAGTTTAATTTTTTATTATCTTTATTTATTTATTGAAGGTAGCCATAAATTGAGAAGGAAGAGGGTGAAAAAGAGGAGAGAGACAGAGAGACACCTGCAACACTGCTTCAGCACTTGAATAGCTTTCCCGGGGCAGGTGGGGACTGGGGACTCAAACCCAGGTCCTTGCACTTTGTAACATGTGTGCTCAAGTAGGTGCAAAACCATCCAACCCCCAGAAATGTAAAGTTTTTATATTTTATCCACCTATGCTATATTTCAATTCCCTTTATGTGACACCTTCCACAAAGTAATTTGTACAGGGGCCATGCTAATCTTCTCTGTATCGTTCCAATTTTAGTATATATGCTGCCAATGATGAGAACATTTAAAACTCTTAATCAAACGAGAAAGTATTTTACTTTTCTCAGAAGAGCTGGAGATTTTTTATTTTTATTCTTCCACAGGAGAATAAAGGACTTTTGGAGAAAGCTTTTTGTTCTTCTCCCATACTACTCTATGTCCTCCTGTAAGTGCTAAAATTCCCAATACTTCACTCATTCTATCCCAATCATTGATGGCATTTCTCATTGTAGATCCTTCTGCTTCCCTACAGAATCTAATGATGTGTTTTAAGCATGCTCAATTAAGCATTAGCATGTATATATATCTGTATCATGTTGGCAGTTCAGTCTGCCACCAACAGATCTAGTATGAGGGGTATTGCCTCTCTGAATCAAGCTGTATCATCTATAAATGAAAATGATGGGAGTCGGTGGTAGCGCAGCGGGTTAAGTGCACGTGACGCAAAGCACAAGGACCAGTGTAAGGATCCGGGTTCGAGAAAGAGGGAAATATATATAGATGGAGACAGAGGGAGAGGGAGAGGGAGAGGGAGAGGGAGAGGGAGAGGGAGAGGGAGAGGGAGAGGGAGAGGGAGAGGGAGAGGGAGAGGGAGAGGGAGAAGTGAACATAGTATTGATAAACTCTGGCTCATAGTGGTACTGGGATTTGAACCTGGGACTTCAGAGTCTCAGGCATGAAAGTCTTTTGCATAATGATTATGTTATCTTTCCAGCCCCTTTTAAGAAAAAATAAATTGTTGTTCAGGATGTATCCCAGTAGATAGAATATATCCCTTGCAGATCTCAGATACTTAGAAGTGCTGTTAGTAGGTTTCTTTTTCATAGCTATGCAAAAATTTTTTTTTTAAATAAGGTTTGACATCTCCTGGGCTACATGAACTTTGAGTTCTCTCACCTAGGTCTTCAGTAAAGACATGGATTACTTTTACAGAGGTACTATAAACCATATCTTTCACAATGGTCTGAGCTTTTCAATATAATTACCTTTTCAGCTTCTCTTTTAGCTTTTGCTCCGGATTCAGCCTCTTTTTTTTCTCTTTCTTCTTGCTGGCTGTAAGAGGGAATAGAGAGAGAATCATTCCTAGTATTCTGAATATATATATATATATATATATATATATATATATTCCATTGCTTCTAGACTTAAATCATCTTAGCTCAGGAGTAGATAAGTATTTGCACATTTTTTCATATTGCTTTTTTTTAATGCTGTTGGAAGAATAAAAACATGTGCCACAGCAAAATACTAAGTAAATTATTATTATTATTATTATTAATTTATTTATTTAAAAAATAAAGATATAGTCCTCCCCCCACCCTAACAACTATGATACTTAGAAACACTGTTCCAATGCTAACAAATTTTCAACTGGTTTCAGTTTTTGACAGAAATCCCAGTCTTTGTGTGCCATTAACAACTGAGGAAAATTTACTCCCATCACACTGTCTTCCCTTGATAGTGATTCACCTTCCAGCAGATCATTGAGAACACTATATGAAATGATGAAATGTGCTAAGAATATTACCTTTAAAACGATCAATACTAGGACCCAATGTGAACATGACCTTTTTTATTTTTTAATCAATACACTGGAAGAAACTTTCAATATTGCCTCTCTCACCCATCCCAGATAATCTTCTGCACTATAAGTAGCACTGACTACGGGTCTACTCACAAGAAGGCTTCACACATGGAACAGGTATTGCCATGCATTTTTCCATCTGGGCCCCTGATGGGGTCATTCTCTCTGGTACAGGGAAGTCGGCCATTCCTCACATATTTGCGGTATTCACTACAAAGCTCCTTCCAAATAAGGGAGATTTTAAGAATCATATTATTAAATACCAAATTCCTCCTACATCACTCTTCTGGAAACTAGAATATCATGGCCCTAAACATAATGGATACACTGAAACAGTGATGCAGATGGTTCATACCAGCCAAAATACTTTCAGAGAACTGGCTGACAATATAATTTGAGATATATTGCTATTTCTTGCCTCACAAGAGAATTTTTAATTTGAATACTGTTTTGGACAAGGAACTTTGAGAGATATGAAGAAGAATTTACTGTTCCTTTCTTTCTTTTTATTTTTTAAAATAAATTAGTGATAGGCAGAATAAGAGCTTTCTCATACACCCACAAACTTGTCCAAATTTTCACACACAGAACATGTAACTATATTACCTTACATGGCATAAGGGACATTGCAGGAGTGGTTAAGGCACTAGTTTAGACTTACTTTGCATCATTAAATACTGACTTTAGAGCCAGAATTATACAATTGTTAGCTCTCAAAGATTATCTATCAGAAATATATATGTGTGTATGTATATATTCATATGTATGCACACAAGCAAATACACACACACACACACAGTTAGTCCTAACTTCTTATCTGAGCCTCTGAGTTCTCTTCATTGAAATAGCAATACATGCTTTGAATGAATAGTGTTCAATACAAAGACCAAATACAAAACTGATACAATATATGGTGTATAGTAGCAACTAATTAATTAATAAGCATTTCCAAAGTTGCTATAGTCATCACCATCAATTATCATGTGAGATAGTTTTAAGTGTAAATGCAAAGCTCAGTGATTTTGTTCATTTAATTCTCACAAAAAATTTTAAAGAAAAAATAAACTAGATATTTTTAATTAAATACTCATATTAAAAATGAAATGACGATAAATATGAAATTTGCCTCTATTTGGGTTGTGTTCAGATAATAAGATAATAGCCTGTATATACTTCCCTCTTGGGTAAATAGACTTTACCTTGCCGGTGAAGTAATGGGTGATTGACCACTCTAATGTACAAGTAACCAAAGTAGATGTAGAGTAAGTATTTGAATAAGGAAGAGTAAGGCCCAGGGCTGGGTAGTGGCACACCTGGTTCAGTGCACATGTTGCAGTGTGCAGAGACTAAGGTTCCAGCCCCTAGTCCCTGTCTGCGGGGGGGGGGGGGGTAGCTTTGTGAGTGGTGAAGCAGGGCTACAGTTGTCTCTCTCCCTCTCTATCTTCCCCTTCTCCTCTCAATTTCTGGCCATCTCTATCCAATAAATAAATAAAGATAATTTTTAAAAAATTAAAAAGGAAAGATAAGACACTTCTATACATGAGAATCCAAATATCCTTTTTCCAGTTTGTGTCAGGAAGAATTTTGGAATTAGGGGAGGCAAGTGGAAATCTTGAATAAATAACATGTATATTTACATGGTTCTGATGTTATTAAACAACTACCTGCACAGCTTCTCTCTTAACTTTCGCAGCTTCTGCTTTCTCTTTTTCTACCTTGTTATTATTTTTCTTTTCTTCTTCTTCAAGTTTTCTATAACAACAACAAAAAGAAGATACAAGTAAAATACAATCCCATAATTTTCTTTTAAAGATGGAGTCAGAATCTTCAAGATCAAAGGTCAGACCCTGTATTCAGCACAAATTTATCCTAGTCAGAAGATATTATTGTTTTGCCCAATATAATTCATATAAATTCAGCAATTTATAATCCCCCTTTAAAACTAAAATAACTGAGCCCCTGGCTCTCCACCTACAGGGGAGTCGCTTCACAAGCGATGAAGCAGGTCTGCAGGTATCTGTCCTTCTCTTCCCCTATCTGTCTTCTCTCAGTCCTATCCAACAACAGTGACATCAATAACTGTCGAGCTGTGCCACAGAGAAGAGAGAGAGGAGATCCGAAATGAAGAGGGAACACAAATCTTTATTCACACGGGCACCTCAGAGTTGGGTGAGAGTGCAGTGGTTCGGGCCACCTGGAGGTAGCAAAAATGGCAGCCTCTTGGACCACCCTCCCTTGTGTCTAATCACCTAAGTGAAGGCGGGTAAGAGAGATGAGGGGAGGAAGAAGAAGGGCTTTATAGGGTAACAACCAGGAGTGACGTGTCGGGACAGGATTGGTTGAAAAAGGCACTGTGAGAATATCGTGGGAAGTGGCAAAGCCTGAGGGGACAGCTTGGCAGATGTAATGTTTGCATAATTCCCTAGCAAATAACCACAACAATGTTAAACAACAAGGGCAACAAAAGGGAAAAAATAAATATTTTAAAAAATTAAAAAACTAAAATAACTTTACTTCAATTTTTTATCAGTATATGACCTTTGTATAATTACTTTCTTATATGACAGTGACTTCAATCAATGGTCTGAAAAATGATGCAACTGTATTAATTTCTTAATTGTAAACATGCTCTCTGTCTAAATATCTACCATGTTAATGATGAACTCAAGAAGTACTATGCCTGTAGTTAAAATAAAACATTTTCTTTAAATTAATTTGTCCTATATTTTAAATTTTATTATTAAATATATTTATTCATTTATTTATTTAAAAGGGGCAGGAATCAGGTGGGAGGAGGAGATAGAGAGGGAGAGAGAAAGACATCTGCAACACTGCTTCACCTTGCAAAGCTTTCCCCTGCAGATATAAGATGGTAGCTGAGACCTAGAACCTGGGTCCTTGTGCATGGCAACATGTGCACTTAACCAAGTGCACCATGACCTGGCCCCCAAATATTAGAATTAATAGTCATGTAAAAATTCAGGATTTTACCAAGTTGCAGGTGCTACCATGGTGTCCTCCTGACCTCCTTGGACAGACAGCCTCCCAAAACCCCACCTCCCCAGAGCCCTATCCCACTAGGAAAAGAGAGAAACAGGCTGGGGGCATGGATTAACCTGTCAATACTCATGTCCAGCTGAGAAGCAATTAAAGAAGCCAGATCTTCCACCTTCTGCATCCCATAAGGAATTTTGGTCCACACTCCCAGATAGATTAAAGATCAGGGAAGCTTCCAATGGGAGGGAATGAGACACAGAAAGCTGATGTTGGGAATTGTGTGGAATTGTACCCCTGTTAACTTACAATCTTGTTAATCATTATTAAATCACTAATATATTTTTTTAATTCAGGCTTTGGTGTGATTCAAATGAAAGAAAAGTCAACAGTTAAGTTGTGTGTGGGGGGTGGGGGAGACTTGGTATATTATATGCTTACATTTATTTTAAATATCCAGACTAGGCAAATGCATAAATCAGGGCATATCAGATAGGGGAGAAAATATGGGAAGTGACTGTTAATGGGAATAGTGTGTTTGAAGAGTGATGAAATGTTCTGGAACTAGTGGTGACAGTTTTACAACCTTGTAAATGTACTAAAAGTTACTGAATCTCATACTTCTAAGTGTAAAGCAATTACAGAAGCCAGACCTTCCAACTTCTGCACCCTATAATGACCCTGGGTCCATACTCACAGAGGGATAAAGAATAGGAAGAAGGATATGGAGGGGATACAGAGTTCTGGTAGTGGGAATTGTGTGGAGTTGTACCCCTCTTATCCTATGGTTTTTGTCAGTGTTTCCTTTTTATAAATAAAAAATTTTAAAAATAAATAAATAAAGACCAAAAAAAAACACCAAAAAATAAAAATAAAGAAATAAATCTAAAAAAAAAAAACTATGTGTAAACTTAGTAAGAAATAAAATAACATTAAAATTTTCTCCTAATTGTGTAACTAGGAAGCAGGTTGAAAACTTAATTCAGGGTTTCAGCTTCTGAATTTATTTGGAAGGAAAATTCATAAAAGCTTTCAGGAATAATTGCTGATAGGATTTTTTTTAAAAAAAAAACCTCATTATTTGTCACACATGCACAATTCCTTAACTGCCAATGAGCAATAACTATTGTTTTTGAACTTCATCACGATCACAAAATCCTGACAGTCTTCTTATTTTCTACTTACATGGAACGCATTAAAACTAGAAAGATTCTTAGCATTTATCATATCACATCTCATCTAGCCAATACCACAGCATTAGTCTATCTGCAGTTGAGAGATAAAACCCTGATTTTGTTCTTTTGAATTTCAGACCACTGTTTATTCAACAGGCTTTCACCAACAATTTCTCTTTTCAGGGATTATTGAATATATGGCAATATTTAAGATTTGATTTAAGCTTAAAATTTGAAAGGCAACTGTAACTTTGAACATTTTCCAATGGATATTTATTTTTTCATTCTTTTTAAAAAATATTTATTTATTTATTTCCTTTTTTGTTGCCCTTTTTTATTGTTGTTGTAGTTCTTATTGTTGTTAATTTCATCGTTGTTGAATAGGCTAGAGAGCAATGGAGAGAGGAGGGGAAGACAGAGAGGGGGAGAGAAAGATAGACACCTGCAGACCTGCTTCCCCGCTTGTGAAGTGAATCCCCTGCAGGTGGGGAGCCGGGGACTTGAACTGGGATCCTCTTTTTCTCATTCTTTATTTTAGCTTGAGACTCTGTAGGGAATTTGAAGTCTAAAAAGGAGAAACTCATGTGTCACTCAGCTTCTGAAGAAAATTAGGGTCACAGAGAAACAATCTAGTTTGCCATGCACAGCCCATGTTTAAGCCAGAGCACCACTGCACTGGGGAAAGCTTCAGTGTTGTGGTGTCTTTCTATCTCTCCCTCCATCTCATTGTCTCCATCTCATTGTCTGCATCCCATGACACTGAAATGGTGAAACCCTGAGTCCAATGAAACAGAGAGGAGGAGAATAAACAAACCGAAACAGTGACAATCAATGGTGAAGGCGTTCAATGGGAGGTCAGGGAAGATACTCACAACACACTGGCACACATGGAACACTTGTTTCCATGCATTTTGCCATCGGGGCCACGGACAGGGTCATTCTCCCTGGTGCATATGAGCATTCCATTCCTCACTTGGCTCCGAAATTCACTGCAGAGTTCCTGGAAAACGCAGAAAACATTTTCTCAGAGCAGTTTTCAATTTGTTTGGAATCTTTGTTTATCATGAAGAATAAGTAACATATAGTAAGAAAAAGTGTCTAAATGTAGGAATAATCAGTAAATTAATGCAACTTCCAACATAAACTTGGAATGCCCTGGTAATGTGATGAATCTAGAAATATTTATCATTATCATTCTACTGAGACCACTTATGATCTAGGTGCAGAAAGCTGACAAAATGTAGAAACCAAAACAAAATACACATGCTTGTGTTGCACATCAGTCTATAAAAACCACGAAAAAAAAAGGTGAAGAGTATTTTGTCCTGGACAGAATCATGTTAAGTGAGATAAGCCAAAAAGAAAAGGATGTATGGGTTCATCTCATTAATAGGTGAAAGTTTTATGGATTTAAGGGTCAATATGAATATAATCTCCCGAGAGCCCTACCCCAGTTGGAAAAGATAAAAACAAGCTGGGAGTATGGATCAACCTGTCAATGTCCATTTCTAGTGGAGAAACAATTATAGAAGCCAGACCTCACACCTTCTACACCCCATAGAGATCTTTGTTCCATACTCCCAGAGAGATAAAGACTAGGGAGGGGAGGGAATATTACTCTATGGTGGTGGGAATTGTATGGAATTGTACCCTTCTTATCCCACAATCTTATCAATTATTGTTAAATCACTAATAATAAAAAGATAAAATGTGAATAAAAACTAAAATTATTTAAAAAATCATAAATGTGAAAAGTTGAATGAGAAGGCCAGATGTTGGTGCACCTGGTTGAGGGCACATTTTATAATCCAGAAAGACTCAGATTCAAGCCCTCTGGCTCCACCTGTGGGGGAAAAGCTATGCCAGTGGTGAAGCAGTGCTACAGGTGTATCTCTTGTTTATCTCCCTCTCTACCTCCCCCTTTCCTTTTCATTGATGGATGTCTCCAATAAATAAAGGTAATAAAAAAATTAAGTTGTATGAGAATTGTCTAAACTCTTCATATTCCAAATGAAGTCCAAATGATCAATAGCTGATTCTGCAAAAGACTTTAATGCTTGAGGCTCTGAGGTTCCCAGTTGAATCCACTACAATGAACTACAGCTGAGCAGTGCTCTGGATATCCTCTCTCTCTCTCTCTCTCTCTCTCTCTCTCTCTCTCTCTCTCTCAGATAAACTTAACTTTAAAAGGTGAGAAGACAGGGCCAGTCAGTGGCACACCTGTTAAGCACAGGTAATACAAAGTGCAAGTATCCAGTTCAAACCCCTGGCTCCCAACCTGCATACAAGCATCACAAGTGGCAAAACAGGTCTCTTTCTCTTTTTCTCTCTGTCTCCACCCCCTCTCAATTTCTCACTGTCCTATCCAATAAAATGGAAAAAAAAAAAATGACTGCCAGGAGTAGTGGATTCTTAGTGCCAGAACTAAGTCCCAGTGACAACCCTGGACTGAAGACCCCACCAATGCGTCCTGGAGCTCCATTTCCCCAGAGACCCACCCTACTAGGGAGAGAGAGAGGCAGAGTGGGAGTATGGATCCACCAGTCAATGCCCATGTTCAGCGGGGAAGCAATTACAGAAGCTAGACCTTCCATCTTCTGCAACCCACAAAGACCCTAGGTTCATGCTCCCAGAGGGATAGAGAATGGGAAAGATAGTGGGGAGGGGGTGGGATATGGAGATTGGGTGGCGGGAATTGTGTGTTGTTGTACCCCTCCATCCTATGATTTTGTTAATGTCTCCTTTCTTAAATAAATAATAATAAAAAGAACAAAAAGAAGAATGGATCATAATCAAACTAGAAGATAATGATAGATTTAAAATAAAAAATAGTGGTGTGAACAGAACAAGTGTGTAACCAAGAGGAACTGACAGTTCTGGGGGAGTTATTTTATAAAGTCTGTGAGGGGGATATTAAAAATTTTCAGTTCTGAATTACTAAAAACAAAAATCCAGCTAAGAGCAAACTTTTGTAGTGACAACTTTTACCACATAATTATTAGATTTACAATTTTGTAGCTGTTGTCAGGAAATACCACATATAGATAAATCCTATGTATGGTTATTATGTCAGAGTAGCCAAATATCTATATAAAGATAGATTTGCTTTACTGATTGTGAAATCAGTAAATCTCTCTCTCTCTCTCTCTCTCTCTCTCTCTCTCTCTCTCCCCTGCTATCAATAAAAATGAAGGGAAAAGGTGGCCATGGGAACTATGGAACTCTTATGCAGGTACTGAGCTCCAGCAATAATCCTGGTGGCAAAAAATAAAAGAAAATCAAAAGCAGGTTCAGTTGATTAGAATAATCAGTAAATTGAAGCTATTACTAGGTATTAGCAATAAAATGTGTGAATATTACTAAGTAGAGCTGACATGATTGATCTTGAACTCTGAACATGAAATAATAGAAGGATGAATTATGTGAATTAAAACACACAAATTGTAAAAGCTAATTTTCATGCTCTGTACCTAACATTGGAACTCAAAGGAAAACCAAATACAGTAAGTATACCTTAAGTCTTAAATTTTGAATTACTATGAAATGAATTGCTACTCAAGAATCTTATAATTAATCACTTTTTTTCCTAGTAAATTGTCCTTTGTCCATTTTAGGCATAAGAACTAAACAGGAAAATGTTTATGCTGATGAGATACCTAGAATGCCATTGTAGAGGGGAAAATGTCAAAGGATAGTATCAGTATTCTTGGGAAAATTACCTCTGCTGCTTCTCTTTTCAACTTTGCTTTTGCTTTTTCTTGTTGTTTACTATAAGGGACAGGAGAAAAAGAGAGAGAAAATAAAAATTACTCTTAATACAATAGAGGAGGTCTTTCACAGGATGAAACTTCAATACTTTGAGTATCCTCAAGCATCCCCTAAAACCTGCATTTTCTTGTTTTATTGAAAACATATTATAATAATTTACCTTTCATCATAAAATTGTATTCAAGCGCAAGCCCTTTTATTAGTAAGTAAGCACATTAAGCTTTTTCATGCCAAATAAACTGTACTATGACTTTCTCATTCACAGATTCTTTTATTGTGTTTACAACTTTTTCTTTTTTTTTTTTCCCTCCACCAGGTTATAGTTCAATACCTGCATGATAAATATTTTGCTCCCAGCAGCCTTTTGGTTTTCTTTTCTTTTTTGGACAAAGACAGAGTAAATTGAAAGGAAAGTGGGAAATAGGAAGAGACAGATGTAGCGGTGCTCCACTGCTTATGAAGCATTAGTCTGCAAATGGGGAAATATGTCTTGAGTCTAGTTCCATTGTCGTAGTAACATGTGAGCTCTACCTCACTACCACCTAGTCCCATACAATAATTCTTTTTAAAGTGTTGTATTTTGTGAGGCAATGTATCATGGTGGTTAAAGGAAAGACTAAAGGCAGGCTGCAGCGAGTACAAGAAGTGTCTTAACTTCTCTTTCTCATCTTTATATGGGAATGGGTATTCAACAACAATAACAAAAAAATGGAAGAAGCCATCATGATATGGAAATTTTTTTCTTAAAGGGGAAATCAGAAAAAGGAAACTCATATATTCATATACAAGTATCAGTTTATTACTAGAGGAATATTGATTACTCCAAGCACAATCAATTTTAGGAGGTGGCTAATAGATACACTATTGGCTAGCCTGAAATAAAGCATTGTGCTTGAAGGGATCAATAAAATGGGTATGGAAGAAATGAACATAGTAATTTACATAGTAAATGCCATGTATTATATAATTACAGTTAATATATTCATTGGTGAAAAACTAAAGCCCTTTCCTCTATCATCAGGAACAAAACAATGATATACACGCTCACCACTATTATTCAACATATTACTGGAAGTTGTAGCCAGAGTAATCAGATAAGAAAGCAAACAAACAAAGGAATCTAAATTGTAAAATAATTATAACTATCATTATTTGCTGCTGGCATAGTATAATATAATAAACCTGAAAGACAGAACAATAAGAACAACAAAAATTACTGGAAAAAAATAACAGTGTGGGGGTAGGATACAAAATCAATATACAAAAAAAGCTATTGTAGGACAGGAGAAATAACTCATTTGGATAATGCTCTGTTTTGACTAATAAGATACTCAGCTTTTGTATTGTGGTTCCTTTCCTTCTCTCCCTGCTTCTCTATCTAAAAAGAAAGTTGGCTCGATGAGTGAAGCCCCAAGGAACAAACAAAAAAGAAAGAAAAGAAAAGCTTGTACTTTTATATGCAATTAATACAGAAAAGAGGAATTAAGAAAAGTATCTCATTTGCAATTGCATCAGAAAAATAACATTATATCTAACAAAAGATGCAAATCTATATACAAAAAACTGTATAATATAAATATACAAAAAATATGAGAACCAAAGAAAAGGAATGGAGAAAGTTCATGGACTGAGAGAATTAAAATAGATTACCTAGAACAATTTACAGGTTGAATGTAATTTCTATCAAAATCATAAATAGTAAAACTAGAACAAAACTCAAAAAAGTCAACCCACTCATTGGGAAACAACATTTGCACACTACGTACCTGACTTGGAGATAACATGCCATATATATATCAACAACAAAAAAATGGGCAAAATATCTGAGCAAACATCTCCCCAAAGAAGACATATTGCTAGTAAACAGGCATATGAAAAAATACTCAACTTCACTTATTAGTTGGGAAATGCAAACCAAAACCACAATAAGATAATCACTTTACACATTAGTATGGTTCTCATAAAATAGGCTAGTAATAACAAGGGCGTGGAGAAAAAGAATTCTTCACACGCTACGGAGATATTACCTCATATCCTGAGCACTGAGCTATATAAAAAGGAGTGGAAAGTGTTGATGAGAGTGTAGAGGTAAAAGCAACTCTTGTGCATTATTGGTGGGAATATAAATTGATGCAGCTTCTATGGAAAATAATATGGCAATCTGTTAAAGATCTGAACCATCTGTGTCATTCTGTTCACAGCTGCATTATTCACAATAACTAGAATAATCAATCTAAATGCCCTCACAGATAACTGGATAATGAGGGAAATACTCAACAAAATATTTCTCAGCTACCAAAAAATATGAAGCCCTTATACCCTTCATAACAATGTGAATGAAACACGAGATGCCAATGTAAGTAAGTCAAACTGGAAGATAACTATGGGAGGGTTTCACTCCTGTATGGGATATGAATAACTCAGTCAAACAGACTGGCAAAATACAAATACAACTCTTCAAGTCTGTGAAAAAACTATAGGAGGTACTAGATAAATGGGGAAGGGAATGATGGGAAGTATGGGTGAAGGGATTCATTTTAATACTGTGATGAAACTGGAATTTTGGGTGCAGTTGGACTTTCACATATAAGTGTGTGAGTAGTACTCCTGTCACTTTACAGTATTGTAAACCTATGGCAAATCAGTGAAAGGTGTTTATATGTAAATAGGTAAGTGTTGGAGAGGGGTCTGAGAGAAAATGAGAATAAATCTTTCATACCACAGAGTTGACTCAGCAGACAAAGTACAAGACATGTAGATGAGGCCTGATCTTCAATCCCAGCACAGCACATGCCCAAGTGGAGTGATTCTCTGGTGTCTCCCGCTTTCTCTCTCTCTCTCTGTTGCCTTCCTAACAAATGAATCCTAAAAAATACTTTTCTCATAGAATTGTTGTGAGCATTAAATGAGTAGACACATGAAAAACAATTAGAATAAGTAAGTGATATGTTATAAACTGATTGATAAAACTGCTATAAGAGATTGGTATCATCATATATTGAGGATGAATACTCTCAGAAAAGGCATATAGACTCAAAGTAAGAATGACATGGAAATGAACTAAGAGTGTAAGTTCATAGCCATTTTAGGTAAACTAACTGTCATAAACCAAGTTCAGAGGACTAGATCTATAGCATAAATGGATCTATAATGAAGTCATGTATAGACAGAAAAAACAATTTTTTTAATATTTATTTTATTTATTTATTCCCTTTTGTTGCCCTTGTTGTTTTTTTTATTGTTGTAGTTATTATTGTTGTTGTCATTGTTGGATAGGACAGAGAGAAATGGAGAGAGGAGGGGAAAACAGAGAGGAGGAGAGAAAGATAGACACCTGCAGACATGCTTCACCGCCTGTTAAGCTACTCCCCTGCAGGTGGGGAGCCGGGGTTCGAACCGGGACCCTTATGCCGGTCCTTGTGCTTTGCCACCTGCGCTTAACCTGCTGCGCTACAGCCCGACTCCCAGAAAAAACAATTTATAGAAACATTTTAATCTGTTCCAGTCAACATAAGATTTTCTATTATCAAATCAAAACTTTTTTTAAAAGTTACAGACTATTTACATATGCTATGATATTCTGGTTTCTTTTCAGATCATATATGTGATATAATGTCATCTTACATGTACTATGAAAAGTGTGCAAAATTATGTGTGAAGTTTGTGACTATGCAGGGAAAAATTACTTTCAGGAGAAAAATCAGACTCAGTCTGATTTAAACTGGGGTAAATTAAAATGAGGTAAAATAAACTTTCTTTTTGAAAGGCAATTTTATGTTTAAGGAAAAACTAATATAGCTTTAGGATTGCAGGGTTTCTCATACTTTTTTATATAGAAACAGATATAAAGTTTACCATGAGTATAAAGTGGCGAAGATATTTAAGGGGCATTTTTTTCCCCTACAGTAGGGTATTATCCAAGGAAGCACGAGAACTGACCACTAGGTGGCAGGTTTTGGTTTTTTGTCACCAAAAGATTTACATAGCGGTAAAGAAAAACAAACTGAAACAAAATGCTGGTGAGTAGTAAAGAACGACTTGCTAAATTATCGTATCTTGTTTATACATTACAGTGACAAGTATCTCACCATTTTCTTCATTTCTTAATTTCTCTGGGCCTTAATTTTTCATCGTTAACTTGTGGCAATACATAATCAATTTCTTAAAGTTGTATCAGTTGAGATTAGTTCACAAAGTTCATGCAAGTTAAAGTCATTATATTCATTCATTAAATCCTGTTATGATGATTAAATAGTCATCATCCCTACTTTCTTTCTTTCTTTTTTTTTCCTTCCAGGGTTTTTGCTGGGGCTCAGTGCCTGTACTACGAATTCGCTGCTCCTGGAGGCCATTTTTTCCCCCTTTTGTTGCCCTTGTTGTTTATCCTTGTTATTATTACTGTTGTCAGTGTTGTTGGACAGGAAAGAGAGAGGGGAAGGCAGAGAAGGCGAGAGAAAGATAGACAATTGCAGGCCAGCATGACCGCTTGTGAAGTGACTCCCCTGCAGATGGGGAGGCAGGGGCCCTCTGAACCGGATCTTTACACCAGTCCTCACGTTTTGAACCATGTGTGCTTAAACCCCTGCGCTACCCCCTGGCCCCCATCTATACTTTCATCCAACATAATTTTAGTGCTCCCACACCCAAGCACTATTGACA